>NC_135307.1:79988854-80638854 GCF_048772815.1 Callospermophilus lateralis
TTCAGCAACATAATAGATACAGCCTGGACTGGAATCTAGGCCTCCTGGCACAGAAGCTCCCATCTTACCTACCCTGAGTATTGCTGGATGGACACTCACAAATCTTCCCACCTTGTTTCTGTTCACACAACCACAACCTGCACTTATTACCTATGATTGGGCTTAAAACAATCAGTTTTACTTCCAGTCTCCCCCCTTTCAGTTCACATTGAGAGGAGTTAATTTACTAAACAGTTGTTCATACGTCTTCAACATCTCTTCAATGTTTTCCAGAATCCCTTTTGAATGTGATCTCCCATTAAATTTCACACTTTCTCTCATGTAAACTTGGTCACATTTCCTTCTTTCTTGCTTCACCTTTGGATATCCCATCCTTTTACCCTCTCTCACTTTTAAAATTTTATATCTTGATATTTTCACTTTTTTGTTCTATTTTTCATCATGCATTTTATTTTAGCATATGTCTTTTTCTTCCAAGAGCTGTAATATCATCAAGTGATGGAAAATATGTGCTAGAGAATTTGAACAGTTTTTGAAGTTGAGAGAAAAATGAGATGAATGTAGGTAACAGTACAGACAACCTGGCAGAGAGGGTAACAGAGTCACTCGTATTTTATTAGAAATAAGCAATATGAGTAGAGATACTGTAAAGACTTAGATAACCTAACTATAAGGTATAACCAGGGAAGTGGTGTGAGATAAAGTTCTAACTTTAGATTTTAAATTATAAAACCTTTATGTAGTGAACCACTCATTCTATGAGTGAGGAGAGTGCACAGAATGAGGCTTTGGATTGAATATAACAATTCTGATTTCCTTTTCATTCTCTTCTCCAAGGGAATTGTAGAGACCATCTCCTGGAATGAATCAATAAGTGAAGCAAACCACTCTGTGGTGACTGAGTTCATTTTCCTTGGACTCTCCAATTCTCAGGAACTCCAGATTTTCCTGTTTCTGTTCTTCTTTGTTTTCTATGTAGGAATTGTGTTTGGAAACCTTCTTATTGTCGTAACGGTGGCTTCAGACTCACACCTTCACTCACCCATGTACTTCTTGCTGGCCAACCTCTCACTCATTGATCTGTCTCTGTCTTCAGTCACAGCCCCCAAGATGATTGCTGACTTTTTCAGAACACGTAAAGTCATCTCTTTCAAGGGCTGTCTGGCACAGATATTTCTCCTTCACCTCTTTGGTGGGAGTGAATTGGTGATCCTCATCGCCATGGCCTTTGACAGATACACAGCAATTTGTAAACCCCTACGCTACACTACAATTATGTGTGGCAATGTGTGTGTTGGCATTGTAACTGCTGCATGGGGGATTGGTTTCCTTCACTCAGTGAGCCAGTTGGCCTTTGCAGTGAACTTACCCTTCTGTGGTCCCAATGAGGTGGATAGCTTTTACTGTGACCTTCCTCGGGTAATCAAACTTGCCTGTACAGACACTTACAGGTTGGATATAATGGTCATTGCTAACAGTGGTGTGCTCACTGTGTGTTCTTTTGTTCTCCTAATCATCTCCTACACCATCATCCTAATGACCATCCAGCATCGCCCTTCAGATAGGTCATCCAAGGCTTTGTCCACTTTGACTGCTCACATCACAGTAGTTCTTTTGTTTTTTGGACCATGCATCTTCATTTATGCCTGGCCATTCCCTGTCAAGTCATTAGATAAATTCCTTGCTGTGTTTTATTCTGTGGTCACTCCCCTCTTGAACCCAATTATATACACGCTGAGAAACAAAGACATGAAGACTGCAATGAGACGGCTGGGAAAATGGAATGGGAATTCAGGGATAACATCTTAGGTCTTCTGTAACTGAGAGATTGATTTGATATAATGATATAATATATAGTAAATTTTGTAAGTTATTTAGAAAAGCACACGAAAATTGTTACTTCCATTCCCATATCATTTAATAATTGTTAAACACATATGCTGCATCAATTTAGCTTTCAACATCTTTGTGTGCTTGATGTTTGGATACAAATGCAAAATTAATATCATGCTATCAAAAGACATTACAAATTTTTACAACAATGGAAGGCTTAAATCCATTAGTATCTGGGAGCCTTCATGGGTAATTTTGTGTTAAACAGAGGTCAAGATGAAAACTAGCCTGGCTTATACAAAAATTTTTCAATTTTATATGTCTCATTTACACTAAAAACATCAATAAAGGAATTACCACATGACTATCTCAAAAAAGTATGCTTAGTGATACGGATTTATGTAAATTTTTAAAAGGTTAAAAAATTATAAGAGGCCTAACAATTTATATTTGCTTCCTGCCACTATAACAATCCTTACTCTATGAGTGAATTATCAGAGAGTGATAGGAAGAGTGGACTACCAACATGAAATTTACCTTGAAGGTACTTGATATCCTGTGGTATATGACAACACCTTATAAGCAACAAAAATAATTTAAAGGGATCCAGTGTCTTGGTATGTTGGCATGAAGTGTATTGCTTGAATCCACCTGTATCCTTTTTTCATGATTAGCTTTTTAAAGTAAAAAAATAAAAATAACTAGGATCAACTCTACTTACTTCTTACTAACCACGTCTTAATGTACATTATTTAGCTATTGTAGCTTTAGTTTCCATATTTTAAAACAAAAAAAATAATAATACTTGTTGCATATGGTTATTATAAGAGATAATGAGCTGGGCACAATAGCACATGCCTGTAATGTCTACATTAGTAGACATGCATGTAGACTAAGAGAGGAGAATTACAAGTTCAAAGCCAGCCTCATCAATGGTGAGGCCCTAAGCAACTCAGTGAGACCCTGTCTCTAAATAAAATATAAGGGCTGGGGATATAGCTCAGTTGGTAGAGTGCTTGCCTTGCATGCACAGGGTCCTGGGGTCCTGGGTTCAATCCCCAGCACCACACAAAGAAAGAAAGAAAGAAAGGGCTGGGAATATGGCTCAGTGGTCCAGCCAGTGCCCCTGAGTTCAATCCCCATTACTAAAAAAAAAAAAAAAAAAAAAAAAGAATGAAATAATAAATAAATAATAAATATATATCAGATAACACAATTTGTGGCATATTCATCACTCAATAAATATTAAGTAATTTTATAATTATTATATAAATGCTATATATCAACAAAGTCAAAAGTTCTCAACCATTATTTTTTCCCTGACACAACTGAGGAATGCAGTATGTTCCAGTCTTAGCAAATGTTCATTGAGAGCACAGCAGTCCTAAGAGGAAGGATGTGTGTTTATGTGTCAGGGTGTGTATTTATGTGTGCACTCCTGCACTCAGACTTTGCCATCCTCAGAAGGCACTCTAAACAATCAGGATGGAAGAAGATAAGAATACCAGTTGAAAAAAGACACTTAAATAATGATTCCGACAACTCTCTCCTCTTCCCAGTGAGAATCCTAAGGAAAAAGGAATGTATTGTCAAAGTTTGGCTTGAATTAATAGATAAGGAGAGTCAGATAATAAAAGGGTTAGATTATTTCTACTCCAGGAAAAAAAAAAGATGAGATTTATAGGCATATTTAAAACACCTAAGAAAATTAGTATATGTTAATGACAGTATTTCAAATCAGTGAGAAAAGGAAGGACCCATTAAACTGACAGTGAAAAAAAATGTATAGCAATATGGAAAAAAACAGTTCAAATATTAAAAGAAAATATGAATTAGTGTCTTTATAATCTATAAATGTGATAAAGATTAATACTATTGACTATGTAGAATTAGTTTTTAATGATTGATAAAATATCTAAAAAAATAAGAAGATAATGAGAAGGTATTTGCAATTCACATCACAAGGAGTAACAGTACTAATATGTAAAGAACTTCCAAATTTCTAACAAACTAATAGAAAAATGGACAACCAATATAAGCTTACAGCTCATACTTAAAAAGATGAACACCATCTTTAAATACATGATAAAATGTTCAAGCTCTCTTAGGTTGAGATATATGCAAAGTACAGAGATACTTAATATAAGGAATCTCAAAGAAAGGAGATACAGAGACAAGGTGCAGGGGCAGGGAAGGTGGCAGAGTAGTTCTTTGTCCAAGCAGCCACATTTATTTATACCAATAGATTACATTAGGTCATCAGCCAAAACCACAATATTATTATTGTTTAGAGTATCAGTAAAGTTGCTTATGCTGCAGTTACATTTCACAGTTACAATATGCCATGTTAGGAGCTTTGTGCAGTTCTCAAGAAAGTCCAATGTTTGAAGTTACTATTAGGCAGGCAGCTCCAGGAGCACCAGAGCTTGATGAAACATTGTAGTTATCAAGCAAGCAACTTCCTTTATTCCCAGGCGCTATGTGCCCAAGGTCAAGGTGGAAACCCTCTTGAAGAGCATTGCTACAATGGCCAGGTATCCCACGTCTTTGATAGGGAAGATTCCCAGTGGCCAGGCATTCTGCACCTTTGCACAAGCAGCCAGTCATTCTGTACCTTTGCACAGAAACTTCCTAGCCACCAAGCATGCCACAGTCACCAAGAGTATCAGAGACCCAATCCCAAACACAGAACTCCTCCAATTTAAATGTGAAATCTGGTCTACATGGTATCAAATATGACCTAAGTATAAGATAAAACAACCTGAGGATGAACCTATAAAGAGGTACTCATGCCTTGTTGGTGAAAAAAATATGGTAAAACTTCTTAGCACTACCTATAAAAATTAACATTCCATTTATTTTTTATCTGGAAATCTTCTAAGGATATATTAACAAAAATACAAAACAACCAACCATAAGACTTAAAGCATGAGATGTTGTTTTAAATAGCAAGAAATGAGAAATACCTAAGATAAGATCAGTAAAAATGAACTCCTCACAAAATTATATATTAATGCAGTTTTAAGCAACTAATATCTCCAAATACTTTTCTGGAATAATAGACAAGATATTTCATAAGTGAAAAATAATAAAGTGCCAAAGAGTGTCTCTACAATGCTGATTTCTATGTTAAAATGGAGATACATATATATTAGATTTATATGTATATGTAGATGTATAAATATTTAAGTAAGCATTTTAAATAGAACATGAAAACAGCAAAAAGTTTTCTTTTGGTAGGATGAAGAAACAAGGCAAGGCACAGGGATAAAAGCTGGGTTTTTCTGAATATATCTTATCTTATGGTTTGGCTTTGGAATCATATAACTATTTTCCATATACTTAAAATTAAATTAAATCAACAGGAAAAGAAACTTCACTCTCAAAAAGAATCACATTAAAACCAAAACAAGTAATTTAGTAGCATTTTAATTGAGTAGTATAACATCAAAGAAAATAATCATTTCATTAGACACTAAGACAAAGTCAAAGTGATGTGGAATATATTCTGAGAATGGAAAACATAAAAAGAATCAAAACTTCTTACTTGCTACTAGTAAAAATATTAGTTTTACTGTTATAGAAATATTTTGAGATAAAGTAAGTAATTGTGTTAATAGCAATAAGAGTCAAAATTGTCAGCATTAAAGAAGATACTAATTAAAACAGCCAAATAATCTTTTCTTATTTGAATTAGAAATATGAAGTATTAACTTAGTTTTCTTTTACTAATAAGTATTTCTTAACTCTATCCACTGAAAAGACCTTGAAGCAATGACAGCCTAGTAGCAATGAATTCACCTTATGGCCTTGTGCAGCATTCAAATGCTATTTTCCACTAAGAATCAGGGATTCTTAGATAAATAATTCATTATATATCTGAAGCAGAAACACACATGATTGTTCTGGAACATTTTTTTCAGGTGTCAATGAAAGGAAGCTAAATAAAACTATTGGGATCATGTCAAAAAACCACAGGAGCCAACTTCAACAGTTAATAGTTAACCAGAAATGAAACCATATGAGCATAAATAATAAAAATGATGATTTAACAGATTGAAGCCTCAGTACATAAAAATATCTATAAAAATCACAATAATTCTCAAAATAAAATATAGTATATTTCCATCCTTTGGAAGTAATTAATATGTCTACTAAATATTCTGAAACTTGATGACAAAAAAGAAAGACCCAAGTAATATATTATGTCCTTCCTATATGATAATTTTGAGAGGAGGTAAATACATTGTTGATGAAAAACTATTTGTAAAGAAATTCAAGATACTGGGGCTGGGTTTGTGGCTCAGTGGCAGAACACTTGCCTAGCACGTGTGAGGTGCTGGGTTCGATCCTCGGCACCACATAAAAATAAATAAAATAAAGCCATTTTGTCCAACTACAACTAACAAAATATTTTAAAAAAAAAAGAAATGAAGGTCATAATCTCCATGACGCAGGAGGGGAGGCAAGAGGATGGCAAATCTGAGCCAGCCTCAGTAACTTAGTGAGACCCTCTCTCAAAATAAAAGATTTTAAAAAAAAAAAAAAAGAAATTCAAGATACTCATTGCAATGAGAACTGTAGGACTAAAAAAAATCAATATTTTGCAATTCATAATAAATTAATGGATCTAAAGCAATCAATAGACACTAAGATGATTGATTAACAGTTTTCAGAAAAAAAAACTTATAAGAAAAAGATAGGCTGACAATACCTTAACACATTGGTCAATATTTATATCACATGGAGGAAATATGAAAAAATATAACACAAAGTATAAAAATGAGCCTGATTAATAAAAGCTCTCTAATGCCAGTCTATAGGAAATCTATAGCAGAGAGAAATATGTGAGAACACTACATGAATTCAATGACAGATACAAAGCATGGATTCCTCAGATCCATTTCTGGACCTCCTCTCCTACGCTCTGGAGCTTGAGGTTTCTGTGCTATACAGGTACTGAAAGAACCACGGGAGAATGCTGGGCATCCTGAAAACTAGGAAACGATATGTCTTCTCATCAAACCCAAGAATCCTCACCAGAGGAGAAAACAAAAAGTTTATTATTCCAAAAGCTGAGCTTCATTCATTTTGTTAGTACAGAGTTTGGATATTGTCAAAACCTGCTCATTCTGATTGTTGACCTTCGAAGATGTCCTACCATAACTCATTTTCTTCAAATCTGGAGTTCTCAGTCCTGAGAAATGAAGATAATAATCTTGGAGGCCATTAAAGTTATCATCCATGATTGAAAGATATTCCTGTGGACCCACAGAGCAAAGACCTAAGTCAACCTGACAAAAAGGACATTTTGTACATGTGCTCCAGCCCCTCAGAGGAAACCCAGATTTCCATCACCAGTAAAAACCATACCTACAGTTTTTGTTTATTTGTTTGTTTGTTTGGTACTGGGGATTGAATTTAGGGGCACTTGACCACTGAGCCACATCCCCAGCTTTATTTTTGTATTTTATTTAGAGACAGAGTCTCACTGAGTTGCTCAGTGCTTTGCCTTTGCTTAGGCTGGCTTTGAACTTGCAATCCTTCTGTCTCAGCCTACAGTTTTTTCCTGACAGAGATTGGTGGTGCACACCTATAATTCCAGGAAGTCAGAGGAACACAAGTTCAAAGTCACCCTCAGAAATATGTCTCTCAAACTTTTTATAAGAGGAGAAAATAGTGCAAAGAAGCACAAAAGACCCTGGGAGTTAGACCACAGAGGTAGAAAATCACAATCTATAAGCCCAGGTGAAAATACTCAGAAGAAACCCTTCCAGTTAATATCTTCATATCTGGCCTCCATAACTGATAAAATAAATGTCTGTTGTTAAAGCTACTGTCTGGTGACCTGTGGTATGACAGCCCCTATAAATTGACACAGTGACTTTCCCCAGATCATTACTGAATAAAATACAATTGAATCACATCACACTCCAGCAGCATTGAGAGGCTGAACTGCTGTAAGAAATGACCTTTGAGTGTACCTTTTTGCCCACATTCTCGTCAACACTTATTATTGCTTGTGTTCTTGATAATTGACATTCTGATGGAGTGAGATGAAATCTTAGAGTAGTTTTTATTTGCATTTCTCTAATTGCTAGTGGTGATGAATATTTTTTCATATGTTTATTGATCAGTTGTATTTCTTCTTCTGTGGAGTGTCTCTCAGTCCCTTAGCCCATCTATTGATTGCATTATTTTATTTATTTATTTGTTTGTTTGTGTTAAGATTTTTGACTTGGGGGGAAAAGGTACCCTCATACATTGCTGGTGGGACTGAAAATTGGTACAGTCACTCTGGAAACCAGTATGGAGATTCCTCAGAAAACTTGAAATCAAACCACCATTTGACCCAGCTATCTCTCTCCTCAGCTTATACACAAGGGGCTTAAAATCAGCATACTACAGTGAAACAGCCTCATCAATGTTTATAGCAGCTCAATTCACAATGGCTAAACTGTAGAACCAACCTAGATGCCCTTCAAAAGATGAATGGATTAAAAATGTGGTACATATACACAACGTAATACTACTCAACCTTAAAGAAGAATGAAATCGTGTCATTTGTAGGTAAATGGATGGAACTAGAGAATAGCATGCTAAGGGAAATGGGCCCATCCCCAAAAACAAAAGGCTAAATGTTTTCTCTGATAAGTGTATGCTTATCCACCGTGGGAGAAGGGGTAGAGAAGAATGAAGAAACTTTGGATTGTGCAGAGGGGACTGAGAGGAGGGGTGGGGCAGTGGAAATGGGAAGGACAGTAGAATGCAAGAGGCATCATTGCCCTATATACATGTATGATTACACTGCCCATGTAACTCAGCACCACATGCAGCCAGAGGAATGAGAAGTTGTGCTCCATTTGAGTACAATGTGTCCGAATGCACTCTACTGTCACATATAACTAATTAGAATCAAATTTTTTAAAAAGAAATGACCTTTGAGAGATCAGTAGAGAAAAGCAACTAAAGGGTAGGAAGCAGAGAGGAAATGAGAAGTTTTGGGGCATGATATTGGCCAAATTATATGTTGTTATGTGCATGTAAAAAAATGTAACAATAAATCCCATCATAATGCCCAATTATAATGCATCAGTGAAAATGTAGGAAAATAATAAATACAAAGCATAGAATATTCAACAGGACAAATACTCTGGATTATTCAGCAAATAAATTCATGGAGTTAAAAAGCAGAAGTGAGGAAATGAGAGAAGTCAACAGATTGAAAAGACAACACAACCAAAGCAGTGCTGACATCATCTGAACATACTCTAGCAAAAGTGTTTGACAGAACCAGGAAAAGTGAATAAGGACTAAGTATTTGATTCTCATAGAAAATGAGTGAGTGAGGGAGAGAGAGAGAGAGAGAGAGAGAGAGAGAGAGAGAGAGATTTGAAAATATCAGAAGCAGCTAGGAATTGAGAAATTAAGAAAAGAAAAGTTCACTGAGATAAGCCCAACTTTTGCATATTATTTTCTACCATTTATCAATTCTTGGTGTAGTCAAAAGGCTGAAAAATCAGTCAGAGAGAAGCTGCTGAAAGACAACACAGCAGAGCCTCTGACAACCTCATGAGCTAAAAGAGGCAAAAGTGAGAGCTGAATTCTACTGAGGCATCAAGGAAATGACAGAGTGGTTTTCTTTTTGTTTTTATTTGTTTGTTTGTTTATTTCTTCAGGGTTTTTTTTGGGGGGGAGGGTACCAGTGAGAAACAGAGTTTTCTAATTGAAACTTGTAATGGCCAGCTGAGTATTCCAATGTGTATCTCTCTGATTACTTGGCTCTTCCTTCATTTCTTTCAGTAGTGTTATATAATTTTCACTACACAATTTTGTGAAAAGATAATCCTACAACTATATGATTTTTATGAATATCATGTTCTAATAAGTTTATTAAATTCATACATTTTTTCTAGCGATTGCTTTGTAGGATTTTTAATAATGCCAAACCGGTAATGCTGTCATCTATAAGTGGAAACAATTCTAAGATTTTTTATCATTTTCTTCCTTTTACTTCTCTTATTGCAATGCCTAAGATTTCCAGTACAATGAAGAACAGATTCTTGAGAGAAGATATTTTTGCCTTGTTCCAAGAGAAAAATGCTTTTTGACAAATTTGTCAATTCCACTAAACTGTTAAATGTATTAGCATAGAATTCTTTTCAATATTACTTTATAATTTTTAACATCATTAGTATCTTCATTGATATTTCCTCTTTCATTCTAATTCAGTCACTTTTTTTCTATTTTATTGATCAACCTAACTAAGGACTTGATGAAATTTACTAAACATTTCAAAGATTTAAGCTTTGATAGAGTTGTTTGTTGTTTTTTTTTTTATATATAGTGGTTAATTTTATGGGTCAACTTAAGCTATAATACCCAGCTATTTTGGCAAATGCTAGTCTAGATAGTCCTTTTAAGGTATTCTTATTAGATGAAATTAGCATCTAAATCAATAGACTTTAAATAAAATAAAAGAACCTCTATAGGGTAGAGAGGACTCCTTCAATCACTTGAAGTCCTTAAGCAAAGAAAGAAAGAAAGAAAGAAAGAAAGAAAGAAAGAAAGAAAGAAAGAAAGAAAGAAAAAAGGAAGAAAGAAAGAAAGAAGATGAGATTCTACCTCTAGACTCTAGTCTTTCAAACTCACCAGCTGCAACATCTATTCTTTCCTGGGTCTCCAGCCTGCTGGATTTACATTTGCCAGACTCCACACTTGCTTGAGTTAATTCTTTAAAATAGAAGCACATAAAATTATCCACATGCTATTGTTTCAGTCTCTATGGAGAGCCCTAATGCATTAATTTAATATATTTTGTCTACTTTCTATTTTATTGATTTCTGCTCTTATCTGTCATGCTTCTTTCTTTCTGTTCATTTGAGTTTAATTTGCTTGTCTTTTTCTAACTTCTTTTTCATCTCTATTGATATATAATTGACAAATAAAAATTGCATGTACTTAAGCTGTATGGCTGTATGTTTCAATATACATGGACACTGTGAAATAACCTCTACAATTGAACTAATTAGCATGCATCATCTTACATAGTTACCAGTATGCATATGTATGTGCATATCACCAGTGTGACATGTAGAACACTTCAGGTCTCCCCCGAGTTTTACCACCTTAGATTCCACATGTAAGTAGATGCTGCAGTCTTCCTCCAGACTGTCACTTATAGCATAAAGCTCCAGTTTCATCCACATGTAACATGAGGCAAGATCTTCTTTTTAAGGCTGAATATTATCCTGCTTTGTGTATGTGTCATATATTTTTTATCCATTCATCTGTCAGTAGACTCTTTTGCTATTTCCATGTCTTAGCTATTGTAACTAATGCTGTAGAGAACATGGGAATGCAGATATCTCTTGGACATACTGATTTAATTTCCTTCAAATATAGACCAAGGTATAGAATCATATGATAAGTCTTATTAATTGTTTGAGATATATACTAATTCTATGATTGTTATATCAATATACAGTCCCAGCAACAGTGTACAAAGATTTCCATTTTTCTGCATCTTAACCATTTGTTATCTTTTGTCTTTTCTTGTAATAGAGACTTTTTAACAGAATTTTTGGTGTCATTGTGGTATCGATTTGAATTTTTCTGGTAATTAATGATGATGAGCATCTTTTAATATGTCTATTTGGTATTTATATCATCTTTCAAGAAATGTCTCTTCAGGTTCTATACCCATTTTATAGTTTTTGCATGTATGTACTATTAAATAGCATGATTTCCTTATAAATTTAGCATATAAGCCCCTTATCAGATGTATAATTTAAAAGTATTTTCTACAAAACCTTAAGATGTATTATTACTCTGTTAATTGTTTGCCATGCAGAATGTTTTAGTTTAACACACCTATCCTTGTCTATTTTTGCTTTGGTTCTTTATTCTTTGGGTGTCTCTTGGTCAGCTTTTCTTTATCGACACAAAACACCTGAGGTAATCAACTTTAAATGAGAAAGATTTACTTTGACTTATAGTTTTGAAGGTTTAAGTCCATGATCAATTGGTTCTATTGCTTGGAAGGCTGTGGCAATGCAGTATATCATGGTATCATGGTCAATCACTAAAACAGTGACAAAATACCAACCATGGACTCACCGTAAACTTGGAATTAGGGCACCATCTAGTGCTGAAATAGTGGAAGTCAATGCAAGTTGAAGAAATAAGAAACCTGATTAGAATTTCTGGAAAGATGGGAACAAACCAAGCCAGATTATAAACTGGAATGAATACCTAATCCTTCAGTGCACAGCCAACATTGCACACCAATAAGCATCCAGAACTTTCAGGGAACCATGACCTCATCAAACAGTCAAAATAAGGCACCAAAACTAACCAGATAGCAAACATTATGAGCAAATGCTTGGGAGGATCATTTACAACAGCTGTTTTAAGGAAACTAAGTGAACTTTAAGAGAACATAGATAAATGTTTTAATATTATAACAGAAAAACTCCACAAAAAATGGAAGCAACTAGAAAATCAAATCAAAATTTTGAAGTTGAAAATACAACAAAATTTAAAATATGATAGAAGGCGTTAGCAGCAGGATAGATGAAGAGGAAGTTACTCAAAAGTACACAGATGAAGAGGAAGTTACTCAAAAGTTACTCAAAAGCAATTCACAATAACTAAACTATGAAATCAGCCTAGGTGCCCTTAAACAGATGAATGGATAAAAAAGATGGGGCAAATATATATGATGGAATGTTACTCAGCTTTAAAAAAGAATGAAATTATGGCATTTGCTGGTAAATGGATGGAGCTGATAAATATCATGCTAAGTAAAATAAGTCAATCCCAAAAAAACAAAAGCTGAATGTTTTCTCTGATATGCAAATGATAACTCACAATGATGGCAGGGGCGGAGTGGGGGGACCCACCCACCCACCCCCTCTAGGGAAGAATAAAGTACATTTAGGTAGAGGGGAGTGAAGGGAGGGGATGGGGTATGGGGATAGGAAGGGTAATAGAATACAGACATTATTACCCTATGTACATATATAATTATACATATATAATTATGCATGTGATTCTACGTCATGTACAATCAAAGAATGAGAATTTATACTCCATTATATATGATGTATCAAAGTGCATCCTACTGTCATGTATAAATAATTAAAACAAATTTAATTTTTAAAAAAAGGTACACAGAGAAGGAAAACAAGAATGTAGAGGAATGAAAAAAGCTTTAGGAACATTAGGAGAGCATAGATGGATAACAACAGAAAACTTTCCAACCCTAAAAGAGGATACAAATACCAGGTACAGAGAGGTCTAAAGTCATTAGTCAAATTTAACTCAACCAAGTCTGCCCCAAGATAGCTTATAATAAAGAGCAGATTCTCAAAGGTGCAATGAAAAAGAAACAAACAACACATAGGGGGTCTCAACTGGTCTGACAAGTGATTTCTCAGCAGAAATCTTACAAGCCAGAAGAGTGGAATGAAATTTTCACAGTACTAAAGCGAGGGGAAGTCCACTGAGAGCTCTGTACCCAGTAAAGCTATCCTTTAGAAATAAAGAGAGAAATCATATCCAGAGAAGCAAATGCACAGAAAATGTATGTCCTCCAGATCTGTCCTATATGAAATTCTGAAGGAAGTTTTCCAAACTGAAAGGAAGAAACACTAATGGATAAGAAGAAAACATGGAAAGGCATAAAACTTGTTGGTAATAGAAAGTACACAAATTCAGAATGTCTTAAGGTAACAATGGTATACAAATCATTCACATTAAAAGGAAATGAAAACATAAAATAATTAAAGTAATAATAACTACATTAACATATTGAGATGGACAATACAGAAAGATGTAAAATGAGATATAAAAAATTCAAAAATGAAGGGATAAATGGATGCAAGTGTAGAGGTTTTCCATTAGTATATCCACGCCTTTCTCTGTCTTCTTCCCTCTATTTCATTCCCTACCTTAAAGATCATATTCTGTTGCTATCATTTCAAAATGAGGTGTTAAATCAGTCAGTAAATTTTTTGCAAAACTCATGATAACCACAAAGCAAAAATCTATAAAAGACAAAGCAAAAATAATAAGCAAAGAATCAAAACACACTACTAGAGTAAATCACTTAACTACAAAGGAAGACTATGAGAGAAGAGAAAAAGAGAAAGAAAGAAAGAAAGAAAGAAAGAAAGAAAGAAAGAAAGAGAAAGAGAGAGAGAAAGGAACAAGAGGGAGGGAGGGAGGAGGAAGGAATTAAATTTCTCCAATTAAAAGATATAGAAACACTGAATGGATAAAAATCAAAATGTAGCTTTGTTGTTTAAAAAAAAACAACTCACTTCTCTAAGATTATGCATAGACTAAAAGCAAAGGGATAGAAAAAGATACTCCATGAGAATGAAATCCAAAAGAAAGCAGGAGTAGCCATACCTATATAAAATAGACTTTAAATCAAAAGCAGTAAAAAGAGATAATGAAGGTCATTATGTAATTATAAAGGAGTTAATCCAACAATAGGAAGTAACAAATATATATTATATATTACATATTTGTGTGTATATATACATACACACACACACACACACACACACACACACACGTATATGACCAATACAGGAGCAGCCAAATATATAAAGCAAATATTAATAGACCTAAATGGAGAGATAGACTCCAATATATTAACAGTAAGGGATTTTGGCACCCCACTTTCAGCAATAGACAAATCATCCAGGCAGAATATCAATAAAGTAACAGCAGAATTAAATTGTATTCTAAACCAAGGAACTTAATAGACATCTACAGAACCATCCATCCAATAAATGCAGCATAAACACTCTTCCTAACAGCACAAGAAAATTTTATCAGAATAGATCAGATGATAGGCCACAAACAAGTCTCAACAAATTTTTAAAAATTGAGATTGTGGTATGCTATGGTTTGGATCTGGAATGACCTCTAAAAGATCCTGTGTTAAAGGCTTGTTTTTCAAGTGGCACAATTGAAAGGTGAGGAACATTTAAGACAAGGGTCCTAAGAGAGGTCTTCAAGTCAATGGAGCATATCTTTGAAAGGGATTGTTTGATCCCTGTCTCTTCCTCTTTCTTGGTCCCTAGCCATGAGGTAAGCAGTTCTGTCTGTCACACAGTCTCACCATGATGATCCACCTTACCAAATTCTAAAAGCAACAAGGCTAAATATTCGTGAACTTGAATCTCCAAAATCACAAACCAAAATGAAACTTTTCCCTTTACAAGTTGATTATTTTAGGCATTTGCTACAGTAGTGGAAAATTGACAAGAACATATTGAGTATCTTTTCTGACCACAGTGCAATCTAACTATACAACAATAAAATAAAATAAAAAATAGCAAGGACGCATTTAGAAAATATCCAAATCATATACATGGAAATTAAATAAATTCTTCTTGACAAACCAATGTCTCAATAGCATAAGAAATTCTAACAGAAAAGCTTATCAGAAAATATTTAAATCAGAAAATTCAGAAAGACTTAAAATAAATCAGTTTTTGCTGCACCTCAGTAACTAGAAAAGTAAGAAAATATCAAATCCAAAAGTAATAGGAAAAAATTAACAGAGATGAGAGAAGAAACTAAAAAAGTATAAAATATCAACAAATTTGAGTTATTTTTTAAAAGATAAACAAAAATGGCAAATCTTTAGCTAGACTAAGAAAAAAAGACTCTGATAAATAGAATTAGAGATGAAAACAGAGACATTACAACTGAAACTACAGAAATAAAAAGGAGCATTAGGGATTATTGTGAAACAAGCATATGCCAACAAATTTGAAAACATAGAAGGAATGGATAAAATTCTGAACACATATAATCTACCAAAATTGAACCATGAAGACATTGGAAACCTGAAAACTAGTAACAATGAGATTGAATCAGTAATAAAGTCTCCTAAAAAGAAAATCTGATGACCAGATAGCTTCACTACTAGATGCTACCAATCATTTAAACTAACACCAATTTTTCCTAAACTATTCCAAGATATTGAAAGGGAGAGAATTCTTCCAAACTTATCCTGTGAGGCTAGAACAACCCTGATACAAAAAACAACATAATGATAAAGCAAAAAAAAAAAAAGAAAACTATAGACTAATATGGTAAATGAATATAGATGCAAAATTTTTCATCAAAATACTGACAAATGAAATCCAACAGAACATCATAAACATCTTTCATCATAATCATATGAAATTCATCCCAAGAACACAGGGATGTTTCACTGTATGCAGATTAATAAATGCAATCCATCGTATCAACACAAGAGAAGAATCCTGATTGCCTCAATAGATGCAGGAAAAAACATTCAATAAATTTCAACATGTCTTCATGATAAAAGCTCTAGACAAACTAAGTATTGAAAGAACATACGTCAACAAAATCTATATATTACAACCCATAACCAGCCATTTGAATGGGGAAGATGAGAGTTTTTCCACTAAGATTTGGAACAATACAAGGATGTCCATTATCACCACTCTTATTCAACATAGTGATGGAAGTTTTAGCCAGAGCAATTATGCCAAAGAAAGAAACAAAAAGCTTACAAATAATAAGGGCAAAAATCAAATTATTCTGTTTGAAAATAAGTGTGAGGGGAAGAAAAAAAAGAGAGAGAGAAATGTGTCACAGTAGATTGGGTAGAGAGAGGTGATGGGAGGGGAGTGGAGGGGAGGGGAGGATAGGAAGGGTAGCAGAATACAACAGACACTAGTATGGCTGTATGTATAACGTGGCTGTATAACCAATGTAATCCTGCAATCTGTACACATGGAAAAATAAGAATTTATACCCCATTTGAATCAAATGTATGATATGTCAAGATCATTGTAATGTTTTGAGCAACTAATAAAAAATTTTAAAAGAGAAATAAAAACAATTATATATGTGCAAAAAAAAGAAACCACAAAAAAAAATATTAGAACTGATAAATTCAGTAGAGTCAAAGGACACAAAGTAAGTATACATAAATCAATAGCATTTTTATACACTAAAAATTATGTCAAAGAGAAAGAAATCATGATATTAAGTTCATCTGCAATAGCTACAAAAATAAAATACACCAGAATAAATTTAACCAAAGAAATAAACAACCACCACAATGCAAATTACAAAACACTGATGTAAGAAGATGAAAACTATGGAAAGACTTCCTGCATTCATGAATTAATATAGTCAAAAGTTCTATAGTAACCAGTGCAATTTGCAGATTTAATGAAATATTTATCAAAATACCAATGACATCTTTTTAATTTGGTACATATGACAGCAGAATGTATTATAATTCATATTACACATATAGAGCACAATTTTTCATATCTCTGGTTGTACACAAAGTAGAGACACATCATTCATGTCTTCATACATGTACATAGGGTAATGATGCCCATCTCATTCTATCATCTTTCCTACAACCATGCCTCCTCCTTTCCCCTCCCTCCCCTTTGCCCTATCTAGAGTTCATCTAATACGCCCATGCTATAAATTAGCATCCTTAAATCAGAGAAAACATTCAGCATTTGGTTTTTGGGGATTGGCTTACTTCACTTAACATTATATTCTCCAACTCCATCCATTTACCTGCGAGTGCCATGGTGTTATTCTCTTTTAATGCTGAATAATATTCCATTGTGTATATATACCACATTTTCTTTATTCATTTATCTACTGAAGGGCATCAAGATTGGTTCCACAGTTTAGCTATTGTGAATTGTGCTGCTATAAACATTGATGTGACCGTGTCCCTATAGTATGCTGTTTTTAAGTCCTTTATGTATAGACTGAGGAGAGGGATGGCTGGGTCAAATGGTGGTTCCTTTCCAAGTTTTCAAAGGATTCTCCATACTGCTTTCCATATTGGATGCACCAATTTGCAGTCCCACTGGCAATGTATGAGTGTGCCTTTTTTCCCCATATCCTTGCTAACTCTATTGTTTGTTTCCAAAATGTAGGCTCTCTATATTACTCACTGATTGTTTCTTTTGCTGAGAAGAAGCTTTCTAGTTTGAATCCATCCCATTTATTGATTCTTGATTTTTTTTCTTGCACTATAGGAGTCTTATTAAGGAAGTAGGGACCTAATCTGACATGATGGAAATTTGGGCCTACATTTTCTTCTAATAGGCGCAGTGTCTCTGATTTAATTCCTAGGTCTTTGATCCACTTTGAATTGAGTTTTGTGCATGTTGAGAGATAGGGGCTCAATTTCATATTGTTGCATATGGATTTCCAGTTTTCCCAGCACTATTTTTTTGAAAAGGCTATCTTTTCTCCAGTGTGCGTTTTTGGCACCTTTATCTAATAGAACATAACTGTAATTATGTGGGTTAGTCTCTGTGTCCTCTATTCTATACCATTGTTCTACAAATCTCTTTTGGTGCCAATACCATGCTGTTTTTGTTACTATTGCTCTGCAGTATAGTTTAAGGTCTGGTATAATGATGCCACCTGCTTCACTCTTCTTGCTAAGGATTACTTTAGCTATTCTGGTTCTCTTCTTTTTCCAGATGAATTTCATGACAGCTTTTTCTATTTTTATGAGGAATGTCATTACCAATGACATTTTAAAGAACTAGAAAAAATACTAAAAATAATATGGAAACACAAAAAAACCCTGAACAGCCACTGCAATACTGAGGGGGGGGGAGGCTAAATCAGGAGGAAGCACACTATCTGACTTCAAAATATACAAAATTATAGTAATCAAAACAGCATGACTTGGCATGAAAACAGATCCATAAACTAAAGGAACAGAATAGAGTTCCCAAGAAATTACCCCAGGCATTTTCAGCCAACTGATACTCAACAAATTTGTCAGAAATACCCACTGGAGAAAGAATTGCTTTTTAAATAAATGGTTGGTGGGGAAATTGGATTTCCATATGCAAAAGGTCTAAATTTGACATCTATCTTTCTCATCCTATATGAAAAAAATAATATCAAAATAGATCAAGTATCTAATGTAAGACCTGGTACTGGAAAACTACTGGAAGAAAATATGGGAAACATTGAAAGGAACAAGATTTTTTTTTTTTTGAGAAGACTCCGAAAGCACAGGAAACAAAAGCAAAAATAGATAAATGGGACTACATCAAAATAAGAAGTTTCTGCACATCAAAGGAACAATCAACATGAAGAGAAAACATCCAGAATGGTAAAACATTTTTCAAATTATTCATTTGACAAAAGATTCATATCCAGAATATATAAGGAACTCAGAAATCTCAATAATAAAAAAAACAAGTAACCCAAGTGTTTATGAAATAAACACTTTCCAAAAGAAGAAATTCAGTTGCCCAGCAAATTTATGAAAAATTATTGTCACAGGGAAATAAAATTTTTAAAAAATGATATATTAGGGCTGGGATTGTAGCTCAGTGGTAGAGTGCTCGCCTCGCATGTGGAAGGCACTGGTTCGATCCTCAGCACCACATAAAAATAAAATAAAGGTACTGTATCCATCTACAACTAAAAAAAATTTTAATGATATATTATGTCACCCCAATTAGAATGGTTATGATCAAAAAGACCAAAGATAACAAGTGCTGGAAAAGATATGGAGAAAAGAGAATTCTTATACACTGTTAGTGGGAATGTAAAATAGCATAGCCATTATGGAGCACAGTATGGAGGTTCCTCAAAAAAACTAAAAATAGATCTTTGATATAATCCAGCTATCCCACTCTGTAAATATATCTAAAGGAAATAATGTCAACATACCCAGAAATGCCTGCACAGACATGTTTATTGCTGTATTATTTATAAAAGCTAAGATATGGAATCAACCTAGATACCTATCAACAAATGGATAAAGAAAATGTAGTAAATATACATAATGAAATATTTTTCAGCCATTTAAAAAAGCCTATGGTTTGCAACAAAATGGATGGAGTGGCAGGATATATTGTTTAGTGAAATAATTCACATGCAGAAAGACAATTACCATATCTTCTCTTTCATGTATGGATGCTAAAGTAATCAATGTAGAACAGTGATTATCAGAGGCTGTGAGTGGTGGGTTGGAGAGCAATAGAGGGAAACTAGTAATGAATACAAAATACATTTAGATCAAGATAATAAGAGTAGTACCCTATAACACAGTAGAATGAATGTAGTTTACAATAACCTATCATATATTTTATGAACAACTAGGAAGAGCTTGAAGGTTTTGCAACCAAAAACATTTTTCTAGAAATCCATCATATGCAAATTCAAAATACAAAAAGCAAATTGAGGGCAAATATTTACAAAATATATAACAAACTAAGAACCAATTTTACTAACATAGATAGAATTCTTAAAATTAAAGAAGACCAGACACCTAACAGATTTTTTTAAATGGACAAGCAGTAACATCAATGTAAAACACAGCAAGCAAATGCCAAAGGCCCACTACTCTACAGAAACATTGAAAAAGTCAGAAAAAACTATCAGAAACAACTTTGTCAGAACTTTTAAAAACAGTGAATGTGTTTTTAACAACTAAGTAAATGTTGAATTAAGACAACAGCAACTTTAAAATGATAGTAGGGCTCTGTGTCTTTTAATACCCTAGTTCTTGACTCAAGGGGACAAACTTTTTTTTTTTGTACTTGGGATTCAACCCAGGGCACTTAACCACTGAGCCATATCCCTCACCTTTTTTATATTTTATTTTGAGACTGAGTTCTGCTAAGTTCCCTAGGGCCTCACTAAATTGTTGAATCGAGCTTCTAATTTGACATCCTCCTGCCTCAGCCTCCTCAAGCTGCTGGGATTACAGGCGTGAGCCACATGCCCTGCACAAACTTTATCCTGAAAGAATCTTCTAACCTGAATGACTGATCTAAGGTCCTTTTTTCCCACATAATGCAGAACCCAGAATGAAAGAGTGGTAAGTATTCCTTGAAAATATGGTAAGGCAAATGAATAACACACAACTCTCAGGGGTAAAAAGGTCACAGTTGAGGCAAACTACACATTACCAGAAAAATTGGAGGAATGAAAAGAAAAGAGTTCCTTTAGACAGTTAGGATATTTAAAAGAAACAACTTATCCTGAAGAACTTTGAAAGCTAAATGCCTGTCCAGGGTGCCAGACATGCTGAGAAAATGACCAAGAAGACACTAAGCTTTTGCCTTTGGTGATTTCTAGGTTCAGGTAAAATAAAAAGTCAAGACTCAAGCAAAGTTATACATAGCTTGGCTGAGTGTTGAAGGAGTACCCAGCACACACTCAATCAGCAAATATTGGGAGAGGTTTTTTGCTAGATTTTTCTTTCTTCAAGGGTTGGGTATTCAGCTCAGTGGTTGAGTGTATGCCTAGCATGCCTGAGCCCTTGGGGCCCTGTGTCCAATCCCCAGCATTACAAAACAATTTAAAAAAAAAAAACACTAAATATACACAAGCTAACTGAACAGAGCCTTCAGAGATAAAATGTGAGAAATAATACAGATAATAAGCCATGTTTGATGGCTGCTGCCTCTAACCCCAGCAGATTGGGAGGATGAGGCTGGAGAACCACAAGTTCAAGGTTAACCTCAGCAACTTAGCAAGGCTTTATGCAACTTAGTGAGACCCTATCTCAAAAAATAAATAAATAAATAAGGCTAGGGGATACAGCTCAGTGGTAAAGTTCTCCTGGGTTTAATCCCTAGTACTACTCTGCAAGAGAATACAGATAAAAGTTACTAAAAAAAAGCTTGATATGCAATAGCAAATTTAAAAAGAACTTTCTTCCAGGATCACCACACTGTAATATCTAAAATGTCAAGTTTTTAACGAAAAATTAAGATTCATGCAAAAAGAAAGAAAATATCCTTCACTCACAAATATGTATATATATATATATATATATATATATATATATATATATATATATATATATTGTCCATGAAAAACCAAAGATATTGTACAAAGACCTTAAATTAAGAGTTTTGAATAAGTTCAAGGAGCTAAATAAAACCAAGAAAATAATGCATAAACAAATCAAGAATATAAGTAAAGATACAGAAATTATTAAACAAATCCAAACAGAAATTCTAGAACAGAAAAGTACGATAACCAAATGAAAACAATCACTAGAAGGTTTTGATGGAAGATTTGAGGAGATAAAAAAAATAATCAGTGAACTTGAAGACAAATTAAATTAAGTCATTTAGTCTGGGAGCAGGAAAGAAGTAATAAGAATCAAGTAAATAAACAAAACCTAGGGACCTGTGTCACAACATCAAGATGCTGACATAAAGGACACCACAAGACAGAAGGGAGAGGGGAAAAAAATCACTTGAAGAGACATAGTAGAAAACATCCAAATTAATTAAAGACACAAACCTACACATTCAAAAAGTTCAGTAAACTCCAAAAAGGAAAAATGCAAAGATATCTACCATTAAGACATATATAATCAAATTGTCAAAAGCTGAAGACAAAGAGAATCTTTGAAAGTTGCAAGAAAGAGACAATTTATTATTTACAAAGAGTCATCAATGAGACTAATAACAGATATCCATAAGTAATGGGTGCTAACAAGTTTGGGGATGACATTTTAAAGTGAAGAAAGGAATCCACCCAGAATTCTATATCCAGAATATAGAATTACTTACTATGCTTCAAGCATAAATAAGAAATCAAACATTCCTACATGAAAGAAGAGAGATAAATCTAAAAAGTTCATATATAGTGGGTTTGCACTTCTAGATACACTAAAGAGAGGCCTTTAAATAGATATCAAAAGACACTGGAAAGTAACCCAAAGCTAAATGAAAAATAAATAACTTCAGTAAATGTAACCCATAAATAAATATGAAAGCCAGTATTTGTAACTACTGTTATGTTCTATATATCTTTATGGTTTAATGAACAAATGCATAAAATAAAAACTGTAAAAATATGCTAATAGGAACACAATTTATAAAGATGTAACTTGTGAAATTAACAACATAAAGAAGATGGCAAGGTGCAGGGAAAGAGCAGAGATTTTGTGTGTTATTGATATTAAATGAGTTTCTTTAAACTAAATTATTCTAAATTAGGAATGTTAATCTCAGTCCCTACAGAAACCACTAAGAATATGTCTTTTAAAACATATAGAAAAGGTAAATATAAGGTATATATAATATGGTTTAAAGTCTTCAATCCAGAAAAGAGAGACTTACAGAATTGGGTTTTTTAATTATTCAATTATATGGTCTGCAAAATAGTTACTTTAGATCCAAAGATACAAATGGTTTGAAAGTGAAAGTATGAGAAAAGAGATCTCATGCAAATAGTAAACAAAAGATATCTGAAATGAATTAACAAAATATATTTTAAGTGAAAAACTCTTACAAGAAACAAAGGACATTATATACTGATAATAGAAAGGATTAACCAGGAAGATATAACTGTGCCGGGCACCGTGGCGCATTCCTGTAATCCCAGCGGTTTAGGAGTCTGAGGCAGGATCGTGATTTCAAAGCCAGCCTCAGCAAAAGCAAGGCTCTAAGCAACTCAGTGAGACCCAATATCAAAAAAATAAAAAATTTTAAAAAGATAGAACAATTTAAATGACATAGAGCTCTGAAGCAAGTACTATGAAAATTAGAGAGACTGACAGTTCTAAAAAAATATTTGAGGACTACAAAAAGCAAGCTTCAATAAAAAATAGATGACAATACATGTTCAAGGAGAAAATAGAGAAGTTGAACAAAACAATAAACAAAATGAAACTAACAGTTGTATAAAGAACATTCTTTCTATCAGCAACAGAGTACATGTTCTTCTCAAGTGAGCATGGAACATCCTCCAGGATAAAAATGTTAGGCCATAAGACATGCCCAGTAAAATTTATAGGAACTCATGCAAAGTTCCTCATCACAATGAAATGAAACAAGAAATTAAAAAAAAACAGAAAGAAAACTGCAAAATTCACACAAATATTTGGAAATTAACACACTGTTATTCAATAAATGAATCAAAAAAGAAATCACAAGAGAAATTAGAAAATATTTAGACATAAATAAAAACAAAAATACAAAATACAAAAATACATATGTCAAAAGCAGTACTCAGAGGGAAATTTATAACACCTACAATAAATAAGGAAGAAAGACATGAATCAATAACCAAATTTTACTCATTGAACTCTAAAAGAAAGAACAAACTATTTGCTCATGAGCATTAAAAAATGCAAAACTAAATGCATAGCTAACAGAAGAAAAGAAATAAAAATTACAGTAGAGATCAATGAAATATAGGATAGAATAATAATAAATAGATTAAAAAAACTAAAAGTTGGTTCCTTGTAATGATCAACAAAATTGACAAACTTGTATCTAGACTACTGAAAACATCTCTGTTCAACTGATTTCTTTATAAGGGAGCCAAAATTATTCAATAGAGAATAATGATCTTTTCAACAAAATGTGCTTAGACACCTGGATAGGTACTTGTAAAAGAATAAAGGTGAACCTTTACCTCAAACTATCAGCAAAATTGAACTGAATCAATGACATATAAATATCAGAGCTAGATCCCTAAACTCTCAGAAAAAAAAACAGGAATAAATCATGATTTTGGATTGTCAATGAGTACTTCAATAAAACATCAAAAGTAAAAGCAATGAATAAAAATAAATTGATGGAGAGATTTATCGGTTGGACTTCATCCTCATTAAAAACTTATGTGCAACAAAGGACATAATCAAGTAGATTAAAACACACCTACAGAATAGAAGAAACACTTACAAAACCTCTAAGCATATAGTGTTTTATATTTGTTCTATTTAGTTATACATGATAGCAGAATGCATTTCTATTCATTGTACACAAATGGAGCACAACTTTTCATTTCTCTGGTTATGCACAATGTCACACCACATGTGCAGTCATACATGTACCTAGTGTAATGATGTTCATCTCATTCTAAGGGTATAGATTATAAAAAGAATGTTTATAATTAAACAACAAAAAGATAAGGTATCCAGTTTAATTAAAAGTAAAGAAGTTGGATAAACATTCCTTCAAAGGAAATATGCAAATTGCCAAGAAGTTCATGAAAAGATGCTGAACATCATTAGTCATCAGGGAACTATACACTAAAACCATAAGACACCACGTCATGCCCACCATGAGGCTCTAATAAAGGAAGATGGAAAATAACCAATGTTGGCAAAGCTCTGAAGGAACTGGATTCCCCACACAATGCTGGTGAGAATATAAAGGGATACAGCTACTTGGAAAACATTTTAGCAGTTCCTCAAAATATACTAAAGAAAGTGAAGATATGACACAGCAATTTTATTCTTAGGTGCCGCAGTCTGGCTGGGCACAAAATCACAAGCCACTCACAGCCTTGTAGATTCAAACAGCAATTCTTTATTCCCGAACTCACACCGGCCCTCTACAAACACGTTCAGGGGAAATCCACGTTCTCTGAATCACGGGAGAACTCAACGGGAACTCCAGGAGCGGGCACACCTGAGGCAGCAGGATACGCCCTATTCCCAGCAGGGTACACCTTAAATCTGGAACCACCCTAAACCCAAGGAGAGCCCTAAACCCTGATCCGCCCTAAACCCGGATCCACCCTGGTCCTTGAGCAAGGTCACCTTACATGCAATGTCACTGCAAATGTCCAAGGCAAGTCCATTTCCAAGAGTCCTTCCTTTAAGCACCATGGGGTACGCTGGCAAGGAAATTGTCATACCTACTTGGCTAATGGCTCTCAGCACTTAGGTATATGCAAAAGAATTGAAAAGAGATATGTTTAATTTTTTATTAGTACATTATAGTTATACATAATATTGATGTTCATTTTGACATAATTATACAAACTTGTAATATAACTTGTCTCAATTCCACCCACGGTACTTCTTTCCCCTTGCCCTCCTTTCCTCCCTCCCCATTCCCTTTTCTCTAATTTGTCAGTTCTTCTTCTATTTACTTATAGCTTTTAATTAATACACTGTAGACATACATAAAAGTGAAATTCACTGTGGTATATTTATATATGTTCATAGAATAGTTTGGTCAGTTTTATTCCATCATTCCTCCCTTTCACATCCCTCCTGCCTCCCCTTTAATCCTCTTCCTCCATTATTCTCTCTTCTATTTTCATGGGATTCTCCCCACTGCCTTTCTTCCCCTCCCTTATTTTGGTCTTGTTTCACTTATGACAGAAAACATTTGACCCTTGACTTGTTGGGTCTGGTTTATTTTACTTAGCATGCTGTTCCCAGTTGTGTCCATTTACCTACAAATGACATAAGTTCATCTCCTTTATGACTAAATAAAACTCCATTTTGTGTGTGTGTGTGTGATATATATATCACATTTTCTTTATCCATTCATCAGTTGACAAGTGCCTGGGCTGAGTCCATAACTTGGCTATTGTGAATTATGCTGCTATAAACGTTGATGCGGCTGTATCACTGCAGTATGGTGATTTTAGATATTTTAGATGAATAACAAGAAGTAGGATAGCTAGGTCATATGGTGGTTCCATTACCAGTTTTTTGAGAAACTCCCATACTGCTTTCTAGAGTGGTTGTACTAATTTGCAGTCCCACCAACAATGTATGAATAGATCTTTTCTCTGCATCCTCACCAGCACTTCTTATTATTTGTATTCTTGATGATTCCCATTCTCACTGGAGTGAGATCTAGTTCTGATTTACATATCCCTGATAGCTAGGAATGTAGAACATTTTTTAATATATTTGTTGGCCATTATGCACTTCTTCTTTTGAGAAGTGTATGTTTAGTTCTTTGGCTCATGGATTGATTGGGCTATTTGCTTTTTTGGTGTTAAGTTTTTTGAGTTCTTTATATACTCTGGATATTAATCCTGTGTCTGAAGAGTAAGTGGCAATGATCTCCCATTCTGTAGGCTCTCTCTTCTTGTTTCCCTCCACCCCCCAAAAAAGAAAAAAAAACATGTACATAGATGTCCTTAACAGCTCCATTCACAATAGCCAAAACAGTAAATTATTCAAATGTTTATCAATAGTTTAATGGAATAACAAAATGTGATATATTTGTGTGTGTGTATGTATGTATGTGTATATATATATAAAGGTTATTCAACCATTAGAAGAAAGAATGAAGTACTGATACACTCTGCAATATGGTAAATCCAGGACAGAGAGTAGATTGGTAGTTGCCAGAGGCTGGAGAAAGGGGAAGAATGGACACTATTTAATGGGTACAGTTTCCTTCCAGGATGATATGTGTTGAAACTAAAGAGACAGTGATTGTGCAACACTGTGAATGTACCAAGTGACACTGAATTGTTCACTTTAAAATGGTAAATGGTATGTGAATTCTGCCTCAAAATTAAAAATGAAGAAATTGGCAAGAGAGATATATGTACACACCCAAAATAGATATAAAATTATCTCATAAACGTAAATTTATTTCATCTTCACCATAATAAAACAAGTACAAATTAAAACCACAATGAAATACTGTTTTTCTCCTATCAGGTTGGGAAAAATCCCAAACATTTTGGTGAGACTATATAGAAACAGTTTATTTGGGAATACAAAACAGTTCAACTCTTGTGGAGGAAATTTAACAATATCTAAAAAACCATGTAAGTATCAGTCTTCGACTCATTGTTAAGAATTTACCCTGGTATTGTAAGCAGAAAATTAATCATTTCTTTGAACTATCTGACCTGGAAAGTGAGACGCTGCCATCCAAGAGTGCCAGGGAATGCCCATTTGCAAGGTGACTTCTGTTGATAGGGAGAATTCCACACTTGTCATGAATTCACTAGTTCAAAAGCCTTGATTTCAACTGCCCAAAGGTAGAAGAAATGGGCGTAAACTGCTGAGCCCCAACCAAGTGGTTTTTCTCAACTTCAACCTGTTCACTTCAAGAAGTTTTTCACACTGAAACCCTTTAATGCTTATACCTATATAATAAATGTGTGGCTTTCATTCCTTACTTAGATCCAGTCTCCATTAGAGCTTGGATCACTCACGAGATCCTGCTGCTGCTCCATTTTTGAGTCCTTTGTCTTTATTTCTTAGTATATTTCTTTGTCTTTAAATCTTATTATATTTCTTTTGACTTTTATTTTCTTAAGTTGGCTCACAGCCTGCATTCAGTTAGCATTCATCCGCAGGCCGCAGCAGACACCTTGGAGAAACACCACTAAAATACACATGCAAGAATGATTGCAATGTTGGAAACTATGTAAGTATGCCAATATTGACAATATAGGTTGAACAGTCTCTGAAACATACACACTAAAGAGTACTGTGAAGCAATGAAATATCAAAGAGAGCTATGTGAAATGATATGGGATTATTTCATAAGTGAAAAATACAAATGCAAGTGAATAGGCATAGTACTCAAATGTTTTTTAAAAAAATCAGATAACTTTAAAAAGGATTAATTTGTTCATTTGTTCAAAAATGAAATGCTGCAAAAAGTCCTAGATTTAGATAACACAATGTATCTATAAGAAGTGAGAGGGAATATAGTAGAAGTAAATAGGAGAATGGAACATACCTGTAAGAATGCCTTTATTAATAATTTTAAATTTTTAGTCCAGGTTTATATTTTACATATTCAAAATGTAATATTAAGCTAACAAACATACCTTGATAAAAACTCTTAAACTGAATGCAAAGAGATACAAATGAATCCAAATACATTTCAAATAACCCAGTGACATACCAAACTGAAGAAAAAAAATATGAACTGATCCAATTAATTTTGACTGCTCCTATTTTATTTTCCAATTAATTTTGAACATGATATTGTGAATACATACCATTTGTGTTAACTTTTCATCACTGTGACCAAAATACCTGCAAGAACAACTTCAAGAAGGAAAAGTTCATTTTGTGCTCATAGTTTTTAGAGCTTCAGCCCATGATCAGCCAACTCCACTGTTCCAGGTCTGAGGTGAGGCAGAACTTCATGATAGAAGAGTGGCAGAGGAAGGCTGCTCCTCTTACAGCCAGGAAGCACAGAGACACAGAGAGAGAGAGGGCAAGATGGGGCCAGGGCAGGGACACATACAATCCAAGGTCACACCCTCAGGGACCTACCTCCACCATTACCTACCTGCTTACAGTTACCACCTACTAGTCCAAATCACTAATCCATCAAAATCAATTAATACACTTCTGAGCTTACAAATTAAATGAACAAATTAATCACTTCCTGAAAACCCCAGCTCTGATCTTGCCATACTTAGGGGCCATATTTCCAATACATGAGTTTACCTGGACATTCAGGTTAACACAATTTCACTAAAAAATAAAATAACTACAAAAAAGTTGTCTTCATATTATGTGCTTTTCTTTTACAGTGGTACTAACATAGTAATTCTGAAACAAATGCATGTGAATCATATAATTAATCCAATAAATAAATATATGTATGTAAAGAACCCAGGTTATCACTATGAAAGGAGAGAGATACAAATATGGAATAGAAGGCAAGATGCTAACTGGGTTGAATTAGCATTGGTGTTCAAATCAAACTCTCTCTCTTTTATAATATTTATATTATATATGTGTTACCTATATAACATACTACATATATAATATATATAGGCATATGCATATATATTCACATTGAACATTAAGATCTGCTAATAACAGAGGAAAGTCATAATTATGCTTCCTGATGCATGAACACAAAACCACTTATAAACAAAAACAAACGTGTATGTCAAACCTTTGGAGCCAAGTGCCATTTGGATAAAAGTTTTCAACAAACAAATTAAGGGAAATGAAAATGGAAAGAATTCTATATATTGAAAGAGATTTTTAAAACATATCAGATGAAAAAATGAGCAAACTAAGTAATAGTGTTTTATAATGCACACTAAGAAGAATAAGCTGTAAAAATGAAAAGATGTTCTAATTGTATAGTCAGGATCATAGTTACTTTTAAGAGGAAGAGTGGTTAGATTGAACTGGGGAGAGTCACAATGAGGATTTTGGGGATGGCTAGTAAATTCTGTCTTGACTTGAATAAAGATTACAGGGGTGCTTACTTTATTAAAAATACTCATTTTTTCATGCTTTTTCTGTACTATGTTTTATTTTGCAACTTTAAAATAATAAATAAATACATAAAATCAAAATCGAAACCTGGTAAACAAGTGGCACAAAACCTCTATCCACCATTTGTCTACAGGCCAGCATTCACTCTCACTGCCAGAATCAAATCCCATCAGTGCTCTCACATTGTTAACACTGAAACACAATAAAAAGGAGAAAATTTGTTCTCTGACTCAGGGCATAGGCAACTACATCTTCAGGGATTCAGAACTCGGAAAGTTTCACTCTGTTGCATAATATTCTCCTGTGTATATAATTACACAAGATGCTGCTATTGTAAAGGTAGTTAATTAAGAGCACTAATTGAGCTTGGGTAGTGACCAAAAGGAACTTCAGAAACCTGATATTGCCAGATAGAAATCACTCTGTTGTGGGAATTATCTTCTAGAGTCTTGCTGGTTTTCCCAAGGTAACTAAGGAGAAAGGTAGTTAATGGGTCACTTGGGGATGACATCTATTTCTGTAAATTATCATTTCTTACTCCTCAGGTTTTTTGTTTTTTGTCATGAAGCCAAATAATAAGGAAAGCAAATTATAACTGAAAAAAATAACAGGAAGAAAAATTGACTGAACAATTTTATTCTTTTAAAATTAGCTCTACATTAAGAATATAAACCACAGCCTCAACTCAAGCACTTAAGTTGAAGCTGCCAAAACAATCTGTTGCTTTATATATCTACTTATCAACTATTACATGGCAAATAAGAAAAAAAAGCAAGAGATAAATAAATCAAAGTCACAAAACTCTAGATGGAAGAACTATTCATGATCAGTTTATCCACAAAAATATTAATTAGCAATGATGTAAAATATGAATATCAATGATTACACTAATATATATCTTAGAAATGTTAGTTTTAGTTTGAGCAGAGCCATCCAAATGTTAACTTTCTGTAGTTAATAGTTTTAAAGGAAAATATTGGATCCAGAAAAACTTAAAATGGTTCATGAGAATATAATGAGTGAAAAAAACACTGAGTGTAAATATAAATTAAAAGGTAACAAATATCTAATATTCAGACATACCCAAACAAGGGGAGATGACTGAATAATTATTTAAGCCTGTGGTTTACAATAAAAGCAAATATGGTGTTTAATATTTATTGACTGTGCAAAGCAGTATATTTTCCACTTAATATTTGTCCTAACTCTAAAATTGGTGAACCTGCATTTGAAAGCAGAAAATCTGATCTGGAGCCTGCACATGAAACCAGTTTTGTTCATACTTGCCCCCTGTGCATTCTTATTAACTTACATATTCACAGAGAGACAGAGACACAGTGAGCCAGACAGAGACAGGACTGCAAATAAAATGTGTAAAGATGTATGGAGTTCATTTATACTCCAGAATAATTATATAATTGTGTAATTAAAACAGGTTTTTTCTCAACCATCTATATAAAAAGAATAAACATGAGAATACTGCAGTATCAAATCAGTGCCCCCACAAATAGACATTAATTTGACAAATATCTCCTGAGCGGCTACAGGGACCCAGAAACTTTGCTGAGTGCTTAAGATACAAAGTTGAGTAAGGAGTCTCTGAGCTTCAGAAAATCTACCTAATGGAAGTTAGACATGTAAAGAGAGTAAAAAAATCTAGTAAGTGGAAAACTAAATAAAGATATAAAACTTATTGAAGACTACAGAGGAATGGGTTCTTGGAAGTCTTCCAAAGGCAATGATGGTCTAAGGTGAATCTTGAAAGTGAGAAAAATGAATGAATTGTATGAGCATTCCAAACAAAAAGAAAGAACTTGAGCACATGTAAGGGAGCAATGAATAAAAAGGTACCTAGGGGCCTAGGGGCTTAGACAGCTTTGTATCACTACCACGTGGTTTGGAGACTATTAGCAGTAATGCTTTTAGCCTTAAAATGTATTGTATCTGTTATTATGTCTAAGTGAGCATTGTGTGTGTGTGTGTGTGTGTGTGTGTGTGTGTGTGTGTTGCTGAGGTTTGAACCTCGTGTGTGCAAGATAAGCACTCTACCAACTGAGCTATATCCCCAGCCCCAAAGTGAGCATTTTTGTAGATACAAAAACTGAAGCTACTTTTGTTGCATCCCCTATATTTTGATATCTTGTGTTTCCATTTTCATTTACATCAAGAATTTTTTTATTTTCCTTTTAATTTCTTTTTTTATATAATAGTTGTCCAGGAGCATATTTGTAAATTTTTCATGATTTCTCCAATTATTGATCTTTAGTTGTATATTATCATGATTGGAAAAGTTATCAGATATGATTTCCAGCTTCTTATATTGGGTTAGGCTTCTTTGTGTCACAAATTGTGATCCACCCTGGAAAATGTCCTCTATGCTCTTATGAAAAAAAAAATGCATTCGATTGATGTTGGAAGGAATGTTCCTTACGGGTCTGATAGGTCCAGTTTGAAATCCAGTGTTTTCCTAACTGATTTTCTGTCTGGATGATATGCAATTATTGAAAATGGGATATTAAAATTCCCTATTATTGAGCTAGGCGTGGGGGCACACACCAATAATCCCAGCAGCTTGGGAGGTTGAGAGAGGATTATGAGTTCAAAGCCAGCCTCAGCAACTTATCAAGACCCTAGGAAACTCAGTGAAACCTAAATAAAACACAAAATGGGGATGTGACTCCGAGGTTAAGTGGCCCTGGATTCATTCCCCAGTTTAAAAAAAAAAAATCCCTATTATTTTTATGTTGCAGTCTATTATCCCTGGGATACAAAGTTCAATACATGCAAATTGATAAATGGATAAATATGATTCACCACATCATCAGAGTGAAAGACAAAAAAATGCTTATTTCAATAAATGCAGAATAGGCATTCGACAAAATTCAACATCCTCTCAACAAATTAGGCATAGATTAATGTACTCTAATATGATAAAGGCCACATATGACAAGCATATAACATCATAACCATTGGTGAAAAGCTGAAAGTTTGTCCTCTAAATCAGGAACAAGACAAGGGTAAGACAAGGGTACCCACTCTCCCCATTCCTATTCAACATAGTACTACAGCAATTAAATAAGAGAAATAGATAAAAGATTTCCAGTCATAAAGCATGAAGTAAGAAAGTGTCAGCTTGCTGATGACATGATCTTAAGTTTAGAAAACCTCTAAGTCTTCAACAACAAAATAAAAAGTGTTAGAACTCATAAACAAATTCAGTAAGGCTGCAGAATTCAAAAGCAACATACAGGGGCTGGAGTTGTGGCTCAGCAGTAGAGTGCTCACCTAGCACATGTGAGGCCCTGGGTTCAATCCTCAGCACCACATAAAAATAAATAAAAACAAAGGTATTGTGTCCAACTACAACTAAAGAAAAATAAAATTAAAATTAGAAAAAACAACATACAAAAAAGTAGCATTTCTTTACACTAACAATGAACTACCTGAAAAAGAACTTAAGAAATTATTGGCTTTCATTAAAACACAAAAAAATTAAATAGGAGTAAATTTAATCAAAGTAGTGCAAGATCTATATACTGAAAACTACAAAATAGGTGATTAAATAAATTATAGACAACATAAAAAAATAGCAATATATTCCATGATCATGATTAAGAATAATCAATATTCTTAGAATGCCCATGTTACCAAATATACAGTATCAGTGAAATAGCTATGAAATTTTCAATGTCATTCTTCAACAAAAGACCCTGATGAACCAAAGGAATCTCAAGCAAATAGAACAAAAGAAGAATGACCTCAAACTTATTACAAAAATATACAAATCAAAACAGCTCGATACTGTTATGAAAACAGAAAAGTCAATGAATGAAATAAAAAACAAACAACAGAGATCTCTCTCTTGAATTCACACTTTTGATTCTGAACAATGATACCAAGAATACATAGTAGAGAAAAGATAGTCTCACCCACAAATGGTGTTGGAATAGCTGGATATGCAGATGCACAAGAATGAAATTAGATCCTTAACTCATACTAGATATGGAAATAAACTCAAAATGGATTAAAGACCTAAATGCAAGCCCTGGAACTATAAAGCTTGTAGATGAAAATGTAGAGTGAACACCACAACATTTTTTGGACAATGCTTTCCTGAATATGAACCCCAAAGCACCGTCAATGAAAACAAAAACAAAATTTTATCAAACTAAAAGATTTTAAACAGCAAAAGAAACTAGAGAGTAAAGATCCAACCCAGTGTCTAAAGAAATTATTTGCAAATAACGCATCTGAAAAAAGGCTAATACCTAAAAATATATAAGAAACACACTCAATAGAAAGGAAACAAGTAACCCAATCCAAAAATGGGCAAAGAACTTAGATAGTTCTCAAAAGAAAACATACAAATGGACAATAGATATATGGAAAAATATTCTTTATCACTAAGTATCAGGATACTTTGGATTAGGCAGAGGGGAGTGAAGGGAGGAGGAGGTATATGGGGGTAGGAAGGATAGTAGACTGAATCGGACATTATTACCCTATGTGCATATGTGACTAAGGTTTGAAGACCTTGGAAGCAGTTGTAGGTTAGCAGCACTGTCTTTTCCCATTAGTTCTCTGACAGCTATAACTTACACAGCCTATGGCATGTCGGCACTACCTTAAATCTGATCAAAGGTGCTGGAAGTGTTGCTCATGAACCTTTAGAAGACCATGAAGAAGTGGAGCAACATATTCAGAACATTAAATCAAAAAGTAAAGTTGGTAGACCTTTGCCAGCACAAGATTCAAAAACAATTTGAAGAAAGGTTATGAACAGGTAGGAGAAGAGATAGGCACTTAGAATTCATTGAAAACAGCTGGTGAACAAAATTTTGTGGCACTCTGTGTTCCCTGAAGATCATCTGGAAAATATTTTTCATCTTGGTTGCTTTGCTGTTTGTCATTTTTCTCTTCCTGTCAAATTTAAATAAAGCTCTTCATTCAATTGGAATAGATTCTGATTTCAGATATTATATTACTGATAATAATAACCCAAGTAATCCATTGACTATGCTTTTGCCTTTACTCATTTCCCTCTTGATGATATTCTTATAATGATTATTTTTATGCACTTTATTTTTACTTTAATGGCAGGAATTAGAAATACTGCCAGATGGCTCTTTTTAATTATGTTATATAAAATCAGAAGAAATAAAAGTGGACCTCACGCACTCATATTTCTTGGCATTCTACTTATTGTCTTTCATATTAGATACTTAATTTATAATCTTGCTCCCCAGTATGTTGTGTAGAAAAGCCAAAGTAATTAACAGAGAGCAATGCAACTTCTAATGACCTCTGTGCCAAAGAGAGGTGATGCAGATGCCCCTGAAGATCAGTGCACTGTTACCCAGACATTCCTTAACAAGTTCTGGATTTTAAGTGCTGCATAGTATTTCAGTAGTTGGGCCTTTCTTGGGATATTTTTTATCGCACCAATTGTAATCCAGTTGTAAAGGGAAGGAGTAGATGAAGATTCAGGCCTAAGTGATGATAAGCCCTCTTTTCTGTTTGACAGTCTTCTGTCTTAAAAGTTTTATAAAGCTGATGTTTTTATAGTTTTAAAGTTATACATTAGGATAAACCAGCTTCTATCAAAAATGAAAGCATGGCCATGAAAAGGAGCTATATTTTTTATGTTTCTGAAGTAACATCATTGAATCATAGATTAACATTTAAAATTGCTAAAATAATGTGTAAATATGAAACCACTGGCTTTGTGAGGGAATGTTTGTGGGATAATTTTTTCTTTAAATATATATTAGTGGAGCTGGAATTGTGGCTTAGTGGTAGAGCGCTCACCTAGCACGGGTGGGACCTGGGTTCTATCCTCAGCACCACATAAAAATAAAGGCATTGTGTTGTGTCCATCTACACCTAATAAATAAATAAATAAATATTTATATAATAGTGTTAGATTGATTTTAAAATCTTCCAGAATTAATATTTGCTTTTGTGGCATTTTAAAAAATAATAACAAATCACTTGTGTTGTTAAAAAAATATGTATAGTGGTTAATTCCTACTATGTCCTTATTCACATCACCTAGTGGCATGTGAAGAAGACAAATGGATCTCAGAGAAAGACAGCTGAACAAGTGCTGATTTAATTGCAGCTTTGGTCCCAGATATATTTAATCTCCTTGATGTCTAGTTTGTCACTATTAACCTAGAAAATGTTTTCCCCCTATTCCTGCTAGTAAAAATCACTATAAACAACTTATTTTTAGTAACCAGAACCAAAACAACACTTTGCTGTCCTACCTTACGTATTCTAGCATTCCAGGTCCTATGTTATAATCTAATCTGCAGTGAATTAGACCCTACTCCAAAGAACACCTCGGTTATTCACTGTATTGTTAATATGGTCCTGCCAAGCAGGATGTAGTAACCACTCTAGATATCTGGTTAAGACACACACAAACACACCACAGTGTGGAAAATGATTCTCAAAAATATTCAAGGGCCTATCATCTCAGTGAAATTTCTAGAAAAGTAATGTTCTGGGGGAAGTCTAGAGGTCTAAATAAAGGACAAGTTCCTATATGTTATACCATTACATCAATCACTAAGAGGCACAATTTTCTGTGCTATTTCGTATTTGGGAAGAAAGAAGCACTTCATTTTGGCATAATATTCCAGCATAGTTACCTAGTAACTCCAATTTTGAATAAGGTACAGACCAAATAAGGATGCTCACAGCTTCCAACTGCCTTGAAAGTTGACCTAACACTTGTTCTTTGTAGCCCAGAAGATTCCATAAATCATCTGTGGCATAGAGGATATGTCAGATTCTCTTAGAAGATTCCTGAAGATCAATCATGACCTCAGACTTTTTTCAGTCTTAGCAAACATATCCCTTCTTTGGCAAATATCAAATCTACTTTTAAGAAAGAACTTTTGGCTTAGTGCTGGACCCTAATTGAGACTGAACACTTAAATAAGGACCAGCAACATATTATGCAACCTGAGCTTCCCAACATTAACTTGGTATTGTGACCAAGTTGGGCATGTCCAGTAGCACTCTATAGTCATATTGAACTGGTACATGCAAGATTGGGCTCGAGCAGATCCTGAAGACATGAGTTTCATAAACAATTGATCTACATGCTCAAGGCCCCTACTACATTGCCTTCTCTCACTACTATGCCTAGAACTTCAAGGAGATAATCCGCTGACCATCAGATAGAGAAAGAAAAAAAATGTAGCCCTTTTATAGGTGGCACAGTCTCCTAGTTCTATCAACATTTACTATAGAGTTATTTATTTAACTGTCCCTTACATTGTAAGACATCTAAGATGTCTGCATGTGTGAAGCCCTGGGTTTGATCCCCATCACCATGAATGGAAAAAAGATATCTAACATATCTGAGTCTTCAGAAAAAAAAATGCCAGTAGCTTTTGTTGTCATCCTCACCACTGAAAGCATCCACATTTAAGGAAGATCATATATCAATAGGTTATCAATATTCTTGCACTCATTGCTGTTGTCATTATCCCACCAACATCTTATTCCATAGATCAGATCCTCCATTCACATCATCTTCTTTCACAAAGCATTCTTTACACACCTCTTAATCGTGGAGGCATTGGCATTACCCTTTCCAAATTCTACACCTACTTGTTAAAATAATGAAGCACCCATAAATCACCACCAGGGGGCAGGCTACACATAGCAAAGTTTACCCATCACCTTTTCCAGCTTTGCTTAAGGGTAAACTTGGAAAAAAAATTTAAGTGCTCTCCCATTTAAGGAACAAGTCATATCCATTCTCCAACACTCTGGCAGAAAATTTAGGAGAAGTAAATACGTCCAAACTCATTATAAAAGTTCAGTATTAACCTGATATTAAAAACAAACAAAGGAAATTACAAAATTCAGCATTCATTCCTGATTTTTTTAAAAAAATCTTTCAACAAACAGTAAATAAAAAATAATTTTCAGCCTATTAGAATAACAATGAAAAAGCTATAATTTTCAGACTTAATGATGAAAGACTGAATAGTTTTATAACCACTTCTATTCAGCCTTGTAGCATATGATCTAGCAAGTACAAAAAGCCAATAATAATGAATAAAATAAATCTATATTAGAATTTGAAAACACACTAATTCACTGACATGATCATCTGTAAAGAAAATCCTACATGATCTATAAAAAAGACTAACAATAAAGTTTTGTAAATTTGCAGAATACAAAGTTAAACAAAAATCTACTATACTTCTATATACTTGCAACCAACAATAATAAACTGAAGCAAAAGTCAATATCATTTAAAAGTACAACCAAAATATAAAGTACTTAGAGATAATTTTTTAATATGCAAGATATGTTTACCCAAAACTTTGAAACATTGCCAAAAGAAATTAAAAGGAACAAAATAGATGAATGGATACAATGTATTTATGATACATTCTTCAAAAGAAATGCATATATTCATCAGATAATAATTATGTGTCTATAACATCCCAATCAATATTCTGTCTCAAATTTCCAGAATCTAAAATATCAAATAAAGAAATATAAAGTTGCATCATAGTTAATGAGACAGCTTTATCTTATCATTTATGAGATCTTTCTATAAATCACAAGCTGTCTGCATACTCTCTTCATTGCTGCCTTCATCTCTTTATTTCTGAATGTGTAAATGACTGGATTAAGAAAAGGAGTGAGAACTGCATCAAAAATAGCAAGAAATTTGTCTATCTGTGAATTAGAGTGTGGCCATGTGTAAACAAACAGTGTCGGACCAAAGAACAAAATGACTACAGTGATATGAGCTGAGAGAGTAGAGAGGGCCTTGGAGGAACCACCTGAGGAATGTTTCCAGACAGTGAACAGGATGAAGACGTACGAGATGAGAAGCATAAAGAAAGAGCCAATGCAGATAAACCCACTGTTGACAGTGACCATGAATTGCAATTTGTAGGTGTCTGCACAGGCCAATCTGAGAAGCAGAGGGAGGTCACAGTAAAAGCTGTCCAATGTATTAGGGCCACAAAAGGGTATATTAATAAGAAATGCCAGTTGGAACAGTGAGTGAATAACGCCAAGACCCCAGGCAGCAGCCAGAAACAAAATGCACATCCGTGGGCTCATGATGGTCAGGTAGTGCAGAGGCTTGCATATGGCCACATATCTGTCAAAGGCCATGGCCATGAGCAGCACCATCTCCACACCACCAATGACATGGATGAAGAATATCTGGGTGATGCAGCCTCCAAAGGAGATGACTTTGCGCTTTCTGAAAAGGTCATAAATCATCTTTGGGGAAGTGACAGAGCAGGCTCCCAAATCAATGAAGGAGAGACCTGCCAGTAAGAAGTACATGGGGGAGTGCAAGTGAGGATCAGTGGTCACAGAAAATACAATGAGGATGTTGCCAGTCATGCTTGCCACATAGAGCACAGAGGAGAACACCAGGAGGAGAAGCTGGATCTCCCACGAACGAGTGAGTCCCAGAAACACAAACTCAGACACCACGGAGTGATTCCCTCCATCCATTGATCCAGCCAACTGGGCTGTGGCTAAACTTACAAGAATTGAGAAAATGAGGAGGAAATTGTGATTATGGGGATAACAGTGTGCTAAAATCATTACAGAGTTCTCATTGGGAAACAAACAGTATAGCATAATCTAGTTATTCAAATGTACAAAAATAATAAAAGCAATATAATATCATCACAATGTGTAGGCTGCAGCGGGATATAAACATGTCACCAACCTCTCATTGTAATGTTCTCTTCTCAATTTAACAAATTGGGCAAAAACAAAAGATTAATGAATACACATGATGTTCATCAGATATTTAAATCACTGTAGTATTGACTTTTTTTCATTTTCAACATATTCCATGCTGCATTTACGCATATTCTCATAGTTCCCTTCCTTCTCCAGTTCACACTCACAATCCTCTAACAGAATATTTGGATAAGAGGGAAATATCATGATTAACAGAGGTACCTGAGTCATGAATTGAGACTGAATTAAGGTAGGCTGTAGATGGAAAGTATAGAGAGACCAGGATATGAGAAATTAGCCCTCAACTATAGGACAACAGGGGAAATATGTACACATTCACTTGCTTAAAAACATGTTTTCTCGTGTTCACTGCTATCTAGTGCCTCCTGTTTCAACATAATCTTTCATTATTATATAACCCTCAAAGGCTTCATGTCCTGTAAGATTTCATAGGAAACCTGTTCTGTCCATCATGTCTTTCTCTAGACTTAATAAATGTACATCTGGAGAATTTCACCTGAGTTTCTACTAAGAAACATGTCTAAAAAGCCTAAAGAGGATGTAGCATAGATCTTCATGAAGATGTTGAGAACTAGCTCTTGGAATAGCTATTAGTGTGAATTCCTCTGTGTCTCAGCCTCTTCTTGATACCAACTTTTAGGTCCCTTGGCATTCCTCACCTTGTGAAGTATTCAGTACTTCCACATAGTAAATAACACTTGGTATTATTTTGATTATATTGTCTAAAATTTATTCAGATACAGGTATTTTCTCTTCAAGGAAATTGGGAGCTTTATACTTTAAACTTCATGATTATAAAATGAGATGAATTTTAAATATTAATAGGTCACTTTTAAGAAGGTTCTGTGAGCTTTCTTATTGACTTTAAAGCACAGGATGATACTGGACTTAGTCCTTTAATGCATATTATATTTATGTGTGAAGTAGAGGATAAGCAAATTAAAAACTTGTTTCTCTGTATCCAAATTGATACTCACCTCAATCATTTCCTAAAGTAGAAAGCACTTCCTGAAAACACCTAATAAAGGTTATTTTTAGAAGTTTCTGAGGTACAAATAAAATAAGTACCCTGACATCCTATATTTTTGCAGCTACAATTTCAGACCTTCTCACACAAAGGGCCATCTGCCTAAAACCATCATTCATCCTGGACCCCAAGACTCAGAGACATACAACGTCTTCCCTCCGATCCTTGTCACCACCACTAGCATGAGTCTCTTTCTGGTATCATCTATACATAGTCATTACACTGTCACTTCCTGAGCTTATAGTCCACAAGCTCCATGTGTATACTCTTCAAGACTAGAACCGATAGCCTGGGGTAGGAGCAGGAACAGCCACAGGTCCTACCCGTGTGAGTAGGGTGAGTCAGCATGGGACTAACAGGATGAGCATGCATGCAGAGATTATGATCACTGGGAAGGAGGCAGGGAAATGTAGTCACTGTTGAAAAATAGCTACAGCCTTGGTGAGGGAAAACACATGTCTCCACTGCAATGAGATGAAAATGTACATGGAATGTATAAAGAACATTTTGTCCAAGCTGACCATCATTCACATGAAAAACCTGAGACCCAGAAAAGCAAGCTGAGCCTCCAAAATTCACACAATTTGCAGAATGGGTACCAGAACTCAGGTCCCATGATTCTTATTTCATAAAACATGATATGAGGGCTGAGGTTGTGGCTTAGTGGTAGAGTTGCCTCGCATGTGTGAGGCACTGGTTCAATTCTCAGCACCACATATAAATAAATGAATAAAATAAGAGTCTGTCAACAACTAAATATTTTTTAAAAATAATATGATATGACAAATCATAATAATAACCAAGTAAAATGAGAAAATATTCAAATAAAGAAATAGTCAAGTAAAAAGACAAAAACGCAAAGCACAGAAAAAGGTGTTTTTCTTGGTTAAAACCCTAACAAGAGACATTCATAAAATATATTATGAATACTAAATTATATAGCAACAATACCAAATAAATAGTATACAAAATGTGTACTTACTTAAAAATTACTTAACTTGTACAATAATAAAGCATATTTAGGAAAGTAATTGTTCATTACTATCATGATTTGTGTATTCATTCTTCTATTTTTCTGGTTGTATAACTAGTCACTACAGTTGTTAAAATCTTAAGGCCATGCTTCTAAGAAGTTCATCCTTTGAGTGTTTCTAAATTTTATTATCCTGATAGGTCAATTAAAATCCCAATCTCTTCTTGTAGTTTACTGACAATTTTCCTTCATAAATATTTGTTCTTTTTTAACTCCTGTAAATCAAAGAACCAAGAAAACAGTTAAAAAACATATAGTACATATAACAAGCACAGCCTATTGTAGCATGTAATAAATACCAAATGAATAGTAAGTTAAATGTTTGTCGAGGTTGTATGGAGGAGTGCTATAGGGACTCAAGAGCAGAAGGTAGAAATTTATTAAGAGCAGGACAGCTCTGCCAGCGACAGAGACATTGATATGGATTTTCAAGGATTTATAAAAATGAATAGGAGACAGAAGAAGTATACCAGATGTGAAAAATACCTTAAATCATATAAAATGAAAAAATTTTTGAGTATTAAATATTATTATTCTTGTATATACAACAGATTATGTATCCTCAGTTATATATAGTGAATAGCTCTTTACTGACAGGTTAGATTTATAACTCCACCCTGTATAAAGATAATGCCTTCAAGTCAATGGTATTTGTTATATCTGGTTCTCTTCTCTACATCATATTTTCTAATATGTTCAGCATTCATAAGAGAAAATGTTTCATTTAAAAATTTATAGAAGCATGACTAATAGTCTCCCAGTGAAAATATATTTTATATACACATATATAGGTGTATGTGTATATATGTATGTGTGTTATATATAATACATATATTTAATTATTTCTGAGGATAAGATAGCATTTAATTCTCAAACTTACAGCCAAGAATTAAAATGATTTTGCTGAAGTCTATGGGATAATCTGAGACACAGACAAAGTAGAATGGAGATAAAATGCAATAGAATGAAGATTAGAAATGTGAGAAAAAGGAGGAAATTAGTAAAGATATGCACAATGATAATAAAACTAAAGGAAAGACAAAGAGAAAGAACTGATAATATTCAGGTAGTATAAAATATGGAAGTGTGCATTTTTTAGAAAATAGGTTATTGAAATAGAGCCTTAATAAAATCAATCTCTCACCTTTAATGCATATTCAGAACTGCTCCTAACTTTGACATTGGGTTGCATTTAAAGGTGAGATTCTTCTGTTACCTGCCTTGTTGGGCTCATAGAGATTCTGTGAAACTTACTTAATAAATGCAAATATTTCCTTTTATACTACACAATTATATATAAGCATAATTCACTGTAAAAAAATGTATAACCGTTTTGATTTCAGAAGCCTAACATACACTAATCAGGAGAAGGATGTGAACAGAACAGCAGACCACAGGCACATGAAAGTCTCCCCAGGGTTCCTTTTCCCTGTTTTCCACCACACCAGGAGAACTCTCTGTCCAGTCAGCTTATTTTCCTGAGGGTCTCAGTAGTTATTTTCAGACTTTGGTCCTTATACACCTGTGTGCTTGTCACACAGCTGTCTGCTCCCATTCAGAAATTCAGAAACAATTTCCAGATTTTCATCTCTTTCCTCTTCAGTCCTAAAAATATAAAAATTTATAGTTGACTTTCATACATTATATTAGAAAGGCTAATAATGTGGTTCTTGAGATCAATCAGATCTGTTTTAAGTCCAGGCTCCACTTCTCAATGGCAAGATGAACACAACAAGATGAACAACAAAAAGCAAAGATACAACATTTCTCATTAATTTATTTTGTTAATTTAAGGTAAATTTGTTTAGTATGTGTCAGATATCAAAGTAAAAACAATGTTTCACAAAGCCAAAGTCATTAGACCTCTTGAGACTTCTCATTATTGAAATGGAGATAATATATCCCCGAAAAGTGTGTGTGGACTAAATGATATAAGATATATAAACATCAAATTTAGTACCTAGCACATAATACAGTAATTGGTACCATATATTGAATACTAGGTACATGAATGATGTTCAAATATAGAAAATTATCCTCATATTCTGATTTCTTAGTTATTCTAAGGTATGGAAACTAGTCCTAGCTTCGGGCAAGCTTTTGATGTCTGCGCTTGCTGCTAATCACTTATGTACATTTCCCACAAGATGATTTTGTTCCTATGTGGAGACACTAATCAAAGACTGCCTAAGGCATACAAAGAAGATTTGTCCTCTAAGTTGTACCAATTCCACAATGGTAAAAAACACAATCTAAAGTCAGAAATTTCAATTTCCTCACATGAAAAGAAAACAAAAACAGTTAAGTATTTTCTGACCACTTCAACTAACATTGGCTATTTATTTTTGTCATTAGGAATGAGAAACAGGAAAAAAGTACAAGGACCAGAATACATGCCTCAAGAGATTTCTGAAGCTATGATTATGCAGGTGTAAATTTTTGTTGGCCTTCCAAGGCAAGGAAACCAAACTATAGATACCATCTTCTCAGGAAAATAAACTTTCTGACTTTTTTGGTGTGTCATGGAATTCTTCAGTTTAAATCTCAAGTTAAATTTCAAATGTGCAGAAAATAGGTAGTTTATGCACATAAGAAAATCAGATTGCTTCTCAAGACCAAATTCTCAGTCATAGTTATGTTTCATTTACATCCTTAATTTCTCATTAACTTATTTTGTTAATTTAAGGTGAATTTGTTTAGTGTGTGTCAGATATCAAAGGAAAAACAATGTTTCACAAAGCCAATCCTTATCCAGCACACATGTGAATATACCTCAGAACTGTATGATGCATGTATAGAAGTGGAACAGACCCTTCACCATAGTAGAATTGAAGGAGAGAACTATAGTGATGACAGAAAGCAGTGTAGTGATGTGGCACTTGATTTGTACTCAAAAAAGATGGTAAAATTACTATACACAAATATATGATCTAAAGAAATCATTTCAAGAGTTGGATAAAATATTTTAAATACAGGTAAGTTCAGTGTACACTAGGTTAATGATGAAGCATACAGACTGTCTACATTATAGAAACTGTGTCTAAGAACAGAAGGAAATAAGTTGAGAAAGACGGTTGAGATTAATTTTGCCTAACATTTGGAACATCTCTAACATAGTTAAGAATTATTAAATAAATTTAGGAAGCCAATGAAGGCATGAGTGCACGGAATTGGTAATGAGACCAGTAACCAGGGAAAAATCTTCCATTTATAAGTGTGGAATCAAATGAAGGAAAGAGACTATAGAGCTAGAGGACCTTAAAAGAATGCAGAATTTGAACAGATTTGAAAGATTATGCAGACATGCACTATGACCATGGGTTTAGCCATTTGACTGTAGACACAGAAAATAGAAATAATGAAAAGTAAAAACCCAAAGGAATTGGTGGCTGATTAAAGTTGGAGTGAACACGGAGGAGAGCAAAGTCAAATGACACCAACATTTGAGCATGAATAGATAGGACAATAGTAGGTTTCTCTCTAAAAATATGAAAGTTGAACAAGAAATGTGTGGAATGGGAGAAAATAGATGCATGTGTATTATAAGCAAATTGAACTTTAGGTACTGCGAAATCTCTTGGTGGATGTATGAGATAAGATATATTGAAAGAAATAGAGTTACAAGATAAAATTGTTTATAAGTTAATATAAAAGTAAAAGAATGCTTAAGAGTGAATAAAACCCCTGAAGGAAAGAATATAGAGTAAAAAAAATTTCAAAAAGCAAAGATACAACAATAAAAAAGACCTATATTAATAATGTGAAATGAGGTAAAGGAGCAAAGGTAATAGAAAGAACAATTACAGAAGTAGAAGGATAAGCAGTGGTGGGCTAAAAACAAAGGCAAAAAAGAGCATATCAAGAATTAAAGAGTAGAAGAGAGAACAAAAAAAGGGGAAGAGAGAGATTTTGGTACAGTCAGTAAAGAAGGATGCTAGGGTACAGGAGAAGAAATATAAGAAAATTAAGATTTACAATATATTTCCATGCATTTTCTACATTGTAAATGGGTAGTTTGGACCTGGTATATTGTGGGCAGATATAAGTGTCAAATGAATTAATTAAAGAATGAGTAGTATAAGGAACATGATAAAATTATCAAAGAATGAATATATTAAAAGTTTCCATTGGAGGATGGGGTTGGAGAATATCATGCTAAGTGGAGTAAGCCAATCCCAAGGAAAAAAAGGCAGAATGTTTTCTCTAATAAGTGGATGCTGATCCATAATGGGAGTGGGGAGGGAGCATAGGAGAAATGAAGAAACTTTGTTAGGGCAAAGGGGAGGGAAGGAGAGGAAGGGGTTATGGGGGTAGAAAAGATGGTGGAATGAGATGGACATCATTACCCTAGGTACATGTATGAAGACACGAATGGTATGATTCTACTTTGTATACAACCAGAGAAATTTAAATCATGCTCTATATGTGAACTATGAATTGAAATGCATTTTGCTATAATGTATAACAAATTAGAACAAATAAATAAATAAATGTTTTTAAAATATTTTTCATTGAAGACTGATGGAAAAGTTTTCAGAGAACATACATCAGCAATCAGCAATGGTTAACAGCTTGAAATAAAGAACCCAACCATGAGTCTGATGAGGGATGAGAAGAGGAACACCAAATAAGGTGGAAAATGAAAAAGAGGTGAAATTTTTCTAGTCATTAGACAGACTAACCAGGCTGCTGAGCTGATCACTGAGTACAGGCCTCACTGAAAACCACAAGCAGCAGAAGAAAACAATGTGGGGTAAATGCTTGGGACAACTTGGGAAGAAGTATGAGTAATCAAACTCTGCTTCTTCCCTCACGCTTTTCTCTAGCTCTATTCTCATTCTTTAAGGGCTGATTTTCACTTTTACCTGCCCATACATAGTCAGCACCCCATAGTCCCTGATTCCCACCCCACCCTTTTCTGCAGCACCCGAAGCAAACAGTCACTGACATCACAGTGAGTTGAGGAAAACATTTCTCAATCCTAGAAGACAGAAAGCTTGGCTCACTGATTTACTAACCATAGGTTTTATTTATTCTTTTCACCTACCTGTTTTGGCAAGGGAACTAAGAAAACAGCATTCTTAAAGATTCATAATGATATAGTTTTGCAATATCAAAGAGATCCAAAACAAAATCACTACAAACACACACCAACAGCTATATAAACAGTAAAAGCAGCAACTCATACCAGCCCCTGAAGGTAGTGACCAAATGATGCTACAGAGATCTGGAATTTTCTGACTGAGATCACTTGGCCTGGGGAATTGTCACCTATTTAGTTGTGGTTTTCCCAGGGCAGCCAAGCAGTTATAGGTTTAATTAATGGAAGTAAGAGATATTAATTTTTTATGACAAAGAGACCTTTTCTGCCATTTTCTATGACGAACTCTTTATATTAGGATGACTAAAGGTGAATTTCAGAACAATACTGAAAAACTGCCCTACTATCTTATCAGTTTATAATAGGATTAATCTAGAAATCAACAGCAAGTGTAGAAATTATACAAACACATGGAGATTGAACAATACACTTTTGAAGGATCAGTGATTCATTGAATAAATCAAAGGGGAAGTTTAAAAATCCCTAGAATCAAATGAAAATGCAAATACAATATGCCAGAACCTGTGGGATACAGTAAAAGCAGTATTAAGAGGGAAGTTTAGAGATTTGATTGCCTATATTAGAGAGAGCTCAGATAAATGGCATACATCTCAAGATTTTGGGGAAAAAAAACAGAAAAAAACTAAACTCAAAATTAGTAAAAAAAAAAAAAAAGAAAGAAAGAATAAAGACTGGAACAAAAATAAATGGATGTGAATTAGTTCAGTCACTATGGAAAATGATATGAAGGTGCCTCAAAACACTCAAAAAAATAAAAATAGAACTATCATATGGTCCAGTAAAACCACTCCTGGGATTATACCTAAAAGAAATGAAGTCAGCAGAAAAATGAAATACCTACATATCCATGTTTATTGAAGCAATATTTATAACAGTCAACATATATAATCAGCCTATGTCCAACAACAGATTAATGGATAAAGAAAATGTGGTACATATACACAATAGATTATTATCCATACATAAAGAATAAAATTATGTCATTTTTCAGGAAAATAAGCCAGATACAGAGAGACAAATATCACATTTTATCTCACATGTGAAAAGTAAAAACAAAAAAAAAATATTAAAAATACCTGAAAGTAGAAGAGTAACTATTAGGGAAGGAAAAAGGCAGGAAAGGGGACTAGAAAGGACAGGGAGGAGAGGGAGAGGTTGACATGGTCAAAACATGACATACGTATATATGGAAATATCACAGTGATTTGTACAAGTAATATGCATTGGCAATTAAAACAAAAAACACTTGGAATCTTCAGAGTGATGTCTTTCATATGCTAATGAGATGATGGAAGCTGAGGGCCCCTGATAGCTTCAGGATGAGGGTGATCACCAGAAAGACTAAGATGATTAGAAGGTTCCAACTTGCAACCACAGATATCCAACCTCTGGGAATGAAAAAGGGGTAAATTTGAGTTGATACCAATGACCTACATGATGAATCCTCCATGGAAACTCAAAAGAGTTGGATAAAGTCCAAATTGTTGAATCTGTGGAGGTTCCTGGAGGGTGGTACACCTAGAAGAGGTTATGCATTCCCTCCCCCATACCATACAGTATGGTTTTTTTCTGGCTGCTCATTGCTATGCTTTGTAATATCCTTTAGAATAAATGGGTAAATATATGAAAAGTGTTTCCCTGAATTCTATGAGCACTGTAGCAATTAATGGAACCCAAGGATTGTGGGAATCCAATTCTGGTCAGTCAGAAATATAGATGATATTTGTGATTAGCATCTGAAGTGAAAGGGCATATTTGTAGTTGTTCATTACAGGATTGTCGCCATCTCAGGTAGACACTGTCAGAACTGAATTGAATTATAAGACTTTCTGTTGGTATTTACTGAATTGCTTGTAAAGCCCATGCACATCTGGCCACAGAAGTTTCTGTGTTGAGGGTGAAAGCACAAGAAAAAACAGTTCACTTTTTTCCCTTCACATCCCACAGGTGGTATTGCTGGATCATATGGCAGTGTTACTCAGTTTTTCATTTCAGTGACCAAAATATCTGACGAGAACAACTTAGAGGATGAAAAGTTTATTTGGATTCATCCTTTCAGAAGTTCAATCCATTGTTGGCTGGCTCCATTGCTCTGGGCTCAAGGTGAAGCAGAATAATATGGTATAAAGGGCATTGCAGACAATAGCTTATGCAGCCAGAGAGCAGAGAGAGAAAAGGTAAGGCACCAGGAACAAAATATAAACCATAAGGCATGCCCCCGGTGACCTACCCTCTGGCCATGCCCTACCTGCCTATACTTACCCAGGAATTCATTCAAATTATTCATCTGCAATCCACTGATTAGGTTACAGCTCTCATAATCTAATCACTTCACCCCTGAACATTCGTGCATTGTTTCATACATGAGCTTTTGGGAAATACCTCATATCCAAACCACAACAACAGTAGTTCTTATTTTAATTTTTTGGAGGACTTTCATTAATTTTCCATAATGGCTGTACCATGTACATTCCTACCAGCAGTGTGCAAGTGTTTCCTTTTCTCCACAACCTTTCCAACACTCATCTTTTTGATAACAGTCAGTCTTAGAGGTGTGATGTGACATTTTGTTTGTGGTTTAATTTGTATTTCTCTAGTTATTATCATTGTTGAACACCTTTTCATATGCCCACTGGCCATTTTTAGTCCATCTTTAAAAAAAATGTATTTATTGGGTTCTTTCACTCACTTTTTTTGTTGTTCTTTCGTACATATATTTATTTTTATTTACAGTTTGTGTTCAATGCAAATCAATTCCATAACATGAGAAGTTACTATGAATCAAATTATAAATACAGGGCTGGGGTTGTGGCTCAGTGGCTGAGTGCTTTCCTCACACATGTGAGGTTCTGGGTTTGATCCTCAGCACCATATAAAAATAAAGCAAATAACAAAATAAAGATATTAGTGTATATATATATATATATATATATATATATATATATATATATATAAAGAATAAACACACAAACACAATTACAATCCAAATAGATGTACAGCATACACAATAGATGTACATACACAATAGCTTTAGATCTGTTTGATCTGGTTGTTCCCATGTAGGTTTCTAAAGATGAGAAAAAATGATTTGGGTTATCAAGTCTACAGTGGGCTATATGCAAAACATTTCAGGGAGTGTCTATTTTTAAAAACGTTTATGTGTAGCAAGGCAGTTGTAAAAGATTTAGAGTATCAAGACCACTTTTAAGCTTAGGATCAGGTTCTAACTAAAAATATTGACTGATAACAAAAAGTGTTCCATTATTTTTTTTTCTTGTTTTTGTGTCTTTACTACTTTGCACTTGATTTCAGGATAATTCATTTACCCTTTTTATACTCATTTTTTGTTAAATCCAGCCTATTATTCTGATCCATAGTTTGTTTGTTTGTTTTAAGTATTTACAGAAAAACTATAATAAAAGTTTTATGAGTTTAATATGCAAGCTAGCTTCCAGTCTTCTCTTCCCAAATGCTGATTTATAAATTTGGCTTCTTCATATCTCTTCCTCACTTTTATATAGGATTACTTGGGGTTTTTGCTATTGAGTTGTACAAGTTCCTTGTATGTTTTAGATATTAACCCCTTATCACATATATGTTTAAAAGTTAGAAATATCAACATTCTTCATCAACTAAACTCCTAATGTTTTCAAAAGTCAAAACAGAAGTTCAGAGGTGCAAGCATATGTTAATATAAAAGACTTATAATAATGGAAACACAAACATGGAGTGAAAGCAGATTAGAGTAAGAATGTTCAAATTAGTAAGTAGAAAGAAGAATTTGTCAAAAAAATGTTAAAGAAACATTAATGACAGAAATTGTAAAAACAAATGGAATTTCAATAAACAAAAAGATGTACAAGAAGAAAAAACAGAGTAAGAGACAATATACAAAATTGGAGAAAATATTTGTAAATTTTGCTTTTGAAAAGAGGTTAATATTCAGGATATATGTAGAACTCAAACAACTAAATAGAAAAAAACTAAACAATCTGAATTTAAAATGGGCAAAGTACTTAAATAGACATTTCTCAAAATAAGACATACAAACAGCCAACAATTAGGAAAAATGCTCAAAGCAACTATTCATCAGGGAAACAAAAAATCAAAACTAGATTGAGATACCACTTCACCCCAATTAGAATGACTATTATCAAAAAGACTAAAAAATAATGCTGACATGGTTCTATAAAAATGAAAATTTTCACATGCTATTGTTGGAAACATAACTTGGTATAGCCATTATGGAAAACAGTATAAAGTTTCCTCAAAAAAATTAAAAATAAAACTACCATATGATCCAGCAATTCTACTACTGGATATTATCCAAATAATACAAAATCACTATGTTGAAAAGATATCTTGCCTCCCAAGTTTACTGCAGCACTATTCACAAGAGTTAAGATAAAGAATCAACTTTTGTTTCCATCGGTGGGTAAATGGATAAAGAAATTTAGTATGCATGCACAATGGAATAGTATTTGTCCATTAGTACAGTAGGATCATTATAGATAACAATATTGTAGTGCATATTTCAAAATATCTAGAATATTTTTGGAATATTTTAACCACAAAGAAATGATAAACATTTGAGGTAATATATATGTTAACTACAATGCTTTAATCATAACATCAAATTTAATGATAATGTATATAATTATTAAAACATCACATTCTATCCCATAAATATGAACAATTATTATAATATGTCAACTAAGAACAATATCAAATTTAAAGAAATCACTCAAACAAAAAAATGTAGATGACAAAAATAAACGCAAAGATATCCCATGTTCATGAATTGGAAAAATTAATACTCAAAATGTGCATACTACCCAAAGTAATATAGAGATTCAATGCCATCCCTATCAAAATTCCAATGACATTTTTCACATGAAATCCATATGTATGACAAAAGACTTTAAATAGCCAAAGCAGTGTTGAGAAAAAAGAACAAAGTTGAATGCATCATACTTCCTAACATCAAAATCTACTATACATCTACAGCAATTAACATATTACTGGCATAAAAACCAAACTCATGGGGTAAGGAGAACAGAATAGAAAGCCCAGAGATAATGCCATATATTTGGGATCAATTGATTATTGACAAAGTTGTCAAGAACAAACAATGTAGAAAGGACATTTTCTTTTGTAAATGGTGTTAGGACAACCAGATAGCCATAGGCAGAAAATGAAATCAGACTCTCATATTGTATACAACAAATAAACTCAAAATTCATTAAAGATTTAAATGTAAGGCACAAAACTTTAAAACTATTAGAAGAAAACATAGGAAAAAATCTCCATGACGTTGATCTGGGCAATGATTTTCTTATATGAACCCAAAACCACAGGCAGCAAAACAAAAATAAGGTAGTAAAAGCCATCTATATTCTTCCCACTGGAGAAATGTTACTATTAACATTTTAGTTTATATCCATACATTGTATTAAAATCAGAACAATTTTAAATCTTTTATTCCTATCTTTTTCTCTTATCAAGCTATCTTTAGCAACTCTCCATGTTATTAAATATTATTCTACAATAGCTATATTGTATGCAAATAATTCTACAGTGTGCCCATAAAATAATTTATTCAGTATATTTTACCATGAACAAGGTATTGACATAAATATAGGGGGAAAGGGATATATAGACAAATTGGCCCTAGAATAAATGTAACCTTGGGCTCACCAGCATAGATATTAAACCAATTTTATGGGAGAAAAATCACATATTGACTAGGATTCCAGGCTCTGGAACCAGATTGCCTGGGTTCAAATACAAATTTACCACTTACTAATCTTTGAAAAGTTATTTGACCTTTCTGTGCTTTGATCTATGAATCTATAAAATGAGGATGATGATAGTATTTATCTCAAAGACTGTAGTGAAAATTAAATGAGTTTACAGATGAAATTAAAAGCAATACTGATGTTTGATATATGCTCTGTAAATATTAACCTTATTATTCTTACCAATGAACTAAAGAAAAAAAGGAAATATTAAATCTTCAATTCTACAGGTGACACAAAGCAATGAAAGTGTATGCCAGAATGAAATGAAAGCCAAGATCATGGAGATATATCACATGTATGTGTGAGACAGAAAGAGTATAAAGCTAGAAGATAAAGTTAATGTGTGATACATAAATTAGAAGATAAAATGAACTTTAATTCCAAGTTGATGGACTCCAAGCAAATAATTACAACCCAGGGAAGGAAGACAAACTAATTTTTAAGTTGATAAAACCTTTCAAAAACCACTGAATTCATCATTATCATAAAACTGTGAGTTCTATTGCCACATTTTAAAGACTTTAATTTCAGAGAGGTTAAGTTAGTTAAAACAAGTTTATTTGATATTATAATGACCAAAAACTCTGTATTTAAACTGCTAATTTTGTATGATAAAACACTGCCTTTCATTTTAGACTCTTGCTGAGATCAAGACTGTGATATTTTGGAGAGTGAGTAAACCTACATATTGGCCACAATCCTACTTCAGGAGTTGATAGACCATAACCTTTGGGTTGAATCTTGTCTGTTGCTGTTTTTCTGAAGAGTTTTATTGGACTTCAGCCATTAATTTTAAGTTGTGTGTCTATATTTCCACATTACAATAACAAAATAGATTGAGTCAAACAGGTTATGTAGACCACAAAGTCAAAACTACTAACAATCTAATACTTTGCAGAGCATTTGCCAACACCTGATCTATTGGAGTAAGGATAAAATAGACCACACTCTTCAATATATAGAACAAAGGGTGGAAGCAGGATTTGTGGATTAGAATGTGTAAGTCATCACAAATCCTAAACGTGACAGCTACAGTTTGCTCATAACTAAAAGACAATAGAGCAGAACAAGTGAAAAGGAGATGTAAGATACGAGATAATAAAGCCTGGTGTTAAAAGTATACCAATTATATGGCAGGACAATAGAAAACAGTACTTCCTATTCCTGAGAAACAAACTCATTTATACCACTAATACATGAAAGCTATTATTGGCACAGTTCTTTAGGGATTAAATATAATCCTTGATATATAATATAATATTTGATTTATATGCTGTATATAAAATCCATCTTTTTCTTCAAGAGGAATGGCACCCATACTTCCATGGGAATAAAATAGACCCAATAGATAGTTGGTGAATGCTTGTGAACACTCCAATAATGCCTAGAATAAAGACTCTTCTTCAAGAAGATTGCCTGTTATAAACTTTCAACAGTCACTTAGAAATTTTGTTTCAATCAAGCCATTTAAGTGGTTTTTCTAATACCCAAGATCAGACTGAACACTCTCCTCATTGCTACCTTCATCTCTCTGTTCCTGAATGTATAGATGACTGGATTTAGAAATGGAGTCAAAACTGCATCAAATATGGCTAGAAATTTGTCCAGAGGTGTTGAAGGAGAGGGGCACACATAGAAAAATATCAGTGGACCAAAGAACAAAACCACCACCATAATATGAGCTGACAGAGTGGAAAGAGCCTTGGATGAACCTCCTGAGGAGTGTTTCTGAAGAGTAGCCAGGAGGAAGATGTAAGAGAGGATGAGCAGGAAGAACGCCCCCAAGGAAATGAACCCACTGTTAGCAGTGACCATGGACTCCAGTTTATGGGTGTCTGTGCAGGCGAGTTTGATGAGCCGAGGTATGTCACAGTAAAAGCTGTCCAGTACATTGGGGCCACAGAAGGGCAAGTTAACAACAAAAGCCAACTGGGTTGATGAGTGAATGAGACCAGTGGTCCAGGCACCCACTAAAATAAAAATGCACATTCGTGGGCTCATGATGGTGAGGTAGTGCAGAGGCTTGCATATGGCCACATATCTGTCAAAGGCCATCGCTATGAGCAGCACCATCTCAGTGCCCCCAACAGCATGACTAAAGAAGATCTGAGCTATACAGCCCCCAAAGGAGATGACTTTCTGCTTTCTGAAGAGATCACAGATCATCTTGGGTGCCGCAATAGAGCAAAATATCAGATCAATGACAGAAAGGTTGGCCAGCAAAAAATACATAGGGGAATGCAAGTAAGAGTCAGAGGTCACAGTGACAACTATGAGGAGGTTTCCTGTCAAACTGGACATATAGAAGAGACAGGAAAAGCAAAAAAGAAAAATCTGGATTTCCCAGGAATTGGAGAGTCCCAGGAACACAAATTCAGACACTACAGAGTGGTTTGGTCTATTCACAGGCTCATGTGGTAGATTTACTTTCATGTTTCCTAAAGGAAAAAATGAGAAAATTCAAATTATTAGTATTATATTATTTTCCTCTATGGAAAAGTGTATAAATTATTGGAGCCAAATATTACCTGAGCATTTCACAAAAATCTAATATTCTGTTGACCACTAAATGCTGTTGTTACATATGTCAGTAAATGTGCTTCATCAGGGCTTGCTAACACCAGGAATGTGAGCAGTCTAGTGGACTGGTACACATGTGGCCCCTGATAAAACCACATAGAGCACTGACATTAACACGCTGTGATGGTGTATGATCAATGCTAACCATTCTCTCCCTGAAGGAGTAATAACCAATTTTGTATTCCAGAAAGACAAAAACTATTACATGACAGAGATTTGTAGAATTCTATGACTGATTTTGTTGCTGAAACCAGAAATTATATTTCTCTAATTTACACCTTTGAAGATGTCACTCATGCTTTAATACTCAAATTGAATGGCAACTCATCTGTCACACCTTCCTCATGACCCTCTTAAGCACCCAAACTTATTTACCTTACTTGTTGGTCATGTATCCGTTCTTCCCATATGATTATAAACTGATCAATAATAAAATCATCATCCCTTCAAGTTTTTATTTCCAAAGTTTCCCATATAATGTCTTGCAAATACTAAGTGATCAAAAAGATATTTTGAGTTCACAAATGACTGAAATGAAATAGTTTCTATTAATGTATAAAAATCAATGTATTAAACTGAATTTAAAAAGCATGAAGGTGTTTGGGGAAAGAGCACTTTAGGCAGAGACAACCATTAGCAAGAGCAAAAGACCTGAGATAGGAGCTCACATGCCAAGTTCAAAGAACCATAAAGAGATTAAAGAGGCTGGGCCAGAGTATGTGAGGAAGGAGTGTGGATAGGGTTGAGAAGCCAGGGGAACACAGACCATGTAGGTCGTTATAGGTCTTCACATGGGCTTTTGTTATTACTCTGAAAAATTACCCAACAACTGGATTTTAAACAAAGAAACAATAAAAGTCTACCTCACATTAAGGGATTAGTCTGACTTCTACATTGTGAATACACTTCAAAGTCTCAAAGATACAGGAAGATAGGCTAAAAACACATTTTTTTATCTCAAGCAAGCAATGATACAAGAGATGATGTTACTCAGACTGTAGTGGCAGAGGTAGTGGCAGTGAAAAGTAGATCCTGGATATATTGAGATGATACATAGGGAACTGGCCTTTTGGAGACAATGAAACATTGCAGTTCACTGGAGAATTTTCATCTGGAAATAAATAAAAATCCCCAAGTCTACAAGAAAATATGCATAGTACTGATAAATGCACATTCAGTTACAAATTTAATGAGGACTCTAAAATAAGGAGATGTTTGAAGCTTTAAGAAGGAGCCTGGGTTTGTGGCTCAGTGGTAGACCACTGAACATGCACAAGGCCCTGGCTTCCACCCCAGCACCTCACCCTCCATAAAAGGGGGGAGGCTGAGTCAAACACGCTTTGCTTTCCTGGACTATTATTTTCTTTCTTTCTCTCTTCTTAACTAAAGGCCATTGAGGTTACAAACTATAATATTTAATATTTGTTCTCTAAGTACCATCCCTTGTTTTATAAATTTACATGAATTTGGTCAGCCTCCCAGAGGAGATTCTTATCCATTTTAAAGCTCATATTTATAGAATATGGAGAAAATGAATACCCTACCAGGAATGAAATGTATGAAAAAAACTTCCAATCTGGTTCATCTCAGAGGCATATCCAAATTATTTCAGCCATACTACTTGAAAACTCAACATCTCTCTTTTTTTGGTCATTCCTATGCTTTTTATAATTCTGATAGTCCAAATCTTCTTCCCTGCTCCCAGCTGGACTTTCTGGTTCTTTGTTTTAAACCTGTGTCCACTTGCTTCATTAACTGTCAAAATAAAAATATTATCAGGGACTCTCTCAGTAAATCTTTACTGTACTTGAATTAAGTAACCAATTCAGCTACCTTCCTTTCACTTTGCCTCTTAAGTCTAATTTCCATGTTCCTGAATTTATTATTTTTCCTGAAGTTCATTTACATTTATTTTGCATGGGGGTGACCAAAATTAGACGGAAGAATAAAAACATCTAAGTTCCCAACAGACAAAAGTCATAGAAGAATGATTCCCCGCCCCAATAATACCATTATAACAATTTTTCTATGTCACAGTTGAAAATGATCCTGTGGATCTGTAAATAGGCATTCAGGAAAGGCAGGTGGGGTGGGGTGGGGTGTCTGAAAAAAGACAGCTTACCAGTCAATCCTTCTCTAAATTCTGTGTGTTTTAGTTTTAGTTCCAGTAAAGGTACTAAACAGTAGTGAACTTCTCCCTTTTCAACTTTTCTGAAAAGACAGAAATAAAACAAAGCAAGTAGTCCTAACTTTGAACTTCTGTAGGTTATTAATTTCCTTTCATTCCTGTTGAAACGGTTAATGATATAAAATGAGTAAATTCTTTACTAAAGCATTTCTGGAACTCCCAAATGCCCTGTTTATGCTGAAGATGTCACATTTGCTGACCTCAAGTTTCCCTATAGCCTTGATATCACCCTTGAAACCAAGACACATTTTTAGTACAGGTTAAAAGTCAAAGTCAGTTATTTACTTTTTCCACAATATGTACACCCTAGTATGATCTGTTCCTTCTTCCTGACATTATTACTTACCTGACCATAACCAAAAAGTTATTTCACATCTGCAAATGGAGATTCTACCACTAGGCTATTTTTCTGTAACTGAATTTAATATTTCAAGTCAATTTTTTTTCTGTTGTTATCTTCACTTTCTGTCTTTGTGTCTACCTGTTCCCAGACCACAGAATCTTCAGGTAATCAGGGTCCCTGAGTAGCTGAGTTTTTGGCTTGTGTGACTGCTATTATATAAAAAACTAAAATAATCAAAAAGATGGGTAACTACTAGCATTGGAGAATAACCAAGTACTTCTGCAGAAACCTGGATTTGCCAGGTTTTCTCATGTTGCCAGGGGAATTGTCCCTGAAACTCAATTGGTTTAGGAAGAATAACCAGAAGAAAAACTTTGTAATGAGTCACTGGAGAGGAAACAAAACTGAAACTGGATATTTTAAGTATCACCTTGTGGGAACAGCAGTGCATGCCTCTAATCCTAGCAAATCTGGAGGCTGAGGGAAGAGGATCACAAATTTGAGGCTAGCCTTAGCAATTTAGTGAGACCCAGTCTCAAAAAAATGGCTGGGAATGTAGATCAGTGGTAAAGTGCCTCCTGGGTTCAATCCCCAGTACTGCAAAAAAGAAAAAGAAAAAATTATTACTTTTGGCAATTATATCTTCCAATTCTGACTTGCTTGTTTATTGCTTAAAATTAGGCAGATTATGAAATATGAACACAGCTAGTCAAATTCATGTAGATTTCACCCTAAACTTCAGCATCAATGTAAAATCTCCAAAATAACAACAATATCCGTTTTTTAAAAAGTCCACTAGATTGCAACTCTCTTAAAAGCTAGGACTAGACATGGAGTTTATTTATTCAGCTCATTCTTCTACCCATATGTAAGTCCCTGCCCAAAGAGCTTAAAGCCCCACAAGCAAAGCACCTTAACCCACTCTGGGTAATAGTTCCACTGAAGACATCATCCATGCAGTGAGTAGAAACACAGAAGCAAGAACCCTTAAATCTGCCTGTGAGCAAGTGGGCAGACCTCCCAGGGGAAGTAACACCTGAGTGGAGACTAGAGAGCTGGAGACAGGAATGAGGGTGGAAGGATGAATTCCAAGAACAGTAACAGCTTGCAGAATGAAGTATGGCAAGTTCAGCAAGTCGGAGAAACTAAGTGGTTTTGAATTAACAGGACAGTAAGTGCAGGTGGAGAGTGGTAGGAGAGTTTTTACACACCTGATCCAGACTATTTGAATCAAACTCCCTGAAGGTGGGCTAAGACTCCCAATATTTTTTGAAAGTGCCTCAGGTAATCCTCATGAACAATTCTCATTGAAAGCTGCTGTTCTGCTCTACACTTCTCTTTACAGTCCCATACTATATCTTTTGAACTGTACCAACCTTATCACATTGAAACTGTTTCTCTCTGCCCTGCAGAGTGGAAGAGTCTCAAGGGCAGCAATATTACCTTATTCATTCATTCATATTCTCTCTCTCTCTCTCTCTCTCTCTCTCTCTCTCTCTCTCCACTGCCTTGTGCATTTTCTACCATATGTTAGGCACTCTATAAATATTTGTTCAGTTGAGCAAAACTAAAATATGAAGAATAAAATTAATCTAAAGCTAAAAGTAGAATTTTAAAATAAAATCACAACAAATGATTAAAACAGAAACAAATCACGATAGAATGGTCTAAAATTATAAATTTTAAAGAGAAGACACTATAAAATAAGGTTGAAAAATAAGCAAATAACTGAATTCTTAACACTGCCTATGTTGAAACTGCTTCCTAAGAAAGACTTCCCATGACAGCAAAGCAGGAAGAACCCCTGAACCCCTTCAGTGTCTCTCCAAAGCCACTCATGTCTATGGCCCACAAAACCCTTTCAAAAAGCCTAAGAAAACAATGAGAAAATGCTTTGTGATGCACGTCTGTGTTCTGGCAGCTCAGAAGTACATGCCTCTTAACCCCAGAGTAGTCTAAAGCACAATAAATTCAAACATTATAAGCAAGCTTCATTTTAGCTGGAAAAAAAAGATAATATACTTAATATATTAGAGTTAAGAAAATCCTAACTTTAATATTAACTAATGATACTTTGAAAACTCAAAATCCAGTTTAAAGTATCACAGAATGACTTGAGAGCAGCAAAGATCACTACTTTTCATTTTTAAATCATTTTAATTGCATCAAGAGTATAAGAGCCTAATCTCATTTTTTAAATTAGAACATTATACAAAATATATGTATGAAGATGTGAATTTGGTGTCGACATACCATATATACAAACAGAGATATGATAAATTGTGGTATAAAGGTGTATTAAGAATTGTAATGCAAAAAAAGAAAATTAGAACATCGCAAATAAAACCAAAGACCCTTTGACAATGACCCCTAATCATGTCCCCTTCCTTTGTCCCTGGGGATAACAACAGATGGTCACATTATTCCAGACCTTTCTTAGCTTTACATTTATGTGTACTTAACATTGTAGACACAGAGGACTCTAGTTTCTTTTCACTGTTTTATAGATACTGCCAGGAATGAATCAAGGCCCAGACAAGAAGAGATATCACAGTTGCCATGCCCACAGCCAGTTGTGCCAGGGCAAGTGGGGAAGTAGAGTGCCCTGAGATTGCATGTGAGACATAAGGCTTCATTGGAGAAGTGCCTACAGGGAAGGTTCAGTAGTGACAGGTGAATGAATAGCACTCCGTCCATGGCAATGCTTTGCCAAGCAATGGTGGCTGGCTGAATGAGTGACACATATCTTTTGAACAGTACCCTCAGTTCTACTCTAGTCACCACTGAGAGGGGATCTATATGTTAGGCTGCAGGAGCAGTGACATCATCAGCATTAGCTTGCTTGGTTTGCTTGTATGCCCAGCATCCCAAGGGGACACGTTGTAATGTACATGCAAATAATAATAAGCAACTTTCCACAGATGAAATTAGTTTGCCCAAGTCCGAGTGTGCATGAGAGAAAGCCATTCCTTCAACATGATATGCATCTAGACATTCCAGCCCAAGTTTGATCTCAATGTTTCCTTAACTTGGCTAGATTTTTGAGAACAGAAAAAGGGTATTCAGGGACATCTTGTTTATTCTCCAGCTTTTCTTTTCAAATGACAAACTGAAGAGAACTTATTGAAGGAATTATATACAGGAGTTTGGGCAGAGTTATTAGAGCCAATAAGAGATGGAAAAGGAATACAGGGCTAGCAAAGGAAAAGAGCTCTTAGCATACATATGGTGACAGGGCTATGGGTAGGAAGGGGTTCTACAATCACAAGTAAGCTACAACTGCAGAAAAGAGTGTCCCCATAGGATCCATACATAGGAGAATAACAGCTGGCTTCTGTAGCTTATTGTAGGCTTTTACTGAATCCAAAGAAACTACTCATCATCCCAAAGTGTTGATCCCCAAATAGTATCGTCACTGAAATTTAGCAGACTATTCCACTAGTCTATGAAGTCAGTTGCTTTTAAGTGATGGGGCATGTGGGTAGATAATTAAGTTCCATGTGTTGTGACCTCATTATTATATTTCATTTCCTACATAATGTACCCCCTTGTCAGACACAATATGCATACATATCATTTGATAGCTCACATAGCTTTTGCTTTTCTACCCCAAAACATTTATTTAATAGACTCTTCTATGTGTGCTCTCAAGATTCTGACCTCATTGCACAGACTGGCAGAGTCCCAAAACAGCAAAAAGTATTTGCAAGTGATAGGAGAGAGAAAGAAGATCCAGTTCAATATCCCTTATCCCCCAGTGGAGTGCTACCAGAAATTTCTGTATGTAGGAGAGATTCTTCCTTAAAAAAAGTTCATTTATATTATTATATTATTATTAAATAGTAATAAATATTATTCCTTTGGAATTGACTTCAGGATTATTATAATCTTTGATTTATAAATAATTTATATGTAATTCCTTCTCTGTTTTCCTAAGTGATTTTTCTCCATTTTAACTAGAAGACAGAGTGGTTTCAATATCATTATAGATAATCAAATCAGAGTAGGCAAAGAAAGACTTTTCTCTGAGTTTTAACATAAAAAATGAACTCACTTTGTTGAACAAAAACACTTTGTTGTTGCACAGTGTTCACAATGCAATCACTTAAGAGATCTTCCTATAACTCACTAGCTGTCTGCATACTTTCCTCATTGCCACCTTCATTTCTTGATTTCTTAGTGTGTAGATGACAGGATTCAGAAAAGGTGTGACAAGTGCATCAAATATAGCCAGGAACTTATCCAGGTGTGTGGAGGAAAATGGCTGTACATAAATGAATATCAAAGGACCAAAGAACAAGACTACCACAGTGATGTGAGCTGACAGTGTGGACAGAGCCTTGGAGGAACCAGCAGAAGAGTGTTTCTGAACAGTGAGAATGATGACAACATAGGAAATGATCAGTATGAAGAAGGAGCCCACAGAGATGAAACCACTGTTGGCTGTGACCATGAGTTCCAGTCGATAGGTGTCTGTGCAGGCAAGTCTGATAAACTGAGGGAGGTCACAGTAAAAGCTGTCCAACACATAAGGACCACAGAAGGGCAACTTTACTACAAAAGCCAATTGAACCAGTGAGTGTGTGAGGCCAACCACCCAGGCAGCCACTAAAAAGAAGATGCACATCCTTGGTCTCATGATGGTCAGGTAGTGCAGAGGCTTACATATGGCCACATATCTGTCAAAGGCCATGGCTATGAGGAGCACCACCTCCACACCACCAATGAGATGGATGAAGAAGATCTGGGTGATGCAGCCTCTAAAGGAGATGACTTTGCGCTTCCTGAAAAGGTCATAAATCATCTTTGGGGAAGTGACAGAAGAAACACCCAGGTCAATGAAGGAGAGATTGGCCAACAGAAAGTACATGGGAGAGTGTAAGTGAGGCTCAGAAGCCACTGTGAACACAATGATGGAGTTTCCCGTCATGCTTGCCGCATAAAACATGGAGGAGAAAACAAAGAGGAGTAGTTGGATACCCCAGGAGTTGGTGAGTCCCAGGAACACAAACTCCGACACTACAGAATGATTTGCTCCATCCATTGGCTTTGTTGGAGGTGCTGCCTGAAGGAGAATAACAGAAGAAAATGCAAATTATGACAACTCTATTAATAGACCAGGAGAAGAGAAGTCAAAATCATGAAAACCTACTTTTACTTTAACGTTAAACTCAACCTGAAAGACACAACTCGTTGGCCCTCAGATTAGGCCCCCGCAGAGAGACCGCCCTCCTCACACCCAGTATGCCCTGCCAGGCTCCCTGCACCAGAACCCAGCACCTTGGTTACAGGGGTCTGACCAAGGTTGCAAGCAGAGCTGCAGAGTGTGAGGCAGACCCAGGAGAAAGCCATTGATCTGGTGACAAAAGCCACAAAAGAGAATAAAGCCAACTATACCAGGAGGCACTCCAGCTCTACCAATATGCTGCAGAGGCTTCCTCCACACTATTAAGTCTGAGGCACACAGGGACAAGGCCAATAAGAGCTTCAAGCCTAGAGTGTGCAGTTGCCTAAACAGAGATACAGCAAGAAGCCAGTTAAAGAAATCAGAGTGAGGGCAAGGGCAGTGACAGTGACAGTGAAGGGAATAATCCAAAGAAAAAGAAACTGCAAGAACAACTGAGGGCTGCTGTTGAGATGCAGAATCCCAACATAGGATGCAATGATATTGGTGGGCTGGAGGGGACCAAGGAGGCTCTCAAAGAAGCTGTCATTTTGCCAATTAAATTCCCACACTCGTTCATAGGCAGCTGTACCCTAGGTGGGCGATACTGCTCTTTAGACCCCCTGGCACAGGGAAATCCTATGTGGCCAAGGCTGTGGCAACAGAGGCCAACAATTCTACCTTCTCTGTGTCCTCTTCAGATTTGATTTCTAAGTGTTTGGGGGAGATTGAGAAGCTAGTTGAGAATCTGTCTGAGCTGGCCAGCCAGCACAAGCCCCATTGCCTTCATCCATGAGGTGGATTCCCTCTGTGGGTCCCAGAATGATAATGAGAGCAAGATCTCCCAAAGGATCAAAGGAGAGTTCTTGATCCAGGTGCAGGGGGTGGTGAATAACAATAATGGGACTCTGGTTCTTGGTGTCACAAATATCTCTGGGGTGTTGGATTCTGGTATTAGAAGGTTTGAAACGTACGTTTATATCCCACTGCCAGAAGAAGCTGCCCAGGCCCAAATGCTCCAATTGCATCTGGAGAAAGAATTCCCCACAGATACAAACATCCACAAGCTGGTCCAGAAGACAGAATGCTACTCAGGTGCATCACCATCATTCTGAGGGGCTCTTTTATGCAGCCTGTCAGAAAAATGCAGTCAGCAACACACCTTAAAAAGGTTTGTGACCCTTCCCACACCAACCCTAGCATTGTGATTGATGACCTCCTGACTCCATGCTCTGCAGGGGACCCAGGGGCCATAGAGATGACTTGGATGGATGTCCCTGGTGAAAAACTCTTCGAGCCTGTAGTTTGCATGTTGGACACTGGTCTTTGGCCACCACCCAGCTCACAGTGAATGCAGATGACCTCCTGAAAGTGAAGAGATTCTCAGAGGACTTTGAATAAAAGCTTCTTCATCATGGGTAAAGGTGCAGGTGTGAGGTTGATTGGGGCCCATCTACAGTACTCCCTACACTGGTGGCCAGACAGGGTTCCAAGGCTCGTCTTAAAGTCACTACAGTGTCTCCTCTGCCATCTGGCTGCCAGCCAGGGATCAGGAAGAAAAGGGCTTCCACAGCTGCAAATGCTCCACTGTGGTCTGGTACACCATGGATACTGGTTCTTCCTACATCTCTCTTCTGGATGCTGACCAATTCCATTCCCTGCCCCTCCAGGTTTTTATTTTTTTAATTTTGTTCGCCTAAATTAATGCTTCTTTGATTTGTCTTGTTTATAAAGATAAAATCCCCTGGAAGTGTCAAGGAATGGGAGTAGCCCCCACCCCCTGTTCCTTTAATGCCCAAGTTTGGTTCCTTGAAAACAGACTGATGAAGAGTAAGAAAAGCCGTCCCCGTATTCCTAGGATTACATCCAGAGCCCTGTGCCTTCTTGCAAGAGGAGGAGATGGTTTCTGTGAGCACAAAGCTGTTTTTATCAGAAGAGAAGACAGGCATATCTTCACTGCTGCCATCCCCCACTCCAAGTGTAAGAACACTGAACCCAGACACTGCCTTCGGTTCCTGTCCTGGAAATGGTCTAATAAATCCTTTTCCCTTCTTGAAATAAAAAAAAAAACCTAAAGGCCAAAAAGTATATGAATAAATATTAAACATCAATAATTATCAGAGAAGTAAAACACAATTATGAAAAAAATGAATAAGAAAAAAATTGAAAATAGAACTATTACATAATCCACGATATCATTTGTAGATAAATATGCAAATGAAATGACATCAATATATCCCAAAAATATCTTCCCATATTCATTGCAGCATTATTAACAATATCCAGTATATGGAAACAACTTAACTGTCCATTGACAGTTGAGTGGACCTCACACACGTGAGCACATACACACACACAATGTGACAATATGAATGAATCTAGAGGCTATTGTGCCAAGTGAAATTAAAGAGACATAGAAAGGCAAATACTGAAAGGTCTCATTTATATGTGGAAAATAAGTCATGGATGGGTGAGGAGAGGGAATGGGAAGATATTGATCAAAAGGTAAATATTCAGTTAGGATGGTTAATTTCTGAAGATTTATTGTGCAGTATGGTGACTATGGTTAACAATAATACTGTACTGTGTCCTTGAAAATCCCTAAGAAAGTAGATCTTGAATGTTCTCACCACAAGTAAGTATATGAGGTGATGAATGTGTTAGTTTGAATTAATAATTTCACTGCATATGTATATCAAAACATCACACTGTATACCATAAATATACATGACATTTTTCATTTTGGGTTTTCAAGAATGCAGGGGAAAGGCACACTAATACATTGCTGGTGGGACTGCAAATTGGTGCACCACTCTGGAAAGCAGTATGGAGATTCCTCAAAAAACTTGGAATGGATCCACCATTTGACCCAGCTACCCTACTTCTGGTATATATCCAAAGGAGTAAAATCAGTATGCTACAGTGATGCAGCCACATCAATATTTATAGCACTCAATTCACAACAGCTAAGCTATGAAGCCAACCTAGGAACCCTTCAACAGATGAATGGATAAAGGAAATGTGACATACATCCACAATGGAGTATTACTCAGCCATTAAGTAGAGTACCTTTTTTATACCATTTGCCAGTAAATGAAGGGATCCTGCTAAGTGAAATAAGCCAGTCCTAAAATGTTTTTGCTGATATGTGGAAACTAATCCACAATAAGGGTAAAGAGGGGAAGAATAGATATTATTCAGTAGATTAGACAAAGGGGAATGAAGGGAAGGGAGGTAAAAGGAAAGGCAGTGGAATGAATCCCAAATACTTTTCCTATATACCTATATGAATACACCATAGTGAATTCCACCATTGTGTACATACACACAAGAAGGGAGTCCTAATTAGAATAAGAAATATTCTATGCTTGTACAGTTATATAAAAATGAATTCTATTTTCATGTATAATTAAAAAAAACAAAAAAGTGAAAATTTAAAAATTGTCATTTTTTATATCTTAATGAAACTAGAAGGGGGAAAATCATAATTGTGCCTATAGATTTTTAAATTGTGACCAAACAGACAAATAGGTGGTTGTCATACAGAGTTCCACGCAGTACTGTCTCTGAATTTAATATCTTTCTGCTTTCTCCCAGAGTGGTTGCAGTGATGTTCCTCATAAGATAGAGGAAGCTGTGATTCAAGCCAAATTCTTTTGATTTTTCCTTCAAAACACATAGCCTTATTCAGTCACATGAGACTACTCACCTTTTCTCAGCTAGTGTACCCATCAAAACCACAAGATTATTCTGACAGATAAGCCCTTCCTTCCTACTACCCACCTCTGGAAAACACTATCTTCAAAGTTTATTAAACATTTACCATAGCTAGAAGGTCTTGCTTTTTATATTATTAGCATTTGTTTTACATCCTTTTAAGTTAGTGAACTGCTTACAAGACTAGCTCACCAGTAAACTTCTTAAAGGGATAATGACCTATTCATGTTTAGATTCTCTGAAGCCATGAAAAAGTAGTTCACAGGAAGGTGCAGGTCCATGAACCACCACCCTAGCTATAGAGATGGTGAATAAATGTTTAGAAGCTTCATTTGATTACAGTGAAGAATAAATGTCTGATTTTGCATTCTACTAAAGTATCAGCCTATGAAGCACTGGGGGGGGTGGGGAATCTAAGATAAAGTGAGAGTCATTCCCTGGGTGTGCTTAGCACAGGATCTGAAAACTTCACCCTATGAGGGGCACTGTGATGTAGCAGACAGCATTTTTTAAACCTCTATGAAAGTACTTACCACATTATATTGTAATTTTGATTTTATTTAGAGAAGTAACATAACATAGTAGACAGAATATTGACTTTGGATTCTGAAAAACAAGATTTATTTCATGGTTCAACCACTGACAAGTTAATATTAGGCAGGGTATTAAACTTTTGAGTCTCAGTTTATGTATCTATTGAACAAATTTAAAATATTGACATTTTGTTGTAGGGATGAATTAATTAAAGATCAGACTCATACATTCAGTATGTAGGTATTCCATATGTAGTTTCCAGTAAATATTAACATTACTTTCTTTTCTTTCACTTGCCCTTATAGTGCTTCATGCATGGAATATGTGAATAAATAAAAAAGAAATAACATTGATAAGCAGAAAGCATTAAAATACCATATCTAAATATTAATTGTCTCATTCTCTCCGTAATAGATTATAACATTTATTCTTTCAGTGATCAACAGTAAACTTTTAAATGTAAATTAATTTTCTCTTAAAGAACATGGTATTTCTTTTGAGTTCTGGGACTGCATCTGTCTTCTCTACAATGTTTCCCAAAACTTAGAATCACAACAGGTACACAACAGGGACAAATAAATATTTGTTGAAAGATAGAAAAAGATGTATTGGTTTCTTTGAAAACACAAGAAAATGTAACTAATTATATAATTAAAGAAGATAGGCAACAAGACCATGCAGAGTTCTGAAGTGACAGAGAAAAATAGAAAATAAAGCATTATAAAAATGAGCAAGAATTACATAAAAATAAAAAAAATTAAAAAGAAAATTCAAGAAGGACATTGGAAATTACATGTATAATTCTGAAGACAAGAAAGAAAAAGCTCACTTTAAGTCAGTTTCTAAGATATGATCTATGCTGCTTTTTGGATATATTTTTCAGAAATTGTATGATTATAAACAAATTACAGTTCTATAGCTCAGGATTCTCTTATGTACTTGGTTATTAGAAGAGTTTCTCCATCAGCTGTAAATTTACTTATCTTTGGATCTCTGATCCCATTAACTAGGTAAGAACCAAGAATTTTTTTAAAGGGCATTTAAACAAAATTAAATATAACTATGGAATTTGAATGTGCCAAATGGATGAAACTATATCCATCCAAATATCAGGGAATATAAAAACTCACAAAGTTAGAGTCATTACAGTTTGAAAGTCACTTAACACAGGGTCAAGATCCAAATTTCAATACAGAGAAAAAGTCATGTAATGGTTTCTAGATGGAGACCCAAGAACATAGCATTTATTCACAAAGAAGTCATTAATAGAGGGGGAAAAACCTGAAGAAAAGAAGTTACAATTATCTTCTCTTGTGGATTGGCTGTACTTTGAAATAATTTTTCTGAAATGTATTAATTGCATTCACTTTTAACTAATTATATATTTGTGATGCAAAGGACAAGACCTCTTTACCCTGTGCTGTAATTAATCTCTTTCCCTGAACTATTTAGCATTTGGTAATCCTCCAAAACAGATTCCCAGACATTTAATCCTTATAGGTAAAGGGAAAAATGAGTAATATGGTTTTAAATATAGAATTATCAAGTTAAATGGGACCTAAAGATATCTCTCAGATTTAAACAAGGTGCTTCATTCATGTATATTTCCTCCACCATCTAGAAATATTGCAAGTTCATTGTTTTTCTCAGTTCAAACATCTATATTTTTTCTCTTCAAATCATCTTTAAACCCAAGTAAAATCTACTCCCTTTGATTTAAGAACACCTCTACTTTTGTTTATTAATGTGGAAAATATTCATAATTCTGTATCCTTTCCAAATGAGTGCTTATATACATGAATAAACAAAGACATCCTATAATTTTCAGTTTGAAAGAAAACAAACAATACCTTTTAGTCTTTGATTTTCTTTCTCACTTACTCACAAAACCAGAAAAATTCCCATCTGTCAATACTCTTTAAACTTTTCCATTCTTCTTATAGTTCAGAGATAAAATTGATAGAAAAGCCAGGCGCCATGGCACACTCCTGGAATCTCAGCACCTCCAGGGGCTGAGGCAAAAGGATCATGAGTTCAAAGCCAACCTCAGCAATTTAGCAAGGCCCTAATCAACTTAGCAAGACCCTGAATGTAAATGGAAATATTAGAAAGGTCTGAGGATGTGGCTCAGTAATTAAGCACCCCTGTGTTTAATCCCCAGAACCAAAAAAAAAAAAAAAATGATACAAAAACTAATTCTAAACCACAAAAGCAACCAAGAAAAATTAGCCTGGTAGTTTTAAGTTTTGTTTTGAAATTTTCGACATCACATTTCAAAATTACATGGCATTGGAAAATATTTATTCAGCTTTGGGTCTTTTTCTCCATGTCAAATTTTATATCTGTTTGGGTGTCTCTGAGACTCTTTTCCATAGGGAAAACTTGAAAAGTACCTAGTAAATTTACTTCTAGTTGCAAAAGATAATCAGTTTATTCCCATCTCTTTTGAAAAATCAATATAAAGAAAAATATTACCTTTGTTTTTGGTTGGGGGGGCTTTGTTGTTGTTTGTTTCGGTTTTCATTTGTCATCATGTGCCATTTTTTGCCTATTTATGAAGTAGTACAGGATGAGATCATTGAGGTAATCATGACTTAGAAGAATTAATTGCAACCTATGTAGAATCTAAAATATTGAAAAATATCTTTAAAAACTTTCTAACATTTCCTAATATCTTTCACATTTACCTAGGTAAAATGTGGTTCAGTTCTAGCTCAACATCAGTTAGCCTTTTCCAATATGTCCATGAATTTTTTCACAACTGTTCTCCTGTACTATTCAGTTTGTTTCCTGGACAAGACTTCGCTTTAGGCTAGACTCCTTTAGGATCTGACTCGAGTTCACAGCAATTCCTACAACAGAATCATGTTTCAAAGTAAAACTACACTTCCCATTGTTAAATTTGTTTCCATACATCCAATTTACCTGTATAAAAAGAACAGCATCTTCTGGGACTCAAATTTTCCTCTGCTGTCTAACATAAAGTGCTATATAATACCCTGTCATGGGAAGATAAGGAGCTATTTTATATACCAAAAGAGGCAGTGACCAAATGATACTGCAAAAACACAATAGCTAATGGTTCGGGGACTTTTTCCCTAGAGAAACTTTTTTCTTTTTTTGTTCAATGAAATCAAAGGATGTAAAAACTCATCATAAAATGCTAAAGAGAGAAACAAAAGTGGGAATTTGGGGCACTTTTTGCTACTTCGTTGTAAATATTGATAAATTCACACTACAATCAATCTCCAAAAATAGGAAAATATTATCTCAGAAAAAAAATTACAATCAACTCCAAAAACCCCAACGTGCTAATTTTTTAGTATAATTTAAGTAATAAAAGAATATTTATAGGGCTGGGGTTGTGACTCAGCAGTAGAGCCCTCACCTCACACATGTGAGACCCTGGGTTCGATCCTCAGCATCACGTGAAAATAAATAAACAAAATAAAGATATTGTGCCCATGTATTACTAAAAAGATATATAAAAAAGAATATTTATAAATACTTCATTTTTATACAATAATATATTGTGTGATTAAGGATGTGCATGTTACTGTACAAAAGCTCATATTGAGATTTTTAGGCAAAAAATCAAGTTGATTGACTTTTGATTTTGTACCCTTGTATCAGTCAGGGCCCTGTCAGGATCAGAAATGCCACTCTTAAGTTAGGTACAAGAGAAGAGCTTCATGAAGGCACAAAGTAGGACACAAAAGCATTGTCAGTGGAATTAGAAGGACAAATAAAAGTTACTCTTTTACTCTCTGCATCTATTGTTGTCCTTTGTCCTTGGGAAAAATAAGGTTGGACAAATAAAATGAAAGCAAAAGAAATTTCACATAATGCAATAGTTATTATACAATTGCATAGTAATATAATATGTATGTTATATTATGTAGAACACCATGGAAGCTTGAGTCCACTGGACATGCAAGTTAATCTGTCCTTTCCCACAATCTCCAAAGCCTTTACTGCTCCAGAGCCACCTCAAAACTTGTAGCCTTATAATTTCCCAGTGGTATATACTGGTTACAAAATACAGTGAAATCTACAAATAACTGGGCCTCTTTCTCTGTCTTAGACATTATAAAGTGCAGAAACTTTAAAAGACACATTCTGGCATGTGCCACATCAATTAGATATGTATGGAACTGAAGAACCACACTAAGTGAAAGGAACAAAAAGAAAAAAAAAGAACACAACCCAATCATAGGAATGGACAATGGGTCTCTGAAGCAAAAAATTACTGTAATTAAGGGATAACTTGGGTGGACTAATCAACAGTATTAGGAAAGGGAACTCACGGACTTGTTGATGCTATGGACAGGGAAGGAAGGGAGAAGAGCTGGGAACTGATATTAGCCAAATTATATTGTTCTAGTGTGTGCATGTATGAATAAGTAGTAACAAGTCCCATGATTGTGTACAAACATAATTACAGACATGTACCACTGAACCTGGTTCTTATACTGCTTTTTACTGATTTGGTTATGAAGGTTATGGGATCTCATAGAATAAATTAGGGGTATATTCCCTTCTGTCATCAGGAAGATTTTGCATAGAACTAGAATTTCTTCAAAATTTGATGGAACTACTTGATTTAGCACAACTACCAGAGCTTAGGGAAATATTCTAATTATTCAGTTTCTCAAATTTATAAGATTATTTTAGGCATATTATTTTTTTCTTGAATAAATTTTGAGATATTTTACTGATTAAAAGAATTTTCTATCTCATATAAATTTTAAAATTCATTGGCATAAAAATTTTTATAGCACTTTCTCTTTAAAAACTCTGCTTTATCAAGTAGATATATATTCCTTCCTTGATTGTGTGTGTGTGTGTGTGTATGTGCGTGTGTGTGTGTGTATTTTATGGGGGTATAAACTTTTATTTTCATTGATCAAGTTAACCAGAGAATTGCCTAGTAATCAGTCTTTTCAAAAACCCAACTTCTGACTTTGTTGAACTTCTCTACTTCACTATTTTTTCCCCAGTGGTTTAGATTTTACTATCATCTGTCTTCTTTCTTTTATCTTATTTTGTTCTTTTTCTATCTCCTCATCTTGGAAAGTTGGATAATTAAATTTTTGGTTTCCTATTTTTACATATGTGCATTCACCATTGAAGTAAATGTAAGTTTTATACCCCACAAGGTCAAAGTATTTTAAAATAATCACATATACTTCATTGAAACACAAATTATTAAAACGTCCCTTTGGGCTGGGCATGGTAACACAGGCCTGTAATCCCAGTGACTCAGGAAACTGATGCCAAAGGATCACAACTTCAAGGCCAGTGTAGCAATTTAGCAAGACCCTGTGTAAAAATAAAAAATTAAAAGGGCTGTGGATATACCTTAGAGACTGAGTGCTTGCCTTACATATGTGAAGCCCTTGGTTTAATCCCTAGGGGACACACACACACACACACACACACACACACACACATACTCTCTCTCTCTCTCTCTCTCTCTCTCTCTCTCTCTCTCTCTCTCTCTCTCCCTCTCTCACATACACACACGCAAATAAAAACACTTCAAATGTATAGGAATTAAAATTACATATCTCTTTTATAAATCTTTTTGTTTATTAATATAGTAGTCAAAGACTGAGGTCTACCTGAACCTGATTCTTTGAACATGTTAAGACTTACTTTATTCTTTTACCCTGTTATATTTTGTAACTGCTCCATATGTGTTTGAGAAAAATGTGTATTCTCTCATTGTTGAGTATACAAATTCTGTATATTTCAATTATATCGTGACTACTGTTCAGTCATTAATTTTGTCCATGATTATTCTATTTCATAACATTACTATTTTTGTCTGCTTGACTTACAAATGGTGTAAGAAATGTATTGAAGTTTTCTTTTATGTTGTATTCCATCCATGTTGTAAAAATGTCACCTTTGAGCAAGTTTTTCTTCATATGTTTTGAGATTATTATATGAATTACATATGAGTTTAGAATGTTCCTGGCATTTTATCATGTAGTATACTCTCTTCTCCTAATGGCTTTTGATTTAACTTATTTATTGCCTGCTATTAATATAGCTATGCTAATTTTCTTTTTGATATATTATTTCTTTCAACTTTGTCTATCTTTGTTTTTAGGTATGTCCCTTGTTAACAGCATACAGATTGATTTGGGGGCAGAGTGGGTGCTGATATTGAACCCAAGGGCACTTAACCATTCAGCCACATCACAAGCCCTTTTATTTTTTATTTTGAGACAGGGTCTCACTAAGTTTCTTAGGGCCTCAACTAAGTTACTGAGGATGCCTTTGAACTTGCGATCCTTCTCAGCCTCTAGAGCCACTAGGATTACAGGCATGCACCACCAACCATGGCATATATATGGATTTTTTAAAGCCAATTTTAACGTTATCTATAAATATGTAATGCCCAAACTTACTCATTGAAGATCTTACGACAGCTTCCCATTGGTAGAGGCTGCATCTATAAAGGATCAACCATTTTCATACAGGTATTGATTATAAAATTATTCTAAACTATACCAGAAAAAAATAACAATGCAGATTTTTAATTCATTTTCATTTCAATTATACAAATTAATGAGTTGCAATGTGATAATTCATTACCTGTATATGTTGTCTAATGATCAGACCTGGGTTATTAACATTTCCATCTCCTTCAATATTATGTTTTTAATTTAGATTAACACAAAATAAGTGTACATATTTATGAGGTATAATGGTATAATAGTTCAATACCTATATAAAATAGAGACTGATCAAATAATGGTAATTAACATTTTCATCTCCTTGTCATTTTGCATTTGGAGACTTCAAACTCCTCTCTTCTGGTTATTCATAAAATATATAATAGGTTATAGTGAAATATAGTTACCCCATTGAGCTATAGAACACTAGAGCTTATTACTGCTAACTATGTTTTGTTATTACTTATCCAATGCTATCACTCCATTTCACCCTTTCTAGTCTCTAGCAACCCCTATTCTACATTCAAATCAAAATTTTTAGCACCTACATATGAAAGCAAATATGCAGTGTTTATCTTTCTGTGTCAGACTTATTTCACTTAAGATAACATCCTCTAGTTCAATCCATTTTCTTGCAAACGATAGAATTTCATTCTTCTTTACGGTTGTGCATATAAATCAAATTTTCTTCATCTATTCATCCACTGATGAACATCTAGGCTGATTTCACACCTTAGCTTTAAAAAATAGTACAGCAATAAACATGAGTGTTCAGGTATCTCTTTAACATGCTGATTTCATTTCCTTTAGATTTATACCCAGAAGTGGGATAGCTGGATTATATGGTAGATCCTTTTTAGTGTTTTGAAGAACCTCCATACAGTTCTGCACAGAGACTGTACTAATTTACATTCCAGCCAACACTGAGTAAGGGCTCCCTTTTCTCCACCTCCTCATCTGCATTTGTTCCTTTTTGTCTTTGTGATGATAGCTGTTCTAACAGAGCCACATATTTTTTAAATGACTGTTAAGTATTGACTATGTGTTCTGAACAGTGAGCCACTGCTTTCTTACTGGGATGGTCTTCCAGTTTATCAATAGTTGCTCTTTCTAAGTGTTAACATGAGGCAAAAATCCCTGAGGAAGGATGGCAATTACAGAATCAGAGGAAAGATCACAGGACTGTGAAAGAAAAGATTAAGACCCTTTATTAAATATGGTCAATGAAGGTGTACTGTATTTATTTGAAAACTGTATGACCTGACAATTCCTCTTCTACTCCAGTAATTAGCATGATAAGGTGCTAACATGAGGCAAAAATTCCTGAAATTCTCTGATGGAAAACTTCTTTAGTCTGAGGTTCTGGGTTTGGAGTCTTGTAGACTGCAAAGCATCTTCAAAACCAAAATTGTCAATGTGGAAGATAGCTGTATGTTCTGTGGTTTCTCATTTCCCAAATCCTCATTGAAAACACTGTTTTTGTCATGAAATCTCTAGTTCTAGAATTGATACTCTTTCTCCTTCCAGTTCTGTTTCTCAAGTATTACAAAGTGTTGGATTTCTCACCAGATACTTCTGTTGACATATTTTGAAGCAAAAATATTTCTGTCCATCCAAACACAACTACATTTCGTGCCCTAAGTTCTTTTTTTCCTTCTGTTATTTTGTCCTTTTTATTCCCTGAATGAAAAACAGTGTGGACTCTGAGGTATAATTCCCAGGAAAATCCAATCAAGGGAGGACTAACTATTCCCCAGTCTCAGTGCTATCATTTGGTCACCAATAATTAAGGTTGCTAATTAAAATATTTTTTTTACTTGAGGAAAACAACGTAGGCTCTTTGTATTAGAAAAGTTTATGATCTGTCATAATGTGAAATTATCCTCCTCTAAATCTAGAGTTCTCCGTGTAAAATGTATGTAAATCAAATGCTTCTCTATTTCTAGACGTTAAGCCAACCTGTCTTTGGAGAGTGGATCTACCTTCAACTATTGCTCAGTAATTATCTCCCTCCTTAATTTAACCCACAATTTAATTCTTATTTGGTAGATTTGTTTCACACGTGTTTTCCTCAGAAGGCATGGAGAAGAATATCAAGATGACAACTATGCCTTTTGTTAATGATACTGGAAAGTTTGTTGTTGGTTGTTTGTTTTGTTTTTGTTTTTTGAGAAGACAATACACTGGATCTTGAATGAAGGATAAAATTTCAACCAAAAAAAAAAAAAAGGCTGTTCCAGGAGGAGGAATCACCTTGATATTTTCATGTTTTCTATTCCTTTTCTAGTTCCCTCTCCTGCATTTCCTTTGAGTTTTTCATGGTAGATAAATTCTTAAATTATATTTTCAGTTTCTGTGTATTCTAAACTCACAATTTCTATTGTTTAGTTCTCAGCATCACTCAACTAATTTCTATTTTTCTTTTTAGGAATTATAGCTCTTGTATAAATAAAGTTTTTTAACTTCACCCAGATTTTTGAAAGAACTGATCTACCATCTCAAGAGAATAGATTAGGTACTTTGGTCTCACTCAGGTAAGATAGAGTTCTGGTTCTCATGCCTGTCTTTGCAAACTGAATTGAACTTTTTATATTGGAGTGTGAAGAGTTTAGATTCATCTGTTTTTTTCTTATTTTTTATGCAAACCAGGCAAAGCTGATAGTGAATATTAAGCATCAGTTCTCATAAGAAATTGCCATAGGAAGCTAGGATCGAACACAGGCAATGTTTCAGAAGCGGAGTGTTAATTTGATGGGCAATGGGGGCTAGATGAGAGACATGGCAACCCAGAATAGTCAGGAAACAGCACAATTAGGAACATACATAACAAATTTAAATATGATGAGAGTTGAACTTGCATAAGTCCAAGTAACTGCATTGAGTTCCTCCCAACACTTCACATAGAAGTGGCTCAGCATGTGAATGTTTTAACTGAAAAGAAGAATCTGGAAAGGTAGAAATCTACAGGAGACCATATCCGTGAGAAAATGACACAGTATGAGGTCTTTGGACAGCCATAGGAAGGTATGAAGGCAGAAAATAGCTAAATAGGAGTAGGTGGCCCTGTAAAGGGCGGAGGTAGAGGAGTTGGAGATGTATTGTAGATAACAAAAACCCACTTTGCTGCCTGTGAAATTCTATCAAGTACTCCAATAGTAAAAGATACTTTCTCAGGCACCTTAAAACTATCTTTGACTTTAGGCTGTCAGTGGCATAGAGTAGTATAATGAAAAACACCTGGAAACTGGAGTCAACTTGTTCTTGAATATTTTTCTTTAAAGGGAATACATATGCATATTAGAAAATTCATAAAAGTAGAAAGATGCAATTGTAGAAGTACATATGGATGTTAGAAAAATTTTAAAGTAGTAGACAGCAACTGTTAAAATTTTTGACATTTCTCTCAGAAACTTTTTTTATTCACTTCCATTTTTTTTAATTGTAAGAATTGAGCTTGAATTTAACCTCTGGGTCAGTCCTTGAGCCCTTATTGTCTAGTATGTGAAATTTGGATCTTTCCTCATTGGCTATTTTGCAATAAAAGATATGAAAGATTTTGGAGTCTATCAATGTTTAGGAACAAAGAAAATTAATTTTATAATTTTAATTTTTTTATCCTGAAAGAAATGATTACTAAAGAAGATTAAAAAAATTAAAAAGCAGCATTTATGGTAGGACAGATGTTGAAAATAATTGTCTTTATTGAAGTTATGAGGGAGAATAAGAACATTCTCAATTGAGATGAGTTCATACCTGCAAGGGATAATCGTCAGAACTAATGATATACTGAGATGCACTACCTTAATCTCCAGAAGATAAGGTACCACTACATTATAGAATCATTGTTTCCTAAACCAATATAAGAATTCACAGAAATACAAACTTCAGATTCAGGAAAAGAGAAGCCCTTATTAAAGTGTTTTAACAAATATTAATTAAGAAAATGAGGTGTAGATACTGAAGATGATCAGAGAACTACTAACATGTTAAAAAGTGCTAAGAATGAAATGCTACTAATGGTAAAAATAATTTTTTATTTTGTATATGATAAGATTAGAGAACTGGAAATAGTTTTTTAATTAGATGGCTGTGTCAGTAACCAAGAGATTTAGTTGTTGACTCCTTTGGAATTACTTCATATTAGAAATTTTAACATCTGGTGTATAATAGTAGGATTTAGCAAGTTAAATGGTCCTAAAAAATCATCCTCAGTAAATTATGTCTGAAGGTGTGAAGTGGAGTGAAGAAAACCATTAATGAAACAGGCAACAGAATGCCAAAACAAGTTTTGTCAATCAGACTTCTGCATATATTTAGAATTAAGTTGGACATTTAGGCCTAATTTGTCTTCTAACCTCCAGGCATTGATGATTTATGCCCTTCCCTGTGTTAATGACACTAGTTAGAATTTTTAGTTGAAGAGGTGTCTTCTTTAATTCCAGCCTATAGAATTAGACATTACCATGGAGAAAGATGACAATCTGTGCACATCCCTCTATTTACAGTATTTCTCAAGAAATGGGAAATAGTGAACAGTCAAAATGATGCAGAGAGATCAGAAGGATGAAGATTATGCTATTTATATTTACTGATCCTCATAAGGTTGGTTTCAGAAACATGGAGGAGGCTATCAGACTGCCAGGAGTTAAGAAGGAAGTCATGGATGCGAAATGGAGCAGACAGTATTAAAGTTGAATAAGTATTTATTAAAAATAGGAACATACAGGGAGATAACTCTGGAAATGTAACCAAATTAGAGCAGCACATTCTAGATTATGAAATTGCACGTTTCAAAACAATGAGAACCAATAAACATCTTTTTGATGGTGCTAGTTTTATAATTAAAGTATGACTTAGGAAGAGTAAAAGAGTAATCTTATAGCCATATGCATGATAAATGAGGAAAAGTAAACTTTCCGAATTATAGAATTTCAGTAATCATTTGGGAAAGCAAATGAGAGATTTGAAAGAAGCAGAATAGATGAGACGCTTATAATAATACATCTGAAGGAAAGTTATGTAGGACAGTAAAGGTATGATTTAGTGTTGTTGTAGTCATATAAAACTTTACATGAATATGATTAATATACAAGCCCATAAGTGATAATGCTTAGTGCACTGTAGTAAATAAGACTATATTGTTTAAGAAAGAATTAGGGGGGAAATTGAGTACTCATGCAGATTCAATTAGCATTAATACATTAAGGATATGACTACACCCTTCCATATACATATTCCCTTCCCACAGTAGTAAAAAGACCAAAGAGAAAGCCCCCTAGGAGAAGAGAAGAAGGCGATTTTAAATAATGTTCTTATGAAGGATGAAAATCCAGAACATGCCAAAAGGAGGAATTTGGGAACTGGAACTACCAGGAGAGTTTAGTGAAACTGATTGACAATATAAATAGCATAATCTTCATCCTTCATTCTTCTGATCTCATATATATAATGCATCATTATAGCTAACATCTATTGAGTTCTTGCTATATCAAATACTGTTTTGTTTTGTTTTAGTGTTGTTTTTGTGATTTTGTGTGGTTGGGTTGGGTTGGATTCGGTTGAATTTTCAGCATTGGAGATTGAACCCAGAGGTGCTCTACCTGAGTCATTTCTCCAGCTTTACTTCATTTTAAGACAGGGTCTTGCTAAGTTGCTGAGGATCTTGCTAAATTGTTGAGGCTCGCCTAGAGCTTGTGATCCTCATGTCTCAGCCTCCAGAGTCACTGGATTTATGGGCATGTGTCACCACATCCAGCTCAAAGGCTGTTTTAAGCTCTTTACTCATAGCAGCTTTGTTTCTTGTAGTACCTGGGATCAAACCCATGGCCTCACCTAAACTAGACAAGCACTCTACAACTGAGCTAGCTTCCTGGCCCCTCATAGCAACTTTTACGACCCAAACTATTATTAATTCCAATGTAATGGATACATATATTGAGATACAATTAGCTGAAGTAACTGGTTTTATAGGGTAGGTGGTTGAGTCACGTTTAACCCAGCAGTTCATACGGTGATTCTTCATTTTTAACAAATACATAGAGCATTGAACATAAGAAAAAATGAATAAACTACTTTATGTAAGCTACATAGTACACAAAATTTAGATTTGGATAAATGATTAAATTTTGTTTTAAATTCTAGTTTTTTGTTATCTTGAAGAAATGTCACTTGTTTTCAAGATCAGACTTCATTGTGACAAACTATTTGAAAGGAGTATGATTTTAAGTTTGTTTCCTTAAAAAGAATCGTATTCTTAAGACAGCTTTTGTTTAATCATTTAATCATGAAGCAACTAATAAGAATATTGTTATTTGAGTTATAGTTTACTTCAAACACCAATAACATGATATTTATGAATTTCACAGATCTGTATGTACTTTTCTATTGTAGAACTCAAGTTATTCCAACAATACTTAACAAGTCTACCATTGTGTTTTAAATTCGAGAGAGAAGAATGAAAACTATCCAACTGTACATGCTGAATGAATCTTTAAATCAAACAGTTGAAATGGATGACTTCCAAAATTCTTGCCAAATCCTTTATATGCATAAGGAACATACTAAAGTTTTAGTCTGATCTTTGATACAGGACTGCTGCAAGAAGCAGATACTAATTTGGATAAAGCATAATAATAGCATGTAAGGAGACTCAATGCAAGATAGACCAGACTCTACGGAGCTGAACAATTCAGAAGTAGACTTTAAAGAAAGGTGATTATCCCTGAAATTCAAACCAAGGCTAAAGTAGGAGCAATGGGTATCTTAAAGCACATAACATTAAGATAATGAGGTGAAAATGTTAAAACAAAATAGGAAGGATAGATTCAGAAAGCATAAAGTGCAAAACCAACAGTAGTTACAGAAGGATTAAAAAAAAAACAACTTGATCTGAGCTGAAGAGAGGAGGTAAGAAGGAAGAAAATAAAAGTATTCTGAAGTTCTCAATTTAGTTGATGTGAAAAGATAGGAAAGCAATAGGACATACTACTACGTGAACTAGTTGGTCTCTTATTTTAAAATAAGAAGAGGGAAATGTGTAATGAAAAAAGGATGGTAAGTATCAAAAGAACAGAAAAGTACACAGGACTTCCATGTTAGTAAGGAGATTATGAGATTAATAAAATTTTAAAGCTGCAAAAATTAGAGTTATCTTTTTCTTGACGACATGATTGCAAACCTAGAAAACCCAAAATATTTCATGAAAAACAAAACTCCAGAATGTTGTAAGGCAGCTACATATCATAAAATAAATGAGTAAATAAATAATTTTCTCCTTTTGTAGCATTATTTCCACATGGAATTAGGAAGTAAAAGTCTGTACATTCCCTGATAGATTTCTTAAAATCTTAAGTACCTTTGTTCACATTTTACCTTCCTGATGACACACTAAAGACCAAGCTAAAACTGAGGCTTCATGATTAAATGACATTAAATGACACACCAAAGACCAAGACATGGGAAAAGTTTCTGGGGCTAGCTCTCTGTGACTCAGGTACAGTGTGAACTCTTAACTGTAAAATGGCAAGGTGACCATCAGTTTTTGACATCTGGGTCATTACTCTATAGCCAGTGTGTCCTTTTCAACTTGAAAACTTTTCCTGCCTCATGTGCTCCTCAGGTAACAAGAACATCAAGGTCAATCTTGCACATGAAGTTGATGAATGGAGGAAATCACTCAGTGGTGTCTGAATTTGTGTTGCTGGGACTCACCAGTTCTTGGGAGCTTCAGATTCTCCTTTTTGTGTTCTTCACAACATTTTATGTGGCAAGTATGCTGGGAAACCTTCTCATTGTGCTCACCATCATCTCAGACCATCACTTACACTCCCCAATGTACTTCTTGCTGGCAAATCTCTCCTTCATCGATACAGGAGTGTCCAGCATCGCCACTCCAAAGATGATTTATGACCTGTTCAGAAAGCATAAAGCCATCTCCTTGAAAGGGTGCATCACACAGATGTTCTTCATTCACACTGTGGGAGGGACAGAGATGGTGCTGCTCATTGTCATGGCCTACGACAGATACGTTGCTATCTGCAAGCCCCTCCACTACCTGACCATCATGAGCCTGAGAATGTGCACTTCTCTTTTGGCTGTGGCTTGGACCATTGGGCTCGTCCACTCTGTAGTCCAACTGGCTTTTGTTGTAAACTTGCCCTTTTGTGGAAGCAACAAAATGGATAGCTTTTACTGTGATTTTCCTCGGTTTATCAAACTTGCGTGTACAGATACGTATAGATTGGAGTTTCTGGTCGCTGCCAACAGTGGTTTCATCTCCATGGGCACCTTCTTCATCTTGATTGTGTCTTATATCTCCATCCTGGTCACGGTTCGTAAACACTCCTCAGGAGGTTCCTCCAAGGCCCTCTTCACTCTCTCAGCTCACATCACTGTGGTGGTTTTTTTCTTTGGTCCTTGCATCATAGTCTATGTGTGGCCATTCCCCACCTTAGCCATAGATAAATTTTTAGCTATCTTTGATGTTCTTATCACTCCTTTTATGAATCCAGTCATCTATACATTTAGAAATAAGGAGATGAAAGTGGCAATGAGGAGATTCTTTGTTAAGGCTTTAACAAGTTATAGGAAGAGTTATTTTATGCAGTCTAAGAAGTTTGGGTTCATTTTGGCAATTCTTGGAAAGCAATATTTTAATTAAAAGATTTCAAAAATATTTTCAATTTAATTAGTGTTTTAAATATGCATTATGAACCATATCCTTCAGGACTTTATTTTGATGTAGTCAGTCCATTCTAGGGAACTCTTGCTTAAAGAATTCTGAAAACATTGAGGAGTGAATTCAGCCTTGGAATGTTTATTACTGGAAACTTTGTTTGTCAGTGACGACTTTGGGGACAGTGATTGCTGAAACCACACATACTAGGCATAGTTACCATTCCTAATGTTGGACACTCTTCTGTTTGACAATGACTCTCAAAGACATCTCTCTTTTAATATACCTATTTAACTATATTCATGCCTATGATTCTCTCATCTAGAGGAATAAAAAAATGCTGATAATTGCCTAGCCAGCTCTAACAATTTTCATATCTGAATTTGTTCCCTTCACAGATTTAGGTAGCACTAACATTTAAAAATTTAGTTAGAATTGGAATTAGAAAATGAAATTTGGGGTAAATCATGGAGACACATGAGTAAGTATTATTTGACAATAAAATTAATTCTATACTACTCAATGTTTATGACAATTTTCTACCTCAATTATTTCCTAAACAATATCCATTGTTTTTATAATTCAAAGAAAACTATGTGATGGAACATGTGAACTCTTGAACACCAAAACCTGTAATCTCTGGCCCAAATGGAGACCTTCAATAATTGATAATTCTGGAAAACAACATAGCATAGCATGGACCACAATAAATTTAAATCTCTGGTGTGATTATGGAAGACAAACACAGAAAATCAGAATCCGTTTACTGCTTGTCCTGCGACGTTTCACATTGTGCAGATTGGAGTGAGGGAGCCGCTGGTCCTCAAGTATCGAAGGAATGCAGAAAACTAGAGCAGAATTTGTGAAACTTATTCCTTTGAGCTGAGCTTGAGCTGACATATGATGTACTCTAACACCAAAGATAGACATCAGTGTCAGTAAGTCTAAGAGCCTATAAACTTTGTATTCTCTACAGTGTCCTATGACTGGAAGTCTTGCTTCTTGAAACAAATAGGAATGCCAAGTTTTTTAGTTAGTTTTTGTGTCACTGTGAGCAAAAGCTTGCAACAACAACTTAAAGGAAAACAAAGTTTATTTGGAACTCTTGGTTTCAGAGGTTCAGTCCACATACAGCCAACTTCATTGCTCCTGGGCCCACAGGGAAGAAGGTCATCATGGGGAAGGGTAAACTGGAAGAAAGCTGTTCAGATAATGGCAAGGTCAGAAAACAGGAAGAGAAGGTGGGCAAGGAGACACAGAGAATATGCCCTCCACCTCAAGCATCACCCAGTGACCCAACACCTCCAGCCACACCTGACCTGCCTGTAGTTACTTCCCAGTCAGCCCATTCAAACCAGATGGACTGATTATATTATAGCTCTCATCTAATCATTTAACCTCTGAATATTCTGGTGTTAACTGGAGCATTTGGAGGACACCATATATCCAAACCACAACATCAAGATGGCTAATGTTTTGTTGTTGTTGTTGTTTTGGTACCAAGGATTGAACTCAGGGGCACTCAAACACTGAGCCACATCCCCAGCCCTATTTTGTATTTTATTTAGAGACAGGTTCTCACTGAGTTTCTTATCACTCCACTTTTGCTGAAGCTGGCTTTGAACTCTGAATCCTTCTGCCTCAGTCTCCTGAGTCCCTGAGATTGCAGGTGTGTGCCACCAAACTCAGCCATGATAGCTAATATTTTTTAACCTCAAGTCTGAGCTTAGGCTCAAAAGATTTTTGACAAATTTTCTTATGCTTTTTTCATAGATAAGATTATAAAATGTAAATTGGATGATAGGAAAATTCAATGGAGTTCCAACTATTTTAATACATTTCAATTTTGGTCCATTTCAATTTGTATTTTGTGCATGGTCAGAGACAGAAGTCTAATTTTGTTTTTCTACATATAGCTGTCCAGTTTTCCAAGCACCATTTATTAAAAAGGCTGTATTTTCCCCAAAATAATTTTGTAATCTTTGTCAAATATCAGATGGCTATAGGTATGTGGATTTGTCTCTGTGTCTTCTCTTCTGTTCCATTGGTCTTCATGTCTATTTCAATGCCAATACCATGCTGGTTTTGTTACTACACGCTCTGTAGTAGAGTTTCAGATCAGGTATTATAATGCCTCCTGCTTTAATTTTCTTGCTTAGTGTTGCTTTAGCTATTCTGGGTCTCTTATTTTTCAAAATGAATTGAAGAATTGTTTTTTCTAATTATGTGAAGAATGTAATTGATATTTTCATGGGGGTTGCATTGAATCTGTATATTGCTTTTTGTAGTACAGCCATTTTGACAATATTAATTCTGCCTATCTAAGAACATGGGATGTTTTTGGACCTTAGAAGGTTTTCTTCAATTTTTTTCTTCAGTGTTCTATAATTTTCATTGTAGAACTCATTTACCTCCTTGGTTAGATTATTGCCCAATTTTTTTGAGATTATTATGAATAGGATGGTTTTTCAAGAGTATATTCTTATTTAACAATAATAACCTTGATCATGAATGAACTAAATTTCTCAATTAAATGGTCCAGATTGCCTGGATGATTTATATATATAAATCGTATTAGGCAACTTACAAGAAACTCACTAAGCCAGTAAAGACACACAAACTGAAATGATGAATAAGTTATTCAAAGCAAATAGAAACCAGAAATGAGCAGAAGTAACTCTGCTTTTATCAGACAAAATAGACTTTAATTCAAAATTGTAAAACGAGACAAAAATGTCATTATATACTGATAAAAAGGTTAATCTAACACAAAATAAAATGATTATAAATGGACCACACAATTATATAAAACAAATATTAAGGGATCCAATATAATGATACTATATAATAAAAATGAAGGACCCCCTTTCATGAATGGAAAGATCATCCATATTAAAAAATAAACAAATAAATATTAACTATACTGTAGATCTAATGGACCTAACAACATTTACAGAACATTTCATAACAGTTGGAGAGTACACATTCTTTTCATCAACACATGGAACATTCTCTAGAACAGATCACATATTAGACCACAAAAGATCATCAACAAATTTTTAAAAATCATAGCATGTATCATTTCCAACTACAGTGGACTAAACATACAAATCAACCAAAAAAATAAACTTCATAAATTGTCCAAATAAGGAGAGATTAAACAACATATTGTGAAGGTACATTGTGTTATCCAAGAGATCAAAAAGGAAACCTAAAACCTCTTAAAACAAATGAAAATGGAAACAAACATTCTAAAATGCGTAAGATACAACAAAAGTAGTATTAATAAGAGAGAATTTTATAGAAAAAAAGTGCTCATATTAAAAAAGTATTTCAAATAAGCAACATAGTGATGCAACCCAAGGAACTAGAAAAGATAAAGGGACAGAAGAAAGTTGGATAACAGATCCAAAATACAGTTAACTGGGAAGTATAATTTTGAATATTCTATGGCACAGTAGAGAAACTATAACTTAGAAAAATGTGATATATAGTTTATAAATAAGTAGAAGAAAAAAGTTACAAGACTCCCAACACAAAGATGTCTATTGGGCTCATGGTTCTGGAGGCTAGGAAGGTCAAGATTGAGGGATTGCGTCTGATGTGGGTCTTCTTGCCAACCCACATGGTAGGCAGTATCACATGTCAACAAAGCATGCACATGAGAGAAAAATGGGTCAAACTCCCCCCTTTTATAACTCACTCATTCCTACAATAACTAACCCACTCCCAAAATGATGGCTTTAATCCATTCATGAGGGTGACGCACAAGAACCTAATTATCTCTTCAAGTCTCACATAATCCCATTGTAAAGGCAATTAAATATATTCTATGGAGTTGGACAAATGTCCAATAACATAATAAAAACATATAACATGATTTATTACATTACTGTATGGTAGTTTGACCACTCTAAAATTCTATGTTGCGTATTTATTCCCCCTCCCCTCAACCCTTGGCAACCTCTGATCCTTTTACTATCTCTATTTTCTGGTTGATTTCTCTGACTTTGATATATGCATTTAAGCTTCCTCCACATGCCAAATAGAGCACAATTTTTCATATCTCTGGTTGTATACAAAATATATTCACACCAATTTGTGTCTTCATACCTGTACTTTGGATAATAATGATCATCACATTCCACCATCATTTATAACTCCATGCCCACTCCCTTCCCCTCCAACCCCTCTGCCCTATCTAGAGTTCATCTAATCCTCCCATGCTCCCTCTCCCTATCCTACTATGATTTTTCAGCCTCCTCATATCAGAGAAAACATTTGTCATTTGTTGTTTGGGGGATTGGCTAACTTGACTTAGCATTATCTTCTCCAATGCCATCCATTTACCTGCAAATGCCATGATTTTATTCTCTTTTGTTGCTGACTAATATTTCATTGTGTATATATGACACATTTTTTAATCCATTCATCTACTAAAGGACATCTAGCTTGGTTCCACAGTTTAAATATTGTGAATTGTGCTACTATAAACATTTATGTGGCTATGTCCATGTAGTATGCTATTTTTAAGTCCTTTGTGTATAGACCGAGGAGAGGGATAGCTGGGTCAAATGGTGGTTCCATTCCCAGTTTTCCAAGAAATCCCCATACTGCTTTCCATATTGGCTGCACCAATTTGCAGCCAATGTAATTTATGTTCCTTTGTGTATTCTTTATGAGTACTTGAAAACAAGTACCCCTAGAGATGCAAACATAAACCTCTGCTTTAGGTTTCAGAGGATGATGCCACTTAGGTTTATCTTATCATTTATATAGTTTTTAATTTTTATATCCTGACATTTTTTATCTCTGCCCCCACTCCCTCTTTTTGACTCATTTATAGCTTATCCATGGCTTGTCAGGTTCTGGATGACAATTCCCTTAGATAGATATTGGTGATCCCAAGTCTCATGTTGGTGATCCCGTCTCTGCTAAATCATATGGTCAGTATTCCCCTGTGTTCCAATTAGTTCTATCTCCCACAATAATAGCATTTTTAAAGATGTTTGTGCATAAAGTAATGCTAGATCTGACCAGGGAAATGTGTGGTTATGTTTTAGGAAGAGTTACACCACTGATCTTTAAATGAGTAGATTGGTGGCAAATACAGAAATAGCTTAGGGATATTGGAGTACAGTGTTGAAGTCCCCAAGGGCAAGTATTATTAAATAGAGGTTTCTAGTGATGGTATTATTTTGTAAAGAAATGAATTAAATATTACCTGCACAAGGGAAGCAGCTTTAGCAGAGTTTAATGAGCAAACGTCAATAAAATGAGAAGGAAAAGAACACAGAAACTGACATTTCTTTCCTGTCTTTTAAAAATCCATATCAATTAAAGGTTGAAGTCAGAGAAAGGGAATACCAACATTAAGGATAAAGTCTTGGAAGTTTGAACAGAATCTACTTGCATTAGTTCTGGAGTTCATTTTTGACACATAGACGTATTATAGGTGTGCAAAAAATGTGAAAGCCTAAGGGAAGGAATATTTTATATTTCAGTAAGTTCAAACTGTCCACTGAGCATGATGGGCATCTAGTAAATGTTTGTTGATCAAGTACAAATTATCATGATAAATTCAAATAAATGATCCAGCAAATTTGCAATGGTATGTTAATTGAGTCACAAAATGAATTGCAAAAGAGGGAGATGGCATTCTACAGGATATGGAGACAGAGTGCCTTTGCTTCTTTGTCCATTCACTAGAGAAGGTAAGAACTAAGTCTCTTCTGTGAAAAGCTAAAGGATTCTGTGGGGAACAAGACATTGGGGTCTAAAAGCACAGCATGTTTTCTATGGATTTGCATTCTCCTACCATGTTCATTTAAAAAGAAAGAATATATTATAGATACATTGGAAATGGCTTAAGAAACCCACATGCTGTGAACACTTGAGGAGAGTAGAACACGGGGCACCCAGAAAGGGTCTTGGTATGCAATCAACTGTGAAGTGAAGAGTAAAAGCCGTCTGCTCTACATGTGGGATGAGAGCAATGAGAGCATCAGTATCCGTTCTACCACTCACTCCTGGCCTGGCACCTTACTTCTCCTCCTTGGTCTTCATTTCTCTACCTGTAAAAAGGAGCCAATAATACCAATTTTCATGGTTTTCATAGATGTCAAACAGGATCGTGTCTATAAAGGAGTAATTATGGTGTTTTGCACATGGTGGTCACTGTTTTTGTTTTTGTTATCGTTATTTCCATAGAGAGCTCACCAACCACTATTGCAGACTGGTGGATGATTCAGCAGTTCTTTAAGTAATCATCCACTCCCCCCAGAATGGGGGACTCATTCAGTAATTGTTTAAGCTTAGTTATGATGCTGTATATTGAACTAGATTAGATCCATCACTTAATCTGCAGCACAGATTATGATTTTGTTCTGAAGACACCCCTAATCACCCTGATTCATGGGTGTCTTTTTTGTTTCAAAAAATCATATTATCATATTATTTATTTGACTTTCTTTTCCTAAAAAGATTGAACCCAGCAGTGCTCAGCCACTGAGCTACATTCCACAACTTTTTATTTTTTATTTTGAGACAGTGTCTCTATAGTTGCTCAGGACCTTGATAAATTGCTGAACTCTTTGAACTTTAGATCCTCCTGCTTCAACCTCCCAAATTGTTGGGATTATAGGTGTGCACCACCAAGCCTGGCCTTATTTGACGTTTTAAAATAGTTTACTTTTTACTGATTTTTACATTTTGTACATGTGTGCTAGGGTGAAAAAGCCTTAAATATACTTCATGAAGTTCAGAGTGTCCACTGGGGATGATAGACATCTAATAGATGTTTGCTGATTATTTGTTGATGATTGCGATAAATGACAAAATAAATGATACAGCAGATTTGCAATGTGGTTAATCAACTCACAGAGTGAATTAGAAAAGAGGGAGATTAATTTGAAGAGAGGGCTTTCTATGGAATATGAGATACACCCAACTGCAAACAACGGAAAAGATGCAAATATATTAGCAATTCAGTGAAGAGAATACCAATATTGTGGTGAGCTTCATTACAGAGCAACTAGCACTGAATGATAAAATAATAAAAACATTACACTTGAAAAGATTGCTTAATGTCACCTGCCTCAGCCCCTTTATTTTACAGATGATAAAACTGGGTTCAGGAAGTAAGCTGAGTTTGGAGGGATGGTAGAAAGAACCGAGTACTCAAATTCCCTCAGGACAGGGATAGGACATGTTCATTTTCTTCTGATTGAAGTGTGACGTTCTTTCTTTCTACCATTCCAGGAACCAGCGAAAGTTAATATGGCATGGATGTTGATCTGCAAATATCATTCTTGTGTAATTTTGTTTACTATCCTTTTTTTTACTCCATCCACCTTTAGATTCTGCATCATGAGTCCCTTTTATGACCTTGTACTGTGCCAGAATGCTGTCAAAGCCCAGGCTGTGTAATCCCTCTACACCCTGGACTGACCTACCAACGGGGAATTTTAGGGTTTCTCTATTATCTCCTCTCCTCATGAGGAAAAAAGTGAATATGATGTGATAAAACAGGAATAGCATGAAGCTAAACATGAGGGAGTATTAGTGAGAGTGATAGCATTACATACAGGAGTAAAGACATGAGGAAAACAAAGGTCATGAGAAATTGCTTGAAGTTTGGGGAATTCCATGAGCAGGAGTAATAAACTGTGAAGGAGAAATCAGAGTTCATTTCCATGCCCTTTCCCCTCCATCATCATATTATTCCAGAGAATTCCTACTCCTCCAGTGATCTTCTGATTCCTAATTTTATTATTTATTTATTTTATTTATTTTTCTTTGGCCTAATCTCTTTTTCAAACCCAGAAAATTTTAGAGAGTCTGGGAGTTAGAAGCAGTGGCTTACTTTTGCAGCTATAGTTGAATGGCAAAAGGGTTTGTCATTGCTCAGACAGTATTTCTAGCTTACAAGTTGAAACTCATGTAGCCAGTGATTTCCTACAAAGCTTGTTTTTTGTTTTTTGGTTTGTTTTTTTTTTGTTTGTTTTTTGTTACTTTCCTTTACCAGGTAATGCTTGAGACAGTCCTGCTCTCTGAGACAATGGATGGAGCCAACCACTCGGTGGTGTCTGAGTTTGTGTTCCTGGGACTTTCCAACTCATGGAAGATCCAGCTTCTACTTTTCCTCTTTTCTTCTGTGTTCTACTTAGCAAGTCTAATGGGAAACCTCCTCATTTTGTTCTCTGTGACTTCTGACCCTAACCTACACTCCCCCATGTACATTCTGCTGGCCAAGCTCTCATTTCTTGACCTGGGAGGTTGCTCCATTGCAACCCCCAAAATGATTTATGACCTTTTTAGAAAACACAAATCAATCTCTTTTGGGGGTTGCATAGCTCAGATCTTCTTTATTCATGCTATTGGGGGCACAGAAATGGTGCTGCTCATAGCTATGGCCTTTGACAGATATGTGGCCATATGTAAGCCCCTGCACTACCTGACTATCATGAGCCCACGAATGTGCATTTTCATTTTGGTTGTTGCCTGGATCATTGGCCTCATCCACTCAGTGGCCCAATTGGCTTTTGTTGTAGACCTGCCCTTCTGTGGCCCAAATGTACTGGACAGCTTCTACTGTGACCTCCCTCAGCTCATTAAACTTGCTTGCACAAAGACTGATAGACTGGAGTTCTTGGTCACGGCCAACAGTGGACTCATCTCTGTGGGGTCCTTCTTCATACTGATCATTTCTTACATCTTCATTCTGGTTACTGTTCAAAAACACTCCTCAGGTGGTTTATCCAAGGCCCTCTCCACTTTATCAGCTCATGTCACTGTGGTAATTTTATTCTTTGGGCCATTGATCTTCTTCTATACCTGGCCTTTCCCTTCATCACATGTGGACAAATTTCTTGCTATCTTAGATGCAGTTATCACTCCTTTTCTGAATCCAATGATCTATACATTTAGGAACAAGGAGATGAAGGCAGCAATGAGGAAACTTTTCTATCAGCTTGTGGGTTACAGGAAGATGTCCTAAACACTCTAAACCAAAATGCAACTCTACACTCAACGACGATGGGAAAAATAAAGTCATTGAAATTTTTGATCGAGTGCACTACATTACATTTAGGTATGTCAACATGCTCTTGTGTATCTCTAGTATTCTCACCAAGTAAGGAGACAGGGATCTAGTAGTGGACTTCCCATGCTACAGACCCTGCACTGGTTAATAACATAAATCATTAAATATTCATAATAATAACACAGTGAGTATTTTTACTTTGATAATTTTTAAACATAACTAAGAGATGCTTTCTGCTCATTCTCTTTTTAATTATAATGTAAAATGTTTCAAACCAAAGCCGATTTTCACCTTTAATCCACTACTTCCAATAGTCTTAAACCTGAAAAGATGCCAAGCAGTGCATTTAATAATTTAGAGTTGGAAATTAGTGTATTACTCATTTTCCCATTTTGAATTTGTTTATGTTCTTTATTCAAACTACCTAGCAAATTGCCATATTAACCAAGTACTTGGTTACCCTTTTTTTCTTCCCTCCCTTCTTTAGTATTTGCCTTCCTACCTCATCCTTTGGACAAAGAATTGTGGAATTTTAGAACTATAATTGGAGAAATCATTTTTTTAACCTATTCATTTTATAGATGGTCATAGTCAGGAATAGAGGTGTTACATAATAAATTTAAGATGAAAATCAGGTTTCCTTACTTTTAGATTTAAAAAATTAAAAATATATCTAAGCCCACTTATTGATTTGAATTCCTGAGCTTTCTGCTAACAGACTGCTCATCTGGCTTCCATTGACTTTCTGTTTCTCACCCCAACAAGAAGTTACACAAATGAGGCAATTGTTCTTTTCATTGTCATAGGTTTCTTGTGATAATATGTCATTTCCAGTTTCTTATTTATTTGCAGTGCAACAATAAATATCTGAGACTAAGATCTGGTTATTTCATAACCACATGATTATACTTTATCAATGGCTTTTTAATGTCACTTACAAAAAACCTCCACAATTGAACAGTATTCCTCTGTCCATATGCTTTTCTACTGAATGAATCCTCTAAAGGGCATTCACCATCACTTTTCTCGTTGCTACAAAGATCCGTCTGTTTTTTTATATAAGGATTCAAGAAATTGGGGTATGTATGTTACTGCATACCTTCTTATGCTTCTGTTAGTGGATCATGGTTTCCATGACTGAACACCCAGAGAAATTTAGAAATTTTGAGACCTAAAGATAACATAAAGCAAAGAGAAAATCTTTTTCATATATTAAGAGACCTATTTATTGTTTTATAAACTAATATCTCTGATATTATACTAACATCAACATTATAAGGAATCTAGAAAAATGTTACATTTGTATCCATTTCTCTGAAGGCTTGTGATTTTTTTTTCTTTCTTTTTTGGTGCTGGGGACTGAACCCAGCAATGCTTTACCATGGAGCTATATTCCCCAACCCTTTTTATTTTTTATTTTTAGACAGGGTCTCCCTAAGTTGCTTAGTGAGGGCCTTGAACTTATAATCCTCCTGCCTCAGCCTCCCAGGCTCATGAAATCACAGGTAGATCTCACCACAACCAGCAAGGTTTGTGATTTTTCATAAGTACTTGTAATGAATCCATCTGTTAAAGTATTGGCATGTCTCAGACTTCTTTTGGAAAGTTAATTTATTCTTTTACTTTTAAAGTTTATATTTTACTTTTAAAGTTAACTCATTATTTTTTCTTATCTTATTTTTGACTTTAAAAAATTGTTAATTCACTTGTAAATTATAAATACACGCTTAACCAGGTGAGAAATATTTATTTTTTGGTAAAATAGCTTCTGAGTGATGGTTGTACATATGTATATATATATATATATATATATATATATATATATATATGCAATTGTTTTCCTTCCCTTTTGGTAAACTTTTTATATTTCTGTTTCTCCTATGATTCCTGATAGATCTCATTGGATATCAGTCTAATAAAAGTTATAAGATTCTCTAATTTTTTATATGGAAATGGGAACTTAGATGTGGAATCATTGCAAATAAAATTCATATCAGTTTTATCATCATTCTGCTTGCCTTTAGCTTTTCATTTACAAACCTAATTGAAACAGTCTTGACTTTTTCGCATCTATTGATATTCTCACAATATATTTCAAGTGCATTCATTGTTCTCATAAACACCACAACCACCACCATTGTCAATGTTCGCACCACCACCACCACCACCATCAACACAACCACTACCAACATTTATTCAACACTTATGATGTGGCAGGAAATATCCTAGATTATTAATTAAATTAAATTAACTAATTTAATTCCAACAGCAGTCAGCTAGATAATATTTTCATTTTTATTCCACATATTAGGTAACTAGTAGGCACAAAAATATGTAGCAAGTAGTTTAGGGACATGCAGTTGCTAAGCGATAGAGCAAAGATACAAATCTAGACGGCCTCTGCTTCAACATCCCACTTCCAAGTCACCATATTATACAACCTCACAGGATGATGGGTCCCTTCACCAGTAGTTTTAAACTCTAAATATTTTTCTCTTTACTTAACAGCCTATAATAGTAAAGATAAAATATACATCAACTCAATACAATATGCTATTTGATTTGGGGGTTGAGAATGTACCAAGGATTGAACCCAGGGGCACTTAATCACTGAGCCACATTCCCAGAACTTTTTATCTTATTTTATTTTATTTATTTTGAGACAGGATCTCACTAAGTTGCTTAAGGACCCACTAAATCTCTAAAGCAGGCTTTAAACTTGTGATTCCCTTGCCTCAGCCTCTCAAGTTACTGGGATTACATGCATGTGTCACTGTGCTAGGCTCCAAAATATGCTATTTGAAATTTAGGTTCTGTCATTTTAATATATCATTAAAATATCCATGAATTTATTATTCAAAAGGGGTAAGGTTTAGAAGTAATTCATATAATAAAATAACTTTATAGGTTTCTCCTATCCAGACATCATTATGCATCATTATGGAGGTAGTGCACTCTCTACTCCTTGGAGACACTTAGTCCATGATAGAGTCATACTATTTGAAGAAAAGGTTGAAGCCTAAGTGGACACTTCATGGGGTTCCTTCATTCTCATAGAATCAGAATTTATATTAGTCCACTCATCAGTGGCAGAGAATGAGCCAATTTTCATGAGTTTCTGGTTCACAACTGGAATTGACTGCCAGAGGATAGCCTAGATGGAGCCTCTGGTTAGCCCATTTTCTCTCTCAAGGGACAGTGGATTTAGAAGGTTGGATTGTAATCAAAACATGAGGATTAGTCCAATAATCAATGTCTATAGGAATTAAATAGGATTCAGAATAATGTGTTGTGTGCCAGCTGGGGATGGAAATAAGAAGATGAAAAATACACAATTATTCCAGGGATATCACCGCCTAGTGAAGGAGAAGGGTAGGAAACAAATTGCTACAATACAACATATAAGTGCCATATGCAATGCATATCCCTGTATCTCTGTATCTATCTATGCATCCATAAATGTGTAAATCTATAATGAGGTGTAGGCATAAAAGAGCAGATGAACAATTCTGCTTAGAAGTCTCAGAGGAGAAAGCTGAGCTTAGTATTGAAAATTGAGGAGGAAGATAAATATGTCTTGGCTCCCAAACATTCAGAATGGTGACTATGGTTAATAGTGATGTATTATATCCTTGAAAAATTTTTAAGAGGGTAGATCTCATTTATTTCAACCAATAATAAAGATAACTATGTGAGGTGATGGATGTGGTAACTAGCTTTACTATGGTAATAATCTCATTATATAAATACTTTTATCAAAACATCCCATTGTAAACCTTGAATACATATAACTTTTTTCAACCTATTCATTTTATAGATGATCATAGTAAGGAATAGAGGTGTTACATAATAAATTTAAGATGAAAATCAGGTTTCCTTACTTTTAGATTTAAAAAAATAAAAAATATTTCTTTCTCCATTATACTTTAGTAAAGCTGGTGAAAGTAGGAAATTTGCATAGGAGGTTGCCATCTAAGTGTGAGAAGGCATTTCATGCCATGTAAACATGTAATTATAATATAAAATGTTTCAAACCAAACACAATTGTCACCTTTAATCCATTACTTCCAATTGTCTTAAACCTGAAAAGATGCAAAGCATTGCATTTAATTATTTAGAGTTGGAAATTAGTGTATTACTCCTTTTTCCATTTTGAATTTGTTTATGTTCTTTATTCAAACTACCTAGCAAATTGCCATAATAACTAAGTACTTGATTTTACTTTTTTTCCCTCCCTTCTTTAGTATCTGCCTTCCTACCTCATTCTTTGTACACTTACAAAACTCTTTGCTATATAAAAGAATTGTGGAATTTTAGAACTGTAATTGGAGAGATCATGAATGGAAAGTTCATCCATATTAAAAAATAAACAAATAAAAATTAAACTATACTATAGATCTAATGGACCTAATCAACATTTATAGAACATTTCAAAACATTTGGAGAATACACATTCTTTTCATCAACACATGGGACATTCTCTAGAACAGATCACATATTAGACCACAAAAGCTCATCAACAAATTTTAAAAAATCATAGCATGTATCATTTCCAACCACATTGGAATAAACATACAAATCAACCAAAAAAATAAACTTCATAAATTGTCCAAATAAGGAGAGACTAAGCAACATATTGTAAAGGTACATTGTGTTATCAAAGAGATCAAAAGGGAAATCTAAAAACCTCTCAAAACAAATGAAAATGGAAACAAAACATTCTAAAATGTGTAAGATACAACAAAAGTAGTATTAATAAGAGAGAACTTTATAGAAATAAGTTCCCATATTAAAAAAGGATTTCAAATAAGCAACATAGTGATACAATCCAAGGAACTAGAAAAGGGAAAGGGATAGAAGAAAGCTGGATAACAGATTCCAAAATACAGTTAATTGGGAAGTATAATTTTGAATGTTCTATGGTACAGTAGAGAAACTATAACTTAGAAAAATGTGATATATATTTTATAAATAACTAGAAGAAAGAAGTTACAAGACTCCCAACACAAGATGTCTATTGGGCTCATGGTTCTGGAGGCTAGGAAGGTCAAGATTGAGGGATTGCATCTGATGTGGGCCTTCTTGCCAACCCACATGGTAGGCAGTATCACATGTCAAGAAAGCATGCACATATGAGAGAAAAATGGGTCAAACTCCCCCCTTTAATAACTCACTCATTCCTACAACCCACTCCCATAATGATGGCTTTAATCCATTCATGAGGGTGATGCCCAAAGACCTAATTATTCTTCGAGGTCCCACATAATCCCATTGTAAAGGCAATTAAATATATTCTATGGAGTTGGACAAATGCCAATAACATAAAAAAAACATGATTTATTACATTACTGTATGGTAGTTTGACCACTCTAAAATTCTATGTTGCGTATTTATTCCCCTCCCCTCAACCCTTGGCAACCTCTGATCCTTTTACTGTCTCCATTTTCTGGTTGATTTCTCTGACTTTGATATATGCATTTAAGATTCCTCCACATGCCCCCACTCCCCGCCAGTGCTGGGGGCCTCCATACCTTTTAATGTCTTGATAGTTCATTTATTTTTGTGCTGCATAGTTTCCCATTGTCTTAATGTACCACAGTTTATTTAGTCATTCACCTACTGAAGGACATCTTGGTTACATCTAAGTTTTGGAAATCATGAATAAACCTGCAATAAACATCTATATGCAGATTTTTCTATAGACCCATTTCAACTCCTTTGGTAAATACATGGAGTTGATTGCTCAATTGCATGGTAAGAATATATTCAATTTTGCAAAAAACTGCCAAACTCTCTTCAAAGAGTTTGTATCATTTGTGTTCTCACCAGTAATGAATGAAAGTTCCTGTGGCTCCACATCCCCTCCAGCATTTGGTGATGTTAGTGCTTTTATTTTGGCCATTCTAATAGCCGTGTGGTATCACATTTTGTAATTTGCTTTTCCCTGATGACATATGCTATGGAGCATTTTCTCTTATGCTTTTTTGCCATGTTTGGTGGGATGTCAGTTAAAGTCTTTGGCTCATTTTAAAAATCTGGTTATTTTTATACTGTTGAGCGTTAAGAGTTATTTGTACATTTTGGATGACAGCCCATTACCACATGATTCTTTTGCAAACATTGTCTTTGAGCCTATGGCTTTTCATTCTCTTCACAGTGTCTTTTGCAAAGCAAATATATATATAATTTATATATGACGGTGGAATGCATTACAATTCTTAATACATATAGAGGACAATTTTTCATATCTTGGATGAATACAAAGTATATTTTCACCAATTTGTGTCTTCATACCTGTACTTTGGATAATAATGATCATCACATTCCACCATCATTTATAACCTCATGCCTGCTCCCTTCCCCTCCAACCCCTCTGCCCTATCTAGAGTTCATCTAATCCTCTCATGCTCCTTCTCCCTATCCTACTATGAATCAGCCTCCTTATATCAGAGAAAATGTTTCACATTTGTTGTTTTGGATTGGCTAACTTGACTTAGCATTATCTTCTCCAATGTCATCCATTTACCTGCAAATGCCATAATTATATTCTCTTTAAGTGCTGACTAATATTTCATTGTGTATATATCCCACATTTTTTAATCCATTCATCTACTGAAGGACATCTAGCTTGGTTCCACAGTTTAGCTATTATGAATTGTGCTGCTACAAACATTGATGTGGGTATGTCCCTGTAGTATGCTGTTTTTAAGTCCTTTGGGTATAGACTGACGAGAAGAATAGCTGAGTCAAATGGTGGTTCCATTCCCAATTTTCCAAGAAAACCCCATACTGCTTTCCATATTGGCTGCACCAATTTGCAGCCAATTCAGTAGTAGTAGTAGTAGTACTGAGGATTGAACAAAGGATTGCCTAACCACTGAGCAATATCACCAGCCCTTTTTCTTTTCTGAGACAAAGTCTCTGTAAAGTTGCTTAGTGTCTTGATAAGTTCCTAAGGCTGATCCTCCTGCCTCAGCTCCCAAATCTCAGAATCATAGGCATGCACCACCACACCTGGAAGAAATTTTAATTTTTTTTTGTTTTTAATAATTTCTTTCATTAATTATGTTTTTGGTGTTGCATTTTAAAAGTCATCACACACTTAAAGACATCTAGATTTTCTTTTATTTTACCTTCTGAAAGTTTAATTTATAGTTTCATGCTTATAACTTAGGTCTGTGATCCATTTTGAATTACCTTTTGTGAATGTAAGGTCTGTGTTTAGATTCATTGTTTGAATGTGTATGCTGAATTGTTCTAATGCCACTTACCGAAAAGATTATCTTCTTGTATTGCCTTTGTTCTTCTTTAGAATATCAGCTGATTATATTTACATGTATCTATTTTTTGGGAAATAGGCATATTGAGTTCCTTTGGCCTATTTTTGTATTCTTTTGCAATTCCACATTGTCTTGATTAGTGTGGCTTTAGAGTAAATTCTGAAATCAGATAATGTCAGTCTTTCAACTTTGTTTCTTCTGATTAAACAATATTCATTGGTTGTTAGCTGTTCTGGGTCATTTGACTCTCCATGTATTCTTTAAAGTCAGTTTGTTGACATCCATTTGGATTTCAAGTCAGTTTACCTTAAATCTATAGACTTGGATTTCAAGTCAGTTTACCTTAAATCTATAGATGAAGTTGGGAAGAACTGACATCTTGACAATATGAAGTTTTCTTATCCATGACCATGGAATATATCTCCATTTATTTAGCTGTTCTTTGATTTCTTTTTTTTTTTTTTGTGGAGTCCAGTCTCTTTTAATTCTGTTTCTTCTACTATTTGACCAATGAAATTATATTTGATTTCTCTGTTGCCTTGGTTTCCTAATATGTGAGTAGGGAAGACAATAGAAAATTTCTTCTGAATATTAACTATGATAATAGAAGTATAACACTTAGTACAGTGCCTTGAGTATAGCATTTTCTAAGTGTTAGCCATGACTTTAATTATGAGACTTAACAAAGCAAAGAATTTAACAGACAGTGCAATTTAGCTCATAGGCTGAACCTTTGGCCACTTCACCTACACAGCTGCCTGACCTAAGGAATTATTGTTATGTTTTAGAAAGTCCCTACGTTTCTTTTTTTTACCTCTTTTTTTTTCATCAGAGTTTTGTCTTTTCCTTAAACAGATCTTGCATATATTTTAATAGATCTATAACTAAGTTTTGGTTTTTTGTGTTTTATTTTTTTAGGTGTAGAGCTAAAGATCAAACCATGACCTTTCACATGCCCTGCAAGTGCTTGGTCATTGAGCTACATCGCCAGCCCAGTAGTTCAATTTTTGGAATGAAAATGATATTGTGTTTTGAATTACAAATTCTACTTGTTAATTACATGGGTATAGAAAAGTAATTGATTGACTTTTTTAATATTAGTTTTTTTGTAACCAATTATTAATTCTGGGGGTTTTTGTTGGTAGATTTCTTTAAACTGAGAGTTTCTTTCTTATTATAATTTTCAGATGTCTTCAGAGAGGATCATGTTTTTCTTTCATTTCTATGAACAGAGACCATTTTATTTCTCAATTACTATATGTTTTATTTCCTTATCTAATTGTATTCCCCAGGACTTTGAGGACACTCTAGAAAAAGAAGTAGTAAGGGGTGAAATTCTTGCCTCATTTCTGAGCTTCAAGTTTCCAGGGACATTTAACCACTAAGCCACATCCCTTCTTTTTTTATTTTTTATTTTGAAATAGGTCTCAAAATTGCTGAGGCTGACTTTGTACTTGGCATCCTCTTGCCTCAGCTTCCCAAGTTGCTGGGATTACAGGTGTGTACCACGGTTCCCAGATAGAAGACTAAGTTAAAGAGCAATTTTAGATTTACAAACAATGGAACAGAAGGCAGAGATTTCCCACATACCCAGGACTGAATGCATGACCTCCCCCATTACCAATATTCTCCACCAGAGCAGATCTATATTGACACTCCATTATCTACCAAAGTCCCTATTTTATGCTAGGGTCATTCTGGGGCATTTCATGTACATGTAAATAGAGCTGACCAATCTTTTCTTTGGGCTTCAAACTATTATGTTATGCCATGTAATTATTTGGCTACTAATTTATTGTGAATGTTTCATTCAATACTGTTGGAATTACAAATACTTTTTTCTCTCAGTCTGTTTATCATTTTTATTAATTCTTTTTAGTTACACAGAACTTTAGGATTCATTTTGACATAATTAAAAATACATTCAATATAATTTGTTCAAATTTTGTCCCCAGTATTTCTCCTTTGCCTCCCCTCTTCTTTTTCCCTGTTCCCTTCCCTCTACTCTACAGATTTTTCTGCTATTTACTCTTTTTCTTTTTTGGTACATCTTGTGGATATACATGATGGTGAGATTCACTGTGGGATATGTGCATAGCAAAGTTAGGTCAGATTAATTCTTGTCCTTTCTGCTTTCCTTCCTCCCTCCCCTTCCTCCCTTCCCTTCACCCTTCTTCATCTATTCCACTTGGCTTTCTTCTATTTTGATGGAATCCCTCCCCACCTTTTCCCTTTCTCTCTTTTCTTTTTCATCCTTATTTTGGACTAGCTTCCACATGTCAGAGAAAATATTACACCTTTGACTTTCTGTGTCTACTTTATTTCACTTAGCATGATAGTTTGCCATTCCATTCCATCAATTCACCAGAAACACCAAACTTTCCATTCTTTTTTTCTGGCACACATACACATACATACACACACACACCACATTTTATGCACCTTCCATTCATCTGTTGAAGGGCACCTTGGTTGGTTCCATAGCTTTGCTACTGTGAATTGTGCTGTTATAAACATTATTTACATGACTGTGTCACCATAGTATGCTGATTTTGGATTTTGTGCATATATTATTGAGTAGTGGGTTAGCTGGATCATATGGTGGCTCTATTCCTAGATTTTTAGAAAATTCCCTACAGCTTTCCAGAATGGTTTCACTCATCTTTAATTCTACCAACAATGTGCGAGTGTATGTTTTTCCCCACATCATCACTGACACTTAACTATTATTTGTATTCTTGAAAATTGCCATTCTGATTTGATCAAGGGGAAATCACTGTAGTTTTGATTTGAATTTCCCTGATTACTAGAGATGTACTTTTTCACATATTTGTTGGTCAATTGTATTTTTTCTTTTGAGGGGTGTCTGTTTAGTTCTTTTGCTCATTTATTAATTGGATTATTTGGTTTTTGGTGTCAAGTTTCTGAGTTCTTTGTATATCTTGGATATTAATGCCCTGAGAAGCAAGTGGCAAATATTTTTGAATCATAACTATTTTGTCTAATAAAACACATATCAAATAATTAATGTCATCTCACATACAATCCATTTTCAAATAGTCTCAATTTTTACTAGAATATCTTTGTAGTTTTTCCCCCTACTTGTTCGTAATTATTGAGAGGAATTTAAATTTTTAAAATTTAAACTTATTTTTTGACATTATTATCAAATTCAAGTTTTCTTAGATTGTGACTAGAACGTGCTAAGGAATGTACCATTTCCATTTTTGAAAATTTACTGAGACTTAATATATGTTCTTTTGTGCATTCTTTATGAGTACTTGAAAACAAGTACCCCTAGAGATGAAAACATAAACCTCTCCTTTAGGTTTCAGAGGATGATACCACTTAGGTTTACCTTATCATTTATATAGTTTTTGTCTTTTATATCCTAACATTTTTTATCTCTGCCTCCACTCCCTCTTTTGTGACTCACTTACAGCTTATCCATGGCTTGTCGGGTTCTGGATGACAATTCCCTTAGATAGACATTGGTGATCCCAAGTCTCATGTTGGTTATCCCGTCTCTGCTAAATCATTTGGTCAGTATTCCCCTGTGTTCCAATTAGTTCTATCTCCCACAATAATAGCATTTTTAAAGATGTTTGTGCATAAAGTAATGCTAGATCTGACCAGGGGAATGTGTGGTTATGTTTTGGAAAGAGTTACACCATTGATCTTTAAATGAGTAGATTGGTGGCAAATACAGAAATAGCTTAGGGATATTGGAGTACAGTGTTGAAGTCCCCAAGGGCAAGTATTATTAAATAGAGGTTTCTAGTGATGGTATTATTTTGTAAAGAAATGAATTAAATATTACCTGCACAAGGGAAGCAGCTTTAGCAGAGCTTAATGAGCAAACATCAATAAAATGAGAAGAAAAAGGACACAGAAACTGACATTTCTTTCTTGTCTTTTAAAAGTCCACATCAATCAAAGGTTGAAGTCAGAGAAAGGGAACAAGAACATTAAGGAGACAGTCTTGGAAGTTTGAACAGAATCTACTTGAACTAGTTCTGGAATTCATTTTTGACACAGAGACATGTTAGAGGTGTGCTAAAAATGTGAAAGCCTAAAGGAAGGAATATTTTATATTTCAGTAAGTTCAAACTGTCCACTGGGCATGATGGGCATCTAATAAATGTTTGTTGATCAAGTACAAATACTCATGATAAATTCAAAATAAATGATCCAGCAAATTTGCAATCGTATGTTAATTGAGTCACAAAATGAATTACAGAAGAGGGAGAAGGCATTCTACAGGATATGGAGACAGAGTGCCTTTGCTTCTTTGTCCATTCACTAGAGAAGGTAAGAACTAAGTCTCTTCTGTGAAAAGCTAAAGGATTCTGTGGGGATCAAGACATTGGGGTCTAAAAGCACAGCAAGTTTTATATGGCTTTGCATTGTCCTACTATGTTTATTTAAAAAGCCGGAATATATTACAGATACATTTGAAGTGACTTTAGAAACCTACATGCTGTGAACACTTGAAGATAAATCTGTCCTTTTTTAACTTAGATTTGCCCAGTGTGCTGAGAGTAGAACACGGGGCACCCATAAAGGATCTTGTTATACAATACGACTGTGAAGTCAAGAGAAAAAGCTGTCTGCTGTACATGTTGGATGACAGCAGCAAGAGCATCAGTATCAGTTCTACCACTCACTCCTGGCCTGGCACCTTATTTCTCCTCCTTGTTCTTCATTTCTCTACCTGTAAAAAGGAGCCAATAATACCAATTTTTATAGATATCAAACAGGATAGAGTCTGTAAAGGAGTAATTATGGTGTTTCGCACATGGTGGTCACTGTTTTTGTTTTTGTTAGTTACTGTTATTTCCATAGAGAGCTCACCAACCACTGTTGCAGACTGGGGGATGATTCAGCAGCTCTTTAAGTGACCTTCCCCACTCCCCACCCCAGACTGGGGGAATCATTCAGTAATTCTTTAAGCTTAGTTATGATGTGGTATATTAAACTAGATTAGATCCCTCACTTAATCTGCAGCAGAGATTATGATTTTGTTCTGAAGACACCCCTAATCACCCTGATTCATGGGTGTCTTTTCTGTTTCAAAAATCATATGATCATATTATTTTTTTGTACAGAAGGTTTAACCCAGCAGTGCTCAGCCACTGAGCTACATCCCCTTAACTTTTTAATTTTATTTTGATACAGGGTCTAGTTGCTCAGGACCTTGCTGAATTACTGAACTCTGAACTTTTGATTCTCCTGCTTCAACCTCCCAAATTGCTGGGATTATAGGTGTGCACCACCAAGCCTGGCCTTATTTGACTTTTTAAAATAGTTTACTTTTTACTTATTTTTTACATTTTGTATATGTGTGCTAAAGTACAAAAGCCTTAAGAGATTTACAATAAGAAAATAAGAAATAAAATATACATAGATGATATGATCCTATATTGATGGACCATAAATATTCCACTAGAAAACTTCTAGATCTAAGGATAAATAAATTCAGCAAAATGGCAGGATGAGAATTCCACACACAAAAATCAATTACTTTATAAAAACACCAACAATTAATCCACTGAGAAAGAAATCAGCAAAATAAATCCAATCATAATAGGTTTAAAAATTAACTACACAGGCATAAATCTATTCAAGGAGGTGAAAAATCTCTAAAAGTAAAATTATAAAATGCTGAAGAGAGAAATTGTAGAAGACACTATGAGAGGAAACACCTCACAAACTCATGGATTGGCAAAATTAATATTACCAAATGGCCTTGAGAAGGTAATTCTAAGTGAAATTAGCCAATCCCAAAAAAACAAATGCCAAATGTTTTATCTGATATAAGGAGGCTGATTCATAGTGGGGTAGGGAGGGTAAATATGGGAGAAACAGATATTCTAGATAGGGCAGAGGGGTGGGAGGGGAAAGGAGGAGGCATGGGGTTAGAAATGATGGTGGAATGTCACGGACATTATTATCCAAAGTACATCTACAAAGACACAAATTGGTGTGAATATACTTTGTATACAACCAGAGACATGAAAAATTGTGCTCTTTATGTGTAATATGAATTGTAATGCATCCTGCTGTCATACATAAAATAAAAAATTAATTAAAAAGATTCTAAAAAATATTTTTTAAAAAAAGCCTTAAATATATTTCAGGAAGTTCAGAGTATCCATTGGGAATGATGGGCATCTAATAGATGTTTGCTGATTATTTGTTGATGATTGTGATAAATGACAAAATAAATGATACAGCATATTTGCAATGTGGTTAATCAAGTCACAGAGTGAATTATAAAAGAGGGAGATTAATTTGAAGAGAGGGCCTTCTATGGAATATGAGATACACCCAACTGCAAACGATGGAAAATATGCAAATATATTAGCAGTTCAGTGAAGAGAATATCAACATTGTGTTAAGCTTTATTACAGAGCAGACTAGCTCTGAATGGTAAAATAATAAAAACATTAGACTTGAAAAGATTCCTTAATGTCATCTGCCTCAAACCCTTTATTTTACAGATGATAAAACTAGGCTCAGTAAGTAAGTTGAGTTTAGAGGGATGGTAGAAAGAACCTAAAACTCAAATTCCTTCAGGGCAGGGACAGGACATGTTCACTTTCTTCTGATTTGAAGTTCTTTCTTTCTATAATTCCAGGAACCAGCAAAAGTTAATATGGCATGGATGTTGATCTGCAAGTATCATTCTTGTATGTAATTTTGTTTACTATCCTGTTTTCACTCCATCCATCTTTAGATTCTGCATCATGAATCACTTTTCTGACCTTGTACTGTACCAGAATGCTGTCAAAGCCCAGGCTGTGTAATCCCTCTACACCCTGGAATGACCTACCAAAGGGGAATTTTAGGGTTTCTCTAATATCTCCTCTCCTCATGAGGAAAAAGTGAATATGATATGATAAAACAGGAATAGTATGAAGTTAAACATGAGGGAGTATTAATGAGAGTGCTAGTATTGCATACAGGAGTAAAGACATAAGAAAAACAAAGGTCATGAAAAATTGCTTAAAGTTTGGGGAAATCCATGAATAGGAGTAATAAACTGTGAGGGAGAAATCAGAGTTCATTTCCATGCCCTTTTCCCTAGTCCTTCAATGATCTTCTGATTCCTAATTTTATTTTTTATTTATTTTTCTTTGGCCTAATCTCTTTTACAACCTGGAAAATTTTAGGGAGTCTGGGAGTTCAAAGCAGTGGCTTGTATTTGCAGCTATAGTTAAATGGCAAAAGGGTTTGGCATTGCTCAGGTAGTATTTTTTCCTCACAAGTTGAAACTCATGTTGTCAGTGATTCCCTACAAAGCTTGATTTTTTTTTGTTACTTTCCTTTATCAGGTAATGCTTGAGACAGTTCTGCTCTCTGAAACAATGGATGGAACCAACCACTCTGTAGTGTCTGAGTTTGTGTTCCTGGGACTTTCCAACTCGTGGGAGATCCAGCTTCTACTTTTCCTCTTTTCTTCTGGGTTATACTTGTCAAGTCTTACAGGAAACCTCCTCATTTTGTTCTCTGTGACTTCTGACCCTAACCTACACTCCCCCATGTACTTTCTGCTGGCCACACTCTCGTTTCTTGACCTGGGAGGTTGCTCCATTGCGACCCCCAAAATGATTTATGACCTTTTTAGAAAACACAAAGCAATCTCTTTTGGGGGTTGCATAGCTCAGATCTTCTTTATACATGCTATTGGGGGCACAGAAATGGTGCTGCTCATAGCCATGGCCTTTGATAGATATGTGGCCATATGTAAGCCCCTGCACTACCTGACTATCATGAGCCCACGGATGTGCATTATCATTTTGGTGGTTGCCTGGATCCTTGGCCTCATCCACTCAGTGGCCCAGTTGGCTTTTGTTGTAGACCTGCCCTTCTGTGGCCCAAATGTACTGGACAGCTTCTACTGTGACCTCCCTCAGCTCATTAAACTTGCTTGCACAAAGACTGATAGACTGGAGTTCATGGTCACAGCCAATAGCGGGCTCATCTCTGTGGGGTCCTTCTTCATACTGATCATTTCTTACATCTTCATTCTGGTTACTGTTCGAAAACACTCCTCAGGTGGTTTATCCAAGGCCCTCTCCACTTTATCAGCTCATGTCACTGTGGTAGTTTTATTCTTTGGGCCATTGATCTTCTTCTACACCTGGCCTTTCCCTTCATCACACGTGGACAAATTTCTGGCTATCTTTGATGGAGTTCTCACTCCTTTTCTGAATCCAGTGATCTATACATTTAGGAACAAGGAGATGAAGGCAGCAATGAGGAAACTTTTCTATCAGCTTGTGGGTTACAGGAAGATGTCCTAAACACTCTAAACCAAAATGCAACTCTACACTCAACGACGATGGGAAAAATAAAGTCATTGAAATTTTTGATCGAGTGCACTACATTACATTTAGGTATGTCAACATGCTCTTGTGTATCTCTAGTATTCTCACCAAGTAAGGAGACAGGGATCTAGTAGTGGACTTCCCATGCTACAGACCCTGCACTGGTTAATAACATAAATCATTTAATATTCATGATAATAACACAGTGAGTATTTTTACTTTGATAATTTTTAAACATAACTAAGAGATGCTTTCTGCTCATTCTCTTTGTAATTATAATGTAAAATATTTCAAACCAAAGCCAATTTTCACCTTTAATCCAGTGCCTCCAATATTCTTAAACCTCAAAAGATGCCAAGCAGTGCATTAAGTTATTTAGAGTTGGAAATTAGTGTATTACTCCTTTTCCCATTTTGAATTTGTTTATGTTCTTTATTCAAACTACCTAGCAAATTGCCATAATAACTAAGTACTTGGTTTTCCCTTTCTTTCCCCTCCCTTTTTTAGTATCTGCCTTCCTACCTCATCCTTTGGACACTTAGAAAACTCTTTGTTATATAAAAGGATTTTGGAATTTTAGAACTACAATTGGAGAGATCATTTTTTTTTCAACCTATTCATTTTATAGATGATCATAGTCAGGAATAGAGGTCTTACATAATAAATTTAAGATGAAAATCAGGTTTCTTTACACTTAGATTTAAAAAATTAAAAATATATCTAAGCCCACTTGTTGATTTGAATTCCTGAGCTTTCTGCTAACAGACTGTTCCTCTGGCTTCCATTGACTTTCTGTTTCTCACCCCAATGAGAAGTTACACAAATGGGGATATTGCTCTTTTCATTGTCATCGGTTTCTTGTGATCATATGTCATTTCCAGTTTCTTATTTATTTGCAGTGCAACAATAAATATCTGAGACTTAGTTCTGGTTATTTCATAACCACATGATTATACATTATTGATAACTTTTTAATGTCCCTTACAAAAAACCTCCACAATTGAACAGTATTTCTCTGTCCATATGCTTTTCTACTGAATGAATCCTCTAAAGGGCATTCACCATCACTTCTCATTGCTACGAAGATCTGTCTGTTTTCTGATATAAGGTTCAAGAATTTGGGGTATGTATCCTACTGCATGCCTTCGTATGCTTCTGTTAGTGGATCATGGTTTCCATGACTGAACAGCCAGGGCACTTTAGAAATTTTGGGACCTAAAGATAATATAAAGCAAAGAGAAAATATTTTTGATTTATTAACAGACTAATTTGTTGTTTTATAACCTAATATCTGTGACATTATACTAACATCAACATTATAAGGAATCTAGAAAAATGTTACATTTGTATCCATTTCTCTTAAGGCTTGTGATTTTTTTTCTTTTCTTTCTTTTTTGGTGCTGGGGCTTGAACCCAGCAATGCTTTACCACTGAGATATATCCCCAACCCTTTTCATTTTTTATTTTGAGACAGGGTCTCCCTAAGTTGCTTAATGAGAGCCTTGAACTTATAATCCTCCTGCTTCAGTCTCCTGCGCCCTTGAAATTACAGGTAGATCTCACCACAACCAGCATGGTTTGTGATTTTTCATAGGTCCTTTTAATGAATCCATCTGTTAAAGTATTATCAGGTCTCAGACTTATTTTGGGAATTTAATTTATTCTTCTATATATTCTTTTTTCTTATCTTTTTTTGTCTTTTAAAAAATTGTTAATTCACTTGTAAATTATATTAGTATGAGGACAAATACACACTTAGATTTTAACTTAACTGGGTGAGAAATATTTCTTTTTTGGTAAAATGGCTGCTCTGTGATGGTTGTATATATATGCAATTGTTTCCCTTCCCTTTTGGTAAACTTTTATATTTCTGTTTCTCCTATAATCTCCTGATAGATCTCTTTGGATATCAGTCTAATAAAAGTTATGTGATCCTCTGATTTTTCTGTATGGAAATGGGAACTTAGATATGGAATCATTGCAATTCAGATCAGTTTTATCATCATTCTGCTTGCCTTTAGCTGTTTCCTTTACAAACCTAATTGAAACAGTCATAACTTTTTCTCATCTATTGATATTTTCAGAAGATATTTAAAGTGCATTCATTGTTCTCATAAATACCACCACCACCACCACTGCCAATGTTCACACCACAACTACCACCACCACCATCAACACAACCACCACCAACATGTGTTGAACACTTACAATGTGGCGGGAAATATCCCAGGTTGCTTACATACATTAACTAATTTAATTCCAACAGCAGTCAGCTAGATAATATTTTCATTTTTATTTCACAGATTAGGTAACTAGTAGAAACAGAAATATTTAGAGAGTAGTTTAGGGACATGCAGCTGCTAAGCGATAGAGCAAAGATGCAAATCTAGGCGGCCTCTGCTTCAGCATCCCACTTCCAAATCACCATATTATACAACCCCACAGGATGATGGGTCCCTTCACCTGTGGTTTTAAAATCTAAACATTTTTCTCTTTACTTAACAGCCTGTAATGGTAAAAATAAAATATACATCAACTCAATACAATATGTTATTTGATTTTGGGGTTGGAAATGTACCAAGGATTGAACCTAGGGGCACTTAATCACTGAGCCACATTTCCAAAATTTTTATCTTATTTTACTTTATTTGTCTTCAGACAGAGTCTCACTAAGTTGCTTAGGGACCCACTAATTCTGTAAAGCAGGCTTTAAACTTGTGATTCCCTTGCCTCAGCCTCTCAAATTGCTGGGATTACAGGCATGTGCCACTGTGCTAGGCACCAAAATATGCTATTTGAAATTTAGGTTCTGTCATTTTAATATATCATTAAAATATCCATGAATTTATTATTCAAAAGGGGTAAGGTTTAGAAGTAATTCATATAATAAAATAACTTTATAGGTTTCTCCTATCCAGACATCATTATGCATCATTATGGAGGTAGTGCACTCTCTACTCCTTGGAGACACTTAGTCCATGATAGAGTCATACCATTTGAAGAAAAGGTTGAAGCCTAAGTGGACACTTCATGGGGTTCCTTCATTCTCACAGAATCAGAATTTATATTAGTCCACTCATCAGTGGCAGAGAATGAGCCAATTTTCATGAGTTTCTGGTTCACAGCTGGAATTGACTGCCAGAGGATAGACTAGATGGAGCCTCTGGTTAGCCCATTTTCTCTCTCAAGGGACAGTGGATTTAGAAGGTTGGATTGTAATCAAAACATGAGGATTAGTCCAATAATCAATGTCTATAGGAATTAAATAGGATTCAGAATAATGTGTTGTGTGCCAGCTGGGGATGGAAATAAGAAGATGAAAAATACACAATTATTCCAGGGATATCACCGCCTAGTGAAGGAGAAGGGTAGGAAACAAATTGCTACAATACAACATATAAGTGCCATATGCAATGCATATCCCTGTATCTCTGTATCTATCTATGCATCCATAAATGTGTAAATCTATAATGAGGTGTAAGCATAAAGAAGCAGATGAACAATTCTGCTTAGAAGTCTCAGAGGAGAAAGCTGAGCTTGGTATTGAAAAGTGAGGAGGAAAATAAATATGTCTGGGCTCCCAAACATTCAGAATGGTGACTATGGTTAATAGTGATGTATTGTATCCTTGAAAACTTTTTAAGAGGGTAGATCTCATTTATTTCAACCAAAAATAAAGGTAACTATGTGAGGTGATGGATATGGTAACTAGCTTGACTATGGTAATAATCTCATTATATAAATACTTTTATCAAAACATCCCATGGCACACCTTGAATACATATCATTTTTTCAAACTATTCATTTTATAGATGATCATAGTCAGGAATAGAGGTGTTGCATAATAAATTTAAGATGAAAATCAGGTTTCCTTACTTTTAGATTTAAAAAAATAAAAAATATTTCTTTCTCCATTATACTTTAGTAAAGCTGGTGAAAGTAGGAAATTTGCATAGGAGGTTGCCATTTAAGTGTGAGAAGGCATTTCATGCCATGTGAACAAGTAATTACAATATAAAATGTTTCAAACCAAAGCCAATTTTCACCTTAAATCCACTATTTCCAATAGTCTTAAACCTGAAAAGATGCAAAGCAGTACATTTAATTATTTAGAGTTGGAAATTAGTGTATTACTCCTTTTCCCATTTTGAATTTGTTTATGTTCTTTATTCAAACTACCTAGCAATATGCCATAATAACTAAGTACTTGGCTTTCCTTTCTTTAGTATCTGCCTTCCTATCTCATCCTTTGGACACTTAGAAAACTCTTTGTTATATAAAAGAATTGTGGAATTTTATAAATGTAATTGGAGAGATCATGAATGGAAAGTTCATCCATATTAAAAAAAATAACAAATAAACATTAAACTATACTGTAGATCTAATGGACCTAATCAACATTTACAGAACATTTCATAACAGTTGGAGAGTACACATTCTTTTCATCAACACATGGAACATTCTCTAGAACAGATCACATATTAGACCACAAATGATCATCAACAAATTTAAAAAAATCATAGCATGTATCATTTCCAATCACAGAGGATAAACATACAAATCAACCAAACAAAATAAGATTCATAAATTGTCCAAATTAGGAGAGATTCAACAACATATTGTGAAGGTACATTGTGTTATCAAAGAGAGCAAAAGGGAAATCTAAAAACCTCTCAAAACAAATGAAAATGGAAACAAAACATTCTAAAATGTGTAAGATACAACAAAAGTAGTATTAATAAGAGAGAACTTTATAGAAATAAGTTCCCATATTAAAAAAGGATTTCAATAAGCAACATAGTGATGCAACCCAAGGAACTATAAAAGGGAAAGGGATAGAAGAAAGCTGGATAACAGATTCCAAAATACAGTTAATTGGGAAGTATAATTTTGAATGTTCTATGGCACAGTAGAGAAACTATAACTTAGAAAAATGTGATATATATTTTATAACTAACTAGAAGAAAGAAGTTACAAGACTCCCAACACAAGATGTCTATTGGGCTCATGGTTCTGGAGGCTAGGAAGGTCAAGATTGAGGGATTGCATCTGATGTGGGCCTTCTTGCCAACCCACATGGTAGGCAGTATCACATGTCAAGAAAGCATGCACATAAGAGAAAAATGGGTCAAACTCCCCCCTTTAATGACTCACTCATTCCTACAATAACTAACCCACTCCCATAATGCTGACTTTAATCCATTCATGAGGGTGATGCCCAAAGACCTAACTATCTCTTCGAGGTCCCACATAATCCCATTGTAAAGGCAATTAAATATATTCTATGGAGTTGGACAAATGTCCAATAACATAAAAAAATAACATGATTTATTACATTACTGTGAGGTAGTTTGGCCACTCTAAAATTCTATATTGTGTATTTATTCCCCCTCTCCTCAACCCTTGGCAACCTCTGATCCTTTTACTGTCTCCATTTTCTGGTTGGATTCTCTGATTTGATATATGCATTTAAGCTTCCTCCACAAGCCACACACGCCGCCAGTGCTGGGGGCCTCCATACCTTCTAATGTCTTGATAGTTCATTTATTTTTGTGCTGCATCGTGTCCCATTGTCTTAATATACCACAGTTTATTTATTCCTTCACCTACTGAAGGACATCTTGGCTACATCCAAGTTTTGGAAATCATGAATAATCCTGGTATAAACATCTATATGCAGATTTTTCTATAGATCCATTTCAACTCCTTTGGTAAACATGTGGAGTGTAATTGCTCAATTGCATGGTAAGAATGTGTTTAGTTTTGCAAAAAACTGCCAAACTCTCTGCAATGAGTTTGTATCATTTGAGTTCTCACCAGTAATGAATGAGAGTTCCTGTGGTTCCACATCCTCTCCAGTATTTGGTGATGTTAGTGTTTTTATTTTGGCCATTATAATAGCTGTGTGGTATCACATTTTATAATTTTCATTTCCCTGATGACATATGCTATGGAGCATTTTCTCTTTTTTGCCATATTTGGTGGGATGTTAGTTAAGGTCTTCAGCTCATTTTAAAAATCTGGTTATTTTTGTACTGTTGAGCATTAAGAGTTATTTGTACATTTTGGATGAGAGCCCATTACCACATGATTCTTTTACAAACAGTTTCTTTGAATCTATGGCTTTTCATTCTCTTCACAGTGTCTTTTGCAGAGCAAAGTTTATTTATTTATTTTTACATTTATTATTATTTTTTCATTTATTTATTTTATTTATGTATGACAGCAAAATGCATTACAATTCTTATTGCACATATAGAGCACAATTTTTCATATCTCTGGTTGTATACAAAGTATATTCACACCAATTTGTGTCTTCATACCTGTTCTTTGGATACTAATGATCATCACATTCCACCATCATTGATAACGCCATGCCCACTCCCTTCCCCTCCAACCCCTCTGCCCTATCTAGAGTTCCTCTAATCCTCCCATGCTCCCTCTCCCTATCCTACTATGAATCAGCCTCCTTATATCATAGAAAACATTTGGCATTTGTTGTTTTGGGGATTGGCTAACTTGACTTAGCATTATCTTCTCCAATGCCATCCATTTACCAGAAAATGTCATGATTTTATTCTCTTTTATTGCTGAGTAATATTTCATTGTGTATGTATGCCACATTTTTTAATGCATTCATATACTGAAGGACATATAGCTTGGTTCCATGTTAATAATTGTGCTGCTATAAACATTGATGTGGCTATGTCCCTGTAGTATGCTGTTTTTAAGACCTTTGGGCCTAGACCAAGGAGAAGAATAGCTGAGTCAAATGGTGTTTCCATTCCCAATTTTCCAAGAAATCCCCATACTGCTTTCCATAATGGCTGTACCAATTTGCAGCCTATTTAGTAGTAGTAGTAGTAGTAGTACTGAGGATTGAACAAAGGAGTGCTTAACCACTGAGCAATATCACCTTCCCTTTTTCTTTTCTGAGACAAAGTCTCTGTAAAGTTGCTTAGTGTCTTGATAAGCTACTAAGGCTGATCCTCCTGCCTCAGCCTCCAAAATCGCAGAATTATAGGCATGCACCATTACACCTGGCAGAAATTTTTAATTTTTTAGGATTTTAATAATTTCTTTCATTAATTATGTCTTTGGTGTTGCATTTTAAAAGTCATTCCACACCTAAAGACATCTAGGTTTTCTTTTATTTTACCTTCTGAAAGTTTAATTTATAATTTCATGTTTATAACTTATGTCTGTTATCCATTTTGAATTACCTTTTGTGAATGTAAGGTCTGTGTCTAGATTTATTTTCTCATGTGTATGTTGAATTGATCTAATGCAATTTACTGAAAAGATTATCTTTTTGTATTGTCTTTGTTCTTCTTTAGAATATCAGTGGATTATATTTACATGGATCTATTTTGGGGGAAATAGGTATATTGTGTTCCTTTGGTCTATTTTTGTATTCTTTTTCAAAGACCACATTGTCTTGATTACTATGGCTTTATAGTAAATTCTGAAATCAGGTAATGTCAGCCTTTCAACTTTGTTTCTTCTGATTAATCAATATTCATTGGTTCTTGGCAATTTTGGGTCATTTGACTCTCTATTTACACTTGATATCCACAAAATAACTGACTTGGATTTCAAGTCAGTTTATCTTAAATCTATAGATGAAGTTGGGAAGAACTGACATCTTGACAATATGAAGTTTTCTTATCCATGACCACGGAATATCTCTCCATTTATTTAGCTATTCTTTGATTTCTATCATCAGAGTTTTGTTTTTTCCTTATACAGATCTTGCATATATTTTATTAGATCTATAACTAAGTTTTGTTGTTGTTGTTGTTGTTGTTATTTTTTAGGTGTAGTGCTAAAGATCAAACCCATGACCTTTCACATGCCCTGCAAGTGCTTTGTCACTGAACTACATCAGTGCTTTGTCATTGAACTACATCAGTAGTTCAATTTTTGGAATGAAAAGGGTATTGTGTTTTTAATTCCAAATTCTACTTGTTCATAACTTGTGTATAGAAAAGTAATTGATTGACTTTTTAATATTAGCCTTTTTGTAACCAGTTATTAATTCCAGGGGTTTTTGTTTATAGATTTTTTAAACTGAGTTTCTTTCTTATCATAAATTTTCAGATGTTCTGCAAAGAGGATCATGTTTTTTTTCATTTCTATGAACAGAGACCATTTTATTTCTCAATTTCTATATGTTTTATTTTCTTATCTAATGGTATTTGCCAGGACTTTGAGGACATGGTAGAAAAAGAAACAGTAAGAGGTGGAATTCTTGCCTCATTTCTGAGCTTCAAGTTTCCAGGGACATTTAACCACTAAGCCACATCACTCCTTTTTTATTTTTTATTTTGAGATAGGGTCTCACTAAATTGCTGAGGCTGGCTTTGAACTTGGCATCCTCTTGCCTCAGCTTCCCAAGTTGCTGGGATTACAGGTGTGCACCACCGGGCCCAGATAGAAGACTAAGTTAAAGAGCAATTTTTGATTTACAAACAATGGAACAGAAGGCAGAGATTTCTCACATACCCAGGCCTGTATGCTTGACCTCCCCCATTACCAATATTCCCCACCAGAGCGGATCTATATTGACACTCCATTATCTCCCAAAGTTCCTATTTTATGCTAGGGTCATTCTGGGGCATTTCATGTACATGCAGATAGAGCTTTCCAATCTTTTCTTTGGGCTTCAAACTATTTTGTTATGTCATGTAATTACTTGGCTACTAATTTATTGTGAATGTTTCATTCAATACTGTTGGAATTACAAATACTTTTTTCTCTCAGTCTGTTTATCATTTTTATTAATTCTTTTTAGTTACACAGAACATTAGGATTCATTTTGACATAATTAAAAATACATTCAATATAATTTGCTCAAATTTTGCCCCCAGTATTTCTCCTTTGCCTCCCCTCTTCCTTCTCCTTGTTCCCTTCCCTCTACTCTACAGATTCTTCCGCTATTTACATTTTTTCTTTTTTGGTTAGTGTCTTGTGGATATACACGATGGTGAGATTCACTGTGGGATATGTGCATAGGAAATTAGGTCAGATTAATTCCATGATTCTTTTGTATCCTGTCCTTTCTCCTTTCCTTCCTCCTTCCCTTTTCTCCCTTCCCTTCAACCTTCTTCATCTAGTCCACTCTTATGTCTCCTATTTTGATGAAATCCCTCCCCACCTTTTCCATTTATCTCTTTTCTTTTTCATCCTTATTTTGGACTAGCTTCCACAAGTCAGAGAAAATACTACACCTTTGACTTTCTGTGTCTAGTTTATTTCACTTAGAATGATAGTTTCTCATTCCATCAATTCACCAGCAAACACCAAACTTTCCATTCTTTTTTTCTGGCACAAAAACATACATACACACACACACACCACATTTTATGCACCTTCCATTCATCTGTTGAAGGGCACCTTGGTTGGTTCCATAGCTTGCCTATTGGGAATTGTGCTGTTATAAACATTGACATGACTGTGTCACCATAGTATGCTGATTTTGGATCTTGTACATATATTATTGAGTAGTGGGTTAGCTGGGTCATACGGTGGCTCTATTTCTAGTTTTTGAGAAAATTCCCTACTGCTTTCCAGAGTGGTTACACTCACCTGTAGTTCCACCAACAATGTATCAGTGTATGTTTTTCCCCACATCATCACTGACACTTAACTATTATTTGTATTCTTGATAATTGCCATTCTGATTTGGAGTGAGATTAAATCAGTGTAGTTTTTGTTTGAATTTCCCTGATTGCTAGAGATGTACTTTTTCACATATTTGTTGGTCAATTGTATTTTTTCTTTTGAGGGGTGTCTGTTTAGTTCTTTTGTTCTTTTATTAATTGGATTATTTGGTTTTTGGTGTCAAGTTTCTGAGTTCTTTGTATATCTTGGATAAAAATGCCGTGAGAAGCAAGTGGTAAATATTTTTGAATCATAACTCTTTTGTCTAACAAAACACATATCAAATAACTAATGTCATCTCACATACAGTCCATTTTCAAGTTGTCTCAATTTTTACAAGAATATCTTTGTAGTATTTCCCCCTAGTTGTTTGTTATTATTTGGAGGAATTTAAATTTTTAAAATTTAAACTTATTTTTTGACATTATTATCAAATTCAAGTTTTCTTAGATTGTGACTAGAACGTGCTAAGGAATGCACCATTTCCATTTTTGAAAATTTATTGTGACTTAATATATGTTCCTTTGTGTATTCTTTATGAGTACTTGAAAACAAGTACCCCAAGAGATGATAACATAAAACTCTCCTTTAGGTTTCAGAGTATGATACCACTTAGGTTTACCTTATCATTTATATAGTTTTTGTCTTTTATATCCTAACATTTTTTTATCTCTGCCTCCACTCCCTCTTTTGTGACTCACTTACAGCTTATACATTGGCTTGTCAGGTTCTGGATGACAATTCCCTTAGATAGACATTGGTGATCCCAAGTCTCATGTTGGTGATCCCGTCTCTGCTAAATCATTTGGTCAGTATTCCCCTGTGTTCCAATTAGTTCTATCTCCCACAATAATAGCATTTTTAAAGATGTTTGTGTATAAAGTAATGCTAGATCTGACCAGGGGAATGTGTGGTTGTTTTGGAAAGAGTTACACAATTGGTTTTTAAATGAGTAATTTGATGGCAAACACAGAAATAGCTTAGGGATATTGGAGTACAGTGTTGAAGTCCCCAAGGGCAAGTATTATTAAATAGAGGTTTCCAGTGACAGTATTATTTTGTAAAGAAATGAATTAAATATTACCTGCACAAGGGAAGCAGCTTTAGCAGAGCTTAATGAGCAAACATCAATAAAATGAGAAGAAAAAGGACACAGAAACTGACATTTCTTTCTTGTCTTTTAAAAATCCATATCAATTAAAGGTTGAAGTCAGAGAAAGGGAACAAAAACATTAAGGAGAAAGACTTGGAAGTTTGAACAGAATCTACTTGAACTAGTTCTGGAATTCATTTTTGACACAGAGACATGTTAGAGGTGTGCTAAAAATGTGAAAGCCTAAAGGAAGGAATATTTTATATTTCAGTAAGTTCAAACTGTCCACTGGGCATGATGGGCATCTAATAAATGTTTGTTGATCAAGTACAAATACTCATGATAAATTCAAAATAAATGATCCAGCAAATTTGCAATCGTATGTTAATTGAGTCACAAAATGAATTACAGAAGAGGGAGAAGGCATTCTACAGGATATGGAGACAGAGTGCCTTTGCTTCTTTGTCCATTCACTAGAGAAGGTAAGAACTAAGTCTCTTCTGTGAAAAGCTAAAGGATTCTGTGGGGATCAAGACATTAGCATCTAAAATCACAGCAGGTTTTCTATGGATTTTCATTCTCCTGCCATGTTTATTTAAAAAGCCAGAATATATTTTATATTATATATTTGAAGTGGCTTAAGAAACCCACATGGTGTGAACCCTTGAGGACAGATCTGCCTTTTTTGACTTATATTTGCCCAGTGTTCTGACAGTAGAACACAGGGCACTCAGAAAGAGTCATAGTATACAATACGACTGTGAAGTCAAGAGAAAAAGCTGTCTGCTGTACATATTGGATGAGAGCAGCAAGAGCATCAGTATCAGTTCTACCACTCACTCCTGGCCTGGCACCTTACTTCTCCTCCTTGGTCTTCATTTCTCTACCTGTAAAAAGGAGCCAATAATACCAATTTTCATAGATATCAAACAGGATTGTGTCTGTAAAGAAGTAATTATGGTGCTTTACACATGGTGATCACTGTTTTTGTTTTTGTGAGTTATCATTATTTTCATAGAGAGCTCACCAACCACTGTTGCAGACTAGAGTATGATTCAGCAGCTCTTTAAGTAATCACACCCACCCCACCCCCCGCCCGCCAGACTGGGGGAATCATTCAGTAATTGTTTAAGCTTAGTTATGATGCTGTATATTGAACTAGATTAGATTCATCACTTAATCTGCAGCACAGATTATGATTTTGTACTGAAGACACTCATAATCACCCTGATTCATGGGTGTCTGTTCTGTTTCAAAAATCATATGATCATATTATTTATTTGACTTTTTTTGGTACTGAAGATTGAACCCAGCAGTGCTCAGCCAAACTGAGGTACATCCCCACAACTTTTTATTTTTTTATTTTGAGACAGGGTCTCTATAGTTGCTCAGAACCTTGCTGAATTACTGAACTCTTTCAACTTTTGATCCCCCTGCTTCAACCTCCCAAATTGCTGGGATTATAGGTGTTCTCCACCAAGCCTGGCCTTACTTAACATTTTAAGATAGTTTACTTTTTACTGATTTTTACATTTTGTATGTGTGTGCTAAAGTGCAAAAGCCTTAAATATACTTCAGGAAGTTCAGAGTGTCCACTGGGGATGATGGGCATCTAATAGATGTTTGCTGATTATTTGTTGATGATTGTGGTAAATGACAAAATAAATGATACAGCAGATTTGCAATATTGTTAATCAAGTCACAGAGTGAATTAGAAAAGAGGGAGATTGATTTGAAGAGAGGGCCTTCTATGGAATATGAGATACACCCAACTGCAAACAAAGGAAAAGATGCAAATATATTAGCAGTTCAGTGAAGAGCATATCAATATTGTGGTGAGCTTTATTACAGAGAAGACTAGCACTGATTGATAAAATAATAAAGATTCCTTAATGTCACCTGCCTCAGCCCCTTTATTTTGCAGATGATGAAATTGGGTTCAGGAAGTGAGTTGAGTTTGCAGGGATGGTAGAAAGAACTGAGTAGTCAAATTCCCTTAGGGCAGAGATAGGATCACGTTCTGATTTGAAGTAGGATGTTCTTTCTTTCTACCATTTCAGGAACCAGGGAAAGTTAATATGGCATGGATGGTGATCTACAAGTATCATTCTTGTGTAATTTTGTTTACTATCCTGTTTTTATTTCATCCATCTTTAGATTCTGCATCATGAATCTCTTTTCTGACCGCGTAATATACCTGAATGCCATCATAGCCCAGGCTGTGTAATCCCTCTACACCCTGGACTGAGCTACCAAAGCAGGAATTTTAGGGTTTCTATATTATCTCCTCTCCTCATGAGGAAAAAGTGAATATGATGTGATAAAACAGGAATAGCATGAAGTTAAACACGAGGGAGTATTAATGAGAGTGATAGTATTGCAAACAGGAGTAAAGACATAAGGAAAGAAAAGGTAATGAGAAATTGCTTGAAGTTTAGGAACTCCATGAGAAAGAGTAATAAACTGTGAGGGAGAAGTCAGAGCTCATTTCCATGCCCCTTCCACTCCATCATCATAATGTTCCAGAGAATCCCTAGTCCTCCAATGATCTTCTGATTACTAATTTTATTTATTTATTTATTCATTCATTCATTCATTCATTCATTCATTTATTTTTATTTCTCATTCTTTTCCCTAATCTCTTTTTCAAACCTGGAAACTTTTAGGGAGTCTGGGAGTTCAAAGCAGTGGCTTGTATTTGCAGCTATGGTTGAATGGCAAAAGGGTTTTGGCATTGCTCAGGCAGTATTTTTTCCTCACAAGTTGAAACTCATGTAGCCAGTGATTCCCTACAAAGCTTGATTTTTTGTTACTCTCCTTTATCAGGTAATGCTTGAGACAGTCCTGCTCTCTGAGACAATGGATGGAGCCAACCACTCTGTGGTATCTGAGTTTGTGTTCCTGGGACTTTCCAACTCGTGGGAGATCCAGCTTCTACTTTTCCTCTTTTCTTCTGTGTTCTACTTGGCAAGTCTAATGGGAAACCTCCTCATTTTGTTCTCTGTGACTTCTGACCCTCACCTACACTCCCCCATGTACATTCTGCTGGCCAAGCTCTCGTTTCTTGACCTGGGAGGTTGCTCCATTGTGACCCCCAAAATGATTTATGACCTTTTTAGAAAACATAAAGCAATCTCTTTTGGAGGATGCATAGCTCAGATCTTCTTTATTCATGTCATTGGGGGCACAGAAATGATGCTGCTCATAGCCATGGCCTTTGACAGATATGTGGCCATATGTAAGCCTCTGCACTACCTGACCATCATGAGCCCACGGATGTGCATTTTCATTTTGGTTGTTGCCTGGATCCTTGGCCTCATCCACTCAGTGGCCCAGTTGGCTTTTGTTGTAGACCTGCCTTTCTGTGGCCCAAATGTACTGGACAGCTTCTACTGTGATCTCCCTCAGCTCATTCGACTTGCTTGCACAAAGACTGATAGACTGGAGTTCTTGGTCACGGCCAACAGCGGGCTCATCTCTGTGGGGTCCTTCTTCATACTGATCATTTCTTACATCTTCATTCTGGTTACTGTTCAAAAACACTCCTCAGGTGGTTTATCCAAGGCCCTCTCCACTTTATCAGCTCATGTCACTGTGGTAGTTTTATTCTTTGGGCCATTGATCTTCTTCTACACCTGGCCTTTCCCTTCATCACACGTGGACAAATTTCTGGCTATCCTAGAAACCTGGAAACTTTTAGGGAGTCTGGGAGTTCAAAGCAGTGGCTTGTATTTGCAGCTATGGTTGAATGGCAAAAGGGTTTTGGCATTGCTCAGGCAGTATTTTTTCCTCACAAGTTGAAACTCATGTAGCCAGTGATTCCCTACAAAGCTTGATTTTTTGTTACTCTCCTTTATCAGGTAATGCTTGAGACAGTCCTGCTCTCTGAGACAATGGATGGAGCCAACCACTCTGTGGTATCTGAGTTTGTGTTCCTGGGACTTTCCAACTCGTGGGAGATCCAGCTTCTACTTTTCCTCTTTTCTTCTGTGTTCTACTTGGCAAGTCTAATGGGAAACCTCCTCATTTTGTTCTCTGTGACTTCTGACCCTCACCTACACTCCCCCATGTACATTCTGCTGGCCAAGCTCTCGTTTCTTGACCTGGGAGGTTGCTCCATTGTGACCCCCAAAATGATTTATGACCTTTTTAGAAAACATAAAGCAATCTCTTTTGGAGGATGCATAGCTCAGATCTTCTTTATTCATGTCATTGGGGGCACAGAAATGATGCTGCTCATAGCCATGGCCTTTGACAGATATGTGGCCATATGTAAGCCTCTGCACTACCTGACCATCATGAGCCCACGGATGTGCATTTTCATTTTGGTTGTTGCCTGGATCCTTGGCCTCATCCACTCAGTGGCCCAGTTGGCTTTTGTTGTAGACCTGCCTTTCTGTGGCCCAAATGTACTGGACAGCTTCTACTGTGATCTCCCTCAGCTCATTCGACTTGCTTGCACAAAGACTGATAGACTGGAGTTCTTGGTCACGGCCAACAGCGGGCTCATCTCTGTGGGGTCCTTCTTCATACTGATCATTTCTTACATCTTCATTCTGGTTACTGTTCAAAAACACTCCTCAGGTGGTTTATCCAAGGCCCTCTCCACTTTATCAGCTCATGTCACTGTGGTAGTTTTATTCTTTGGGCCATTGATCTTCTTCTACACCTGGCCTTTCCCTTCATCACACGTGGACAAATTTCTGGCTATCCTAGATGCAGTTATCACTCCTTTTCTAAATCCAGTGATCTATACATTTAGGAACAAGGAGATGAAGGCAGCAATGAGGAAACTTTTCTATCAGCTTGTGGGTTACAGGAAGATGTCCTAAACACTCTAAACCAAAATGCAACTCTACACTCAACGACGTTGGGAAAAATAAAGTCATTGAAATTTTTGATCGAGTGCACTACATTACATTTAGGTATGTCAACATGCTCTTGTGTATCTCTAGTATTCTCACCAAGTAAGGAGACAGGGATCTAGTAGTGGACTTCCCATGCTACCGACCCTGCACTGGTTAATAACATAAATCATTTAATATTCATGATAATAACAGTATTTTTACTTTGATGATTTTTAAACATAACTAAGAGATGCTTTCTTCTCATTCTCTTTGTAATTATAATGTAAAATGTTTCAAACCAAAGCCAATTTTCACCTTTAATCCACTACTTCCAATAGTCTTAAACCTGAAAAGATGCCAAGCAGTGCATTTAATTATTTAGAGTTGGAAATTAGTGTATTACTCCTTTTTCCATTTTGAATTTGTTTATGTTCTTTATTCAAACTACCTAGCAAATTGCCATATTAACTAAGTACTTGGTTTTCCTTTCTTTTTTCCCTCCCTTCTTTAGTATCTACCTTCCTACCTCATCCTTTGGACACTTAGAAAACTCTTTGTTATATAAAAGAATTGTGGAATTTTATAAATGTAAATTGAGAGATCATGAATGGAAAGTTCATCCATATTTAAAAAATTAACAAATAAACATTAAACTATACTGTAGATCTAATGGACCTAACCAACATTTACAGAACATTTCATAACAGTTGGAGAGTACACATTCTTTTCATCAACACATGGAACATTCTCTAGAACAGATCACATATTAGACCACAAAAGATCATCAACAAATTTAAAAAATCATAGCATTTATCATTTCCAACTACAGTGGACTAAACATACAAATCAAACAAAAAAAAATAAACTTCATAAATGGTCCAAATAAGGAGAGACTAAGCAACATATTGTGAAGGTACATTGTGTTATCAAAGAGATCAAAAGGGAAATCTAAAAACCTCTCAAAACAAATGAAAATGGAAACAAAAACATTCTAAAATGTATAAGATACAACAAAAGTAGTATTAATAAGAGAGAACTTTATAGAAATAAGTTCCCATATTAAAAAAGGATTTTAAATAAGCAACATAGTGATACAATCCAAGGAACTAGAAAAGGGAAAGGGATAGAAGAAAGTTGGATAACAGATTCCAAAATATAGTTAATTGGGAAGTATAATTTTGAATGTTTTATGGTACAGTAGAGAAACTATAACTTAGAAAAATGTGATATATATTTTATAAATAACTAGAAGAAAGAAGTTGGAAGATTCCCAACACAAGATGTCTATTGGGCTCATGGTTCTGGAGGCTAGGAAGGTCAAGATTGAGGGATTGCATCTGATGTGGGCCTTCTTGCCAACCCACATGGTAGGCAGTATCACATGTCAAGAAAGCATGCACATATGAGAGAAAAATGGGTCAAACTCCCCCCTTTAATAACTCACTCATTCCTACAATAACTAACCCACTCCCATAATGTTGGCTTTAATCCATTCATGAGGGTGATGCCCAAAGACCTAATTATTCTTCGAGGTCCCACATAATCCCATTGTAAAGGCAATTAAATATATTCTATGGAGTTGGACAAATGCCAATAACATAAAAATAAAACATGATTTATTACATTACTATACGGTATTTAACCACTCTAAAATTCTATGTGTATTTATTCCCCTCCCCTCAAACCTTGGCAACCTCTGATTCCTTTACTGTCTCCATTTTCTGGTTGATTTCTCTGATTTGATATATGCATTTAAGCTTCCTTCACATGCCCCCACTCCCCGCCAGTGCTGGGGGCCTCCATACCTTTTAATATCTTGATAGTTCATTTATTTTTGTGCTGCATAGTTTCCCATTGTCTTAATGTACCACAGTTTATTTAGTCATTCACCTACTGAAGGACATCTTGGTTACATCTAAGTTTTGGAAATCATGAATAAACCTGCTATAAACATGTATATGCAGATTTTTCTATAGACCCATTTCAACTCCTTTGGTAAATACATGGAATGTGATTGCTCAGTTGTATGGTAAGTATATATTTAGTTTTTTCAAAAAACTGCCAAACTCTTTTCAAAGAGTTTGTATCATTTGTGTTCTCACCATTAATGAATGAGAGTTCCTGTGCTCCACATCCCCTCCAGCATTTGGTGATGTTAGTGCTTTTATTTTGGCCATTCTAATAGCCGTGTGGTATCACATTTTGAAATTTACATTTCCCTGATGACATATGCTATGTAGCATTTTCTCTTATGTTTTTTTTTTTGCCATCTTTGGTAGGATGTCAGTTAAGGTCTTGGCTCATTATCAAAATCTGGTTATTTTTATACTGTTGAGCGTTAAGGGTTATTTGTACATTTTGGATGACAGACCATTACCACATGATTCTTTTGCAAACATTTTCTTTGGGTCTATGGCTTTTCATTCCCTTCATAGTGTATTTTGGAAAGCAAATATATATATAATTTATATGTGACGGTGGAATGCATTACAATTCTTATTACATATAGAGCACAATTTTTTCATATCTTGAATGTACACAAAGTATATTTACACAAATTTGTGTCTTCATATCTATACTTTGGATATTAATGATCATCACATTCCACTATCATTTATAACCCCATGCCCATTCCCTTTTCCTCCAACCCCACTGCCCTATCTAGAGTTCATCTAATCCTCCCATGCTCCTTCTCCCTATCCTACTATGAATCAACCTCCTTATATCAGAGAAAACATTTTGCATTTTTTGTTTTCGGGTTTGGCTAACTTGACTTAGCATTATCTTCTCCAATGTCATCCATTTACCTGCAAATGCCATGATTATATTCTCTTTTATTGCTGAATAATAATTCAATGTGTATATATGTCACATTTTTTAATCCATTCATCTACTGAAGGACATCTAGCTTGGTTCCACAGTTTAGCTGTTAATAATTGTGCTGCTATAAACATTGATGTGGCTATGTCCCTATAATATGCTGTTTTTAAGTCCTTTGGGTATAGACTGAGGAGAAGGATGGCTTTGTCAAATGGTGGTTCCATTCCCAATTTTCCAAGAAATTCCCATACTGCTTTCCATATTGGCTCCATCAATTTGCAGCCAATTCAGTAGTAGTAGTAGTAGTAGTAGTACTTAGGATTGAACAAAGGAGTGCTTAACCACTGAGCAATATCACCAGCCCTTTTTCTTTTCTGAGACAAAGTCTCTATAAAGTTGCTTAGGATCTTGATAACTTGCTAAGGCTGAGCCTCCTGCCTCAGCCTCCCAAATCTCAGAATCATAGGCATGCAACACTTCACCTGGCAGAAATTTTTATTATTTTAGGTTTTTAATAATTTCTATCATTAATTATGCCTTTGGTATTGCATTTTAAAAGTCATTACACACCTAAAGACATCTAGGTTTTCTTTTATTTTACCTTTTGAAAGTTTAATTCGTAGTTTCATGTTTAGAACTTAGGTCTGTGATCCATTTTGAATTATCTTTTGTGAATGTAAGGTCTGTGTCTAAATTCATTTTTTGAATGTGTATGCTGAATTGTTCTATTGCCACTTACTGAAAAGATTATCTTCTTGTATTGTCTTTGTTCTTCTTTAGATTATAAGTTGATTATATTTACATGGATCTATTTTTTTGGAAATAGGCATACTGTGTTCCTTTGGTCTATTTTTGTATTCTTTTGCAATATCGCATTATCTTGATTACTGTGGCTTTATAATAAATTCTGAAATCAGGTAATGTCAGTCTTTCAACTTTGTTTCTTCTGATATTGTAAACAATATTCATTGGTAATTGGCTACTCTGGGTCATTTGACACTCCATGTATACTTTAGAGTCAGTTTATTGATATCCACAAAATAACTGACTTGGATTTTGAGTCAGTTTACCTTGAATCTATAGATGAAGTTGGGAAGAACTGACATCTTGACAATATGAAATTTTCTTATCCATGACCATGGAATATCTCTCCATTTATTTAGCTATTCTTTGATTTCTTTCATCAGAGTTTTTTCTTTTCCTTATTCAGATCTTGCATATATTTTATTAGATCTATAACTAAGTAGCTTGGTTTTTGTTTTGTTTTGTTTTGTTGGTTTTGGGGGGTTTTTTTAGGTGTAGTGCTAAAGATCAAACCCATGACCTTTCACATGCCCTGCAAGTGCTTGGTCACTGAGCTACATCGCCAACCCAGTAGTTCAGTTTTTGGAATGAAAATTGTATTGTGTTTTTAATTCCAAATTCTACTTGTTCATTACTTGTATATAGAAAAGTAATTGACTGACTTTTTAATATTAGCCTTTTTGTAGCCATATATTAATTCCAGGGGTTTTTGTTTATAGATTTTTTAAACTGAGAGTTTCTCTGTTATCATAAATTTTCAGATGTTCTGCAGAGAGGATCAAGTTTTTCTTTCATTTCTATGAACAGAGATCATTTTATTTCTCAATTCCTATATGTTTTATTTCCTTATCTAATTGTATTTGCCAGGACTTTGAGGACACTCTAGAAAAAGACGTAGTAAGGGGTGAAAATCTTGCCTCATTTCTAAGCTTCAAGTTTCCAGGGACGTTTAACCACTAAGCCACATCCCTCCTTTTTTTATTTTTTATTTTGAAATAGGGTCTCATTAAATTGCTGAGGCTGGCTTTGAACTTGGCATCCTCTTGCCTCAGCTTCCCAAGTTCCTGGGATTACAGGTGTGCACCAGATAGATTACAGGTGTGCACTGTGCCCAGATAGAAGACTATGTTAAAGAGCAATTTTAGATTTACAAACAATGGAACAGAAGGCAGAGATTTCCCAAATACCCAGGCCTGGATGCATGACCTCCCCCATTACCAATATGCCCCACCAGAGTGGATCTATATTGACACTCCATTATCTCCCAAAGTCCCTAGTTTATACTAGGGTCATTCTGGGGCATTTCATGTAAATGCAAATAGAGCTTCCCAATCTTTTCTTTGGGGTTCAAACTATTTTGTTATATCATGTAATTATTTGGCTACTAATTTATTGTGAACGTTTCCTTCAAAACTCTTGGAATTACAAATACTTTTTTCTCTCAGTTTTTTTTCATTTTTATTAATTCTTAGTTATACAGAATATTAGGATTCATTTTGACATAATTAAAAATACATTCAATATAATTTTCTCAAATTTTGTCCCCAGTATTTCTCCTTTGCCTCCCCTCTTCCTTCTCCTTGTTCCCATCCCTCTACTCTACAGATTTTTCTGCTATCTACTTTTTTCTTTTTTGGATAGTGTCTTGTGGATATACATGATGGTGAGATTCACTGTGGGATATGTGCATAGGAAATTAGGTCAGATTATTCCACGGTTCTTTTGTATCCTGTCCTTTCTCCTTTCCTTCCTCCTTCCCTTCCTCCCTTCCCTTCAGTCTCCTTCATCTATTCCACTTGGCTTTCTTCTACTTTAATGGAATCCCACCCCACCTTTATCCTTTCTCTATTTCCTTTTTCATCCTTATTTTGGACTAGCTTCCACAAGTCAGAGAAAATATTATACCTTTGACTTTCTGTGTCTACTTTATTTCACTTAGCATGATAGTTTCCATATTCCATCAATTCACCAGCAAACACCAAACTTTCCATTCTTTTTTCCTGGCACACATACATACATACACACAGACACACCACATTTTATGCACCTTCCATTCATCTGTTGAAGGGCACCTTGGTTGGTTCCATAGCTTGGCTATTGGGAATTGTGCTGTTTTAAACATTGACATGACTGTGTCACCATAGTATGCTGATTTTGGATTTTGTGTATATATTATTTAGTAGTGGGTTAGCTGGGTCATATGGTGGCTCTATTCCTAGATTTTGAGAAAATTTCCTACTGCTTTCCAGAGTAGTTACACTCATCTATGGTTCCACCAACAATGTATGAGTGTATATTTTCCCTCACATCCTCACCAAAGTTTACTATTATTTGTATTTTTGACAATTGCCATTCTGATTGGAATGAGGCAAAATCAGTGTAGTTTTGGTGTGAATTTCCCTGATTGTTAGAGATGTACGTTTTTCACATATTTGTTGGTCAATTGTATTTTTCTTTTGAGGGGTGTCTGTTTAGTTCTTTGGCTCATTTATTAATTGGATTATTTGTTTTCTGGTGTCAAGTTTCTGAGTTCTTTGTATATTTCAGATAACTAATGCCCTGAGAATCAAGTGGTAAATATTTTTGAATCATAACTTGCCACAGTCTGGCTGGGCACAAATCACGAACCACTCAAGCAGGAACAAACTTTATTTCCAAACTCCACCAGCACACTCCCCAGGAACTCTCCCGAACGCCACCCACGTGGCTCCTCCAGTATCACACCACACACCAACTGGAACTCCCACTGCCAGAACTTCACCAACCAACGCGAACTCTTCAGGAATCCCCACGAGAGCTCAACCGGAACTCAATGAGAACTCCATGAGAACTCAAAAGTCATCATCTTAATGGCTCACTGGCGTCACCTCTCAACCACTACTTCTGGCAAAATGCCATGCATCATCCCGACTCAGCTGTGACCCTCAACAATAACTCTTTTGTCTAACAAAACACATATTAATAACTAATGTCATCTCACATACAATCCATCTTCTAGTTTTCTCAGTTTTCACAAGAATATCTTTGTAATTTTTCCTCCTACTTGTTTGTTATTATTAGGAGGAATTTAAATTTTAAAATTTAAACTTATTTTTTTTAAATTATTATCAATTCAGTTTTCTTAGATTGTGATTGGAACATGTAAAAGAATGTACCATTTCCATTTTGAAGATTTACTGAGACTTAATATATGTTCTTTTGTGTATTCTTTATGAGTACTTGAAAACAAGTTCCTCTAGAGATGCAAACATAAACCTCTGCTTTAGGTTTCAGAGGATGATGCCACTTAGGTTCACCTTATCATTTATATAGTTTTTTTTTCTTTTATATTCTAATATTTTTATCTCTACCTCCACTCCCTCTTTTGTGACTCACTTACAGCTTATCCATTGGCTTGTCAGGTTCTGGATGACAATTCCCTTAGATAGACATTGGTGATCCCAAGTCTCATGTTGGTGATCCCGTCTCTGCTAAATCATTTGGTCAGTATTCCCCTGTGTTCCAATTAGTTCTATCTCCCACAATAATAGCATTTTTAAAGATGTTTGTGCATAAAGTTATGCTAGATCTGACCAGGGGAATGTGGGGTTATGTTTTGGAAAGAGTTACACATTGGTCTTTAAATGAGTAGATTGGTGGCAAATACAGAAATAGCTTAGGGATATTGGAGTACAGTGCTGAAGCCCCCACGGGCAAGTATTATTAAATAGATGTTTCTAGTGATGGTATTATTTTGTAAAGAAATGAATTAAATATTACCTGCACAAGGGAAGCAGCTTTAGCAGAGCTTAATGAGTAAGCATCAATAAAATGAGATTGAAAAGGACACAGAAAGTGAAATTTCTTTCTTGACTTTTAAAAATCCACATCAATTAAAGGTTGAAGTCAGAGAAAGGGAACAAGAACATTAAGGAGAAAGTCTTGGAAGTTTGAACAGAATCTACTTGTATTAGTTCTGGAGTTTATTTTTGACACAGAGACATGTTGTTGATGTGCTAAAAATGTGAAAGCCTTAAGGGAAGTGAATATTTTAATACTTCAATAAGTTCAAACTGTCCACTGGGCATGATGAGCATCTATTACATGTTTGTTGGTTGAGTACAAATTATTATGATAAATACAAAATACAGGATCCAGCAAATTTGCAATGATATGTTAATCGAGTCATAAAATGAATTACAGAAGAGGAAGAAGGCATGATCAATGTGAGGAGAGGGCATTCTCTGGGATATGGAGACAGAGTGCCTTTCCTTCTTTGTCCATTCACTAGAGAAGGTAAGAACTAAGTCTCTTCTGCAAAAATTAAGGAATTCTGTGGAGACCAAGACATTGGGGGTCTGAAAGCACAGCAGGTTTTATATGGCTTTGCATTCTCCTACCATGTTTATTTAAAAAGCCAGAATATATTATGGATGCAATTGAAGTGGCTTAAGAAACCCACATGCTGTGAACACTTGAGGTCAAATCTGTCTTTTTTTCACCTTAGATTTGTCCAGTGTGCTGGAGTAGAACACGGCTCCCAGAAAGGGTCTAGGCATGTGATACAACTGTGAAGTCAAGAGAAAAAGCTGTCTGCTCTACATGTAGGATGACAGCAGAGAGAGCATCAGTATCAGTTCTACCACTCCTGGCCTGGCACCTTACTTCTCCTCCTTGGTCTTCATTTCTCTACCTGTAAAAAGGAGCCAATAATACAAATTTTCATGGTTTTCATAGATATCAAACAGGATCATGTCTGTAAAGGAGTAATTATGGTGTTTTGCACATGGTGGTCACTGTTTTTGTTTTTGTGAGTTATCATTATTTCCATAGAGAGCTCACCAACCACTGCTGCAGACTGGGGGATGATTAAGCAGTTCTTTAAGTAATCATACCTCTCCAGACTGGGGAAATCATTCAGTAATGCTTTTAGCTTTGTTATGATGCTGTATATGGAACTAGATTAGATCCCTCACTTAATCTGCAGCACGGATTATGATTTTGTTCTGAAGACAGCCCTAATCACCCTGATTCATGGATGTCTTTTCTGTTTCAAAAATCATGTGATCATATTACATATTTGACATTTTCTTTGTACTGAGGATTTAACCCAGCAGTGCTCAACCACTGAGCTACTTTTTATTTTTTATTTTGACACAGGGTCTCTATAGTTGCTCAGGACCTTGTTAAATTGCTGAACTCTGAACTTGTGATCCTCCTGCTTCAACCTCCCAAATTGCTGGGATTATAGGTGTGTGCCACCAAGCCTGGCCTTATTTGACATTTTAAAATAGTTTACTTTTTACTGATTTTTATATTTCATATGTGTGTGCTAAAGTGCAAAAGCCTTAAATATACTTCAGGAAGTTCAGAGTGTCCATTGGGAATGATGGACATCTAATAGATGTTTACTGATTATTTGTTGATGATTGTGATAAGTAACAAAATAAATGATACAGCAGATTTGCAATATTGTTAATCAAGTCACAGAATGAATTAGAAAAGAGGGAGATTAGTTTGAAGAGAGGGCTTTCTATGGAATATGAGATACACCTGACTGCAAAGAAGGAAAAAGATACAAATATACTAGCAATTCAATGAAGAGAATATCAACATTGTGGTGAGCTTCATTATAGAGCAGACCAGCACTGAATGATACAATAATAGAAACATTTCACTTGAAAGGATTCCTTAATGTCACCTGCCTCAGCCCCTTTATTTTACAGATGATGAAACTGGGTTCAGGAAGTAAGCTGAGATTGGAGGGATGGTAGAAAGGTCTGAGTACTCAAGTTCCCTCAGAGAAGGGCTAAGACTTGTTTACATCCTCCTGATTTGAAGCATGATGTTCTTTCCATTCCAGGAAGCAGGGAAAGTTAATAAGGCATAGATGGTAATCTGCAAGTATCATTCTTGTGTAATTTTGTTTACTACCCTGTTTTTACACCATCCATCTTTAGATTCTGCATCATGAATCTCTTTTCTGACCTTGTAGATTTCCAAAATGCTGTCACAGCCCAAGCTTTGTAATCCCTCTGCACCCTGGACTGAGCTATCAAAGTGGGAATTTTAGGGTTTCTACATTATCTCCTCTCTTCATGAGGAAAACGTGAATATGATGTGATAAAACAGGAATAGCATGAAGCTAAACATGAGGGAGTATTAATGAGAGTGATAGTATTGTATACAGGAGTAAAGACATGAGGAAAACAAAGGTCATGAGAAATTGCTTGAAGTTTGGGGAATTCCATGAGCAGGAGCAATAAACTGTGAGGGAGAAATCAGAGTTCATTTCCATGCCCTTTCCCCTCCATCATCATATTATCCAGAGAATTCCTAGTTCTCCAGTGATCTTCTAATTCCTAATTTTTTTTTGCCTAATCTCTTTTTTAATCTGGAAAATTTTAGGGAGTCTGGGAGTTTGAAGCAGTGGCTTGTTTTTGCAGCTATAGTTGAATGGCGGAAGGGTTTTGGCATTGCTCAGGCAGTATTTTTTCCTTACAAATTGAATCTCATGTAGTCCATGAGTCCCTAAAAAGCTTGATTTTGTTGTTGTTGTTGTTGTTATTTTCCTTTATCAGGTAATTCTTGAGGCAGGTCTGCTTTTTGAGACAATGGATGGAGCCAACCACTCTGTAGTGTCTGAGTTTGTGTTCCTGGGACTTTCCAACTCGGGGGTGATCCAGCTTCTACTTTTCCTCTTTTCTTCTGTGTTCTACTTGGCAAGTCTTACAGGAAACCTCCTCATTGTGTTCTCTGTGACTTTTGACTCGAACTTACACTCCCCCATGTACTTCCTTCTGGCCAATCTCTCATTTCTTGACCTGGGAGTTTGTTCCATTGCAGCCCCCAAAATGATTTATGACCTTTTTAGAAAACACAAAGCAATCTCTTTTGGGGGTTGCATAGCTCAGATCTTCTTTATACATGCTATTGGGGGCACAGAAATGGTTCTGCTAATAGTCATGGCCTTTGATAGATATGTGGCCATATGTAAGCCCCTGCACTACCTGACCATCATGAGCCCAAGGATGTGCATTTTCATTTTGGTTGTTGCCTGGATCCTTGGCCTCATCCACTCAGTGGCCCAGTTGGCTTTTATTGTAGACCTGCCCTTCTGTGGCCCAAATGTACTGGACAGCTTCTACTGTGATCTCCCTCAGCTCATTAAACTTGCTTGCACAAAGACTGACAGACTGGAGTTCTTGGTCACGGCCAACAGCGGGCTCATCTCTGTGGGGTCCTTCTTCATACTGATCATTTCTTACATCTTCATTCTGGTTACTGTTCAAAAACACTCCTCAGGTGGTTTATCCAAGGCCCTCTCCACTTTATCAGCTCATGTCACTGTGGTAATTTTATTCTTTGGGCCATTGATCTTCTTCTACACCTGGCCTTTCCCTTCATCACACGTGGACAAATTTTTGGCTATCTTTGATGCAGTTATCACTCCTTTTCTGAATCCATTGATCTATACATTTAGGAACAAGGAGATGAAGGCAGCAATGAGGAAACTTTTCTATCAGCTTGTGGGTTACAGGAAGATGTCATAAATACTCTAAAGATAAACCAAAATGCAACTCTATACTCAATGATGATTGGAAAAAATGAAGTTATTGAAATTTTTGATCTAGTGCACTACGTTACATTTAGGTATGTTACCATGCTCTTTTATATCTCCAGTACCCTCACCAAGTAGGAGACAGGGATCTAGCAGTGGAGCTTCCTATGCTTCAGACCCTGCATTGGATAATTAATATAAATCATTTAATATTCATGATAACAACACAGTGAGTATTTTTACTTTGATAATTTTAAACACAACTAAGAGATGCTTTCAGCTTCATTCTCTTTGTAACTACAATGTAAAATGTTTCAAACCAAAGCCAATTTTCACCTTTAATCCACTGCCTCCAATATTCTTAAACCTCAAAAGATGCCAAGCAGTTCATTAAGTTATTTAGAGTTGGAAATTAGTGTATTACTCCTTTTCCCATTTTGAATTTGTTTATGTTCTTTATTCAAACTACCTAGCAAATTGCCATAATAACTAAGTACTTGGTTTTCTTTTTTTCTTCCCTCCCTTCTCTAGTATCTGCCTTCCTACCCCATCCTTTGGGCACTTAGAAGAAAACTCTTTGTTATAAAATAGAGTTTGGGGGGCTGGGGATGTGGCTCAAGTGGTAGCGTGCTTGCCTGGCATACGTGCGGCCAGGGTTCGATCCTCAGCACCATGTACAAAGATGTTGTGTCCGCCAAGTACTAAAAAAAAAAATTTAAAAAAAAATAAAATTAAAAAAAAAAATAAAAATAAAATAAAATAGAGTTTGGAATTTTAGAACTGTAATTTGAGCGATCATTTTTTTCAACCTATTCATTTTATAGATGATCATAGTCAGAAAGAGAGGTGTTACATAATAAATTTAAGATGAAAATCAGGTTTCCTTACTTTTAGATTTAAAAAATTAAAAATATATCTAAGCCCACTTGTTGATTTGAATTTCTGAGCTTTCTGCTAACAGACTGCTCCTCTGGCTTCCATTGACTTTCTGTTTCTCACCCCAACGAGAAGTTACACAAATGAGGACATTGCTCTTTTCATTGTCATTGGTTTCATGTGATCATATGTCATTTCCAGTTTCTTCTTTATTTGAAGTGCAACAATAAATATTTGAGACTAAGTTCTGGTTATTTCATAACCACATGATTATACTTTATCAATGGCTTTTTAATGTCCCTTACAAAAAACCTCCACAATTGAACAGTATTCCTCTGTCCATATGCTTTTCTACTGAATGAATCCTCTAAAGGGCATTCACCATCACTTCTCATTGCTACAAAGATCTGTCTGTTTTCTGATATGAGGTTCAAGAATTTGGGGTATGTATGTTACTGCATGCCTTCGTATGCTTCTGTTAGTGGATCATGGTTTCCATGACTGTACAGCCAGGGCACTTTAGAAATTTGGGGGCCTAAAGATAATATACGGCAAGGAGAAAATCTTTTTGATTTGTTAACAAACTAATTTATTGTTTTATAAACTAATATTTATGATATTATACTAAAATACTATACTATTATACTATTTTAAGGAATCTAGAAAAATGTTACATTTGCGTCCATTTCTCTGAAGGCTTGTGATTTTTTTTTCTTTTCTTTCTTTTTTGGTGCTGGGGATTGAACCCAGCAATGCTTTACCACTGAGCTATATCCCCAACCCTTTTTATTTTTTATTTTGAGACAGGGTCTCCCTAAGTTGCTTAGTAAGGGCCTTGAACTTATAATCCTCCTGCCTCAGCCTCCCAGGCCCTTGAAATTACAGGTATATCTCACCACCACCAGCAAGGTTTGTGATTTTTCATAGGTTCTTGTAATGAATCCATCTGTTAAAGTATTGGCCAGTCTCAGACTTCTTTTGGAAATTTAATTTATTCTTCTATATGTACTTTTTTCTTATCTTATTTTTGACTTTTAAAAAATTATTGATTCACTTGTAAATTATATTTGTATTAGGACAAATACAGGCTTAGATTTTAACTTAACCAGGTGAGAAATATTTCTTTTTGGTAAAATAGCTGCTGGGTGATGGTTGTCTATATATGAAATTGTTTTTCTTCCCTTTTGGTAAACTTTTTATACTTCTGTTTCTCTTGATGAACTCCTGATAGACTTCTTTGGATATTATTCTAATAAAAGTTATGTGATTCTCTGATTTTTTAATTTGGAAAATGGGAACTTAGATGTGGAATCATTGTAAATAAAATTCAGATCAGTTTTATCATCATTCTGCTTGCCTTTAGCTGTTTCATTTACAAACCTAATTAAAACAGTCATAACTTTTTCTTATCTATTGATATTCTCACAAGATATTTAAAGTGCATTCATTGTTCTCATAAATACCACCTCCACCACCATTGCCAATGTTCGCATTACCACCACCACCACCACCACCATCAACACAACCACCAACAACATTTATTGAACACTTACAATGTGACGGGAAATAGCCTAGGTTGCTTACACACATTAACTAATTTAATTCCAACAGAATTCAGCTAGATAATATTTTCATTATTATTCCACAGATTAGGTAACTAGTAGAAACAGAAATATTCAGAGAGTAGTTTAGGGACATGCAGCTACTAAACAATAGAACAAAGATACAAATCTAGGTGGCTTCTGCTTTAGCATCCTGCTTCCAAATCACTGTATTATACTATCTCACAGGATGGTGGATCCCTTCACCTGTAGTTTTAAAATCTAAATATTTTCCCCTTTACTTAACAGCCTATAATGGTAAAGATAAAATATACATCAACTCAATACAATATGCTATTTGATTTGGGGGTTGAGAAAGTACCAAGGATTGAACCCAGGGGCACTTAATCACTGAGCCACATTCCCAAACCTTTTTATCTTATTTTATTTATTTTGAGACAGGGTCTCACTAAGTTGCTTAAGGACCCACTAAATCGGTAAAGCTGGCTTTAAACTTGTGATACCCTTGCCTCAGCCTCTCAAGTTACTGGGATTCCAGGCATGTGTCACTGTGCTGGGCTCCAAAATATGCTATTTGAAATTTAGGTTCTGTTATTTTAATATATCATTAAAATATCCATGAATTTATTATTCAAAAGGGGTAAGGTTTAGAAGTGATTCATATAATAAAATAACTTTATAGGTTTCTCCTATCCAGACATCATTATGCATCATTATGGAGGTAGTGCACTCTCTACTCCTTGGAGACCCTTAGTCCATGATAGAGTCATACCATTTGAAAAAAAGGTTGAAGCCTAAGTGAACACTTCATGGGGTTCCTTCATTCTGATAGAATCAGAATTTATATTAGTCCACTCATCAGTGGCAGAGAATGAGCCAGTTTTCACGAGTGTTTGATTCATAACTGGAATTGACTGCCAGAGGGTAGCCTAGATGGAGCCTCTGGTTAGCCCATTCTCTCTCTCAAGGGACAGTGGATGCAGAAGGTTGAATTATAATCAAAATGCGAGGATTAGTCCAATAATCAATGTCTACAGGAATTAAGTAGGATTCAGAATAATGTGTTGTGTGCCAGTTGGGGATGGAAATAAGAAGATGAAAAATACACAATTACAGATTCCAGGGATATCACTGCCTAGTGAAGGAGAAGGGTAGGAAACAAATTGCTACAATACAACATATAAGTGTCATATGCAATGCATATCCCTGTATCTCTGTATCTATCTATGCATCCATAAATGTGTAAATCTATAATGAGGTGTAGGCATAAAGGAGCAGATGAAGAATTCTGCTTAGAAGTCTCAGAGGAGAAAGCTGAGCTTGGTATTGAAAATTGAGGAGAAAGATGAATATGTCCAGGCTCCCAAACATTCAGAATGATGACTATGGTTAATAGTGATGTATTGTATCCTTGAAAAATTTTTAAGAGGGTAGATCTCATTTATTCCAACCAACAATAAGGTGAGGTGATTGATATGGCAACTAGCTTGACTATGGTAAAAATTTCATTATATAAATTCTTTTATCAAAACATCCCATTGTACACCTTGAATACATACAATATTTCTTTCTCCATTATACTTTAGTAAAGCTGGTGAAAGTAGGAAATTTGCATAGGAGGTTGCCATCTAAGTGTGAGAAGGCATTTCATGCCATGTGAACACAATTCAAAGGTGTGGAATACTGTACAAGGGCAAGCCTAATCAATGAGCTCTGAAGGTGTTCTTTTGATGCATCACAGCAATAGAGATAGGTTGGATGCGTATTAAGAGGCATAATGTATTTGGTACCTAGGACTAAGAGTAGTAATAGGTAATAAGAGATACATGAACATGAGGGTAACATGAAAAGATTTTTTTCTAACATCACTTTTGTAACAGTGTAGGGGGTGAATTTGAGGGGTCCAAAGGTAGAATGACTTCTGAAGCACAAGTAAAACTACTGTAGAAGTGGAAGTTTAAAGTGAGGATGAATTGAAGATAATTTTTTTGACTCATTATTATTTCCATCAATAGTAAAAGAATGGTGGTGAAGATAAGTTCAAGATCGATAAGTTGCATAACTTAAGCTTATATTAGATAAATCATCAAACTGAATTTCTGTCCACCTGTTAATTGATGTAAAATTAGATATATATGAATATACTCTTATAAATTATGGCAACTCTGGCAACTTGTGTCTTGAAATTCATAGTTTCGGAGACTTTATGTTGGCAAGCAAGCTTTGAATTTATTCTAAAACCATTTGGAGATATTTTGGAATGACCAGGATAATTAAAAATATCTCTTAGAACTCCCCAATAAAATCAACATGTCACATTGTCAGAGTTCTTTTGATGAGAATTCTTAGGAATGAAGGCCGAGTGATTTATGGAATGCTCCCTCTCATCTTCATTACCATTGGTGGTACACTTAACGAATGTTTTCTATATACAGCCTTATTTATTCCTTATAACAATTCTATGGATCAAGCATTATCATTTTCTTTCTTTTTTGAGGGGGTGTGGGGGAGCTGTGGGTGGTCGGGGGTAGGGTATAGGGGTGAGGGGACGGGGAGTAGGGGAGAGAAGTTACTAGGAATTGAACCCAAGGGTGCTTAACCACTAAGCCACATACCCAGCCTCCTTTTTTATTTGAAACAGGTCTTGCTAAATTGTTTAGGGCCTCACTAAGTTGCTCAGATGGGAATTTGCAATCCTCCTGCCTCAACCTCCCCAGTTACTGGGATTACAGGTATGAACCACCATGCCTAGCTTAGTTTATTTCATTTTTGAGACAGGGTCCTTCTATGTTGCCCAGCCTGGGCTTATACTTGATACCCCCAGCCTCAGCCTCCCATGTAGCTGGGATTACTAGCATGTGTCACCACATCCACTTTAGAAGTAAAAAATATATAAATAATTAAAATTTTAAAAAGGGAAAACTTGGAGAGGAAAATGACTTTATCATTTTAACAGCTTCCCGGTTATAGGAATTGCATCCTTTTAGGTGCTGTGAAGAGCAAGATATGAGTCACAACCATCCTTGTGCTCAGCCAGCCTGTGCATCCTGATAGAGCATGGGAGCTCACCCAGGGAAGCAGTAACCCATGGATCTGAGATGATGTCACCTGCCTGGAATCAAAGACTGTTTGTTTTGTTTTGTTTTGTTTTTTTAATACTTGGACGTAGTATAACTGATACATAAAAGCATGATAATGAGATATCATGTAGTGTTTTGATGCAAATACATCATTTAATGTTTAAATTAGTTTTAATATATCTATCTCTTCACTTATCATTATTTATGGTTAAAAATGTTCAAAATTCTTTCTTCTAGCTTTTTGAAATATACGATACATAACTGTGATCTACAGCCCCGTACTATACAACAGCACACCAGAACTTAACAAGGCAAAGCTGGCTACTCATGAGCTATGTGTGCAAGTCATTAATGTTTTGCCTCTGGATGGGAAACTTTTTGCTCTTAGCTGTGAACTTCTTTTTTAAAAATCTTTTGACTCTTTTTTATTTGCTCTTTTTAGTTATACATGACATTATATAACTAAATGGTGATATAATTATACAAGTTTAAGTATATCTTATTCTAGTTAGAGTTCCATTCTTATGCATATATATGGTGGTAGGATCCACTGTGTTTCTCACACACACACACACACACACACACACACACACACACAGGAAAATTATGCCAGATTCATTCCACTGTCTTTCCTTTGCTTATCACCTTATCCTTTCCTTCCATACCCCATTGTCTAATCTACTGCACTTCTTATGGTGGTAGCTTCCACCTATCAGAGAAAATATTTGACCATTGGTGTTTTGGGACTGACTGACTTTACTTAGCAAGATAGTCTCCAAATCCATCCATTTGCTGGAAAATGTCATAAATCCATTCTTCTTTACGGCTAATATTCCATTGTGAATATATACCACGTTTTCTGTATCCATTCATCTATTTAAGGGCACCTAGGTTGGTTCCGTAGCTTGGTTATTGTGAGTTGTGCTGCTGTAAATTTTGATGTGGATTTATCCCTATAGTATTCAAATTCAAATAATCAAACTAAACTCCTGGGAAAGAGAGTGGTTTCATAATAATTTTCATATTGTCTTCTTCTTGGTATTATTGGAGTGGAGTTTAAAGAAAGTTTTTAAAATTATAAAAATTGTACAGTTATTTTTTCAGTCAATTGGAACTAAAATTCTGACAGTTTTATAGTGTATTTTGAAACATAATTTTAAGATCCTTAGTTGTCTTAAGACTTTGGTTTTGTGTTATATTCAGCACTCAGTGAACATTCCTTGAGTAACTTATAAATTAGGTTGCATAGAGAATATTAAAAGTAATGGGTAAGTCACACTGTGTGTGTGTGTGTGTGTGTGTGTGAGAGAGAGAGAGAGAGAGAGAGAGAGAGAGAGAGAGAGTGTTTCATCACTTTCGTTACTTATATGGAGTCTTTATGCCTTCAGATTCTTTTCATAAAACTTATTCACTTTTCTACTTTACAAATATCATTACTTTTCTTAATATGTGGATAGGACAATTGTGGCAGTAAGGGATTATATTTTTAGTGGTCAGGAGCTTCACTGGACTACTACTATAATCGTATATGGCAGATAATTCTCAATTTTCCAACCTCAAGGGAACAAAGACTCTCCTTGACCAAAATTCAGTCAGTCAATCTGGTCCCTCTTAGAATTCTTCTCGACTAGGACTTCACTTTGGTCCCCTTCCCTATTAGGTGTGCATAGACCAGTTTTAGCAAGGATACTGCTAAGTTAGAGAATCCCCAAAAACTTGATATCTAATTATAATGATTTTCAGTCCACTGACACCACAACCTTCTCCTTAGCCATACAAATCCCCACTTGTTTTTATGGTTTTGGGAATTTCTCCCAATGCTGTGCTGAACTCTCTTTTCTCCAGTTACAACAGTTCCTGGGTACACTCTCTGAAATAAGAGCTAGTTACTACTTTAGTGAAATTTTGTAATTAAAAGCCTACAAAATGGAAGAAGATCTTTGCCAACAGCTCCTCACATAAGGGATTAATCTCCAGAATATATACAGAACTCAAAAAAACTTAACACCAAAAAGAAAATAATAACCCAATCAATAAATGAGAAAAACAAACACATCTCAAAAGAAATATAAATAGCTAACAACCATATTGAAAACTGTTGAACATCTCTAGCAATCCAGAAAATGCAAATCAAACAACATTGAAAAAAACTGCATTGATTTTTCATCTCCCTCCAATCAGAATGGCAGTTTTTAAGAATAAAAATAATTATAAATGCTGGCAAAGACAGAGGGAAGTACACTCATACATTGTTGGTGTGACTGCAAATTAGTATAACCACTCTTCAAAGCAGTATGGAGTTTCCTCAAAAAAATGAGAATGGAACCACCAAATGACCCAGCTATCCCTCTCCTTCGTTTTTATCCAAAAGAACAAAAATCAGCACACTACAATAATATAGCCATATCAATGTTTGTAGCAGCACAATTCACAATAGCCACACTATGGAATCAGCCCAGATGCCTGGCAATACATGAATACATTTTTTTAAATGTGGATCTATACACAATGGAGTTTTACTCAAAGTAGAATGAAATCATAACCTTTGATGGTAAATGGATGGAACTGGGGAACATCATACTAAGTGAAATATGTCAAACTCAGAAAGCCAAGGGTCAAATGTTTTCTTTCATATGAAACAACTAGACCAAAATAAGAAGATGGGTAGAGTGGGGGCGAGGAATGCCTTGAAAATAAAAGAGAGAGATCATGGGATGGAGGGGGAAGGAAGAAGGGCAGGAAAAAAGAATGGTGAAATGAAATTGACCAAACTTTCCTACATACTTATATAAATATAGCACAGTGAATTTCACTTTTGTGTTATCTATACAGCACTAATTTTAAAAAATATAAATAAATAGAAAGAAAACCAGCAAGTAGGGGAAAGGGTTACTAAGCATATAAATATTTACTCCTCTGAGTCAGGTACCGTAGTGCAAGCCTATAATCCAAGATACTCAGGAAGCTAAGGAAGGAGGATCAATAATTTAAGGCCAGCTTGAGTAATTTAACAAGACCTTGACACAAATTAGATATTTTTAAAAAGGCTGGTGTGTGGCTTATTGGCTCTCTAGCATGCATTAGGCCCTGGGCTCAATCCCCAGCTCTGCTGAATAATTAATAAATATTTACTTTTTTGGACAAATAGAGAATAAATATTTTCATAAATTTTTTGATAATTTCAGGACAGAGTCATTATTAGGGGGGCAAAAATGGATTTTGACTTTCAACTTGGTATATTTGTATCAGTCAAGATCCCAACAGGACAAGAGATGGCACTGTCAAGTACAGAATTTAATAAAGTTTAATAAAGTCATTTAATAATGACTTGCTTATATTTTAACTAAACATAATTTTATGTACATCAATTATTTGATAAATACATGTTTATTAATATTCATTAGGTATTGACATGAAAATAAATTTCCTAAGAATACAAATGGAGAAGCCATGATTAAAAATCTCCATAGAATTAGACTCAAAAATTTTAATGTTAATGTATCAAAATGTCATAGGTAAAATCAAGAAGAGAACAACACATTTGGAGAAACACTTTGGAAAATGCTAAGAACAAAGAGTGAATGTCTTTAATTAATAAATGGGTATTGAATTCTACATGACAAACACTAATATTTCACCTGTAAAAGGTTAAAATTCATCCAAGAATATTAATTTGTATTTCAAATAAAAATATGTGACTATTTTTTTGCCTGTCCTGAATCATATAGCCTTTCACAATGGCTATACCCCATTTCCTTCATTTGGGAAATTACCCTCCTCAAATCCATGTAGTTCTTTATAGGCTGTCAACCACAAGAACTTGGCCCCTCCCAACAAAGGTGAAAATGTGATCCAAATCTGACCCAGGAAACTGACCTCTTTTCTCTGAGGTTGGCAATGCTAAGATGAATGTAACTTGAAATTATTTGTTACCTCTCAGATCTCCCCATACCATCTATTAAAAATAATGTACAGGACTGGGTTGTGGCTCAGCAGTGGAGTGCTTGTGTGAGGCCCTGGGTTCACACTTCAGCACCACATAAAAATATATAAATAAAATAAAGGTGTTGTGTCCAATACTAAAAAAATAAATATTTTTAAAAATGTAAAAAAACATAGAATAAGACCAAGACACAGAGCTTTTTTAAAATGAGTTTAAAATGAGAAAGAGTGAAGAGAAAAGCAAAGTGAGCAATAAGCAACAGAAAAGGAATGAATGAAGGAACAAATTCAAGAAGTATGAAATTGAGAGATTCTATGGAGGCCAACAAGGGCAACATAATAATCTTGCAATTCATGAAGAGAGAGTGGAATAAAGTACACCAGCAACCATGAACACACTTCACTGGCCAGAAGGATTCCCCAAGGCAAAGAGGGGCAAGGATGCAGGGGCAAGGATGAATGGAAGAGTCCCATTGGGCCTTATATTTGTGGACACTCACAACCTCACTGCAGATGCTGGCAACTCTAGGACTATAGCCAAGTTAGAGGAGTACCCTAAAGTCTGTACCATAGCTCTGTTCCAGAAAAGGAACTTGTATTATCTCTTCTGCAACCCATAGAGCCCAGGCTGTAGCAGTGCAGGAGACAAAGTGGAATGGAGTCACACTGATGACTACAACTGACCCCATGCCACAGCTGGGCCAGAGCTGCTGCTATATTCCAGTCAAGCCACATAGTTGATCCAAACTGCTGCCCTAATCAGTCCAACATGCTTCTCTAGTTGGCCTGCACCATGTAGTTGGCTGGGCCACCAGTGAACCTATGAATGCACTCCATGGTTCATACCCCCCACCACAGTTCTAAGACACCCAAACCACTCCTAAGTACAAAGGTCTTATTCTATAATGTTATAGCATTGATTAAATGTGATTCCACCCTCTTCCAGAATAATCTTTAAAGTCTAAACTCACTGATATCATGTAACATACATTTAATAAATGCACAAATCTCAATTTAGGTTCTCAAGAAATATGACAAAACAAGGTAAGGTGATACCTCCAAAGAAACACCTCTCGCAACAGACCTCAAAGAAAAGATCATTGATGTAATACTGATCAAGGATTTTCATAGCAATAAATGCCCACACAAAAAAATATTTTCAAATAAGCAACTCAATGATGCAACTCAAGCAACCAGAAAGCAAAAAAAAACTAAGCCTATCAGTTGATGAATATATAATATGCAATACAGGCATGCATAAGAATAAAATTTCATTTGCCCCAAATGACTGCAGGACATGTTGCTAAGTAGATGAAGTGCTAATTACTCTGATTTGATCGTTTCAAATTGTATACATGTATGGAATTATCACACCATACCACACAAAGGTTTGTAATTTATTTGTCAATTTAAAACATTTTAAGGTATTTTTTTAACCAGAGAAAAGTGCAAAGAAGTTTTCATTAATCTTCACTAGAGGAAATCTAGAATAATACTTAGAATATTAGAACTTTGCAAGATTCTTTAATTTTGGACATTGGTGTTTCTTATTTTTGTTCTAGTTTACTTCACTGTGATTAGCCAAAAATTTTGAAACCAAATAAAATAATAAAAACAATTTTTAAATGGACAATAAATTTAAATAGATATTTTTCATAAAAGACATAAAATAGAAGACAGACACATGAAAAATGCTCAACACAACATCAACTAACCAACTAATCATTTAAATGCAAATTAAAACCACAATGGTTAGAATGATTATTATCAAAATTCTCAGGTGGAGCCAGGCATGGTGGCAAATGTCTGTAATCCCTGTAACTCTGGAGACTGAGACAGGAAGATAGTGAGTTCAAAGCCAGTCTCAGTAGTTTAGTGAAGCCCTAAGCAACTTAGAGAGAACCTGTCTCAAAATAAAAAATAAAAAGGCTGAGAATGTGGCTCAGTGGTTAATTACCCCTAGGTTCAATTCCTGGTTTAAAACAAAAAAAAAAAAAAAAAAAGAAAGAAAGAAAAAGAAAAAAGCTCTAAGGTTGGTATTTTACTGGTACCTATTTTGATGAAGTTTTTAAGAAAAATAAATGTTTATAGTCCCTATTCTTCTCCCATTCAGAAAATTGAATCCTTTGTTTGGTAATTCATATTTCATCTTTTCCTCACTCTTGTCTTAACTGCTGCTGGAATAGTCTTATACTTGCAAAATAGAGAACAGAATCAGGAATGAACATATAAGGAATGGGATAGCTGGGTCATAGGGTGATTCCATTCCTAATCTCTTGAGAAACCTCCATACTGCTTTCCAGAGTAGTTGTACTGATTTGCAATCCCACTAACAATGCAAATTACTTTGCCTCTTCCCCATATCTTTGCCAGCACTTATTATTGCATTCTTAATGATCCCCATTCTAACTAGAGTGAGAAGAATTCAGTACAGTTTATATTTGGATTTCCCTGATTGCTAAGGATGCTGAACATTTTTTCATGTATTTGTTGGTCATTTGTGTTTTTTCTTTTAAGAAATATCTGCTTAGTTCATTTGCCCCTTTATGGACTGGGTTAATTTGGGTGGTATTTTTTTCTTTTACTTCTTTACATATTCTGAATATTAAACTCCTGTCAGAAGAGTAGCTGGCAAAGATTTTCTCCCATTCTATAGGAGCTCTTTTCATGCTCCTTTGTCTTCAGAATTTTAATTTATTTCTTGAGTTTTAGGAATCTTATTAAGGAATTTGGTTGGTATTTATCCAAAAGAACAAAAATCCTGGTTAAAAAATATATGAAAAATGTTCAACATATCTAGCAATTAAAGAAATGCAAATAAAAACTATACTGAAATTCCATCTCACTCGAGTGAGAATGGCGATTATCGAGAATATAAGTAACAATAAGTGTTGGCAAGAATGTGGGGGGAAAGTACACTCATACATTGTTGGTGAGACTGCAAATTGGTGCAACCATTGTGAAAAGCAGTATGAAGATTCTTTATTAAACTTGGAATGAAATCACCATTTGACCCAGTTATCCCATTCCTCTGCATATACCCAAAGGACTTAAAATCAGTACATTAAGGTGAAGCAGCCACATCAATGTTTATGCCAGTACAGTTCACGATAGCCAAACTATGGAATCAACCTGGGTGCCCATCAATAGATGAATGGAAAAGAAAATGTGGCTTATATACACAACAGATGATTACTCAGCCATAAAAAAGAATGAGATTATGTCATTTGCTGGTATATAGATGGAACTGGAGACTATTATGCTAAGTGAAATATGCCACACCCAGAAAGTCAAAGGTCAAATGTTTTCTCAAAATAAAAGAAATATCAGAGAAGTAGAAGGGGATTGAGGGAGGAGGGACAAGATAAGGGAAAAACAGTGAAATGAATCTGACCTAACTTTCCTATGTACCTACATGAATATACCACAGTGAATCTCACCATTATGTATATTTATATATCCCTAAGAAACTAATTTTTTTTAAATGTAAGTAAATTGCAGAAAGAACTGTAGAGTAAAAAATAAGAAATGGAGGAGGGAGGAAGGAAGGGTAACGACAAGTACTGAAGAATGAATTGGAGCAAATTATGTTCCATGGATTTATAATTATAAAAATGAGTCCTAATGTTATATATAGCTAATATGAACGCCGAACAAAATAAACAAACTAGACCTGAATTTCAAACAGGTGCACGGAGATCTGTTTTATTAAGAAATTTGATTGGTATTTATCCAAAAGAACAAAAATCATGGAACATAATCTCATTCTTGTTTATGGCTGAGTAATCTCCATTGTGTATATAAACCACATTTACCACAGGTACTCAGTCAACTTTTTCTATTTGAAAACTTGCCCTCTGTTCTGGCCAATTTTCTCTTCTTTTTTCCTTCACATTTTTTTAAATTTATGCATTTCAGTTGTACATAGTGGTGTATTTCTTACTACATATTCTTACATGCACACAATATGACAATATAATTACTGAAAGAATTTTTGTGCTCTTGTCCAGCATCATATAAGCATATAAGTACAACAACATACTACATGCTATTTTGCTATCCACTTTGTTAACAGTATGTTGCGGTTGTATTTAACCACGATAAAATTTAACTTGCTTTTTAGTGGCTGCAGAGAATTTGACTGTATAGGTGTAACATAATTCATTTAAAATCAATTGATAGATATTTTTAGTTGTTTTATTCACTTTTAAGCTTTATTGACTGAGTGAACTTCCGTATGGCTAAATCCATTTACACATTCTTAATTACATGATATATTATTGTATAAAAATAAAGCCTTCATAATATTCTAAAAATGTAGCATTCTGTTTTTTTTTAAATTAAGTGATTATATTAATTTTTAAGTTAATATTTACCTAGTTGTAGGAATTGTGATATATAATTATCAAATTTGCAACAAAATAGCACAAAAATGCCAAAAAATTCCACTTTGTTTCCCTCTCTTTTTATTGATTTTTTTAAAAATAAATGACAGCAGAATGCAATACAATTCTTATTACACATACCTCTGGTTGTATATAAAGTATGTTGACACCAATTTGTATCTTCATACATGTGCTTTGGATAATGATGTCTATTACATTCCACGATCCTTGCTAATCCCTTGCCCCCTCCCTTTCCTTCCCACCCCTATGCCATATCTAGAATTCATTTATTATGAGTTTTTTAGATCTTTTGGTCACAGTGACAAAAAAAAGAAAGAAAAAAATTCTCTAGGGAAAAAGTCCCTAAACCATGAGGTATCATGTTTTTGTAGTATCACTTGGTCACTGCTTCTGTGGTATATAAAATTAGCTTCATATCTTCCTATTGCAGGATATTATATGGACCTTTACATTAGAGAGCACAGGAAAACCTGAGTCCTAGAAGATGCTCTTCTCTTTACAGGTAAAATAGATGTATGGGAATAAATTTAATAATAGGAAGCATGGCTTTAGTTTGATACATGATTCTGTTCGTGGAATTGCTAGGACCATGAGTCAGATCCAAAGGGCATGAGTGTGTCCAAAACTGAAATAGAAAATATTCTGGAGAAGGAATTGAATAACACAGGAGAATCATTGTGAAAAAGCCTACAGACATACTGGAAAAGGCTAACTGATTTCAACCTAGAATTGAACCACATTTTCCCTAGGAAAATATGAAAGACTTTAGAAAAAGGCACAGTTTTGTAATATTTTGTATTCTGCATAGGTTGCAATTAGTCATTCTGTCGTAACTGATGTTTACATTGATGATCTCATCTTCTGCCACTTGGTGAATAGGCAAACAAAAATACATATGAAAAATTTTTTTAAAGTTGTATATTTTCTCTCCATTGGCTTTTCAAAAGATGGGTATAAACTGAAAATCTATAAAATAGAAGAAAATTTACTAGGAACTTATCGAGTTCACCAGATGGAAAAGACTCTTGTAGACACTTGAACAGAAACAAAAATTTGACATAGTGACCAATGACCCAAAGCCACATAATTTCCAAGGTAATGTCATTTTGTACTGTACAATCAATACATGAAGAGAAAGACTAAAAGTGACAAAAATTTCAAAGTGAAATAATATTTTAAAATACCAAGAGTTACTATGTTTGTGTTTTCCCCATAGTTTATAATTAGAGTGTTTATATACGTTTAATCTCTGAACTGTAAAAAGAATGGAGAAGAGTTTAAAAAGTGTTCATAAAGGGAAAATTGTAAAAGTTGTCACTCTTTGAGTTTTGCAAATGAAAGCTACAGGGTGACTTTGTTTCATTTAAGGAGACAGGCATTTATTTGAAAAGGATATGCTCCCAGAGTACTGAGTATAGAAGTTCTCAAATTAGAGGGGGTTAGATTTTACTTGGGTGTAAAGAATGTTTTGTGACACTTTGAAGAGTAAAAACACGGTAAGTTTGAGCTGAGGGAAATAATCAACTTGGAATATTTCTAGAGGACAGAGGAAACATACATGGATAAAGGTTTAGATGACACCTAGATTTGCTATAGGTCCCATTTAACTTGATGACTCTGTATTTGGAGCCCCATTACCAAATATTTATATTCATTTATAAAAATTGAATGTCTGGGAATCTGAATTGGAGGATTTATAAATGTTATATAAGTAGAGAAAAAGGAATCGATTGCAACACAGGGTAAAGAGGTCTTGTCTTTTGCATCATGGATATATAATTAGTTCAAATGAACATAATTAAAGCATGTAAGAAAAATTATTTCAAGGACAGCTGATTTATAAGAGAAGATGATTTCAAAAGTGCTCCTTCAGGAGTTTCCCTGAGGGTATTGATGACCCAAAGACAAATAATTTCCAAGGTAATGTCATTTTGTAATGTACAATCAATACATGAAGAGAAAGACTACAGATGACAAAAATTTCAAAGTGAAATAATATTTAAAAATACCAAGCATCATGTCCTTAACTCTTCATCTCAAAACCTTTCCAGGACTTTTTCTCTAGAATGAGATTTGAATCCTGACCCTATGTCAAGTGACTTTAAAGCTGTAATGGCTCTAACTTTATGAGCTTTTATATTCCCTGATATTTACAGGAATATAGTCTCATCCATTTGGCACATCTACATTCCATAGCTCCATCTCATTTTGTTATAAACTCACTTTAAAGAGAAATTTGGGTTCCTATCTACTTCATGAGATCAGAGATCCAAAAAGACAACGAATTTATAGATCATGAAAACTAATGGAGAAAATCTTCTAAGAGCCTTAGTGCTGAAAAGATTCCTGGAGATATATTGTAATTTGTTTATAATTATACTATTTCTAAAGAATAGGTTAAAAGAACAGTGTAGATCATATCTTAGAGACTGTCTAAGATATAATTTGAAATGAAATTTTTCTCTCTTCCCTTTTCATTACATGCATACTTCCCAAATTTCATAGTCCTTTTTGGGTTTTCCTTTAAATCTTTTTATTTCATATTTCTGCAATTCTTGATCACTTTTATAATACTTCATTTTCTATTTTCTCTGCCACATCAGAACTGCAGTCTGCTTATCATCTTTAATTATATAATTAGGCATAACTTAATATGCCTTTAAATCATCCAAATACATCCTTTTATATCTTTCAGAAAATGCTTACTTGTTCCCATCATGTACCTGTAGTGATTCTAAGTTTTGGGAAGCATTGGAGAAAAGACAGATGTAGTCCGTAACTTTATGGGGATTGTGGTCTAATTAAGGAGAACATAACAACAAATTATGTTTGTAGTAAGTACTATAAAGAAATGCATTTAATTTATACTTAAAATTTACTTTTGATCACTGAAAGAATGAATATTATAATCTTTTATTGAGCAGAACAAGGCACTATATTTTGAAATATCTTTCAGACATGGTTTTTAGATGTTCTCTACTTGTCAATACCATCTTCTGTTTTATTTACTTATTATCTCATGCACTAAGCATATAATAGGTAAATGATGAAAGGAAAGTAATATTAATATTTACTGAATACCTATATATGGAATACAAACATATTGAATGCGTGATTACAATCTTATTTTATCCCTACAACCATAAGAAATCAGTATTTAAATTTGTTAGTCTGATAAATAAACTGATGAGTAAAAGTTTAAGTACCTTGCCCAATATTAGCTTGTCAGTGGCTGAACTATGATATATAAACAATTGGGTGTTTTGAATCCAAAGTCCTTTTTTCTTCTACTATATTATATTGCTTCCCTAAAAACAATCAAAATTACAATGCAATGTCATAATTCCTTTCACAAATGTTTGAACAAAGTGTTGTCTACTACACCACAGTGACCTTCATAGGTTTAAGCTTTCAGATCCTGTTCTACTCCAGGGCAATGATTCTCACATTTTCCTATTTTTCTCCCCCAGTGCTTCATGGACTGAAACTTTAGTAGAATGCAAATTCAGACATTTATCTTTCATTGTAATGTCAAGTTGTTGGAGAAACTTCTAACACTTACTTGCCATTCCAGTAGTTAAGGTGATGCAAACTGGTAATTGACTTGACAGTTCATGGACCTGCATCTCTCGGTCGACCACTTTTTCATTGCATCAGAGATTCCAAATAACATAAAATAAGACCTTCTAGCTAAGGTAAACATTTAATAAACTTTGAAAATAATGTTTCCCAGAGGTGAGGAATAGGAAGGAAGGGCTTATTTATCAGAATAATCTTTTTTTATTGGTTGTTTCAAAGTGAAATAATATTTAAAAATACCAACATTAAAAAGCTCTTGACATATCATATTTCATACATTAGATTCAAGTGGGTTATGAACTCCCATTTTTACCCCAAATACAGATTGCAGAATCACATCGGTTACACATCCACAATTTTACATAATGCCCTATTAGTAACTGTTGTATTCTGCTACCTTTCCTATCCTCTACTATCCCCTCTCCCCTCTCCTCCCATCTTCTCTCTTATCAGAATAATCTTATCGTCTTGGTGGAGACATGAGTTGAGAAAAGTTAAATAGTTTTATCTGACTGAACCAGGCTATGTGTTTTGAAGCAAAAATCGAAAGAACTTGGGGTTGAATCAATTTCCTGTGTTGGCCAACCTTCTATCTCACGTGGAACATCACTGCAACTTCTCTTGGATAAAGCAGAAGGATATTAAATTCAGAGACAACACTACATGGAACAGAACAACTCTGTATGACAGCCACCAACTTCTCTGTGTGGTCACAAGTTCAAAATCTGTGGGCATAATAAGTGGATTCCCCTCGCTTCCAGTTTCATTAAGGTATAATTGAAAATACATATTAAATATATTTATGGTGAGCAATGTTAGATTTGGATATGTGTATACACATTGTAAAAAGATTGGATCAGTCTATGCTTATTTGTGATGAGAACATTCCAGATCTACTTCTTAGGAATATTCAAGTAAGCAGTACACATTTATTATAAACAACAAACACCACATTGTATAACAGATATACAAAATTAAGAATCCAAACCGAATATTTGATGAATATCTTCCCATTACATCTCCCCACCACACCCCATCCATCCCTGGCCCACCATAATAATCTCTGCTTCTATGAAGGTGTTTTATATTATACATATAAGTGAAATCTTTCAGAAATTGTCTTCTCATGTCTCCTTAGTTTTCTTGGCACAAAAACTTCCATTCTCATTCATAATGCCACAAAACACAGAATATTCTTTTATAAGATGAAGAATGTGTGTGTCATTAGCTTGTTTCTATATATAACACTCTCCCAGTATATTGTAATTAAGATTGTGATGAATATAGGAAATTGGATATAATAATGTCAGTAATCTTCAGATATTTAACCACAAGTGAAATTGTGGATTATATGGAAGTTCTACTGTAATTTTTTCTTTCTGGTGATGCTAGAGATATAATCCAGGGTACTGTACATACAAGTGTTCTACCACTGAGTTACATACCCAGCTACTATGTTTAAATTTTTGACAAATCTATGTACTATTTTCCTGAATTGTGTGATACCTTATAGTTCAACTAACAGTGTATAAAGAATTTCTTACATGACATCCACCCCAACATTATATTTTGACTTTGTGATAGTAACTCTTTTAACAAGTGTAAATAGATATTTCACTGTGATTTTAGCTAATACTTTGCTGATTATTAGTGATGTCAAGCCTTTGTTCATATACTTTGTTCATATACAAGCCTTTGTTGACATTTAGGTTGATTTTAATGCTAAACTATATTTTTATAACTTTGCCCTTTCTCCTCCTGATCTATTAATATACTTGTCATAATTTGCATTTTCTCCTGTTCTCCTTCAGGCAGCACCTCCAACAAAGCCAATGGATGGAGCAAATCACTCTGTGGTGTCAGAGTTTGTGTTCCTGGGAGTCACCAACTCCTGGGGTATCCAACTACTCCTCTTTGTTTTCTCCTCCATGTTTTATGTGGCAAGCATGATGGGAAACTCCATCATTGTGTTCACAGTAGCTTCTGAACCTCACTTACACTCTCCCATGTACTTTCTGTTGGCCAACCTCTCCTTCATTGACTTGGGATTTTCTTCTGTCATTTCCCCAAAGATGATTTATGACCTTTTCAGGAAGCACAAAGTCATCTCCTTTAGAGGCTGCATCACCCAGATCTTCTTCATCCATCTCATTGGTGGTGTGGAGATGGTGCTGCTCATAGCCATGGCCTTTGACAGATATGTGGCCATATGTAAGCCTCTGCACTACCTGACCATCATGAGCCCATGGATGTGCATCTTCTTTTTAGTGGCTGCCTGGGTGGTTGGCCTTATGCACTCAGTGGTTCAATTGCTTTTTGTAGTAAAGTTGCCCTTCTGTGGCCCTAATGAGTTGGACAGTTTTTACTGTGACCTTCCTCGGTTCATCAAACTTGCCTGCACAGACACCTATCGACTGGAACTCATGGTCACAGCCAACAGTGGTTTCATCTCTGTGGGCTCCTTCTTCATACTGATCATTTCCTATGTTGTCATCATTCTCACTGTTCAGAAGCACTCTTCTGCTGGTTCCTCCAAGGCTCTGTCCACTCTGTCAGCTCACATCACTGTGGTGGTCTTGTTCTTTGGTCCTTTGATATTCTTCTACACATGGCCATCTCCCTCCACACACCTGGATAAGTTCCTGGCTTTCTTTGATGCTGTTCTGACTCCTTTTCTGAATCCTGTCATCTACACACTAAGGAACCAAGAAATGAAGGTGGCAATGAGGAGAATATGCCGACAGTTAGTGAGTTACCCGAAGATCTCTTAAATGATTGTATTTAGAACAGTCTTCTTTAAACACAGACATTCCTTGTTGATGATAAAACTCAGAGAAAAGCCTTTCTTTGCCTAATCTCATTTGCTTATGCATGCTGATATTGAGGCCATTTTGTCTTCTAATTAGAAGGAAGGGAAAATCTCTTCTGAAAACAGAAGAAATCAAATAGAAAATTATTTGAAAAGCATAGATTATAATAATCCTGAACCTCAATTCCTAAGGAATAATATTTAAATGAAGTAAATTTGTAGACATATGGAAGAGGGCAGGCTACTTTAAAGCCTTTAGAACAGGGAAAAGTTTCTCAATTGGTCTTTTTTTCTTTTAAAAACTGCAATATGCCTCACATAAAGGAATTTCTGGCTGTATTCAAAGAGAGGACATTAAAATGGGTTTCTTTTGCTTTCTTGCAACTTGCAAACACTCTACTCCCTCTTGGTACTCTGCAAGGCTGTGCAAGGAGGTTAGACTCTTGAGAGTACTAACCGGAGTCTATTGGATGCACAGTGCTTTGACAGAAAGGTCAAAGCTGTGTGAGCTATCTTTAGAAGACCAAGAAGGAACTAAGAAAGCATCATGACTTTTCATGAAAAGCATTATGCTACCCAAACCCAATTTCCATTGCCCTTTTTATCCTACTTCCTTATCTCCAATTTTTCTTAGTATATTTCTGTCTGAATTTCACCACATGGAAAGTTTGCATGGTTTTTGGATGTGGAATTGATGAAACATTCACCTTTGGTTTGAAGATGGGTGTACTGTCCCCATGTTGCTTCTGGCATGGTGGCTCACCCTGTGGTGTGGGATAGCACCTAGGAGTGCAGTTCCTACTTCCTACTGGTTCTCTTCCTGCAGTTCCTCCAAATCCTGAGCCAGATGCAAGGACATGATAATGATGAATGTCCCCAGGTTACACAGTTACCTGCATTATCAAAATTGGAAGTACCGAGTTGGGCGTGGTGGTGCATACCTATAATCTCAGCAGCTCCGGAGGCTGAGGAAAGACTATATAGGGTGCAAAGCCAGCCTCTGTAACTTAGAAAGTCCCTAAGAAACTTACCGAGACCAAGTCTCTAAATAAAATATAAAAAGTTCAATGGATGGGACTCAATAGTTGAGTGTGCCTGGGTTCAATCCCCAGTCCAAAAAAAAAAAGAAAGAAAGTATTGAGAGACAGACACAATACTGGTTTACCTTTAGTCTCTGCTTCATGTCCATTTGTCCTCTGTCAGGCCAGTGAGATAAGTTGTTGAGAGACCAAAAAACTACCCTTAGACAGTATATGAGTCATAGTTTTATTGAGGAAATGCTCACAGGGAAGGTTCAGTGGTGATAGGCTGAACACATAGCACCTCTGTCCCTTATGGAGCTTTCTCAAGAGGTATCTTGTCTGCCTCACAGGATTTTATTCAGTATTGACTGAATGGATGAGTGACACGTATCCTTTCCTCAGCACCTTCAGTTCCGCACCTGTCTCCACTCAGAGGGGTTCTATATGTTAGGCTGCAGAAGCAGTGACATCACCAGCATTAGTTTGCTTAGATTACTTCTATGACCAGCATCCCAAGAAGCAACTCTCCTGGTGTACATACAAAAACAACTTTTTAAAGTAGCGTCCCTAGTTCCCATTGTGCATAAGAGAAAGTATCCTTCAAGATAATATTTATCTACTCATTCTGGCCCAGACACTCTATTCACTTGGCTTTGTTATGTTCTTGGGAACTGAGACGGACATCTCAACATCCTGGTGTTTTACTGTTTTCCTTTTCTTTAAGGATGGCACATCTTCCACAATGTTGGCTTCACTGGCCTCAGGCTGGCATGGGGTTCGGTGGTACCAGACCTATATGGACTGCTTAATGGTTTCCACCATTGCACAAAGTCTAATTCCAATAAGTAATACCTGATTCTATTACACTTTAGTGATACTATTTCTTTGGTTAAACCCTGAGTGATAAATACTCAGCACTTCCTTCAGTCTAATCATCTGTGGATTTACATTATAGAAAAACTATTCAATTCATCTGATATGTATGCAACATTGTGTCTGAACAAGGGACTCATATTATAGTAAATGAGTTATAATAATGAGGTTATACCACATGGATCTCATTAGTCCACCCACATGCCCCACCACTTACAAGGAACTGACTGATAGATTTTTTGGAAAAATGTGACAATCTGTTGTTATTCCAGAGATGAAGGAAGAGGGCCTTTGGTTTTATTTATGATATTGGAATTTTGAAATAAGAAGAGACTCATATTCTGTGTGCAATTAAAAAATATTTAAAATTTTAAAGTAGTGATCTTTGTTGCTATCAAATCTTTCTGTGATTCATTAAACTGGATTTTGAGTTTTTAAAGTTATCATTAGTTAATATTAAAGTTGGGATTTTCTTAATTCTAATGTACCATATATGCTCTCTTTTTTTCCAGCTAAAATGAAGCTTGATTACACTGTTTGAATTAGCTGTATTTTAGACTACTTTAAGAGCAAAGTACCTCTGAGCTGCCAGATCCCATGCCTGCATCACAAAGCATTTTCTCTTTGGTTTCCTAGGCTTTTAAAAAGGGGTTTGTGGGCCATAATATGAGCAGCTTTGGATAAACACTAAAGGAGATCAGTGTTTTCTCCTACTTTGTTGACATGGGAAGTTTTTCTTGGGAAGCAGTTTAATACAGGCAGTGATAAGAATTCAGTTATTTGCTTATTGTTCAACATTATTTTTTAATTTCTTTTCTAAAAAATTGATAGTTTCTTAGACCATTATATCATGACTTCTTCTATTTTAATCATCTTTTATGATTTTATTTTAAAATTATTTTTATTCTTTTTTACATTTTTGCTTTGGATTAATTTATTCATCATATTTCAGTTTTGCTCAACTAAACAATTTTTTTTGTTTTAATTAGTTACACATGACAGTACAATGATCTTGACATATCATATATTTGAATCAGATGGGATATAATTTCTCATTTTTCTGAGTGTACATGTTGCAGAATCACATTGGTCATGCAGTCACGTATATACCCACAGCAATAATAATGTCTATTTTATTCTGCTGTCCTTCCATTCCCCACTCCCCTCCCCTCCCCTCCCATTAATCTTCTCTACCCAATCTAATGTGACCCACTTCTTCTTTTTTTTTCCCCTCACATCATCATACCTGAATTCTGTATAACGAAGGAGGTCTCCTTCCCCCTTCCATGCAATTCCCATTCTCCCACCCTTTCCCTCCCAATCTAGAGGTAATTTTCTTCTCATGATCTTCTTCCCTACCCCATTTTGAGTCACCTCCCTTATATCAGAGAAGACATTCAGCATTTGTTTTGGGGGGATTGGCTAACTGCCAGCTGATGACTTAGCATAATCTGTTCTAATGCCATCCATTTCCCTGCAAATGCCATGATCTTATTATTGTTTAGTGCTGAGAAATATTCCATTGTGTATAAATGCCACATTTTTTTATCCATTCATCCATTGAAGGGCATCTAGGTTGGCTCCACAGTTTAGCTATTGTGAATTGTGCTGCTATAAACATTGTTGTGGCTGTGTCCCTGTAATATGCCATTTCAGGTCTTTTGAGTATAGTCTGAGAAGAGGAATAGCTGGGTCAAATGGTGGTTCCATTCCCAGTTTTCCAAGGAATCATCATACTGCTTTCCAAATTGTCTGCACTAATTTGCAGTCCCACCATCAAAGTATGAGTGTACCTTTTTTCCCACATCCTCGCCAGCACTTGTTGTTGTTTGACTTCATAATGGCTGCCATTTTTACTGGAGTGAGATGGTATCTTAGAGTAGTTTTAATTTGCATTTCTCTGATTGCTAGAGATGGTGAGCATTTTTTTATGTATTTGTTGATTGATTGTATATCCTCTTCTGAGAAGTGTCTGTTCAGGTCCTTGGCCCATTTGATGTTTGGGTTATTTGTTTTTTGTTGTTTAACTTTTTTAGTTCTTTGTATATCCTAGAGATTAGAGCTCTGTCTTATGTGTGAGGGGTAAAAATTTGTTCCCAGGATGTAGGCTCCCTATTCACTTCACATATTATTTCTCTTGCTGAGAAAAAACTTTTTAGTTTGATTTCATCCCATTTGTTGATTCTTGGTTTTAATTCTTGTGCTATAGGCATCTTATTAAAGAACTTTGGGCCTAACCCCACATGATGGAGATTAGGGACTACTATTTCTTCTATTAGACAGAGAGTCTCTGGTTTGATTCCTAGATCCTTGATCCATTTTGAGTTAACATTTGTGCATGGTGAGAGATAGGGATTCAATTTCATTTTGTTGTATATGTATTTCCAGTTCTCCCAGTACCATTTGTTAAAGATGCTATCCTTTCTCTATTGCATGCTTTTAGCACCTTTGTCTAATATAATGTAGTTGTAATTTTGTGGATTGGTCTCTGTGTCCTCTATTCTGTACCTTTGGTCTACCCACCTGTTTTGGTGCCAGTACCATGCTGTTTTTGTTACTATTGCTCTGTAGTATAGTTTAAGATCTGGTATAGCGATACCACCTGTTTTACTCTTCCTGCTTAGAAATGCTTTAGCTATTCTGTGTCTCTTATTTTTCCAGATGAATTTCATAATTGCTTTTTCTATTTCTGTGAGGAATGCCATTGGGATTTTGATTGGAATCGCATTGAATCTATAAAGTGTTTTTGGTAATATGGCCATTTTAATAATATTAATTCTACCTATCCATGAGCAAGGTATATCTTTCCATCATCTAAGGTCTCCTTCTATTTCTCTCTTTAGGGTTCTATAGTTTTCATTGTGTAGATCTTTCACCTCTTTTGCTAAGTTGATTCCCAACTATTTTATTTTATTTTTTTTTTTTTTTGAGGATATTGTGAATGGGGTAGTTTTCGTCATTGCCATTTCAGAGGATTTGTCACTGATATACAAGAATGCCTTTCATTTATGGGTGTTGATTTTATATTCTGCCACTTTTCTGAATTCGTATACTAGTCCTAGGAGTTTCTTGGTAGAACTTTTGGGCTTTCTGCTAGGTATAGGATCATGTCATCAGCAAATAGTGCTAGTTTAAGTTCTTCTTTTCCTATATTTATGCCTTAAATTTCTTTTGTCTGTCTAATTGCTCTGGCCAGTGTTTCAAGAACTATGTTGAGTAGAAGTGGTGAGAGAGGGCATCCCTGTCTTGTTCCAGATTTTAGAGGGAATGCCTTCAATTTTTCTCCGTTTAGAATGATGTTGGCCTGAGGCTTAGCATAGATAGCTTTTACAATGTTGAGGTAAGTTCCTGTTATCCCTAGTTTTACTAGTGTTTTAAACATAAAGGGAATCTGTATTTTGTTGAATGCTTTTTCTTCATCTATCGAAATGATCATATGGTTCTTATCTTTAAGTCTATTGATGTGGTGAATTACATTTATTGATTTCCATATGTTGAACCATCCTTGCATCCCAGGGATGAAATCCACTTGATTATGGTGCATGATTCTTTTTGATATGTTTTTGTATCCAATTTGCCAGAATTTTATTGAGGATTTTGCATCTATATTCATCAGAGATATTGGTCTGAAATTTTCTTTCTTTGAAGTGTCTTTATCTGGTTTAGGAATCAGGGTGATGTTGGTCTCGTAGAATGAATTTGGAAGTACTCCCTCTTTTTCTATTTCCTAAAATATATTGAAGAGTATTGGTATTAGTTCTTCTTTAAAGATCTTGTAAAACTTTGTTGTATATCTGTCCGGTCCTGGGCTTTTCTTGGTTGGTAATCTTTTGATTGCTTCTTCTATTTCCTCACATGATATTGGTCTGTTTAAGTTGTGTATATCTTCCTGACTCAATCTGGGCAGATCATATGACTTAAAGAATTTATCGATGACTTCACTATCTTCTATTTTATTGGAGTATAAGTTTTCAAAATAATTTCTAATTATCTTCTGTATTTCTGTAGTGTCTGTTGTAATATTGCCTTTTTCATCCCATAAGCTAGTAATTTGGGTTCTCTCTCTCTTCTTCTCGTTAGCTTGGCTAAGGGTCTGTCAATCTTATTTATTTTTTCTAAGAACCAACTTTTAGTTTTGTCAGATTTTTCAATTGCTTCTTTTATTTCAATTTCATTTATTTCAGCTCTGATTTTAGTTATTTCTTGCCTTCTACTAAATTTGCTATTGATTTTCTCTTCTTTTTCTAGGGCTTTGAGATGTAGCATGAGGTCATTTATTTGTTGGCTCTTTCTTTTTTTGAGGAATGACCTCCATGCAATGAATTTTCCTCTTAGAACTGCTTTCATAGTGTCCCATAGATTTCAATATGTTGTGTCTGTGTTTTCATTTATCTCTTTTTTTTATTGGTTGTTCAAAACATTAAAAAGCTCATAATATATCATCTTTCATACATTTGACTCAAGTGAGTTATGAACTCCCATTTTTACCCCAAATACAAATTGCAGAATCACATCGGTTACACACTCACATTTTTACATAATGGCATATTAGTGACTGTTGTATTCTGCTACCTTTCCTATCCTCTACTATCCCCCCTCCCCACCCCTCCCATCTTCTCTCTCTACCCCATCTACTGTAATTCATTTCTCTCCTTGTTTATTTTCCCATTCCCCTCACAACTTCTTATATGTAATTTTGTATAACAATGAGGGTCTCCCTCCATTTACATATTGCCATACTAGTGTCTGTTGTATTCTGCTGCCTTTCCTATCCTCTGCTATCCCCCCTCCCCTCCCCTCCTCTCCCCTCTTCTCTCTCTACCCCATCTACTGTAATTCATTTCCCCCCCTTGTTGTTTTTTCCCTTACCCCTCACTTCTTCTTGTATGTAATTTTGTATACCCCTGAGGGTCTCCTTCCATTTCCTTGCAATTTCCCATCTGTCTCCCTTTTCCTCCCACCTCTCATCCCTGTTTAATGTTAATCTTCTTCTCTTGCTCTTCCACCCTACTCTGTTCTTAGTTACTCTCCTTATATCAAAGAAGACATTTGGCATTTGTTTTTTTAGGGATTGACTAGCTTCACTTAGCAAAATCTGCTCTAATGCCATCAATTTCCCTGCAAATTCTATGATTTTGTGATTTTTTAATGCAGAGTAATACTCCATTGTGTATAAATGCCACATTTTTTTATCCAATCATCTATTGAAGGGCATCTAGGTTGGTTCCACAGTCTAGCTATTGTGAATTGTGCTGCTATGATCATTGATGTGGCAGTATCCCTATAGTACGCTCTTTTAAGATCCTCAGGGAATAGTCCGAGAAGGGTGATAGCTAGGTCAAATGGTGGTTCCATTCCCAGCTTTCCCAGGAATCTCCATACTGCTTTCCAAATTGGCCGCACCAATTTGCAGTCCCACCAGCAATGTACAAGTGTACTCTTTCCCCCACATCCTCGCCAGCACTTATTGTTATTTGACTTCATAATGGCTGCCAATCTTACTGGAGTGAGATGGTATCTTAGGGTGGTTTTGATTTGCATTTCACTGACTGCTAGAGATGGTGAGCATTTTTTCATGTACTGGTTGATTGATTGTATGTCCTCCTCTGAGAAGTGTCTGTTCAGGTCCTTGGCCCATTTGTTGATTGGGTTATTTGTTATCTTATTGTTTAATTTTTTGAGTTCTGTGTATACTCTGGATATTAGGGCTCTATCTGAAGTGTGAGGAGTAAAGATTTGTTCCCAGGATGTAGGCTCCCTATTTACCTCTCTTATTGTTTCTTTTGCTGAGAAAAAACTTTTTAGTTTAAGTAAGTCCCATTTGTTTATTCTAGTTATTAACTCTTGTGCTATGGGTGTCCTATTGAGGAATTTGGAGTCCGACCCCACAGTATGTAGATCGTAGCCTACTTTTTCTTCTATCAGACGCAGAGTCTCTGATTTGATATCAAGCTCCTTGATCCATTTTGAGTTAACTTTTGTGCATGGCGAAAGAAAGGGATTGTTTCATTTTGTTGCATATGGATTTCCAGTTTTCCCAGCGCCATTTGTTGAAGATGCTATCCTTCCTCCATTGCATGCTTTTAGCCCCTTTATCAAATATAAGATAGTTTTAATTTTGTGGATTGGTTTCTGTGTCCTCTATTCTGTACCAGTGGTCCACCCACCTGTTTTGGTACCAGTACCATGCTGTTTTTGTTACTATTGCTCTGTATTATAGTTTGAAGTCTGGTACGCTATACCGCCTGATTCACACTTCCTGCTTAGAGTTGTTTTTGCTATTCTGGGTCTTTTATTTTTCCATATGAATTTCATGATTGCTTTATCTATTTCTACAAGAAATGCCATTGGGATTTTGATTGGCATTGCATTAAACCTATAGAGAACTTTTGGTAATATCGCCATTTTGATGTTAGTTCTGCCTATCCATGAACAGGGTATATTTTTCCATCTTCTAAGATCTTCTTCTATTTCTCTCTTTAGGGTTCTATAGTTTTCATTGTTTAATTTTTCACCTCTTTTGTTAGATTGATTCCCAAGTATTTTATTTTTTTTGAGGATATTGTGAATGGAGTGGTTTTCCTCATTTCCATTTCAGAGGATTTATTGCTGATATACAGGAATGCCTTTTATTTATGCGTGTTGATTTTATATCCTGCCACATTGCTGAATTCATTTATTAGCTCTAGTAGTTTCTTTGTAGATCCTTTTGGGTCTTCTAGGTATAGAATCATATCATCTGCAAATAGTGATAATTTGAGTTCTTCTTTTCCTATTTTTATGCCTTTAATTTCTTTCATCTGTCTAATTGCTCTGGCCAGTGTTTCAAGAACTATGTTGAACAGAAGTGGTGAGAGAGGGCATCCCTGTCTTGTTCCAGATTTTAGAGGGAATGCCTTCAATTTTTCTCCATTCTAAATGATGCTAGCCTGAGGTTTAGCATAGATAGCTTTTACAATATTGAGGTATGTTCCTGTTATCTCTAGTTTTTCTAGAGTTTTGAACATAAAGGGATGCTGTACTTTGTTGCATGCTTTCTCTGCATCTATCGAGATGATCATATGGTTCTTATCTTTAAGTCTATTGATGTAGTGAATAACATTTATTGATTTCCGTATATTGAACCAGCCTTGCATCCCAGGGATGAATCCTACTTGATCATGGTGCACAATTTTTTTGATATGTTTTTGTATCCAGTTCACCAGAATTTTATTGAGGACTTTTGCATCTAGATTCATTAGAGATATTGGTCTGTCGTTTTCTTTCTTTGAAGTGTCTTTGTTTGGTTTAGGAATCAGGGTGATGTTGGCCTCATAGAATGAATTTGGAAGTTCTCCCTCTTTTTCTATTTCCTGGAATAGCTTGAAAAGTATTGGTATTAGTTCTTCTTTAAAGGTTTTATAAAACTCTGCTGTATACCTATCCGGTCCTGGGCTCTTTTAATTGGTAGTCTTTTGATGGCTTCTTCTATTACCTCAATTGATATTGGTCTGTTTAGGTTGTCAATATCCTCCTGACTCAATCTGGGTAGATCATATGACTTAAGAAATTTATTGATGCCTTCACTATCTTCTATTTTATTGGCGTATAAGGATTCAAAATAATTTCTAATTATCTTCTGTATTTCTGAAGTGTCTGTTGTGATATTGCCTTTTTCATCCCGTATGCTAGTAATTTGAGTTCTCTCTCTTCTTCTCTTCATTAGCATGGCTAAGGGTCTGTCAATCTTATTTATTTTTTCAAAGAACCAACTTTTAGTTTTGTCCATTTTTTCAATTGTTTCTTTTGTTTCGATTTCATTAATTTCAGCTCTGATTATAATTATTTCTTGCCTTCTACTTCTTTTGCTGTTGCTTTGCTCTTCTTTTTCTAGGATTTTGAGATGAAGTGTGAGATCATTTATTTGTTGGTTTTTCTTTTTTTTAAGGAATGAACTCCAGGCAATGAATTTTCCTCTTAGAACTGCTTTCATTGTGTCCCATAGATTCCAATATGTTGTGTCTGTGTTTTCATTTATCTCTAAGAATTTTTTAATTTTCTCCTTGGTGTCTTCTATAACCCATTGATCATTCAGTAACCTATTGTTCATTCTCCAAGTGATGCATGATTTTTCCTTCCTTCTTTTATCATTGATTTCCAGTTTCATTCCATTATGATCAGATAAGATGCATGGTATTATCTCTACTCCTTTATAATGTCTAAGAGTTGCCCTGTGACATAATATATGATCTATTTTTGAGAAGAATCCATGTGCTGCTGAGAAAAAAGTGTAACTGCTTGATGATGGGTGGTATATTCTATATATGTCAATTAAGTCTAGGTTGTTAATTGTATTATTGAGTTCTATAGTTTCTTTATTCAACTTTTGTTTGGAAGATCTGTCCAGTGGTGAGAGAGGTGTGTTGAAGTCTCCCATAATTATTGTATGGTGGTCTATTAGATTCTTGAACTTGAGAAGAGTTTGTTTAATGAACATAGCTGCACCATTGTTTGGAGCATATATATTTATGATTGTTATGTCTTGTTGGTGTATGGTTCCCTTGAGCAGTATGTAGTGTCCCTCTTTATCCCTTTTGATTAACTTTGGCTTGAAATCTATTTTATCTGATATGAGTATGGACACTCCTGCTTGTTTCCAAAGTCCATATGAGTGATATGATTTTTCCCAACCTTTCACCTTCGGTCTATGTATGTCTTTTCCTATCAAATGCATATCCTGTAGGCAGCATATTGTTGGATCTTTTTTTTTTTTTGATCCATTCTACTAGCCTGTGTCTCTTAATTGGTGAGTTTAAGCAATTAACATTTAGGGTTATTATTGAGATATGGATTGTTCTTCCAGCTATATTTGTTTATTTATGTTACTTAACATGGTTTGTTTTTCCTCTTTGATTATTTTTCCCCTTTACTGTACTACCTCCCACTGTTGGTTTTCATTGTTATTTTCCATTTCCTCTTCCTGTAGTGTTTCGCCGAGGATGTTTTGAGGAGATTGTTTTCTTGCTGCAAATTTTTTTAACTTTTGTTTATCGTGGAAGGTTTTAATTTCATCTTCCATCCTGAAGCTTAATTTCGCTGGATACACAATTCTTGGTTGGAACCCATTTTGTTTCAGCATTTGAAATATGTTGTTCCAGGATCTTCTAGCTTTCAGAGTCTGTGTTGAAAGATCAGCTGTTATCCTGATTAGTTTACCCCTAAATGTAATCTGCTTCCTTTCTCTTGAAGCTTTTAAAATTCTCTCCTTATTCTGTATGTTGGGCATCTTCATTATAATGTGTCTAGGTGTGGATCTCTTATGATTTTGCACATTCACCATCCTTTAGGCTTCTAGGATTTGGGATTTTGTCTCATTCTTCAAGTCTGGGAAGTTTTCTCGTATTTTTTCATTGAAGAGATTGCTCATTCCTTTGGTTTGGACCTCTATACCTTCCTGTATCCCAATGCCTCTTTAGTTTGATCTCTTTATGTTATCCCATATTTCTTGGATGTTCTGCTCATGGTTTCTTAAGAGTCTCCCTGAGCTGTCTATGTTCATTTCAAGTTGAAATACTTTGTCTTTATTGTCTGTTGTTCTATCTTCTAAGTGTTATACTCTGCTGGTAGTATTCTCATTTGAGTTTTTAAGTTGGTTTATTGCTTCCTGCATTTCTAGGATTTCTGTTTGTTTGTTTTTTATAACCTCTATCTCCCTGTATAGTTGATCTTTTGCTTCTTGGATTTGTTAATGTAATTCATTGTTGAAGTGATCTTTCATTGTCTGATTTTGCTGTCTAATGTCTTCCTTGAGACTCCAGATCATCTGAAGCATGTAAATCCTGAATTAACTTTATCTGACATTCCATCTGCTGCAGCTATTACTTCTTCTAAAGTTGAGTTGACCTGCATTGCTTGTGGTCCTTTCTTTCCTTGTCTTTTCATACTGCTCGCATTTCTTTCTGCTTGGTGAAACTGTTGTGTTATTGAATTTTCCCCCTATATATTTATATTGCTCTTGTATAGTTGCAAAGTCTCCCTTGCAGGGGTGGGCAGCAGCTGTGCTCCTCCTCCAATTGGGGTGATCTCTCTATCACACCAGCGGGCCGCTGGGCCCCTTCTCCAGGTCGCGTGGTCTGCCCACCTTGCAGGCAACGGCTGGGCCCCTCCTCAAATAGGGGTGATCTGCCTACCATGCTGGTGGGCCGCTGGGCCTGTTCTCCAGGTTGCAGGTCTGCCTACCTTGCAGGCGCGGGCGGCAGCTGTGCCCCTCCTCCAATTGGGGTGATCTTTCAACTAGGCTGGCTGGCCGCTGGCCCCTTCTCTGGGACGCACGGTCTGCCTACCTTGTGGGCGGCAGCTGGGCCCTTCCTCCAATTGGGGTGATGTGTCTACCATGTCGGCGGGCCGCTGGGCCTGTTCTGCCCATCGGTCGCAGGTCGGTTTCAGGCGCGGGCAGCGGTTCTCCTCTGCCCCTCCTCCAATTGGGGTGACATGTCTACCACGCTGGCCCTAAATAACTCTTAAATTTGGTCTTTTTATGGTATCCCAGATTTCTTGGATGTTCTGCTCATGGTTTCTTATCAGTTTTTCTGTGTTGTTTAGGCTCTTTTCCAGATATATATTTTTGTCTTCATTGTCTGATGTTCTGACTTCTAATTGGTCTACTCTACTGGTGATACTCTCATTTGAGTCTTTAATTTGGTTTATAATTTCCTTTATTTCCAGTATTTCTGTTTTATTTTTATTTATTTTTTTTTTTTGTATAACCTCTATCTCCCTGTAGAGTTCATCTTTTGCTTCTTGGAATTGTTTATGTAATTCATTGTTAAAGTGACCTTTTATTGTCTGCATTTGCTGTCTAAGTTCTTCCTTGAGACTCCAGATCAACTGAAGCATGTATATCTTGAAATCTTTATCTGACGTTTTTTCTGCTGCAGCTAACAACTCCTCAATTGTTGAGTTTTCCTGCATTATTTGTGTCCTTTTTTTTCCTTGTTTTTCCATGATGCTCACATTTCTTTCCAGCTCTGTGTGACTGATGTGCTATTAATGACTCCTATAAATTTGTGTTGTTTTTGTATAGCTCTGAGGTCTCTCCTTTGTGATGGGAGATAATGTCTAGAGATGTTGGATTCAATTACAATTTAAAGTAAATTCATTAGCTTCATAAAAGTCATACAGGTTCTGGTGGTATATAGAGATCTGAGGGTTGGACAAAGGACTTTATGTTTAGGAGGAAAGATGTGAGGATATGGGGGTTAATATATCTTAGCTACTTTGGAGGAGAGCTCTAATGAAGGGGGTTATCAACAGGAGAATAGACAGGAGTACTTTGGGGTAGCTAAGTACTTGGGAGTACTATAAGAAGCATATAAACATTCACCTATTTGCATTTAGTAAATTACACGTAGTTGAAATAGTAACGCTGGGGAGGTTGAGAAGCGAAGAGAAGGGGGAAGTGAAGTAAAAAGAAAAGAAGAAGAAGTGAAAGAAAGAAAGAAAAAATACTCTCTTAGAGTTCTGTTTTCTTCTTTAACAGTAGGTGGCATTGTGCATTCCAGGTTGAGTCTCTGCCCTCAGGATGTAGGAAGCAATCCGTGTGGGGCAGCTCTCCCTCCCCTGCCAGGCGCCTCTCCAATCCCAGTCTCTTTGGGTTGCTCCTGGTCTCTACCCCCCTCACTTCTCCTGCTCACCAGGCCCCAGTCACTGGGGCTCCTCTCCACAGCCCTGGGTTCACTCTGGGCGTGTGGCGCCCTGGTAACTGTGAGCTCGCCATCAGCTGAGTGCTCTTTGTTGGGCACTCACCAAGTCATCACAGTTGATCTGTCACCAATCTTGCTGTCCTCTCCATGAAATCCTCCCCCAGGTGAAGAGGTAGATTTTCCAAGATGGCGGCAGCCCTTTCCACTCCGGGGTGTCTGCTGAGGGGGAGGGAGCTGGGTTGTTTCTCCACTAAGTCCAAACTTCAGTCCTTGGTCCAATGCCCCATGCAATCTGGTGCGTTCTATCTCCAAAGAATCCGAAACTCTGTGTCTCTAAGCTGCCAGCACTCCAAAGCTTTCCCTTCCACTGGCAGCATTCAATTCTGCTGGCCAGTTTCCACGCATGGAACAATTCCGGGTTTCTTCCGTTCTGGACTATTTTTAAGACCAGCCCCTGTTAATAATCCTGTCACAGGCTCTGGTGGAGGCAATCCCCCACTCACTGTCTTGACAGGGTCACAGTGAGAAAAAGTGTTGGCAAAGCCGCTCTCCCACTGTCTTGACAGGGTCACAGTGAGGATGAATGCTGGCAAAGCCACGCTGGTTGGTGGGTAACCGAAACCATGAGACCCTTTTTTATGTAATTGGGACTTTGCATTTTCATGCTTATGTTTCTCACAGGAGGCATGAGTATGTTAAATGCCAAACAAATTAAATTTTAGATGCCTAGAACAGAACAGGTAGTTCATGCCTTGGAGGCCGTTCTACCCACCCCTCAGCATATCTAGGACAAAGTAAAAGGCTATTCTTCTATCTTAGTACATTGTGGACAAACCTAATAACGGACAACAATCATCCTCTGAAAAGCAAACTCTTTGAGAACTAGTGTACCTTGACTGAGAAACAAAGAAACTCTTTGAGAAAGCAACTCAACCAGTTTTATGAGAATAAATTTAGAAATTAATTAAAATAGCTTTATAAGACACAGTTTTAGAATAATGTTAAAAATATTATTTTATTTAGATTCTTAAGTTTAGAAATTCTTAAGTCTTTAGTTGTATAGGTTTCTGATATGTTTTAAGAATGATTCATAAACTTTAGGATATTTTAAATATAAGATTTAAAGGGACTTTTTTAGATAGGAATTTTAGATTAAAAATAAAGTACAAGTGTACTTTAGGTTAATGATTGATTAGGAGACTTAGAGTCTGGTTACGTAGTTTGGCATTAGTTAATAAGGAAATAACATATCTTGGGAAAAATAGTAAATCTTGGGAAAATCTGAAGGATGTAAATTGGTGACATGTTTTATTGATGATTCTGTACTTTGATGATTGTATGGCTGGGGGTCATATCCTGGAAGAATGTAGATCGGTGTGCTCTCAATCATGGTTAAGGAAATGTCATGCCCTGGCAAAGTTTTAAATTATATAATCAATGACGTATTGTGAATCTATAATGATAAGAAAAATTGTAATAAAAAGGGGACCCAGAGAAAGCAGCTTTAGCCCTCTCTCTGAAGATTGCTCAAATGGAACGACTCCTGTCTCATCATTTCGCCGATGCCACTCCTCCTTCAGGACTCCCTGGACCCTACTGGGGCTGGACCCCGACAAGGCTCCATGAAGTTTAAAGTCGTGGATTAGGGCTCCTATGAGTGGGAGCGTCTGTCCACCAACTCGGGGTCACGTAACAAGTTCTCCTCTAATCCACCATCTTGGAATGCCTAAACAATTATTTATAGAGTGCCTAATATACGACAAAAAATACACAAGGAATTAGAAAGAGAGAAAAAAAATAAGGCAACATTCCTGCCTTTAAGAGTCTTCCATACTGCAGGGCACAGAGAATAACAGAGTTTCAATGTCACCAGGTTGCTGTAGTGCAGAGGGTGTACTATGGGCCTATAAAAAGGAGCAAGAGCAGAGCAGCAGGTTTAAAGCAGAGTTGCCCAACAGAATTATCTCAGGCACTTTCAAAAAATATTGGGAGTCTTAGCCCTCATTTCTGTCTCTAACACTCAAGTCTGCATTCAGGTGTTACTTCCCCTTGGAGGTCTGCCCACTTCCTCACAGGAATATTTAAGGGTTCTTGCTTCTGTCTACCCACTGCATGGATGATTTCTTCAGTGGAACTATTACCCAGAAATGGATTAAGACACTTTGCCTGTGGGGCTTCAAGCTCCTTGGGAAGGGACTACCACATGCATAGAAGAATCGGATGAATAAATAAACTCCATGTCTAGTCCTAGCTATTAAGAGACTTGCAATATAGTGGTCTTTTTAAAAAAGGCTTTTGGTGTCACTTTATAGATTCCACATTGTAGGCTACTTTTTTTGATGCCAAATAAATTCAAGTAAAATATCCTCTTTTGCATTATGGGTACATAAGATGAAGTTCATAGTGAAATCCACATGAATTTGACAAATGTGTTCATCCGTCCCAATAGGACTCATTTTAAGCAACAATTGCACAAGTCAGAATTGACAGATATAATTGCCAAAAGTGATTTTTTTCTTTTTTTCTTTTTTAAGAGCCTAGCGACACTTTACCACTGAGCTATATCTCCATTTCTTTTTTATTTTGAGACAGAGTCTCACTAAGTTGCTAAGGCTAGCCTCAAGTTTGTGATCCCCCTGCCTCAGCCTCCTGATTTGCTGAGATTACAGACATATACCACTCACAAGGCAATACTTTAAAAATATCCAGTTTCAGTTTTGTTTCCTCTCCAGTGACTCATTACAAGGTTTTTCTTCTAGTTATTCTGACCAGAACAATTGGGTTTCAGGGACAATTCCCCTGACCATATGAGAAAAACTGGAAAATCCAGGTTTCTGCAGAAGTACTTGGTCATTATTCCCCAATGCTGATAATTAAGCACTTTTTTGATTATTATAGTTTTTATATAATAGCAGTCATACAAGCCAAAAACTCAGCTATTCAGGAAACCTAATTACTTGAGGATGCTGTGGTCTGGGAACTGGTAGGTGCAAAGACAGAAAGTAAAGATAACTACTGAAAAAAATTGGACTTGATATATTAAATTCAGTTATAGAAAATAGTCTAGTGATAGAATCTGCACTACAGAGTATTCTTGGCAAAAGATTCCATGAGTAGGAAATGAAAATAAATAAATAAATAAAACTATGTAAAGGGAGGAACTACACTAAAGGAACAGCCAAAGGAGAAACCAAGTCAAGTTAAAAACAAAATACCAAAATGCCCAGGAACACTAAATATATCTCAATAATAACCCTGAATGTGAATGGCCTAAACTCATCAATTAATACAGAGACTGGCAGATTGGACCCAACAATATGCTGCCTTCAAGAGACTCATCTCACAGGAAAAGACATACAAAACTGAAGGTGAAAGGTTAGGGGGAAATGCACCACTCACATGGACCACATAAACAAGCAAGGTTTCCAGCCTCAGATCAGATAAAGTGGACTTCAAACAAAAGTTAGTGAACAGGGATAAAGAAGAACATTTCATACATCAGGAAGACATAACAGTCATAAATATATATGCCCCAAAAACTGGGGCACTCATGTATATCAAATAAACCCTTCTCAACTTCAAGAATCGAATAGAACACAACACAATAATCCTGGTGACTTTAACACACCTCTCTCACCATTGGACAGATCTTCCAAACAAAAACTAAAAAAAGAAAACTTTAGAACTCAATAAAACAATTGATGATTTAGACTTAACAGAAATATTAGAAAATTCCATCCATCAATGAGCAAATACACTTTTTTCTTAGCAGCACATGGATACTCCCCATATGGATCATCCCCACATGGTTCCTCCCCTACACCATATGTTATACCACACACCAAGTCTTAGCAAACACAAAAAAATAGAGATACTATCCTGCATTCTTTCTAACCATAATGAAGTGAGATTAGAAATCAATGATAAAATGAAAAATAAAAGTTACTCTAACACTTGGAGACTAAATAATACACTATTGAATGACACATGGGTAACAAAAGGCACCAGGGAGAAAATTTAAAAAATTCTTAGAAGTAAATGAGAAATCTGATACAACATATTAAAATCTCTGGGACACTATAAAGGCAATACTAAGAGGAAAGTTCATTGCATTAAGTTCATTCACTAAAAGAAGAAAAAGTCAACAAATAAAAGACTTGAAATTACATGTCAAAGCCCTAGAGAAAGAAGAACAGACAAACACCAAAAGTAATAGAAGACAGGAAATAATTAAAATCAGGGCAGAAATCAACAAAATTGAAACAAAAGAAACAATTCAAAAACTTGAAAAACAATAAGTTTGTTCTTTGAAAAAATAAATATAATTGACAAACCCTTAGCCATCCTAATGAAAAGAAGGAGAAAATTCAAATTACTAAAATTTGTGATGAAAAGGAACTCTCACGACAGACACTATTGAAATACAGAAGATAATTAGAAACTATTTTGAAAATTTAAACTCCAGTAAATAGAAAACCTTGAAGATACCAACAGATTTCTAGAGGCATATGATCTACACAAACTGAACCAGGAGGACATACACAATTTAAACAGATCAATTTCAAACAAGGAAATAGAAGACCTATCAAAAGCCTACAAGTGAAGAAAAGCCCATGACAAGACAGATTCTCAGCCAAGTTCTACAAGACCTATAAAAAGACTTAATACCAATACTCCCCAAATTATTCCATGAAATACAAAGGAGGAAACCCTTCCAAACTCATTCTATGAGGTTAGTATCACTCTGATACCAAAACCAGACAAGACACATCAAAGAAAAAATATTCAGAGCAATAGCCCTGATGAACATAGATGCAAAAATTCTCAAAAAATTGGCAAATTGCATACAAAAACAAATTTTAAAAAATAGTGCACTATTTTTGATTAAGTGGGGTTCATTCCTGGGATGCAAGGTTGGTTCAACATGTGGAAATCAATAAATGTAATGCCTCACATCAATAGACTTAAAGACAATAATCTTATGATTATATCAATTGATGCAGAGAAAACATTTGACAAAATACAGCATGCTTTCATGTTCAAAACACTCAAAAAACTAGGGATAGTGTGAACATATCTCAGCATTGTAAAAGGTATCTATGCTAAGCCCAAGGCCAACATCATTCTAATGCAGAAAACTTGAAAGCATTCCTTCTAAAAACTGGAACAAGTCAGGGATACCCTCTCTCACCAATTCTATTCAACTTAGGTCTGGAAACCCTTGCCAGAGCAATTAGACAGACAAAGGAAATTAAAGGGATACCTGAAAAGGAAAAGAAAAACTCAAACTATCACTATTTGCTGATGACATGATTCTCTACTTAGAAGATCCAAAAAATTTCCACCAGAAAACTTCTAGAATTAATAAATGAATTCAGCAAAGTAGCAGGATACAAAATCAATACCCATAAATAAAATGCATTTCAATACATCAGTGATGAATCCACTGTAAGAGAAATTAGGAAAGCTATCCTATTCACAATAACCTCAAAAAAAAAATACTTGGGAATCAAGCTAACAAAAGAAATAAAAGACCTCTACAATGATAACTACAGAACACTAAAAAAAGAAAATTAAGAAGACTTTAGAAGATTAAAACATCTCCCATGTACATGGATAGGCAGATTAACATTGTCAAAATGGCCATACTACCCAAAGTGCAATACAGATTCATTACTATTCCAATTAAAATCCCTACATCATTCCTTATAGAAATAGAAAAGGCAATTATGAAATTCACTTGGAAAAATAAGAGACCAAGAATATCCAAAGCAAACCTTAACAAGAAGAGTGAAGCTGGAGGCATCTCAATACCAGACCTTAAAATATACTACAAACCCATAGTAACAAAAACTGCATGGTATTGGCACCAAAATAAACACATAGACCAATGGTACAGAATAGAAGACACAGAACAAACCCACATAAATGCAGTTATCTCATACTAGACAAAGGCTCCAAAAACATACATTGGAGGAAAGATACCCTCCTCAACAAATGGTGTTGGGAAAACTGGAAATCCAAATGCAGCTAAATGAAACTAAACCCCTATCTATCACCTTGCACAAAACTCAACTCAAAGTAGATCAAAGACCTAAGAATTAGACAAGGGAATTACATACCCTACATCTAATAGAAGAAAAAGCAGGCCCAAATCTTCATTATGTCAGATTAGGCTCTGATTTCCTCAACAAGACTCCTAAAGCACAATAAATAAAATCAATAATCAATAAACAGAATGGATTCAAATTAAAAAGCTTCTTCTCAGCAAAAGAAATAATCAGTGAGGTGAAAAGAGAGCCTACATTTTGGGAGCCAATTTTTGCCACACACATCAAATACAGCACTAATCTCTAGGATATATAAAGAACACAAAAAACTTAACACAAAAAAACAAAAAACCCAATCAATAAGTTGGCCACGGAGCTGAACAGACACTTCTCAGAAGAAGATATATAATCGATCAACAAATATATGAAAAAATGTTCAACATCTCTAGTAATTAGAGAAATGCAAATCAAAACTATTCTAAGATTTCATCTCACTCCATTCAGAATGACAGTTATCAAAAATACAAGCAACAATAAGTGTTGGTGAGAATGTGGGGGGAAAGGTAGGAAAGATGGTGGAATGAGAAAGACATCATTACCCTAGGCATATGTACGATTGCACAAATGGTGTGATTCTACTTCATGTACAACCAGAGAAGCGAAAAAATCTGCTCCATTTGTGTACAACGAATGGAAGAGCTTCCTATGGTCATGTATAACTGATCACAACTAATAAAAATGGGCTGGTTTATAGAAAAAAAATGAGAATAATTGAAATTTCTTAATTAATTTCAATAAAATGGGTTTTTGTTTTTAAACAGCAAAGAGCCTACATTTCTATCATTTAAAACATATTTTATTATAGTTAACTGATTCCAACCACTTCTGTATTAGTAGTCATACACAGTAGTTGGTCATGCACAATAATTTGTGTTACAAAAATTGTTGGCAATAATTTTTCTATTTATTGGAGTATAAATTTTCAAAATAGTTTCTAATCATTGTCTGTATTTCAGTAGTATTGTCATGACATTTCCTTTTTCTCCACAAATTTTAGTAATTTGAGTTTTCTCTCTCTTTTCATTTGGGTGGCTATGGGTTTATCAATTATATTTATTTTTTCAAAAAACCAACTTTTTGTTTTGTCAGTTTTAAATTGTTTCTTTTGTTTCAATTTCATTGATTTCCATTCTGATTTTAATTATCGCCTGTCTTCTACTGCTTTTGGTGTTGATTTGTTCTTATTTCTCTAGGGCTTTTGAGATGCAATTTCAGATCATTTTGTTGTTGTTGTTGGCTTTCTATTCTTTTAATGAATAAGCTCAATGTAATGAATTTTGCTCTTACCACTGCCTTCCTACTGTCCCAGAAATATGTTCTCATTTATCTCTAAGTATTTTTTTTAAATTTCACCCTTGATTTCTTTTGCTATCCATTTGTCATTAATAGTGTACTACTTAGTCTCCAGGTTTTGGAATTTTTCATTGATTTCTAATTTCATTCCATTGTGATCTATTGGAATGCAGGATAGTGTTCTATTTTTTTTATTTGCTAAGAGTTGCTTTTTGATGTAAGATATGGACTAGTTTAGAGAAGGATCCATGTGCTGCTGAGAGAAAAATATGTGTCCACTCATGAATGGATAAAATGTTCTATATATGTTCATTAAGTCTAAATCATTGGTTGTATCATTTAGTTCTATAGTTTCCTTGTTCAGGATTCTTGTTTTGTTTTGCTTTGGTTTTTGTGGTTGTTTTTTTAGAACATCTATCCAGTAGTGAGAGAGATGTGTAAAAGACACCCAGTATTATTGTGCTATGATCTATTTGATTCCTGAAATTGAGAAGGGTTTTTTTAATGTACATAGATGCTCCATTGTTTGGGGCATAAATATTTATAATTGTTATGTCTTACTGATGTATCAAACCCTTAAGCAGCATGAAATGTTGTTCTTTGTCTCTTCTGACTAACTTTGGCTTGAAGTCCACTTTACCTTATATGAGGATGGACCCTACTTGCTTACATCATCTATGTGAGTGATACGTTTTTTCCTATCCTTTCACCTTCAGTCTGTGAATGTCTTTGCCCATGAGGTGAGTCTCTTGGAGATGGCATATTGTTGAGTCTTGTTTTTTAATCCAATCTGCTAGTCTATGTCTTTTGATTAATGAATTTAGGCTATTAAAACTCAGTATATTGAGATATTATTTGTATTCCTAGACATTTTGATTTATTTCTGATTTTTAATTTGACAGTTTCTCCTTTGATTGACTTTTCCTTTAGTGCAATTCCTATCTTTGCTGGTTATCACTTTTTTTTCCATTTCAACAACATACACTAGTATGGTGTATTCTGCTGCCTTTCCTATCCTCTACTACCCCCACTCCCCTCCCTTCCCATCTTCTCTCCCTATCCCATCTACTGTAATTCATTTCTCTCTCTTGTTTTTTTTCCCCTTTCCCCTCACTTCCTCTTATATGTAATTTTGTATAACAATGAGGGTCTCCTTCCTTTACCATGCAATTTCCCTTCTCTCTCTCTTTCCCTCCCCCCTCTCATCCCTGTTTAGTGGTGATCTTCATCTCATGCTCTTCCTCTCTATTCTGTTCTTAGTTGCTCTCCTTATATCAAAGAATATTTTAAATATTATATATTTTCTCTTCATTACCTGAAACTCTGTCTTAAAAGTATTCCAGTCAGTTAGTGATGCTTTCAATTGAATTTTTAATTTGGTTGATTTCTTCATTTAGAGGATATCTGCTTGATTTTTTTTTAGAATATCTATTGCTTTTTTGAAGTGATCTTTCACTTCCTGTATTTTCTATTTTTTTACTCCTTATATCATTCTTTATTTCACAGATCAGTTTAACACTGTACATTCTAAACTCCTTCTGTTACATTTCTTCCACTGTGGAAGAAATTAAACCAGTTTCTGCTATGATGTCTACAATGAGAATTGTCACAATAAACAAAAATGATATGATCATTAGTGCCTACAATAAAAACAGTAAGTTGGCAAAAGGGTTTACAATTTTGAATAGTGAACAAGGAGAGGGCAGAAGTTATATAGGATGTGATGATTATGAGGAAAGAGGAAAGAAGATAGAACAAAAAATTAAAGGAAGAATGAAAGAATAATAGAGATTATCTCTTAGCAGAAGGAAACAGAGAGAACTGATGGAAACAGGTTAGAGAAAAAATATATATAAAGTAAAATTTTAAAAAAATGAAAGTATACAGAATAACATGAAAATATACTAATCAAATATCCTAGTCCTCAAAAAACTGATCCATGAAAATAACTGGTTTCTACTATAGTGATACATGTGTACCAATATGTACGTCATCATAATTCACAATAGCAAAGTTACAGAACTAGTCTAGATTATCAATGAGTTAATTGACAAAGAAAATGGGATATATATACACAATGTGGTTTTACTCAAAGTGGAATGAAATTATGGCATTTGATAGCAAATGGATGGAACTGGAGAAAATCAGACTAAGTGAAATAAGAAGGCCAAGGGTCAAATGTTTTCTCTCATATGCAGAAGTAAGACAGAAATAAGGACTTTTTAAAGAGGAAATCTCATGAAAATAGAAGTCATCTCAGTAGAATATAAACAGGGGACTAAGGTGCAGAGATAACCAGAGAAACTGGAATAAACTGATCAAAGTACGCTGATAACTATTACATAATGTCCCTTAAATGTGGACTCTAAAATATATATTTTAGTCTAACTCATAGAACCTGAGAGTAGAACTGTGGTTACCAGAAGCTGGGGAAAGGAGAAACTGAGAGATTGATCAAAGGATACAAACTGACAGCAGTAAGATCCACAGGTTCTGGGGATCTAACATCCAACATGGTAACAATAGTTTATAAACCTGTACCTTTCACTTAAAATCTGATAAGAGATCAGAATCTAAGGGCACTTACCATACACACACACACACACACACACACATGCACACACGAAATATTTGGAAAGAGTGTCATAGAAGCAAACACTTTGTAAGATCTTTATGCCATTATTTCCTGCAATGGACAAATTTCATGTAAGCAACACATCCTCTATTGACACCATCTCAAATCTTCCACCTAGTAGAAAAAATTAATGAAACTCAAAAAATTAAAATTAGTCAAACTTTCAGATACATGGAACTTTTCCTACTCAGTCTTTCCCCTTATGAAATAAAATACTTAATCACAATATTAGATGCTCCTTTGAATTTTTTGTGGTAGGCAAATAATTCAGGAGGAAATTTATAAATCCTTGATCAATGGATGATGAAGTGCTCTAAAAATGCTAGCTCATATCACCTCAGAGCACAGTAATAATAAATACCCTACAATAAATTTACACCTCTGAGGTGGCACATGAAAATCTTAATTAAATGACTACTAGGATATGAAAATATAAGTGGCCAGGCTGAATACAGACCTAAGGACTTTTGGAACATCCTGTAAATTCTTCTCTTAATGAGATATTCCCTTGGCTATATCAATGATTTTAGAATTATGCTGATCTAATAAATCAACATAGAGTTATAGGTTGACCAAACAGCATATGGTCAACTTGCCTTTATTCCAGAAAAAAAGGCAGGAAGCCCCATTCCCATTTCAGTCTTTCTCCCTCTTCCATGAATTTCTACTGAAAATATAAAATCTTTCTTTCCCCAAATAAGTACCTTTTGACTGCAAATTTCCAAATTTGAGAGCAGTGCATTATATTTCTATACCTATGGCATCTGTGCATAATTTATTTAAAAATTATGTGGAGTAACTAATTGAGAGTAAACAGCCAGTTGTCATTAGAAAGTAGACAAACCAAAATACTAAATCAGCCATTTGTCTCTCTGTAAAATATGCATATTGACTACTTTTAAAAAAAATGCTAAGCAATTTTTAATTTCTTTAGTGTGACTGGCTTTCAAAGCTTTCTCTAAGTCTAATTGACAAGGATGTAGACAGTATTAAAGGAAACAAAAAAGGAATGATAAGGTATCCAGGATCTAGATACAAGCAGAAATGATTACTATGCCCAGGCTGAGGGCCCATGGCAGGGAGCTTTAACAGAAACAAAAGAACTCTGCCAGTAGATAAAGGCCACCAAGGAGAGCTGAGGGCTTTGGTGGAGAAATTCAGAAAACAGGAAGATGAGGAAATTCATACCCTGAGTCCACTTGTTTTCTGTCATCCAAATTCCTGCCATAGCCTCTATTAGCTTCACCCAAGCAGAATCCGAGGGTAAAAACCACCCATTGATCCAGCCCCAAATGTTCATTTTTACAGAGCAGAGTGAACATGATGAAAATTAAGTATAAGAGGACAAGTAAGGACTGGCCCTCACAAGTTTTTATAACCATCCCCCATTACTGAACATTTAGCTTTCTGTCACTTTTTGCTTTGTAAATATTTTTATTTACCAGCAAATATTTTTAGATGTTTTTTTCTCCACATGTGCAAATACTTCCAAAACATATATCTCAAGTGGAGTTTCCAGAAAACACTTCTAAGGTATACTGCTAAGAAGTCCCATATGAAAGTTTATGACCATAGTTGTTAGTTAGGCAACAAGATGAACACCTTCACATATTTACCTATATGAGATACTTGTTGATTAGGGAAAAGAATAAGCTATGTTACCTAGTGGACACAGCTTATTGATGCCTTCCTTTCTTCTTGGTTGGTAGATTCATGACCACTGAAGTTTGTAACTATCAGATCCAAGGCTCTGGGTATCATCATTGTGGAACTGATTCCTTCTGAAACCAGGAATATTTCATCAACACCTTAGCCAACAAACTACACACTACCACACTGTACCTAGTGTTAGGGTTGCAAGAATGCAATTTCTCACTTCGTCATATAGCTGGGTAACTTTCCAACCCAGCTTTTATAAATAATATAGTATATTACCCAACATAGTGACTTTCAGTCTAGAGAACTGATTTGATTTGAATTTCCCTGGTTAATAGTAAATTTGAGCATTATTCATTCTGACTGCCTCTGTAATCTTTCTTAAATGTCTTAAAATATATGTTGTTTCTAGATCATGTATAAAATACTGTCCTTACATCAACTAGGATCCCACCAAGGGAAAAGAACTGCATATGAAAATGAAATGTGAGGAAATATAATTTTAAGGATATAAAATATTTTTCTAAATAAGAGGTATCTCTGACTAGTTTTTTTGGTTTTTGTTTGTTTGTTTGTTTGTTTGTTTGTTTCTTCTTTGGGTTTGTCTCTTAAAAGCTCTGAAGTCGTCACAGTTCATTAGCCCATTTATAAAACATTGCCACTGTCAGAATCAAGAATTTGGTGAAATCAAGAGCCCTTAAATTGCACTTTCAGGGGGATTCATTCAAACTTAAAAACAGATTCCATTACAATGGAAGTGTTTAAAACTGATTTACAATCTTGCTCTTCCCTCACCAGTGAGACGAATAAATGACACATGACCACTTTATATAAACGTGTCTTTAATTCTTTAAAAAGTATCCTCTGACCCCTTTGAAACTTCCGTTGCAATATCCAAGTGAGCACACATTCTGGAACCAGTTAATCTACTTCCCAAATAATGAATCTCTTGGGTAAGCCCAGTCATGTCTCCTCCAGATTCCTATAGATATTATCAAGCAGCAATCTGACAACATCTGCTTTGTTTTCTGATGTGGTGATTTTTATTTATTTTTCTGGATTTGGGGCGAATTTGGTTCTGGTTCTGATTCAACATGTCTCATAAGTAATGAATTCCTCACTGGTGATACTAAGAATTACAAATTTTATTTCAAGATCTGATCATTTGATAATCTCTATTGGGATAGGGGGGACGTAGTGTGCATCAGACGAAAGATAATGGACAATTTGTTTAGTTTGCTTTTTTTATCTATTAGTCTGTTTGTGCAAAAATTTTTCTTCATTCCATGGGAAATAGAACACATCTTACAGATCTGGTATGAGATTGCATATGAAAATATTACACACTTTTATATGAGAGAGAGAGAGAGATTTTACCTATACTTGTATAGAGTCTCTGTATCTTCAGATCATATTAGTAAAATATATTCATTTTTTCTGCTTTTAACCATTATGTCCATCATCCTATGTAGGGCATGATGTAACATGTGGGGCATGTTGCATCAGAAAGGAGGAAACCTAACTTGCTACCCGCTTCCGGGTCCTGGGGCCACATGTGGCTAAGATAGCGCCTGGCAACCAGCCAGGAGGCGGTGCTGTGGGTTGTGACAAAAAATCAGACCACCTTTAGGATAGGTTCAGGGCTCTTCTGCCCTCATGGACAGCTCGTGTGTCCTATTACTGCCTGTAGGATGGGTGTACACGTGAACTCTCCCCACCCTGCTGACCTTTATCCTGATTGGCTCCTCTACATTTTATTAGCTGTGTGTGTTTTCTCAATAAACTGAGATCCTGCTTTGATTGGTCTCCCTGACACGTGTAATTGTCCTCCAGTGAGGGAGGGCTGGTTGCGGGCAGTCAGTCAACCCTTTCCTTTCTTGGTTCATCCTGGTTGGGGCGTGCTCTCCCTATCTCTCCCACAGGCCAGGAGGGAATGGGGGTTGGGGGGTGCTAAAAACCCCGACAATCCTACATATAGGACACCTATAAAAACTTAAATTTTTATGACACCTTTAAAAATACTTAAGTTTTTATAGGTATTCTATATGAGGGATGATGGGACATAATAGATTAAAAATAGCACTTACTACCTTTAACATTGGGTAGGATATTTGCAGAAATAGGGGGTTATATTTTGAGTGTACATGAGCTTTGCTGGCCCACTAAAATAATTGTATGTCAATGATTCTTAATTTTCCTCCTTTGAGGGACAAAAGACTTTTTCCCTGACCAGAATTAGTCAGACTCTCCTGAGCTCTCTTCTCAATTAGGCCTCTACCTTGGCCCCTTTCCTGACGCATATGTATACCCAGTTTTAGCAAAAATCATGCTAAGTAGAAATACAGAGAATACCACACCCTTGATATCTTCTCTTAATAATATCCACTGACCCATAATCTGCTTCTTAGCTATAAAATTCTCCACTTATTCTTACTGTATGGAGAATTCAACACAGTGCAATGCTGAGAGGTCTCTATTCTCCTATTGCAATAGTTCCTGAAAAAATATATTTTTACCATATTAACTGCGGTCAAGCTGCAGGGCATTTGTTGTTGTTGTTGTAGTTGTTGCTTTGATTTGTTTTGTTACTGGGGATGGAACCCAGGGATGCTCTGCCACTAAACCATATCCCTAGCCTTTTTTAGATACTTTATTTAGAGTCAGTGTCTCACTAAATTGCTTAGGGACTCACTATGTTGCCAAGGATGACTTTGAACTCACGGACCTCCTGCCTCAGCCTCCCAAGCTGCTGGGATTACAGGTCTGCACCATCGTGCCTAGCAGACTGTAGGATATTTTTTTTTAAGTATTCTCTATGAAAGAGTAAGTCACTTCAGTTAAAGTCATTAAAAGGGGTAAGGTAACTGAGATGAGAAGAAATAGTGGACAACATACAAATGGCTATGAAAGGTAAAAGAATATGGCTTTGTTGTTCAACAGGAAAAAAAAAAAGTTAGACTCTAAGATAAAATGACTGTTTATTTTTCCAAATACAGGCCTCAAACCTGGCCCACTTCACTGACGGATATGCATAGCCCAGTTTTAGTGAAACACAAAACCTAATGGATATAGACAGTAGGAAGTAAATTCTATTATCCTTTGTTGTATAGGTATAACTTCAAATAATGAAACTAAAGAGAGGCAGTGATAAATGTTAAATTTTGGGCAAAGTTTGCAGAGTGTCATTTTGTGAATTTACTAAAATACAAAGCAAAAAAACACTTAGAAATGCTGAATCACCAACTGATATATCAAAGCAAGATTAGAGTTCAGTTTTCTCTAAGTTACTTTTACTGTATTAATTAAATACATTTTCACTCTGTAGTTATACTACAACCATTTTAGTTCCCTGATAGCTTCACTACTTATACTACTACTTTGGGTTGACTGTGTCCACTAAATAGATACTTCACAGTTTTATTAAAGTGAGATTTTTTTGTGTGTGTGAAAAGTTAGATTATTTGCAAATGTGATCTTTGCAAATGTAATCAACTTAAGATGAGGCTGTATTGGATTATAAAGGAATAAGAAGAAATTTCTCCCTCATCTGAAGGCCTTGAAGCAGAGTGGCCTGTTTATAATATTTTTTTCATATAATACCATCCCTTTGGAATTGAAATTCAAAATCATTATAATCTTTGGTTTCTACATACTTTAATTCCTTCTCTTCTTTCAGAAGTGAATGATCCACCTTCTTTAGTGAAAGAAAAAATGGACCTAATGCAATATGGATTATCAAATCATGGTAGGACAAAGAGAAGTGTTCATCTGAGTTTCATCATCACAGTGAACTTCAATAGTCTATGAGTACTTTTACACCACCAATCACTTAAGAAATCTTCCTGTAACTCACTAGCTGTCTGCATACTTTCCTCATTGCCACCTTCATTTCTTGATTCCTTAGTGTGTAGATGACAGGATTCAGAAAAGGAGTCAGAACTGAATCAAAGAAGGCCAGGAACTTATCCAGGTGTGTGGAGGGAGATGGCCATGTGTAGAAGAATATCAAAGGACCAAAGAACAAGACCACCACAGTGATGTGAGCTGACAGTGTGGACAGAGCCTTGGAGGAGCCAGCAGAAGAGTGCTTCTGAACAGTGAGAATGATTACAACATAGGAAATGATCAGTATGAAGAAGGAGCCCACAGAGAAGAAACCACTGTTGGCTGTGACCATGAGTTCCAGTCGATAGGTGTCTGCACAGGCAAGTCTGATGAACCAAGGTAGGTCACAGTAAAAGCTGTTCAACATGTTAGGGCCACAGAAGGGCAAATTTACTACAAAAGCCAATTGAACTACTGAATGAATAAGGCCAACCACCCAGGCAGCCACTAAAAAGAAGATGCACATCTGTGGGCTCATAATGGTCAGGTAGTGCAGAGGCTTACATATGGCCACATATCTGTCAAAGGCCATGGCTATGAGGAGCACCATCTCCACACCACCAATGAGATGGATAAAGAAGATCTGGGTGATGCAGCCTCTAAAGGAGATGGCTTTGTGCTTCCTGAAAAGGTCATAAATCATCTTGGGGGAAATGACAGAAGACAGACCTAGGTCAATGAAGGACAGGTTAGCCAACAGAAAGTACATGGGAGAGTGTAAATGTGGCTCAGAAGCCACTGTGAACACAATGAGGGAGTTTCCCATCATGCTTGCTGCATAAAGCATGGAAGAGAACACAAAGAGGAGTAATTGGATACCCCAGGAGTTGGTGAGTCCCAGGAACACAAACTCCAACACCACAGAATGATTTGCTCCATCCATTGGCTTTGTTGGAAATGATACCTGAAGGAGGATAGTATGAGAAAATGTAAACTATGTTAGTTATATTTAATAGTATAGAAGGGGATAAGTTAAATTTATGAAAGTTTACTTACACGTTAGCATTCAAACTGACTTCACATTCAAATTTGGTCACTGTTATATGAATCTCCTCTCTACCACTTACGTTCTGTCTGTATGTAATATAACTCTCTACTTCCTCCCATCTAGATGATGTGATAGTCCTCATGAGATACAAGATGATCAACATAAATAACAGAACTCAAACCAAAACCCTTCTGATTTGGGTTGAAAACTAATATGAGAAGCTTCAGTCACATGAAACTAGTTGATCCCCTTTTAAAACCAATAAAGCTTCACTTGGAAAATGCTGCGCCCCTCCCCTGACTCAGGCAATGGCAAGGCCCTACTTAGGTGGATGGCGCAAGACGTCCATCCTCTGGAGGAGCGCAGTATGTTTCTGGGAATGGGCTGATTTGTTTTTGTATTCCTTTAATAAGTATAGTTGCGATTTCTCATATGACCATTAAGTATGAAGGAAAAAACATGACTTTCCCAATTAATGCAACTACTTCTAAAAAATAGATCTGTTTGCTCTAAATGCAATGATTCAGCTGTGGAGTATAAATTGTTAATGTCTAATGAAAAACTCCCTGTATTCCTGTCAAGAAAGTTTTTGAGAAATTAAAATCTAGAGAAGAAAAATTAATGTTAAGAAGACAGATTAGTGCTTAGTACTGGGCAACTTGTTCTTGTTCCTGTGCACAATGGTTTGTGTTCTTACTCTTGTTTGATTAAAATTAATAACAAAACAACCACTTGCCATAACCATGGCACCGGTTCCAGTCAGTAAGTCAAGAAAGAATAGTCAAGGTATAGGTCAATAGTTTGGGACATTTGTAACTATTATTAAAAGTTAACTAAGCAGAAACAGCTCAAAGCAAAACTCGAACTGAAAGTACAAATGTTTGCTTATGCATAAGCCAAGATACATTCTTCTATTCTGATTGTAGCTAGGTAATATTTTGTTTCTTTGAATAATGATTCCTGTTTTGTAACCACAAAGTACTGTGAGCCTGCCAAAATGAAAAGTATATATGATCAACTTCACAAGTAAAGATTGGGATCAACACCTGCACTTTGGTGTCTGTGTTGTTTCTCCACCCCTCTTTCGCCGACTCCTCACCATCCGTTCATCTCCTGAGACCCCCTGTTGGAGCTGGTCTCCGACAGGAAAACATATTTTTTTATTTCATCCTTCCCACTCCTTACCTATGGGAGTTTTACCTATGTTAATCTTCAATGTTAATTTAAGTTTACCCTATCTGTGGAATCTTGATTTATTATTACTAGCTATAGTTTACTCTCCCTCATATTATAGTGAACGGGTTACAAATCTAACTGAAGGCAGGCATTATGACTTATTCATATTTGGACTCTCCAAATCAATAAAAAAGTGGTCCAATGAAATGTACAGATCTATGAACTGTTGCCATTTTGCACCATGTTAGGTACAAAAATTGAGAATATGTGTATACACTTTTCTAGAAACTAGCATTATAGTAATACCCTGTTTCTGATTTTGTGTTCCAAAAAGAATCCATCCATAAAGGACTAGAATTAAAAGTGAAAAACAACTGGCCCCTCAATATAGGTAATTTGATAAATGCTGCCTGAGAGTACTTAATTCATATTCTAAAGACTTTTAAGCTATGAAAAATCATCATAATGTAATAAAAAAACATTCCTGCAAACTTCTATCTAATGATTTGTCACATTATCTTGGAATTATTTAATTTCACTTAGAGAAGCAGCATAATATGGGTTTTAGATACACAAAAACAAGATTTACTCCATTATTTCATCCACTGACATGTTGATCTTGGGCAAGTTACATAAATTCTTTAAACTTAAGCTTATTTGTGAAACTGTAATTGTAATTAGAATATCTTAATCATATGACTAGAGTAAACATTTAGTAAATATTTATTTCTCTTTATTTTACTTGTCCAAAACAGCATGTAGTTTAAGAGAAAATGAATGAATATGAAAATAATGTGCTGTTGGCTAGCAGGAAACATCAAAATTCCATATCATAAAAGATATTTCAAAAAAGAACTGTGGTTCATATAAAATTCACCTTGTTTTGTTGAAAAATTATTATATAAATTAAATTTGCTTTCAAAATACACTGTAATTCTTAGTAATGCATTGCATAAATGTAATTCATTATTTGTATAATTCCTCATCCCCAACTAGATTACAGACATGACATTAGAGATCACATCTATATTATTCAATCCAATGTATCAAAAATTTAGAATCATTCCAGATATATAATAGGGATAAATGAATATATGCTGAATAAAATCTACTTGTTTGGGATTATAGATGGATCAGATGAGGAAAGAAGGAAAGGTGGAATTAAAAATTTTAAAACTGTCCTATCAAAAGATAGAATAGAACTAAAAAGAAATCTTCAACCTAGACTTGAGGAGACTTGAATAATAAGGTCAGCTTCAGGATATACTGATAAATTGAAGATAAATAATTTAGGAAATTTTCTAATCATCACAGATCAGGAAATTCATTCCCAAATGTGTTAAATAACTTGACCAAAATCAGAACTTTACTTAGTGACAGAGCTTAGACTACAACCAAAGTCTATTGACTTCAAGACCAGTGCTCTCTCTAATTCCCTGCCCTCTTATTTATCTGTGACTTCATGTAGAGATAACCTGAACAAAAGCATGTGGCAAGGTGATGACAGAAACTGTTGGGGAAGGCTTTTTTAAAAATAAGTCAATAAATAGCTCTAAAAAAAGCTCCTCATTGCTACTTATTGACTTATGAGTACTCCCTTAGCCACCACAATTGACCATCCCACCCAACTATCAGCTTTTTAATGTACCACAGTGTCTTCAGAAAATTGACAGTTCACCAAAGCAATTATTATTATTCTAATAATTAGCAATTATTATTATTATAATTATTCATGCAAATACTGTTATTTGAAATAGATAGGTTTCTGGATGGACTCATAACAAAAAATTGTGGTTTAATACTCAACCTTCTACTGATCCCATGAAAAAGTTTCAGCATGCTGTAGAAGCCTCCATAATGTTGACTGCGTTCAAATTCATCCTTCTTCAAGTAATCATTCTTGGCTACTTCAACCTGAGTTTGAGGTTTTCTGTGTCTAAAGTTTCATCTTAACTCCACAAGTGAATTACAGGACTATTCCATCAAATAAATGTCTTTCTTTCTGATCTCCACTGTGCTTAGAAAAGTACTAGACAGTGTACAACCAGAGAGGTGAAAACTTGTGCTCTATATGTGTAATATGAATTGTAATGTATTCTGCTGTCATATGTAAGAAATTAAAATTTTTAAAGAGTACTAGACATATGAAGTTTCCTAGTAAACAGCTTAAGTGCCCTGAGTCAAAGTATATTAAGATTGATCATCAATCTCAATGTGGGTACAAACAGTCTAGATTCCTTCTCAGTTTTCATGTTAAAGATGGACTCTGTGTGATTGTATCTTCCTTTGAATTAATCTCTATTTTAGCTCTTAAAATAAATAGCATTTTTTTTTTTTGGTTCTAGGGATTGAACCCAGAACCACTTAGCCATTGACCCACATCCCCAGCCCTTTTTTAACTTCAGACAGGGAATTGCTGGTTACTTAGGGCCTCATTAAGTTGCTGAGGCTGGCTTTGAACTCATGATCCTTCTGCCTCAGTCTCCCAAGCCACCAGGACTACAGGTGTACACCACCACACCTGACTTTATTTTTCTAAAGAAGCTGTACATGATAATTAATTATAGGTTTCATTATCTGAAAAATAATGTTTCACAATCTGCCACTCAATATATGACCATGAATAACACATTTTATGAGCCCTTTTCCCACGTGTAAATAAAGTTATATATGACCCTACATATAGTCATTTCTTCCTCTGAAAAATGTCTACTATTAAAAATAATATATATGTCCACAGGAAAATAATATATAAATAAATGTTTTCGTATTAATGCAGTGGAATGAATTATTTGGAAAGTAATCTGAATGGGCCAGATTTATAATAGTTACCATGGGGAAAACTTGAAAAGTTTGTGTTATTGTGAGTATATGTTAAGTATAATGTATAAATACACAGTAAAAATACAAAAGTTTGAACAAAAGAATATCCAACAACGTTGAAAAAATGACTTGCTCTGGGAAGGTAGAAAGAGGAAACTTACAGCACAAGTGAATTCAGCTGTGTTTGTAATGATTTACTACCAAAAAATAGATATGATGAAAAATAGCAAATATTCATGTGACAAATCTGGAAGCTAAACACGCAGTATCCATGATACAGTGAAGAGCACTTTTTGAAAGGTTAGTGTATCATATTTCCTTTTTAAATTTCATATATCAACCATATATCTGTTCCTTTCTCTTCTCCCCTGTTCTCATCAGGTCTCATCAAGGTCACCACAAAGCCTCCACAGCATCCTGCTGCTTCTACAAGCCTCTATCCACACTCAAAGCAGATGCTGACCATCCCATTAGTGGCTTAGAGCATCCTGTCTGCCTCCAGGTGAACTGCAGCCTCTCCAAGCATTCAACCCCTTTACAGCTACTACCTTCTAAATTCATTTTCAACCTCATTTTTCTGACTTTTTTTCCAACTTATGATCTAGCACTATCAATACTTTGTCTGGCAATACCACAAATTACACATTCTTTCATGCCTTTAAATATACAAGTCCTTCATCCCAAAACCCTTCCATCATCTCCAACCATTGCTCTCCTCTATCTGGGAAAAAAATACTATCCATACTGGGACAGCTAAACAAATGCTTTAGTAGACTCCCATTCCAAATAAAATCTCTCTCTCTCTCTCTCTCTCTCTCTCTCTCTCTCTCTCTCTCTCTCTCTCCCCCAGAGGGAAACAAGGGGATTAAACCCAGGGGTCTTAACCACCACTGAGCTGCCTCCACAGTCCTTTTGATTATGCTCTAAAACCACTTTTTAGAGACTGGTTGTTCTCAAGAAAGGTTTTGAAGAGTTTTCCTTGAATACATTATTTATGCTTTTTAGCTATTATATGTACATGTAAAAAGGCCTAGTACTTTTATCATTTTTATTGTGATTAATCCAAATACTTCATCTACATAGAATTGACCAATTCTCCAGAGTTCCCAAATATTTCCCCCTGTATAGGTAGAGGACTTAGTGGTAACTAGGGTGCCAAATAAAAGAATCACTTATTCAATGAGACAGACTTACAAACAACTCTTAACTTTGGAAATCTAAACCATTGTTCATTGATCCCAGTGACCAGGAAGGCTGAGGCAGGAGGATCACAAGTTTGAGGCCAGCCTCAGCAATTTAATAAGACCCAAACCAACTTAGTGAAAACCTGACCCAAAACAAAACAAAAAAATGGCTGGGGATGTAGCTCAGTGGGAAACTACCCTCTGAGTTCAAGCCTCAGTGTACACACACACACACACACACACACACAAATAAAAAAATCAAATTGTCACAAACTCCTTCTTTGTACCCATGTAAAGGCCTGTTTTCCCTAATTTAAGACTATTTCTGCTTTTATGTTTTATAACTATGTGCAATATAAATATTTTTCAGTGTTTCTCTCAAATTACCATTTATGCACATAGACTCCACAAAAATCAACCTCCTACATTCTGGTTCCAAGACTCCAAAACTCAATTTCTTTTATATTTCATCAAGATCTCTTTCTAACCCACATCTCCTTTCCACTTCCCCTCCACCCCAGAACTTTTCAACATTCTCCAAAGGCTTCTTCTTTAAATATACAAGTCCTTCATTTTACTTACTGTTTAGAAACAAAATTAATACAAAACACTGAGAGGCATAAGCACATAACAGAAAAACTAATTTAATCTCCTATACTTCTTGTTTTGTAATATTTTAAATTATCCACATCATAACTTAAAACAGAATTGATACTGCAAGCAGCATATTCACCTTTAGGTCTTTTGCAGGCTCTTCTGTTCTTCGGATATTTCTTCCATCCTGAAAACTTAACAAGTTCCTAAAAAGTTTACTTCTTTCACAGAAGGAAATCAGTTTATATCCCATCTCTTTTTTTAAGTATTAGTTTACAACTACAAGTTTTATATACTTACAATGTACAAAACAATGTTTTGACCCATATAAATACTATGAAATAGCTAACTCAAAATATTTAAAATATGCATATGTTATAACTGTTTTAAAATCTATTCTCATAGCAATTTTCATTTTGTATTGTTTGTTTTGTTACTGGGGACTGAACCCAGGGATATTACACAAGCAATTACAACAGTCCTTTTTACTTTTATTACTAGCCAGAAACTTGCTAAGTTGACCAGACTGGCCTTGAACGTGTGATCCTCCTACCTCAGCCTCTGGAGTTGATAGGATGGCAGGCATGCACCATAGTGCCCAGCTCTCATGACAGTTTTCCAACATACAACATATCATTGTTAACTACAGTCATCCTGATGTGCAATACATCTCTTAAACTTATTTCTTTGGTCAAATTTTATGTTCTTTGACCAATATTTCACCAACCCTTCAACTTCCAGAACCACCATTTTACTTTCTGTGCCTGTCAGTTCAACTTTTCTATATTCCACATGCAAGTTGCATGATACACATCTCATCTATAAAGCTGCAATAAAGACAAAGTTATAGCAACCCTTGTTCTTAGTTTCATAAGCCACAAATTTTTCTTACCTAATCATAAAATTATAGAGGATAAGTACTGTTAATATAGTTATCACTAGAAGAAGTGATTAACAGCAAGATGAATCCAAAGCATCATAAAAATTCTTGAGTTTTTAACATTGTTTACATTACCCAAACACATTATAATACTGAACTTAGTTGTAAGTTCAACTCAGTTAATCATTTCTATTTTCACAATTAATTCATTTTTTCACAATGATTCTCCAGTAGTTCAATATGTCATGCTAGACATGATCTCTCTGCTTTAAGATGACAGTTGTGCACTGTAGGAGATGATGCATGTTCATAGGAATCCTAGTAATAGAATCATATCTGATCAAAAAGCTAAGCTGTACTCCCTATTATTAAATTGATTTTCAATCTTCCAGTTAACCTACAGAAAGAAATATTCATGGGTGTCTTCCTGGAATCTGAGATTTTCCTGTGTTCTCTAACACTAAGGACTATAACATTCTGCCATAGGTAGAAATGAAGGTCGAGGACAATGGCTACATAGACATGAGTTTAGAACATCCTCACGAGTCAAAGGACTTTGTCCCCAGAGACCTATTTGGTTCTACCAGGAAAAAAAAACAAAGGTCCTAACAATTCATAATGAGACACTAGAGAAGAGGAAATGAGAGTAGAATATTGCCTTCTAAATATACCTGTACTATTTTGTTGAATATTTTACAAATATAGATAATGGCTTATTAGAAGTAATTCCTAAAATAGCTATTGAAAACAAAGTTCAGACTCAATAAAACTCAACCACACACTATTGAGTAGAACAGTGGAGAGCAACCAGCATGGATACTAAGTTGCTATGCATATAAATATTTACTCCTCTGAGTCAGGCACTGTGGTGCATGCCTACAATTCCAGCTACTTACAATCCCAGTTACTCGGGAAGCTAAGGAAAGAGAATCACTTGTTCAAGGCTAGTTTGGGCAACTTAACAAGACTCTGACTCAATTTAGATATTAAAAAAAATTAAAACACTGGGGTGTGGCTCAGTGGTAGAGTTTTCTGTAGCATGAATGAAGCCCTGGGCTCAATCCCAAGTACTGCTAAATAATAAATATTTAGTTATTCATTTTATAGACAAATAGTTTATAGACAAATAGAGATTTTAATTTTTTCATAAATAATTCAAGAAAGTAGGATTATTAGAGGAAAACAAACAAGGATTTTGACTTTTAATTTTGTACACTCAGATGAGTCAGGATCCCACCAAGACAAGAGATGGCACAAATTAAATAACTTGAGAGAGCTTAATAAAGAGAATATCCACAAAGCTGTGAACTGTGTAAGGAAAAACAAGCGTCCTAGGCTAAAGACAGCAGGGGAAGCATTACCTCTCCTGTGCCTCAAGGGACAAAGGCAAAAAGAGTAGTTGTAAAAATCTAGAAATAAAGCATTTTTGGATGGAGAGGGCCATTGAAGAGTAACACAGCCAGCCCACTGTGTCTCTGAAGAGAAGAAATGAATAAAATGATCTGATATAGGATCTCAAATCTCATCTGTTGGCCAAACCCAACAGACAATATAGGACAATGCAACCTGTTTATGAAGCCCAGTGAGGTCAGATTCCCACAACACATAACACAGAAGGACTGAGGAACAAGGGAGGCTATCTGTAATATTTGCACCCTTTCTTCTTCTATGAAGGAAACAAACAGTGTTAGAGTCTGTAAACAAGTCAGGATGGTGCCTGGCAAATGTTGGAGTCTGTAAACAAGTCTGGATGGCGCCTGGCATTTAGCCAGAGGGAGTGGTTTGTGAAGTAACTCCAGCCAGCCAGTAAGTGTGGAGATTCCTTATTGGTTGACTGCTGTATCTAGTTTATGTTAATTAAGATAAGCTGTGTGGAATGTATAAATACCCCTCCTGTCCTACAATAAAGGGCTTCCACTCCTGCTGTATCAATCTACACAAGTTGTTCGTCACCCCCCCGGTTATTTTGCCCAGCCAGCCGGGCTGCGGCAAAACAGGAAGGAAAAAGAGGAAAGTAAGCAGCATAAAGAATTATTAGCTGGATGTGGTAGAACATACCTATTATCCCATTAACTCAGGAGAATGAGGCAGGAAGATCAAAGTTCAAGATCAGCCTGGGCAATTTAATATGATCCTGTCTCAAAATAAAATTTTAAAAAGGGCTAAGGGTATATCTCAGTGGTAGAGCACTCTTGGTTAAGCCCCAGTACCACAAGAAAAAAGAATTATTATTTATTAGTTATTGTGTCATTGCAAAGTGATCAAATTTCAAAAAGTAAACCACCATAAGTATATTTCTTATGAATTACCTAGAAGAAAAATATAATTAAAATTACACATAACTGTCATAAACCCCATTTTGTGTATCTGCTTATAAGGCCTATTTTGACAATTCACTTTGTCTTCTATTAGTCTTTATATCTTCTTCAATTCTGAAGGATAACCTTGCTGGAATATAATAATCTTGGTTGATAGTTACTTTCACTCAAAACTTGAAATACCTCATGCCATGCCCTACTGGCCAATAGTTTCTACTGACAAATCTCTCAGTCAGATGGAATTGCCCTTAAATGTGACTTGACACTTTTTTCTTTCACATTTAAAACTCTTTCTTTTTACTATACTTTTAAAGGTTTCATTACAATATTTTATGGTGAGGATCTTTTCTGGTCATGTCTATTTAGAGTTCTGGTAAATGTCCTGTATCTGGATGTCCATATCTTTCCCAAAATCAGGGAAGTTTTCTACAAGTATTTCATTGAATGGGTTTTCTATATCTTTAACCATTATTTCTTCCCCTTTGGATATAATGATGAGCATTGGATCTCTTAATGGTGTCTCAAAGATCATGAATGCTCTCTTCATTCTTTCTTAATTTTTCTTCATTTCTGTCTGAATCTTACAATTCAAGGGACCTGTCTTCAAGCTCTGACCAATATTGTCATATTCTTTCCTAGTCTGTTGTTGAGGCCTACAATTGAATTTTTATCTGATATTGAGCTCCTTGTTTCTAATATCTCTTATTTGTTCTTTTTCACAATCTCTATCTCTGTTGAATTGTTCATTCATATCTAGCATTTTCTTCCTAATTGCATTTAACTATTTATAATTTCTTAGATCTCAAATGAGCTTTTTTAAAAATAATATTTTGAATTTGTTATCAGGCACTTCACCTACTTCAGTATCTTTGGAATCTGTTACTAGAGAGTTATGATCTCTAGGACATGCCACATTACCTTGTTTTTTTCTTATGTTTTAATTTGCACATCTACTAAACATCTCTACCACGTTTATGGGATAGTCTTCATATACAGCTTTCTCCTGAGAATGTGTCCTGGAGTGTCAGTTTGTCATGCCTTGTTGAGTTTATTGCCAGTTAAGCACCACAAGGTATATTCCCTGTAGCTTCCTTGGTGATCATTAATGATTTGGAACACAATGTGTATCACATTGGAGATGGAGAGGCCCACTGACTTTGTGGATTGCACAAGAGTGGGGACTCTAGCACTTTAGGTAGGTATGGTATAGGCAGAGAGTGTGCGGGGTTACTCCTACAATGGAAATGGTGGCCTCTATTCGGTGATGGAGAATTTTCTCAAGCATTGTTAATACCAACATGTCTCTGTAACATGAAAGTTCTCTAGTATTGGTGGCTCGAGAAGAAATGGGGATCTTGAGGCACTTGTCCTTTGATTAGACACTTTGTGGGTCCAGATGTTTCTTGTAGAAAGGCAGGGGCAAGAATTATAATACACAATCCTGTCAGCAGTTCTTGTTCACAGAAGGTATGGGGCACAGGATGCAGGAAAAACTGCACAGATGTGATGGCAGAAAAAGTTGTGTTTTCCTCTCTGTTGCTGTGGTTGTGCCTACCCAGTACACAGACCTCAGACTCTTCCCCAGCTTTGCAAGCCTGGGGATGGGGTCATGACCAGGGACTTTTCTTACCCCAATTTTCTCAGCTATAGTACCCACCAGAGATCTAGCAATAGTGGGTCCTTGTTAGAACCAGGCAAAATTCCTCTCCACTGAGGTATTCACAGGTGCAACTGAGAGAGGAATGTAGCTGGCACCAAACACAGTTTCCCTGGACCTTCTTAGGCTGTTCACCCTGGGAGCAGATGAGAGCTAGAGCTATGGCTAGGGACTGCCCCAGTATGCCTCTGTGGGCAGGCAACAGTGGAACCAGAGAGTTCTTTCTCTGCCTTGTTTCTCTGCATGACAGGCCATGCTTGGTGCTGGAAGACTAGTGAAGGGGACAACATGGACAACTTTCTTCAGGCCTGACACCTGTGAAAAACTACACGCCGTTGACCATGCTCCCAAAACCTGGAGAAGAGGCCCCTGGTCCCTTGGTTCTTAAGGTTGGTGACCTCTGCTCCCCTCCACGTAAGAACACCATTTTTCCATAATACAGCATTCTCAGTGGGTTTGCATCAGTCACTCTACTAAGCAATGTTTGGTTCATGAAGCAACTACCCACTGAGCCATTGCAGTGGATCATCTGTGGGGTCTCAGAGATGAGAACATATAGGGCATCTGATCCCCAAGAGGGGTCCAAACTCAGACAATAGTTCTCTTCTCAAGGTGGCTCCTAGTTATAACACCATGGGGGTTTGCTCGGAGATGAAGTGAATTCCTTTTCCAAAGAGAAGATACTGTATTTCAAATTTCTTATCTACTTAGGCTGTAAAACTCTCCAATAGATGGGATTGCCATTATCTACTGTGATGGATTTTTAGGCACTCTATCTTCCTTTACTCCTACAAAGGGTAAAATCCTCCTCCCCCAGCTGTGAAGCTAAGGCAGCTGGTGCTAACTTGTGATATTTTGTTTCTCTTGCTATGCTGCTGTCCCAGGTCTAAATATTATATGGGTTCCATTTTTCTTTTCCTTTTATTTTTTTGTGGGGGGGTAAGTTGGTGATTTTTCTATTTATCAACTGTTGAGTTTAGTTCTGCTTTTATGTGCACTGCCTCAATCGCAGCTATACACCTACTGCTTTGATCTTTGCAGAGAAGCAAATGAAGTGCTCTGTGCCTCTATTCAGACACCTTGGTGATTTTTTTATTGATTTTTTAAAATAAATAAATAAATGACAGTGCAATGCATTACAATTCTTAATACACATATATATATCACACTTTTTCATATCTCTGTATATAAAGTATTTTGACACTCAATTCATGTCTTCATACAAGTACTTTGAATAATGATGTCTATCACATTCCACCATCCTTGCTAATCCCCTGCCCTCTCCCTTTCCCTCCCACTCCTCTGCCCTAAGTAGAATTCATCTATTCCGCCCACACTCCCCCTCCCTACCCCACTATGAGTCAGCCTCCTTATATCAGAAAAAGCATTCAGCATTTGATTTTTTGGGGATTGGTTAACTTCACTTAACATTATCTTCTCCAACACCATCCATTTACCTGAAAATGCCATGATTTTATTCTCTTTTATTGCTGAGTAAAATTCCATTGTGTATATATGCTATATTTTTGTTATTTTGCAATTCATGAAGAGAGAGTGGAATAAAGTACACCAGCAACCATGAACACACCATGAACACACATGAATCCATGGCCAGAAGGATTCCCCAAGGCAAAGAGGGGCAAGGATGCAGGGGCAAGGATGAATGGGAGAGTCCCATTAGGCCTCATATTTGTGGACACTCACAACCTCACTGCAGATGCTGGCAACTCTAGGACTATAGCCAAGTTAGAGGAGTACCCTAAAGTCTGCACCATAGCTCTGTTCCAGAAAAGGAACTTGTATTATCTCTTCTGCAACCCATAATGCCCAGGCTGTAGCAGTGCAGGAGACAAAGTGGAATGGAGCCACACTGATGACTACAACTGACCCCATGCCACAGCTGGGCCAGAGCTGCTGCTATATTCCAGTCAAGCCACATAGTTGATCCAAACTGCTGCCCTAATCAGTCCAACATGCTTCTCTAGTTGGCCTGCACCATGTAGTTGGCTGGGCCACCAGTGAACCTATGAATGCACTCCACGGTTCATATCCCCCACCACAGTTCTAAGACACCCAAACCACTCCTAAGTACAAAGGTCTTATTCTGTAATGTTATAGCATTGATTAAATGTGATTCCCCCCTCTTCCAGAATAATCCTTAAAGTCCAAACTCACTGATATCATGTAACATTGATTAAAGCTAAAAAAGTTATAGGGCAACAACACTAAGGTGATGAACTGGAATCAAAGCCTTTGTAGTACACCAAACTAACACCAAAAGACACATCTTCAGTGGAAAATCACTTACTACAAAAACCTTATAAAAGTGCTACAAACAATTGATCCATCAAGTGCACAAATCTCAATTTAGATTCTCAAGAAAACAAGGTAAGGTGATACCTCCAAAGAAATACCTCTCTCGCAACAGACCTCAAAGAAAAGATCATTGATGTAATACTGATCAAGAATTTAAAAAGGGGGCTGGGGTTGTGGCTCAGTGGTAGAACAGTTGTGGTTTCAATCCCCAGAGCCACATAAAAATAAACAAATAAATAAAGGTTGTGTCCATCTACAACTAAAAAAAAATTTAAAGAAGAATTTAAAAGAATGATTATAAGGAAACTGAATGAAATTAAAGTAACAGATAATTCAAAGGAATTAGAAAGACTATTCAAGGTATGAGTGAGCAATTCAGCAAAGAGAGAGTTCTTGAAAAAGAAACAAACAAAAATCTTGAAAAGATGAATAAATCAAATTTAAAAATATAGTTTAAAATCTTAACAACAGATTTGATTGGTGTCAGGCCTTTGAAATATTTCAGTTAGTCAAAGCGGTCGGGAGGGGAGGAAGAAAAGAAGGAAGAAAGAGAAAAAGACCAACCCCACAACCTCTGGGAAACCTAAACAAACACATCTTTGAACACTGAGGGCACCTGAATGAACAAAATGGGAAAAGCATTACAAAGCTACTCAATGCTATGACAGAATGATAACTGCCCTAATCATGGGGGAAAATACAGACATTCAGGTACAAGAGGTCCATAGGACCCAAACAGACAGAAAAGAATCAGAAAAGACCCTTACACATGATAGTCAAACTGTCAAAACTGTAAGACAAAGAGAAAAAAGTGGCAAATCACATTTAAGGAAACCCCAATTAAAATGACAGATTTCTTAAAAGGAACCTTATAAATCAAAAAGGTATGAAATGACAAACTTCAAATCTGAAATAAAATAACTGCCAACAAAGAATATTATAATAGATGTACACTAAAATAGATGTACAAAAGAGAAACAGAAATGGATAGAACTTTATCGATGCAGTAAACCACCAAAGCACAAAGAGGAACAAAAGAGGAAGAAAAGAACAAATAATATTCTAATAAAACAAAAGAAAATGAACAAAATGACGGAGTATGTCCTTCTTCATCAGTAATAACCTTGAATGTAGATGAATTAAATTTCCTAATTAAAAGAAACAGACCGGCTGAGTGGATTTTTAAAAAGTAATATAGCCAGCATTATGCTGCTTACAGTAAACTTGTTTCACCAATAAAGATGCACAGACTGAGAGTAAAAGGATAGAAAAAAAAAATATTACATCCAAAAAAAAAAAAAAAAAACGTGAGCAAGAGCAGCTATGTTCATATCAGAAAAAGTAGACATTAGTCAAAAACTGTAAAAAGAGACAAAGACAGTCATTAAATATTGATAAAAATATCAATTCAACAAGAAAGGACAATGATTAAAAATATGCTTGTACCTAATTAATGCTGGAGCACACAATTTTATACAAGAAATGTCATTAGAGCTAAAGAAATTCAATACAATAATAATAAAAGGACTTCAACACTATATTATAGATCTTATGGACCTCACCAACATTTACAAAACATTTCATCCAATAGCAGAAGAATATACATTATTTCTTTTAAGCACTGGGGATAAAATCCAGGGGCACTCTCTGAGTTACACTCACCATCCTTTTTATGTTTTCTTTTGAGATAAAGTCTTGCTAAATCGCCCAGGAGGGCCTTGAATTTTCGATCCTCTTGCTTCAGTCTTCAGAGTTGCTGGGATCACAGCCATGTGCCACTGCCCCTGTCTACATTCTTTTCATCAGCATGAAACATTCTCTAGATCATACCATGTATTAGAACATAAAACAAGTATTGAGAAAGTGATGTGACTCCATTTTAAAAAATAAATAAATAACAGCAGCTTCTACCTCAAAGCCTGTCCTAAGGAAGGGGGCATGACCCTTGTCCTTGGAAAAACCCACAGAGCACTCCTAAGCACATACCCACTCTGCTGAGTTGTTTGTCTATAAATAACAAAAGAGGTCTGAGGCTCCAGGTGTCCCTGACTGTTAGGCTAGGTGAGGACCCATAGCAACCCCGCTAGCAACCTCCAATCAGCATGAGACAGGGAAAATACCTGGAATGCCAGATGACCCCCAAGTAGTTTATGGTGGTTGATAACATGTTGGCAAACCATGTAGTTTAGCACGTACACCCCTCATGGCTTAAACCAATCAGTTTAAACAAATCCCCTTATTGTACTAACCAATCACCCCTACCTAACTTGTTCCCGCCAGTGAATGTGCTAATCAATGTTAAGAGTTGTTTGATTTTCCTGCAGTATGGAATGATTTTCTGTGTGATGTTGTGATGCATAGAATATCCCCCAAAACCTATAAAATCTCACTGAACAAAGGACCGGGACTCACTCCCTGGGACCACTGTGTCGGGAATGGTTGTGAGTCCAGGCTCGAGCTTACAGTAAAGACTCTTGTGTGATTGCATCAGATTCGGCTCCTGGAGGTCTATTGGGGTTCCACGAGTCTGGCATAACAGTATCAATAAATACAAAAAAAAATGAAATCAGACCGTGTATCTTTTCTGACCACAATGGAATAAAACTACAAATCAACCAAAAAAAGAAACTGCAGAAATCTTACAAACACACACAAAGCAAACAACACACTTTTAAACAAACAGTGGGTCATCAAAGAAATAAAAAGGAAAATTTTAAATTTTCTAAAAACAAATGAAACTGGAAATTCATCATACTAAAATTTGTGCTAATACAAAGGATTTTCATAACAATAAGTGCCCACACAAAAAAATTATTTTCAAATAAATAACCCAGTGATTCAACTCAAGCAAATATAAAGCAAGAACAACCCAAGCCCATCCGTTGATGATTTTAAAAGTAATTCAGGCATTCATAAGAATAAAATTTCATTTGCCCCAAATGACTGAAGGGCATGATGCTAAGTAGGTGAAATGATAATTACTCTGATTTGATCATTACAAATTGTATACATGTATGGAGTTATCACACCGTACCATACAAATGTTTATAATTTACATGTCAATTTAAAACAACTTTTTCTATTTGAAAACTTGCCCTCTGTTCTGGCAAATTTTCTCTTTTTTCATTCATATTTTTTTTAAATTCATACACTGCATTTATACATAGTGGTGAATTTCTTACTACATATTCATACATTCACACAATATAACAATATAGTTACTGAAAGAGTTATTGTGCACTTATCCAGCTTCATATAAGCATATAAGTACACCAACATACTACATGTTATTTTGATATCTACTTTGTTAACAATATGTTGCAGTTGTGTTTAACCACAACAAAGTTGAACTTGCTTTTTAGTGGCTGCAGAGAATTTAAATGTATAGGTGTAACATAATTGATTTAAAATCAAACAATAGATACTTTTAGTTGTTTTATTCACTTTTAAGCTTTATTGACTGAATGAATTTCTATATGGCTAAATCCATTTATACATTCTTAATCACGTGATATATTATTGTATAAAAATAAAGCTTTCATAATATTCTAAAAATGTAGCATTCTGTCTTTTTTAGAATTAAGTGTTTATATTAATTTTTAAGTTAATATTTACCTATTTATAGGAATTATCAAATTTGCACAAAATAGCACAAAAATGCCAAAAATGTCCACTTTGTTTCCCTCTCTTTTTTATTGATTTTTTGAAAAATAAATGACAGCGGAATGCATTATAATTCCTATTACACAAATACAGCACAATTTTTCATATCTCTGGTTGTATATAAAGACACCAATCCGTGTCTTCATACATATACTTTGGATAATGATGTCTATTACATTCTACCATTCTTGCTAATCCCCTGCCCCCTCCTTTTTCCTCCCACCTCTCTGCCCTATCTAGAATTCATTTATTATGAGTTTTTTAGATCCTCTGGTCACACTGACAAAAAAAAAAAATTTCTCTAGGGAAAAAGTCCCTAAACCATGAGGTATCATGTTTTGTAGTATCACTTGGTCACTGCTTCTGTGATATATAAAATTAGCTTCATATCTTCCTATTGCAGGATATTATATGGAGTTTTACATTAGAGAGCACAGGAAAACCTGAGTCCCAGAAGATGCTCTTCTCTTTATACAGGTAAAATGAATGTATGGGAATAAATTTAATAATAGGAAACATGGCTTTAGTTTGAGACATGATTCTGTTCTTGGGATTGCTGTGAACATGAGTCAGATCCTAAAGGGCATGAGTGTATCCTAAAGTGAAATAGAAAGTATCCTGGAGAAGGAATTGAATAACACAGGATAATCATTGTGAAAAAGCCTACAGACATACTAGAGAAGACTAACTGACTTTAACCTAGAACTAAACCACATTTTGCCTAGGAAAATGTGAATGACATTAGAAAAAGGCACAGTTTTATAATGTTTTGAATTCTGCAGAGGTTGCAATAAATCATTCTGTTGTAATTGATAATTACATTGATGATCTCATCTTCTGCCACTTGGTGAATAGGCAAAAAATAAAAAAGACACATGAAAATTAAAAACAACTAAAAAAAGTTCTACATTTTCTCTCCGTTGGCTTTTCAAAAGATGGTTATAAATTGATCGTCTATAAAATAGAAGCAAATTTACTAGGAACTTATCAAGTTTGTCAGATGGAAAAAAGTCTTATAGATACCTGAATAGAAATAAAAATTTGACATGGAGACCAATGAATGACCAAAAGCTGAATAATTTCTAAAGTGATATCATTTTGAAATGTACAATCAATAGCATAAAGAGAAATCCTACAGATGACAAAAATTTCAAAGTGCAATAATATTTAAAAATACCAAGAGTTACTATATTTGTGTTTTCCCCATAGTTTATAATCGGAGGGTTTATATCATTTTAATCTCTGAACGATAAGAAGAATGATAAAGAGTTTAAAAAGTATTCACAAAGGAAAAATTTTCAGGAGTTGAGTGTACCTGAGAAAGGAAATCAAAGAGTAAATGTATAAGGTGTTGTTTTCTGAGACTTGCAAATCGAAAGCTACAGGGTGACTTTGTTTCATTTAAGCAAACAGGCATTTATTTGAAAAGGATATGTTCCCAGAGTAATAAGAGTAGAGATGTTCTCAAATTAGAGGGTGTTAGATTTTGCTTGGATATAAAGAATGTTTTGTGTCACTTTAAAGAGTAAAAACACAGTAAGTTTGAGCTGAGGGAAATAATCAACTTGGATTATTTTAGAGGTCAGAGGAAACATATATAGATAAAGGTTTAGATGACACCTAGATTTTCTATAAGTCACATTTAACTTGATGACTCTGTATTTGGAACCCCCACCAAATATTTCCTTCATCCATAAAAATTAAATGTCTGGGCATCTGATTTGGAGGATTTCTAAATTTTATATAAGTAGAGAAAAAGGATAAATCACAAGACAGGGTAAAGAGGTCTTGTCTTTTGCATCATAGATATATAATTATTTCAAATTAACATAATTAATGCATTTAAGAAAAATTATTTCAAGGACAGCTGATTTATTAAAGAAGGTGATTTCAAAAGCGCTCCTTCAGGAGTTTCCCTGAGGATATTGATGACTTCTAGCTAAAAAAGCATCAGCTCTAAATCTTTCCAGGACTTTTTCTCTAGAATTAGATTTGAATCCTGACCCTATGTCAAGTGACTTTAAAGCTGTAATGGCTCTAACTTGAAAAGTTTTTATATCCCCTGATATTTACAGGAATATAGTCTCATCCACTTGGCACATCTACATTCCATAGCTGCATCTCATTTTATTTTAAACTCACTTTAAAGAGAAATTTGTGTTCCTGTCTACTTCATAAGATCAAAGATCCAAAAAGACAAGTGCGTTTATAGATCATAAAAACTAATGGAGAAAAACTTCTAAGAGCCTTAATGCTGAAAACACTCCTGGAGATATAATTTGTTTATAATTACACTATTTCTAAAGAATAGGTTAAAAGAGCAGTATAGATCACATCTTAGAGACTGTCTTATTACTTTGAAATGAAATTTTTCTCTCTTCCCTTTTCATTACATGCATACTTCCCAAATTTCAGAGTCCTTTTCAGATTTTCCTTTAAATTTTTTTATTTTATATATTCTGCAATTCTTGATCAATTTTATAATACTATATTTTCTATTTTCTGTGCCACTTCAGAACTGAGGTCTGATTATCCTCTTTAATTATATAATTAGGCATAACTTAATGTGCCTTTAATTATCCAAATACATCGTTTTCTATCTTTCAGAAAACATTTACTGTTCCCATCATGTACCTGTTGTGATTCTAAGTTTTGGGAAACACTGGAGAGAAGAAAGATGTAGTCTGTAACTTTATGGGGATTGTGGTCTAATAAAGGAGAACAAAACAACAAATTATGTCTGTAGTAAGTAATATAAAGAAATACATTTAATTTACATTTAAAATTTACTTTTAATCACTAAAATTATAATCTATTATTGAGTAGAATGAGCCAATATATTTTGAAATATCTTTCAGACATGGTGTTTAGGTATTCTCTACTTGTCAATAACATCTCTCATTTTTATTTATTTATCTCATACACTAAGCACTATAATGGGTAAGTGAAGAAAGGAAAGTAATATTAATATTTACTGAATATCTATATATGGAATACAAATATCCTGAATGCATGATTACAACCTTTAATTATTTTATCCCTACAACTTACCATAAGAAGTCAGTATTTAAATTTGTTCATCTGATAAATAAACTGAGGAGTAAAAGTTTAAGTACCTTGCCCAAAATAGCTTCTCAGTGGCTGAACTGTATACATTTTGGGTTTCTGAATCCAAAGTCCTTTTTCATTCTACTATGTTATGTTGCTTCCCTAAGTACAGTCAAGATTACAATGTAATGTCCTAAGTCCTTTCACAGATGTTTCAACAAAATATTGTTTATTACGCCACAGTGACCTTTATAGGTTTAAGCTTTCAGATCCTCCAAGGCAATGATTCTCACATTATCTTATTTTTCTCCCCCAGTGCTTCATTTAATAGAATGCAAATTCAGATGTTTATCTTTCATTGTAATATCAAATTGTTAGAGAAACTTCTAACACTTACTCATCTTTTCAATAGCTAAGGTGATGCAAACTGGTAATTGACAGTTCGTGGACCTGCATCTCTCTGTGGACCACTTTTTCATTGCATCAGAGAATCCAAATAACATAAAGTAAGAGCTTCTAGGTTTGGTAAACATTTAATAAACTTTGAAGATAAATGTTTTCCAGAGGTGGGGAGTAGGAAGGAAGGGCTTATTATTCGTAATAATCTTGTGGTCTTGATGGAGGCATGAGTTGAGAAAAGGTGAATAGCTTTCTCTGACTGAACTATGTGTTCTGAAGGAAAAATTGAAAGAACTTGGGGTTGAATCAATTTCCCATGTTGGCGAACCTATCTCATGAGGAACGTCACTGCAACTTCTCTGGGACAAAGCATATTAAATTCAGAGACAACTCTACATGGAACAGAACAACTCTGTATGATAACCAACAACTTCTCTGTGTGGTCACAAGGTCAAAATCTGTGGGCATAATAAGTGGATTTCTCCCCCACTTCCAGTTTCATTAAGGTACAATTGAAATACATATTAAATATATTATTGGTGAACAATGTTAGATTTTGATATGTATATACACATTGTAAAAAGATTGGCTCAATCTATGCTTATTTGTGATGAGAAGAACATTCCAGATCTACTTCTTAGGAATTTTCAAATATGCAGTACACATTTATTATAAACCACAATCACCACACTGTATAACAGATATACAAAATTAAGGATCCAAACTGAATATTTGATGAATATCTTCCCATTACATCTCGCCACCACACCCCATCCACTTCTGGCCCACCATAATAATCTCTGCTTCTACGAAGGTGATTTCTTATATATTATATATATAACTGAAATCTTTCAGTAATTGTCTTTCCATGTCTCTTTAATTTCCTTGGCACAATAACCTCCATTCTCATTCATGATGTCACAAAACTCAGAATATCCTTTAATACGGTGTAGAATTGTGTGTGTATGTGTGTTTGTGTGTGTGTGTGTGTGTGTGTGTGTGTGTGATCTATACAACGGTCAATGAACATGTCAGGTTGTCTCCATATATTATACTCTCTCAGCATATTATAAATAAGGCTGTGATGAATATAGGAAAATGTCTTTGGGGTATAATAATGTCACTAACCTTCATATATATGCCCACAAGTGGAAGTGTGAATTATATGGAAGATCTCCTATAATTTTTTTTGTTTCTGTTGATATTAGAGATATAATCCAGGGTTCTGTACATACTAAGCAAGTGCTCTATCACTGAGTTATATAATAGCCACTCTGTTCAATTTTTTTGACAAATCTCTAAACTATTTTCCTGAATTGCTGCTATCTTAAAGTCCAACTAACAGTGTACAAAGAATTTCTAACTTGATATCCACCCCAAACTTGTTATATTTTAACTTTGTGATAATAACTGTTTTAACAAGTATCAACTAATATTTCACTGTGATTTTAGTTAATACTTCCCTGATTCATTAGTGATGTTAAGCCTTTTTTCATATACTTGTTGATATTTAGGTTGGTTTAATGCTAAACTAAAACTAGGTTTTTATAACTTTGACCTTTCTCCTCCTGGTCTATTAATATACTTCTCATAATTTGCATTTTCTCCTGTTCTCCTTCAGGCAGTACCTCCAACAAAGCCAATGGATGGAGCAAATCATTCTGTGGTGTCGGAGTTTGTGTTCCTGGGACTCAACAACTCCTGGGGTATCCAACTACTCCTCTTTGTTTTCTCCTCCATGTTTTATGTGGCAAGCATGACAGGAAACTCCATCATTGTGTTCACAGTAGCTTCTGAGCCTCACTTACACTCTCCCATGTACTTTCTGTTGGCCAATCTCTCCTTCATTGACCTGGGTGTTTCTTCTGTCAGTTCCCCAAAGATGATTTATGACCTTTTCAGGAAGCGCAAAGTCATCTCCTTTAGAGGCTGCATCACCCAGATCTTCTTCATCCATCTCATTGGTGGTGTGGAGATGGTGCTGCTCATGGCCATGGCCTTTGACAGATATGTGGCCATATGTAAGCCTCTGCACTACCTGACCATCATGAGTCCAAGGATGTGCATCTTCTTTTTAGTGGCTGCCTGGGTGGTTGGCCTTATGCACTCAGTGGTTCAATTAGTTTTTGTAGTAAAATTGCCCTTCTGTGGCCCTAATGTGTTGGACAGCTTTTACTGTGACCTTCCTCGGTTCATCAAACTTGCCTGCACAGACACCTATGGACTGGAACTCATGGTCACAGCCAACAGTGGTTTCATCTCTGTGGGCTCCTTCTTCATACTGATCATTTCCTATGTTGTCATCATTCTCACTATTCAGAAACATTCTTCTGCTGGCTCCTCCAAGGCTCTGTCCACACTGTCAGCTCACATCACTGTGGTGGTCTTGTTCTTTGGTCCTTTGATATTTTTCTACACATGGCCATCTCCCTCCACACACCTGGATAAGTTCCTGGCCTTCTTTGATGCTGTTCTGACTCCTTTTCTGAATCCTGTCATCTACACACTAAGGAACCAAGAAATGAAGGTGGCAATGAGGAGAATATGCCGACAGTTAGTGAGTTACCCGAAGATCTCTTAAGTGATTGTATTTAGAACAGTCTTCTTTAAACACAGACATTCCTTGTTGATGATAAAACTCAAAGATAAGCCTTTCTTTGTCTACTCTCATTTGCTTATGCATGCTGATATTGAGGCCATTTTGTCTTCTAAATAGAAGGAAGGGAAAATCTCTTCTGAAAACAGAAGAAATCATATAGAAAATTATTTGAAAAGCATAGATTATGATAATTCTCAACCTCAATTCCTAAGGAATAATATATAAATGAAGTAAATTCATAGACGTATAGAAGAGGGCAGGCTACTTTAAAGCCTTTAGAACAGGGAAAATTTTCTCACTTGGTCTTTTTTCTCTTAAAAACAGCAATTGCCTCACATACAGGAATTTCTGGCTATATTTAAAGAGAGGACATTGAAACGAGCTTCTTTTGCTTTCTTGAAACTTGCAAACACTCCCTCTTGGTACTCTGCAAGGCTGTGCAAGGAGGTTAGACTCTCAAGAGCACTCACCCTAGTCTAATGGATAGATGGTGTTTTGATAGAAAGGTCAAAGCTATTTTTAGAAGGCCAAGAAGGAACTAAGAAAGCATTATGTCTTTTCTTGATTAGCATTATGCTACCCAAACCCATTCAATTTCCATTGCCCTTTTTATCCTACTTCCTTTTCTCCCATTTTGCTTAGTATATTTCTGTCTGAATTTCACCACATGGAAAGTTTGTGTGGTTTTTGGATGTGAAATTGATGAAACATTCACCTTTGGTTTGAAGATGGGTGTACTGTCCCCATGTTGCTTCTGGTATGCTGGCTCACCCTATGGAATGGAACAGCACCTAAGACTGTAGTTCCTATCTCCTACTGGTTCTCTCCCTGCAGTTCCTCCAAATCCTGAGCCAGATGCAAGGACATGATAATGATGAATGTCCCCAGGTTACACAGTTACCTGCATTATCAAAATCGGAAGTACCGAGTTAGGCGCGGTGGTGTATGCCTATAATCTCAGCAGCTCTGGAGACTGAGGCAAGAGGATACAAATTTCGAAGGCAGCCTCAGCAATTTAGCAAGGCCCTAAGAAACTTATCAAGACCCTGTCTCTAAATAAAATATAAAAACTGTTATGGATGGGCCTCAGTAGTTGAGTGTGCCTAGATTCAATCCCCAGTACAAAAAAAAAAAAAAAAAAGGAAGTTTTGAGAGACACAATACTGCTTTATCTTTGTTCTCTGTTTCATGTCCATTTGTCCTTCTGTCAGGCCAAAGCACATTTGGGCCAGTAAGATAAGTTGTTGAGAGACCAAAAAACTACCCAGAGACAGTATATGAGTCATAAGTTTTATTGAGGAAATGCTCACAGGGAAGGTTCAGTGATGATAGGCTGAACACATAACACCTCTGTGTCCCTTATGGAGCTTTCTCAAGAGGTACTTTGTCTACCTCATGGCATTTTATTTAGTATTGACTGGCTGGATGAGTGACATGTATCCTTTCCTCAGCACCTTCAGTTCTACACCTGTCCCCACTCAGAGAGGGGTTCAATATGTTAGGCTGCAGAAGCAGTGTCATCACCAGCATTAGTTTGCTTAGTTTACTTCTATGACCAGCATCCCAAGAAGAAACTCTCCTGGTGTACATGCAAAAGCAACTTTTTACAGTACCTGTCCCTAGTTCCCATTGTGCATGAGAGAAAATATCCTTCAAGATAAACTATCTACTCATTCTGGCCCAGACACTCTATTCACTTGGATTTGTAAGGCTCTTGGGAACCGAGAGGGGCACAAGACCCTAGTACTATTATATCTTCCTTTTCTTTAAGGATGACTCATCTTTCATAATGGTGGCTTTACTGGCCTCAGACTGGCATGAGGTTCAGTGGTAAGAACTGCCTAATGGTTTCCACCATTGTACAAGTCTAATTCTAATAAGTAATACTTTATTCTATACACTCTAGTGATACTATTTCTTTGGTCAACCACTGAGTGATAAATATTCAACACTTCTTTTAGCCTAATTATCTGTGGATTTACATTATAGAAAAACTTTTCAATTCATGAGATATCTATGAAACATTGAACAAGGAACATATTATATAGCAAATGAATTATAATAATGAGATTGCACCACATAAAACACGTTAGTCCACCCACATGCCCCACCACTTACAAGGAACTGACTGATAGATTAGTAGAATAGGGTGCTAGGTTCACTTACAATGCTATTTAGGGCAATGCACCTTGGGATAATGGGATGGTCTCTTGGGATGCAGGAAAAGTCTGTGATAACCTACAGAAGCAGACTCTGTTACAGAGAAGAGGGTGACACCCTCTTCTTCAGCAGTAGCCTATTTGTGATTCTAGCATTCCCTTTCTTCCCAGAGCCCTGTTGCCATAAGGATGATAACAGTGACTGCTTTTGCTAGCCCTAGGTTCCTTGTCCATGTCTTATTGGTTCTCCCAAACCTACCAAACTATTGAAGATAGTGCCTTCAAATACTTACCTTCAATTTCCCAATTGAGTGTTGTATCACACTTAAAGAAAAGGTTGAGAGTAAAACACCATGTCCCTGAATGTCCCCTTTCTGTTCTCAAAAACCTAGCCAAGTTAACACTGAGAACAAGCCTGGGCTTCAATGTCCAGATGTATATTATTTTGAAAGACCATGGCTTTCTCTAATGCATACTGAGAACTAGGGAAAAATAATTTTATCTTTACAAAGTCACCTATTATTATTTTTTTTTCACATGTACTTCACAACGTGGCCCCTAGGGATGCTGGGCATACAAGCAAACCAAGCTAATGCTGATGATATTACTGCTCCAGCAGCCTAACATACAGATCCTCAGTAGAACTGAGGGTACTGTGCAAAGGTTATGTGTCACTCATTCAGCCAGCCAACACTGGACAAAATGTCATGAGGGAGAGAGGGCACTGCTTGGCAAAGCACCGCTGTGGATGGAGGTGCTACTTGTTCACCTGTCACCACAGATCTTCCCCTATAGGTATTCTCATGAAGGCCTATGTCTCACATGAATCTCCAGGCACTCTACTTCCCCCCTTGCCCTGGCACAACTGGCTGTGGGAATGGCAATTGTGACATCTCTTCTTCCCTGGGCCTTGATTAATTACTGGCAGTATCTATAAAACAGTGAAAAGAAACTAGAGTCCTCTGTGTCTACAATGTTAAGTACACATAAATGTGATAAACATTCAACACTTCTTTTCAGCATAATCATCTGTGGACTTACATCATAGAAAAACTTTTCAAGTCATGTGATAGTTATGTAACATTGTATCTGAAGAAGGGACACATTATATAGCAAATGAAGTATAATAATGAGCTTACACCACATGGAACTCATTAGTCCACCCACATGACCCACCACTTACAAGGAACTGACTGATAGATTTTTTGGAAAAATGTGACAATCTGTTGTTATCCCAGAGACAAAGGAAGGGGACCTGGATTAAGGGTCATTGTCAAAGGGTCTTTGTTTTCATTTATGATATTGGAATTTTAAAATGAGAAGAGACTCTTATACTTTGAGTGCAATTAAAAATTATTCAAAAATTTAAAGTTGTGATCTTTGGGGCTATCAAGTCATTCTGTGATTCATTAAACTGGATTTTTAGTTTTCAAAATATCATTAGTTAATATTAAAGTTATGGGAGAGCCAAGTGCAACATGGCGGTCGGCCAGGAGGCAGCACTTTCAATGCCTCCACAGTAATGGGAGCAGAGAGGCCCATTAATACACCAGAATGCGACCTGTGGAGGGACTTCCAGCAAAATTCCTCTGAAAGGAGACCTGCCGGGAACTAGTAAGTCTATTGGAGGGGTCAGTTTGTCCCAGGCGAGTGAATCTCGGCAACGCAGATCCAGCCGGCCAACGCCGAACTCCCACTGTCCACACATTGCAGCGAACTTACAAACGGCCACAGCCTGCTTGGACCCCAGCCTGCCTGGTGCAGAGGCAGTTCGGCGCTGCAAACGACCGCCCCCTCCCCCTCACCGGCTCGGCGCTGTGAACGACGACCCCCACCCCCGTGCTCCTGTGAACAGCTCCCGCAGGAGCCCAGTCCCGCCGGCCACCGCCCAACTCCCGCTGCTCACACATTGCAGCGAGCATACGAAAGGCCGCTGCCTGGCTAGGCCCTGCCTGCCCAGCTCTGTGAACCGCCTCTGGCGGTTTGGCGCTGCAAACGACCACCCCACCCCCCTACCCCGCACTCGTGTGGACAGCTCCCGCCTGCCTGGCACTGTGAAAGGCCCCGCCCGTCCAGCTCTTCCAACAGCCCTGCCCGCACGGGGGAATCAGGAGTGGCACGGGACCCGCAGCGCGAAAATCCCGGCTACCGCTACCACCAGTGCTGACAACTGAGGTCTCTTGCACCAGCTTCCAGGGGTGTGGCTACCAGAGGGCAAGCAAATTTGCAGGGGGTTCTCAGCCCCAAGCTCTACAAACTTAGGGTCCAAGGGAATGGCAGACAGGGAGAATGTGCCCAGGCGTTCATGAAAACAGGACTCACAGGAGCAGCAGACTTGGCGTGTAGCCAATATTGTGGTGAACGTCACCGGGGCACTCAGGATTGGAGACCCTCCCAGTCCAGGAGGAAGAGCTGCTGCACAGTGACTGGCCCCCGCCTACTGAGAGGAGAAGCTTGGCCCGGTGGGCACAGCTCCACCTACTGGAAGAATAGTGAATCGAACTCTAAGACTGCATTTATTAATTGTTTTTTTTTTTTTTTGGAGGGGGTTTTGTTTTGTTTTTGTTGTTGTTGTTGTGGTTTTCTCAAAAAATTTTTTTAAATGCATTTTATTTTATTTTATTTTTTTAATACTAATCTTCATTTTTATTATTGCTATTATGGTTTCTTTTTAATTCTTTTTAATTTTCTGTTTCTTTTCTCTCTCTCTTCTTTTCTTCTGTCTTTGCATTTCTTTTCAATTCTCATATTCCCCCTTCCTTGAATTCTACCTGCCTACTCTCATTCTCTTTGGTGACTTCTTCCATTCCCCTATAATACCTTTCCTCCCAAGCATCAAATAAATTTATAGGAGTAAACAATAACTCAGCAGTCAAACAGAACAAGAAGCAATATGAGCAACATGAAAAAGCAAGGAAGAAAAGGAGTACAAACAATGCAGGAAAGCCTAAATATTCGAGAGGATATAGATTCATCAGAAAAATGGTCATATAAAGAACTCAAGGAATACCTTAGACAGATGGAATGGAACCTTAAAGAGGATACGAGACAGAAAATTCAAGCAGCGAAAGAACACATTGAGAATGAATTACAAAAACAGATAAAAGAAGAAGTTAAGCATCTTTATCAGGAGATAGAGATTATAAAAAAGAATCAAACAATAATCTTAGAAATGAAGGAAATTAAAAACCAAATTAAAATCTCAAACGAGAGCATCACTAATAGAGTGGCGCAAGTAGAAGCCAGAACGTCAGATAATGAAGACAAAATATATCATCTTGAAAAGAGTGTAGCCAACTCTGATAGGCTGGTTAAAAATCACGAGAGAAACATCCAAGAGATATGTGATAACACTAAAAAAACAAATTTAAGAGTCATTGGGATAGAGGAAGGTACAGAGATTCAAACCAAGGGAATGAGTAACTTGCTACATGAAATAATTACAAAAAACGTTCCAGAAATAAAAAAGGAAACAGATATACAAATTGTAGATGCATACAGGACACCGAGCATACAAAATCAAAGTAGACCAACGCCAAGACACATTGTTATGAAGATATCCAATATACAGAACAAAGAGAAAATATTAAAAGCTACAAGAGAAAGGAGGCAGATTACATTCAGGGGTAAACCAATAAGGTTAACAACGGATTTTTCATCACAGGCGCTGAAAGCGAGAAGATCCTGGAACAACGTATTTCAAACACTGAAAGACAATGGATGCCAACCAAGAATTCTGTATCCAGCAAAATTAAGCTTCAGGTACGACAACGAAATAAAAATCTTTCATGATAAACAAAAGCTAAAAGAATTTGCAGCCAGAAAACCAGCATTGCAAAGCATCTTGAGCAAAACACTACATGAGGAAGAAATGAAAAACAATAACCAAAGCCAACAGTGGGAAGTACCTCAGTAAAGACAGACGGAGAGGGGAAAGCTAATCATGGAGAAACAAACTAAATTTAAAAAAAAAAAAAGAGAGAGAGAGAGACAAATAATCAAACATGGCTGGAAGTACAAACCATATAGCAATAGTAACTCTAAACGTTAATGGTTTAAATTCTCCAATAAAGCGACATAGACTGGTAACATGGATTAAAAAAACAAATCCAACAATATGCTGCCTCCAGGAGACACATCTGACTGGAAAAGACATACACAGGCTGAAGGTGAAAGGTTGGGAAAAAATATACCACGCACACGGTCCTCACAAGCAAGCAGGGGTGGCCATCCTCATATCGAATAAAATCGACTTCAAGACTAAGTTAATCCAAAGGGATAAGGAAGGACATTATATACTGTTAAAAGGAACCACTCACCAACAAGATATAACAATTGTCAATATTTATGCACCAAATAATGGTGCTGCGACGTTCATAAAACAAATTCTCCTCAAGTTCAAGAATCAAATAGACCACAACACAATAATTATGGGTGACCTCAACACACCTCTCTCATCATTGGACAGATCCTCCAAACAAAAGTTGAATAAAGAAACTATAGAACTCAATATCACAATCAATAACCTAGACTTAACTGACATATATAGAATATATCAACCATCATCAAGTTGATATACTTTTTTCTCAGCAGCACATGGATCCTTCTCAAAAATAGACCATAATATTATGCCATAGGGCAACCCTCAGTAAATATAAAGGGGTGGAGATAATACCATGCATTTTATCTGATCATAATGGAATGAAACTGGAAATCAATGACAAAAGAAGGATGGGAAATCCTATATCACATGGAAAATGAACAATATGTTACTGAATGATCAAGGGGTTACAGAAGACATAAAGGAGGAAATCAAAAAATTCTTAGAGATAAATGAAAATACAGACACAACTTATCGGAATCTATGGGACACAATGAAAGCAGTTTTTTTTTTCTTGTTTTTTTTTTAATTTTATTTTTTTATTGGTTATTCAAAACATTACAAAGATTGCAGAATCACATCGGTTACACATCCACATTTTTACATAATACCATAATAGTAACTGTTGTATTCTGCTACCTTTCCTATCCTCTACTATCCCCCCTCCCCTCCCCTCCCATCTTCTCTCTCTACCCCATCTACTGTAATTCATTTCTCTCCTTATTTTTTTCCCATTCCCCTCACAAACTCTTATATGTAATTTTGTATAACAATGAGGGTCTCCTTCCATTTCCAAGCAATTTCCCTTTTCTCTCCCTTTCCCTCCCACTTCATGACTCTGCTTAATGTTAATCTTTTCCTCCTGCTCTTCCTCCCTGCTCTGTTCTTGGTTGCTCTCATTATATCAAAGAAAACATTTGGCATTTGATTTTTAGGGATTGGCTAGCTTCACTTAGCATAATCTGCTCTAGTGCCATCCATTTCCCTGCAAATTCCATGATTTTGTCATTTCTTAGTGCTGCGTAGTACTCCATTGTGTATAAATGCCACATTTTTTTAATCCATTCATCTATTGAGGGGCATCGGGGTTGGTTCCACAGTCTAGTTATTGTGAATTGTGCTGCTATGAACATCGATGTGGCAGTATCCCTGTAGTACGCTCTTTTGAGGTCTTCAGGGAATAGTCCGAGAAGGGCAATAGCTGGGTCAAATGGTGGTTCCATTCCCACCTTTCCCAGGAATCTCCATACTGCTTTCAATATTGGCCTCACCATTTTGCAGTCCCACCAGCAATGTATAAGAGTACCCTTTTCCCCACATCCTCGCCAGCACTTGTTATTGTTCGACTTCATAATGGCTGCCAATCTTACTAGAGTGAGATGGTATCTTAGGGTGGTTTTGATTTGCATTTCTCTGACTGCTAGAGATGGTGAGCATTTTTTCATGTACTTGTTGATTGATTGTATGTCCTCCTCTGAGAAGTGTCTGTTCAGGTCTTTGGCCCATTTGTTGATTGGGTTATTTGTTTTCTTATTGTTTAATTTTTTGAGTTCTTTGTATACTCTGGATATTAGGGCTCTATCTGAAGTGTGAGGAGTAAAAATTTGTTCCCATGATGTAGGCTCCCTATTTACCTCTCTTATTGTTTCTCTTGCTGAGAAAAAACTTTTTAGTTTAAGTAAGTCCCATTTGTTGATTCTTGTTTTTAACTCTTGTGCTATGGGTGTCCTATTAAGGAATTAGGAGCCCGACCCTACAATATGTAGATCGGAGCCAACCTTTTCATCTATCAGATGCATAGTCTCTGATTTGATATCAAGGTCCTTGATCCATTTTGAGTTAACTTTTGTGCATGGCGAGAGGAGGGGATTCAGTTTCATTTTATTGCATATGGATTTCCAGTTTTCCCAGCACCATTTGTTGAAGATGCTATCCTTCCTCCATTGCATGCTTTTAGCCCCTTTATCGAATATAAGATAGTTGTAATTTTGTGGATTGGTTTCTGTGTCCTCTATTCTATACCATTGGTCCACCCGCCTGTTTTGGTACCAGTACCATGCTGTTTTTGTTACTATTGCTTTGTAGTACAGTTTGAAATCTGGTATTGCTACACCTCCTGATTCACACTTCCTGCTTAGAATTGCTTTTGCTATTCTGGGTCTTTTATTTTTCCATATGAATTTCATGATTGCTTTATCTATTTCTACAAGAAATGCCGTTGGGATTTTGATTGGCATTGCATTGAACCTATAGAGAACTTTTGGTAATATTGCCATTTTGATGATGTTAGTTCTGCCTATCCATGAACAGGGTATATTTTTCCATCTTCTGAGATCTTCATCTATTTCTCTCTTTAGGGTTCTGTAGTTTTCATTGTATAAATCTTTCACCTCTTTTGTTAGGTTGATTCCCAAGTATTTTATTTTTTTTTTGAGGATATTGTGAATGGGGTAGATGTCCTCATTTCCAGTTCAGAAGATTTGTCGCTGATATACAGGAATGCCTTTGATTTATGCATGTTGATTTTATATCCAGCCACTTTGCTGAATTCATTTATTAGCTCTAGTAGTTTCTTTGTAGACCCTTTTGTGTCTTCTAGGTATAGGATCATATCATCCGCAAATAGTGATAATTTAAGTTCTTCTTTTCCTATTTTTATGCCTTTAATTTCTTTCGTCTGTCTAATTGCTCTGGCCAGTGTTTCAAGAACTATATTGAATAGAAGTGGTGAGAGAGGGCATCCCTGTCTTGTTCCAGATTTTAGAGGGAATGCCTTCAGTTTTTTTCCATTTAGAATGATGCTAGCCTGAGGCTTAGCATATATAGCTTTTATAATTTTGAGGTAAGTTCCTGTTATCCCTAGTTTTTCTAATGTTTTGAACATAAAGGGATGCTGTACTTTGTCGAATGCTTTTTCTGCGTCCACCGAGATGATCATATGGTTCTTATCTTTAAGTCTATTGATGTGGTGAATAACGTTTATTGATTTCCGTATATTGAACCAGCCTTGCATCCCAGGGATGAATCCTACTTGATCATGGTGCACAATCTTTTTGATATGTTTTTGTATACGATTTGCCAGAATTTTATTGAGGATTTTTGCATCTAAATTCATTAGGGATATTGGTCTGTAGTTTTCTTTCTTTGAGGTGTCCTTCTCTGGTTTGGGAATCAGGGTGATATTGGCCTCATAGAATGAATTTGGGAGTTCTCCCTCTTTTTCTATCTCCTGAAATAGATTATGGAGTATTGGTATTAGTTCCTCTTTAAATGTTTTGTAAAACTCTGCTGTATATCCATCCGGTCCTGGGCTTTTCTTGGTTGGTAGTCGTTTTATGGCTTCTTCTATTTCCTCCCTTGATATTGATCTGTTTAGGTTGTTTATATCTTCCTGATTCAATCTGGGTAGTTCATATGTCTCAAGGAATTTATCTATGCCTTCACTATCTTCTATTTTATTAGAGTATAGGGTTTCAAAATAATTTCTAATTATCGTCTGTATTTCTGAATTGTCTGTTGTGATGTTGCCTTTTTCATCCCGTAAGCTAGTAATTTGGGTTCTCTCTCTTCTTCTCTTTGTTAGTGTGGCTAGTGGTCTATCAATCTTATTTATTTTTTCAAAGAACCAACTTTTAGTTTTGTCAATTTTTTCGATTGTTTCTTTTGTTTCAATTTCATTGATTTCTGCTCTAATTTTAATTATTTCTTGCCTTCTACTGTATTTGCTGCTGATTTGTTCTTCTTTTTCTAAGGCTTTGAGGTGTAGTATGAGGTCATTTATTTGTTGGCTTTTACTTCTTTTAAGGAATGAACTCCATGAAATGAATTTTCCTCTTAGTACTGCTTTCATAGTGTCCCAAAGATTTCGATATGTTGTTTCTGAGTTTTCGTTTACCTCTAAGAATTTTTTAATTTCCTCTTTGATGTCTTCTGTAACCCTTTGTTCATTCAGTAGCATATTGTTTAATCTCCATGTGATGTAGGGTTTTTCCTTTCTCATTTTATTATTGATTTCCAATTTCATTCCATTATGATCAGATAAAATGCATGGTAGTATCTCAACTCCTTTGTAATTGCTAAGCTTTGCCCTGTGACATAATATATGGTCTATTTTTGAGAAGGATCCATGTGCTGCTGAGAAGAAAGTGTATCCGCTTGATGTTGGGTGGTATATTCTGTATATATCAATTAAGTCTAAGTTATTTATTGTATTATTGAGCTCTATGGTTTCTTTATTCAATTTTTGTTTGGAAGATCTGTCCATTGGTGAGAGAGGTGTATTAAAATCTCCCATGATTATTGTGTTGTGGTCTATTAGACTCTTGAACTTGAGAAGAGTTTGTTTGATGAACGTAGCTGCACCATTGTTTGGGGCATATATATTAATGATCATCAAGTCTTGTTGGTGTATGGTTCCCTTGAGCAGTATGTATTGTCCTTGTTTATCCCTTTTGATTAACTTTGGCTTGAAGTCTATTTTATTTGATACAAGTATGGACACCCCTGCTTGCTTCCGGGGTCCGTATGAGTGATATGATTTTTCCCAACCTTTCACCTTCAGTCTGTGTATGTCTTTTCCTATCAGATGAGTCTCCTGTAGGCAGCATATTGTTGGATTTTTTTTTTAATCCAATCTACTAGCCTATGTCTTTTGATTGGTGCATTTAAGCCATTAACATTTAGGGTTACTATTGAGATATGGTTTGTATTTCCAGCCATATTTGGTTATGTATGATACTTAACATGATTAGTTTTTCCTCTATGTTAGTTTTTCCTTTATTGTACTACCTCCCGTTGTTGGTTTTCATTGTTATTTTTCATTTCCTCTTCCTGTAATGTTTTGCCAAGGATGTTTTGAAGAGCTGGTTTTCTAGCTGCAAATTCTTTTAACTTTTGCTTATCGTGGAAGATTTTTATTTCATCTTCAATCCTGAAGCTTAATTTCGCTGGATACATGATTCTTGGTTGGAACCCTTTTTCTTTCAGCGTTTGAAATATGTTGTTCCAGGATCTTCTAGCTTTCAGAGTCTGTGTTGAAAGATCAGCAGTTATCCTGATTGGTTTACCCTTAAATGTAATCTGCTTCCTCTCTCTTGTGGCTTTTAAGATTCTCTCCTTATTCTGTATGTTGGGCATCTTCATTATTATGTGTCTTGGTGTGGATCTCTTATGATTTTGTATATTCGGTGTCCTGTAGGCTTCTAGTATTTGGATTTCTTTTTCATTCTTTAAGTCTGGGAAGTTTTCTAGTATTATTTCATTGAATAGATTACTCATTCCCTTGGTTTGGACCTCTGTACCCTCTTGTATCCCAATAACTCTTAGGTTTGGTTTCTTGATGTTATCCCATAATTCTTGGATGTTCTGCTCATGATTTCTTAACATTCTCGCTGAGCTGTCTATGTTCTTTTCAAGTTGAAAAACTTTGTCTTCGTTGTCTGAAGTTCTATCTTCCAAGTGTTCTACTCTGCTGGTAATACTCTCATTTGAGTTTTTAATTTGGTTTATTGTTTCCTGCATTTCCAGGATTTCTGTTTGTTTGTTTTTTATATCCTCTATCTCCCTATAGAGTTGATCTTTTGCTTCTTGGATTTGTTTATGTAATTCATTGTCAAAGTGATTTTTCATTGTCTGAATTTGATGAATAATGTCTTCCTTGAGACTCCAGATCATCTGAAGCATGTATATCCTGAACTCTTTGTCTGATATTCCATCAGCTGCAGATATTACCTCATCTAATGTTGAATTGACCTGTATTGTTTGTGGTCCTTTCTTTCCTTGTCTTTTCATACTGCTCATGATTCTTTCTAGCTTTGTGAAACTGTTGAGCTAATGTTTTTCCCCTTATATATTTGTATTGTTCTTGAATAGCTCCAATATCCCTCTTTTTCGGAGAAAGACAATGTTAACAGATCCCAATATCAACAGTACATTATCTAAGGACAAGTTTTCATTATTAATACATTTATAGTTAGATTCTAAGACTATAGATATTGGATTTAATTATTACTTAAGAATATATTCCTTAGTTTCATAAAAGGCGTACCATATCTGGTGGCATAGAGAAAACTTAATTTCAGATGAAGGATGTTATACTTAAAGAGAAAGGAGTGAGGGAATGAGGTTAAACTAACTTAGCACCTTTGGAGAACTCTAACCACTCGACTGGTAATTTATGGAAGAATGTATAGACTCAACCTCCTATTTAGATAGTTACCCTATGTATAGATAGCAAAAGTTAGGAGATTGAAAGTGGTATAAGAGAATATGAATTAAAAAAAAAAGAAAAGAAAAGAAATAACAAGGAAGAAAAGAGAAATAAGAGAAGGGAAAGGGAAGTAAGATAGAAATACAGAAAAAAATGGGGGGGAGGTGGGGTATATGCAATTCCTCTATATTATATTACTTTGGTAATTCAGTTGTTCATGCTCAGTTCTTGGTTTCACATATGCTGAAGTTGTGGAAGAGAGAGAAGAAAAGAGAAAGAGAGGAAAAAAAAAAAGTCTCTCAGAACACTGTTTTCCTTGCTTCCAGTAGGTGGTGTTGTCTATTCCTAGTTTGAGCCTCTGTATTCAGGGTGGTGGGTATAGCCAGTGTGAAGGGAAATGAGCTTCCACCTGTATCTTCCCTACTCTAGTCTCTGAGGTAGAAACCAGGTGCCTCTACAGTTGTTGTTTTGTGTTGATAGCTACAATCCCCAAAAGCTTGTGGGAAATATTTTGAGTTATAGCAGCTAAGGGTGGGGGAGTTGGAAACCGGGTACCTGGATCAGCCGCAACTGTGCTGGTAGCCACACCCACTTTGATGGGTTTTAAGGGTTGATGGACTTCCTGGAGACTAGCGCTCGGGGCGGGACCGGACTTCCTCCTCCGGTCTGGCTGAGCGGCTGGCGCCTTCCTTCTCCGGTCTGGCTGGCGGCTGGCGCCTTCCTGCTCCGGTCTGGCTGGGCGGCTGTCGCGGCTTCCTGCTCCGGTCTGGCTGGGCGGTCGCGGCTTCCTGCTCCGGTCTCATGAAAGCAGTTTTAAGAGGGAAATTCATCGCCTGGAGGTCATTCCTCAAAAAAAAAGAAAAACCAACAAATAAATGAGCTCACACTTCATCTCAAAGCCCTAGAAAAGGAAGAACAAAACAACAGCAAATGCAGCAGAAGGCAAGAAATAATTAAAATCAGAACAGAAATCAACGAAATTGAAACAAAAGAAACTATTGAAAAAATTAACAAAACTAAAAGTTGGTTCTTCGAAAAAATAAATAAGATTGACAGACCCTTAGCCATGCTAATGAAGAGAAGAAGAAAGAGAACTCAAATTACTAACATATGGGATGAAAAAGGCAATGTCACAACAGATGCTACAGAAATACAGAAGACAATTAGAAATTATTTTGAAAACCTATATTCCAATAAAATAGAAGATAGTGAAAATATCTATAAATTTCTTAAGACATATGATTTGCCCAGACTGAGTCAGGAGGATACACACAATTTGAACAGACAAATATCAATGGATGAAATTGAAGAAGCAATCAAAAGACTACCAACCAAGAAAAGCCCAGGTCCAGATGGGTATACAGCGGAGTTTTACAAAACCTTTAAAGAAGAATTAAAACCAATACTTTTCAAGTTATTTCAGGAAATAGAAAAAGAGGGAGAACTTCCAAATTCATTCTATGTGGCCAACATCACGTTGATTCCGAAACCAGACAAAGACACCTCAAAGAAAGAAAACTACAGACCAATATCCCTGATGAACCTAGATGCAAAAATCCTCAATAAAATTCTGGCGAATCGGATACAAAGGCACATCAAAAAAATTGTGCACCATGATCAAGTAGGATTCATCCCTGGGATGCAAGGATGGTTCAATATACAGAAATCAATAAATGTTATTCACCACATCAATAGACTTAAAGATAAGAACCATATGATCATCTCGATAGACGCAGAAAAAGCATTCGACAAAGTACAGCATCCCTTTATGTTCAAAACATTAGAAAAACTGGGGATAACAGGAAATTACCTTGACATTATAAAAGCTATCTATGCTAAGCCTCAGGCTAGCATCATTCTGAATGGAGAAAAATTGAAGGCATTCCCTCTAAAATCTGGAACAAGACAGGGATGCCCTCTATCACCACTTCTATTCAATATAGTTCTTGAAACACTGGCCAGAGCAATTAGACAGACGAAAGAAATTAAAGGCATAAAAATTGGAAAAGAAGAACTCAAATTATCACTATTTGCGGATGACATGATAATATATTTAACAGACCCAAAAGGGTCTACAAAAAAACTACTAGAACTAATAAATGAATTCAGCAAAGTGGCAGGATATAAAATCAACACGCATAAATCAAAGGCATTCCTGTATATCAGCCACAAATCTTCTGAACTGGAAATGAGGACATCTACCCCATTCACAATATCCTCAAAAAAAAATAAAATACTTGGGAATCAACCTAACAAAAGAGGTGAAAGATTTATACAATGAAAACTACAGAACCCTAAAGAGAGAAGTAGAAGAAGATCTTAGAAGATGGAAAAATATACCCTGTTCATGGATAGGCAGAACTAACATCATCAAAATGGCGATATTACCAAAAATTCTCTATAGGTTTAATGCAATGTCAATCAAAATCCCAAAGGCATTGCTTGTAGAAATAGATAAAGAAATCATAAAATTCATATGGAAAAATAAAAGACCCAGAATAGCAAAAGCAATTCTAAACAGGAAGTGTGAATCAGGCGGTATAGCGATACCAGATTTCAAACGATATTACAGAGCAATAGTAACAAAAACAGCATGGTACTGGTACCAAAACAGGCGGGTGGACCAATGGTACAGAATAGTGGACACAGGGACCAATCCACAAAGTTACAACTATCTTATATTTGATAAAGGAGCTAAAAGCATGCAATGGAGGAAGGATAGCATCTTCAACAAATGGTGCTGGGAAAACTGGAAATCCATATGCAACAAAATGAAACTGAACCCCCTCCTCTCACCATGCACAAAAGTTAACCCAAAATGGATCAAGGACCTTGATATCAAATCAGAGACTCTGCGTCTGATAGAAGAAAAAGTTGACTCCGATCTACATATAGTGGGGTCGGGCTCCAAATTCCTTAATAGGACACCCACAGCACAAGAGTTAATAACAAGAATAAACAAATGGGACTTACTTAAACCAAAAAGTTTTTTCTCAGCAAGAGAAACAATAAGAGAGGTAAATAGGGAGCCTACATCATGGGAACAAATATTTACTCCTCTCACTTCAGATAGAGCCCTAATATCCAGAGTATACAAAGAACTCAAAAATTAGACAATAAGATAACAAATAACCCAATCAACAAATGGGCAAAGGACTTGAACAAAAACTTCTCAGAGGAGGACATACAATCAATCAACAAGTACATGAAAAAATGCTCACCATCTCTAGCAGTCAGAGAAATGCAAATCAAAACCACCCTAAGATACCATCTCACTCCAGTAAGATTGGCAGCCATTATGAAGTCAAACAACAACAAGTGCTGGCGAGGATGTGGGGAAAAGGGTACTCTTGCACATTGCTGGTGGGACTGCAAATTGGTTTGGCCAATTTGGAAAGCAGTATGGAGATTCCTGGGAAAGCTGGGAATAGAACCACCATTTGATCCAGCTATTGCTCTTCTCAGACTATTCCCTGAAGACCTTAAAAGAGCGTATTACAGGGATACTGCCACATCGATGTTCATAGCAGCACAATTCACAATAGCTAGACTGTGGATCCAACCCAGATGCCCTTCAATGGATGAATGGATTAAAAAATGTGGCATCTATACACCATGGAGTATTACGCAGCACTAAAAAATGACAAAATCATCGAATTTGCAGGGAAATGGATGGCACTAGAGCAGATTATGCTTAGTGAAGCTAGCCAATCCCTAAAAAACAAATACCAAATGTCTTCTTTGATATAATGAGAGCAACTAAGAATAGAGCAGGGAAAAAAGATTAACATTAAACAGTGTCATGAGGTGGGAGGGAAAGGGAGAGAAAAGGGGAATTGCATGGAAACGGAAGGAGACCCTCATTGTTATACTAAATTACATATAAGAGGTTGTGAGTGGAATGGGAAAATAAACAAGGTGAGAAATGAATTACAGTAGAGGGGGTAGAGAGAGAAGATGGGAGGGGAGGGGAGGGGGGATAGTAGAGGATAGGAAAGGTAGCAGAATACAACAGTTACTAGTATGGCATTATGTAAAAATGTGGATGTGTAACCCATGTGATTCTGCAATCTGTATTTGGGGTAAAAATGGGAGTTCATAACTCACTTGAAGCTAATGTATGCTAATGAATGAAATATGATATGTCAAGAGCTTTGTAAGGTTTTGAACAACCAATAAAAAATATTAAAGTTATGATTTTCATAACTCTAATAGACTAGATATATTCTCTTTTTTTCCAGCTAAAATGAAGCTCGATTACACTCTTTGCATTAGCTGTTTCAGACTACTTTAAGAACAATGAGCTGCCAGCTCACAGGCCTGGATAAACAAAGCATTTTCTGTTTCATTTCCTAGGCTTGAGAAAAAGGTTTGTGGGCCATAGCATGAGCAGTTTTGGAGAAACACTGAAGGAGGTCAGGGGATTTTCCTGCTTTGTGGACATGGTAAGTCTTTCTTGAGAAGCAGATTTAACATAGGCAGTGATAAGAATTCAATTATTTGCTTTTTTTTGAATCTTTTTATTAAAGAGAAAAGATTTGGGGGGCAACCTTAGTTTTTAATATCTTCTCTCTAAAATTCATAATTTTTAGACCATTGTATTATAGCTTGTTTCTATTTTAATCGTCTTTTATGATTTTATTTTAAAATTATTTTTACTTTTTTACATTTTTAGCTTTGGATTGATTTATTCTTAATATTTCAGTTTTGCTCAAATAAGCAAATATTTATAGAGTGTCTAACACATGGCAGAAGATATATAAGGCATTGGAGAGAAAGAAAGAAAGAAAAAATAAGGCAATATTGCTGCCCTTGATAATCTTCCACACTGCAGGGCACAGAGAACAACAGTTTCAATGTCACCAGGTTGCTATAGTGCAGAGGGTGTACTATGGGACTATAAAGAGGAGTAAGAGCAAAACAGCAGGTTTAAAACAGAATTGCACATCAGAATTACCTCAGGAACTTTCAAAAAATATTGAGAGGCTTAGCCCACCTTCAGAGAGTTTGATTCAAATAGTCTGGATCAGGTGTGTTATTTTGTAAAAACTCTCCTACCACTCTCCACCTGCACTTACTGTCCTGTTAATTCGAAACCACTTAGTTTCTCTGACGTGCTGAACTTGCCATACTTCATTCTGCAAGCTGTTACTATTCTTGGAATTCATCCTTCTACCCTCATTCCCGTCTTCAACCCTCATGTATCCACTCAGGTGTTACTTCCCCTGGGAGGTCTGCTTCCTCAAAGGCAGATTTAAGGGTTCTTGCTTCTGTCTACCCACTGCTTGGATTATGTCTTCAATGGAACTATTACCCAGAATGGATTAAGATGCTTTGCCTGGGGGGCTTCAAGCTCCTTGGGCAGAGACTAACATATGGGTAGAAGAATGAGCTGAATGAATAAACCCATGTCTAGTCCTAGTTTTAAGAGGCTTGCAGTATAATAGTTTTTTTTAAATACTGGCTTTTGGTTTAATTTTATAGATTCCAGATTGTAGTCTACTTTTTTGGCTGCCAAAGAAATTCAAGTATAATATCCTGTTTTACATTATGGGTACTTAAGATGAAGTTCTTGATAAAATCCACATGAATTTGAATAATGTGTTCATCCTTCCCAATCTGCCTCATTTTAAGCAATAAACAAGCAAGTCAGAATTGACAGATATAATTGCCAAATGTGATACTTTTTTTTTTTTTTTTTAGTGTTGGGGATTGAACCCAGTGGTACTTTACCACTGAGCTATATCCCCATTTCTTTTTTGAGACAGAGTCTCACTAAGTTGCGAAGCCTAGCCTCAAATTTGTGATCCTTCTGCCTCAGCTTCCTGATTTGCTGGAATTACAGGCATGTACCACTTGCAAAGCAATATTTTAAAAATTTCCATTTTCAGTTTTGTTTCCTCTCTAGTGACTCATTACAAGGTTTTTCTTCTGGTTATTCTTACCAGAACAATTGGGTTCCAGGAACAATTCCCCTGACTACATGAGAAAAGCTGGCAAATCCAGGTTTCTACAGAAGTACTTGGTCATTATTCTCCAGTGCTGGTGATTACCTCTTTTTGATTATTGTAGGAGGTTTTGTTTGTTTGTTTGTTTGTTTTTGTTCCCTCCAACAACAAATCTACAACACATTAAAGTACAGCTGAGATGACAGCACAGGACCTCCAAGGCTAGGTCATAAAACGTCATTACTGTCTCTGCTTGGTTTCTTGGATCACTAATTTTGGGCAAAGCTAGTCCCCATGTCATGAATCTGTTGAAACAGCTCTGTGAAGAAACCCTCACTGAAAGAAAAGGAAGCACCTACCAACAGTTATATGAGAAAACCACTCTGGAGCTGACCCTTTAACCCTAGATAACAGTCTCAAGACAGTCTCAGCTGACTTGACTGCAGTTTCATTAGAGACTAAGCCAGAACTTCTGAATTTCTGATCACAGAAGCTATGAGAATGGAGGATTTTTTTTAAGTTACAACATTTTGCTGACTTAGAATGCATTAGATAATACAATATTCAGAACTCTCCACTAATACACAATGTGTTGTTTCATGTAATAGCAGTAACACAAGCTGAAAAGTAATCTACTCAGGGAGCCTACTTACTTGAAGATACTGTGGTCTGGGAACAGATAGGTGCAAAGTGAAGATAACAACAAGAAAAATTTGGGCTTGATATATTAAATTCAGTTACAGAAAAATAGTCTAGTGGTAGAATCTCCATTTGCAGATGTCAAATATCTTTTTGGTTTATAGTCAGGTGAGAAGGAAAAGCTCATACTAGGGAGTACAAATTGTGGAAGAGGAAAATAACTAACTTTGACTTCCACACTGTAGTAAAAACATGTCTTTCAAGGGTGATAATAAAACTATAGGGAGACCCGGGGTCATCAAATGTGACATCTTTAACATAAACATTGCGTTTTGGGAGTTCAAGAGATGGTTTAGTAAAGGATTTATTTATTTTACATCATTTATCATTTCAACAAGAATGGAAGGAAATCAATAACCTATAGAGAGTTTTTGTTACTATTGCTCTGTAGTATAGTTTAAGGTATGAAATAGTAATGCCACCAACTTTACTCTTCTTGCTAAGGCTTGCTTTGGTTATTCTGGATCTCTTATTTTTCCAGATGAATTTCATGGTTGCTTTTTCTATTTCTATGAGGAATGTCATTGGGATTTTAATTGGGATTGCATTGAATCTGTATAGTGTTTTTGGTAGTATAGTCATTTTGACAATAATAATTCTGCCTATCCAAGAACAAGGGAGATCTTTCCATCTTCTAAGGTCTTCTTTAATTTCTCTCTTTAGGGTTCTGTAATTTACATTGTAGAGGTCTTTCACCTCTTTTGTTGATTCTCAAGTTGGTCGGTTGGTTGGTTGGTTTTGAGGCTATTGTAAATGGAATTGTTTTCCTAGTTTCTCTTTCAGAGAATTTGTCACTGATGTGCAGAAATTCCTTTGATTTATGGGTGTTTATTTTATATCCTGCTATTTTGCTGGATTCATTTATTAGTTCTAGAAGATTTCTGGTGGAATTTTTTGGGTCTTCTAGGTATAGAATCATATGGTCAGCAAATAGTGATAATTTGAGTTCTTCTTTTCCTATCCATTTCCATTTCTTTCATCTGTCTAATTTCTCTGACTAGAGTTTCAAGAACTATGTTAAATAGAAGCAGTGAAACAGGGCATCCCTATCTTGTTCCAGTTTTTAGAGGGAATGCTTTCAGTTTTTCTCCATTTAAAATAATGTTGGCCTGGGGCTTAGCATAGATAGCTTTCCAATGTTGAGATGTGTTCCTGATATCCCTAGTTTTTCTAGTGTTTTGAATATGATGTATTTTGTCAAATGCTTTCTCTGCTTCTATTGAGATGATCATATGATTTTTATCTTTAAGTTTATTGATGTGATGAATTACATTTATTGATTTCCATATGTTAAAACAACCTTGCATCCCTAGGATGAACCCTACTTAATCGAGGTGCATTATCTTTTTGATATGTTTTTGTATTCAATTTGCCAGAATTTTGTTGATAATTTTTGCATCTAGGGTAGAGACATAGATTAGAGATATTGGTGTGAAATTTTCTTTCTTTGATGTGTCTTTGCCTGGTTTTGGAAGCAGGGAAACATTGGCCTCATAGAATGTGATTGGAAGTGTTCCTTCTTTTTCTATTTCATGAAATAGTTTGAGGAGTATTCCTGTTAGTGCTTCTTTAAAGGTCTTGTAGAACTCATTTGTGTATCCATCTGGTCCTGGGCTTTTCTTGGTTGGTAGGCTTCTGTTGGCATCTTCTATTTCCTTGCTTGAAATTGATCTATTTAAATTGTGTATATCATCCTGATTTAGTTTGGGCATATCATATGCCTCTAGAAATTTGCTGATGCCTTTGATATTTTCTATTATATTAGAGTACAAATTTTCAAAATAATTTATAATTATCTTCCGGACTTCTGTAGTGTCTGTTGTGATAGTTCCTTTTTCATCCTGTATGTTAGTAATTTGAGTTTTCTCTCTCCTTCTCTTTGTTAGCATGGCTAAGGTTTATCAATTTTATTTACTGTTTCAAAGAACAAACTTTTTGTTTTGTCAGTTTTTTCAATTGTTTCTTTTGTTTCAATTTCAGTGATTTCAGCTCTGATTTTAATTATTTCCCTCTTCTACTGCTTTTGTTGTTGGTTTGTTCTTCTTTTACTAGGGCTTTGAGATGTTATTTTAGGTCATTTATTTGCTGACTTTTTCTTCTTTGAAGAAATGAACTCTATGCAACAAACTTTCCTGTTAGAACTGCCTTCATAGTGCCCCAGAGATTTTGATATATTGTATCTGTGTTCTCATTTACCTCTAAGAATTTTTTAATCTCCTCCTTGATATCTTTTGTGACCCATTGTTCATTCCGTAGCATATTATTTAGTCTCCAGGTGTTAGAGTAGCTTTTATTTTTTATTTTATCATTGATTTCTAATTTCATTTCATTGTGATCTGATAGAATACAGGGTAGTAGCTCTACTTTTTTGTATTTACTAAGAGTTGCTTTGTGGCATAGTATATGGTCTATTTTAGAGAAGGATCCATGTGCTGCTGAGAAAAAAAGTGTATTTTCTCATTGATGGATAATATACTCTATATATGTCAGTTAAGTCTAAGTTATTGATTGTATTATTGAGTTATATAGTTTATTTGTTTAGCTTTTGTTTGGAAGATCTATTCAGTGGTGAAAAAGGTTTGTTAAAGTCACCCAGAATTATTGTGTTGTGGTCCATTTAACTCTTGAACTTGAGAAGAGTTTGATTGATGAACATAGATGCTCCATTGTTTGGGGCATATATATTTATAACAGTTATGTCTTGTGGAGATATGGTTCCCTTAAGCAATATGAAATGTCCATCTTTATCCCCTTTGATTAACTTTGGCTTGAAGTCTACTTTATTTGATGAGGATAGAAACCCCTGATTGTTTACATAGACCATGTGAATGGTATATTTTATCCTAACCTTTCACCTTAAGTCTAAAGATGTTTTTTCCTATGAAATGAGTCTCTTCAAGGTAGCACATTGTTGGATCTTTTTTAAATCCAATCTACCAGTCTTTTGATTGGTGAGTTTAGGCCATTAACATTCAAGGTTGAGACATGATATGTATTTCTGTTCATTTTTGTTTATTTTTGGTATTTAACTTGACTTGGTTTCTCCTTGGGTTAGCTTTCTCTTTACTGTAACAGTTCTTACCTTTGCGGATTTTCATTGTTGTTTTTCATTTCCTCCTCATGTAATATTTTGCCAAGAATGTTCTCTATTACAGGATTTCTTGCTGTAAATTCCTTCAGTTTTTGTTTATCATGGAAGGTTTTTATTTCTTCATCAAATCTCTATTTCTTTATATTGTTAAGATGGCTTTGTGATATAAGATATGGACTATTTTAGAGAAGAATCTGTGTGCTGCTAAGAAGAATGTGCATATCCTCATGAATGGATGAAATATTCTATATACGTGCATTAAAAATATATTATTGATTGTGTTATTGAGTTCTGTGGTTTCTTTGTTTAGATTTTCTTTGGAAGAAATATTCAGTAGTGAGATTAGTATGTTAAAGTCACCCAATGTTATTGTGGTGTGGTCTATTTGATTCCTAAAATTGAAAACGATTTGATGTACATAAATGTTCTATTGCCTAGGGCATAAATATTTAAGATTATTATCCTGTTGATGTATAATTCCCTTAAGCAGTATGAAATATCCTTTTTTGTCCCTTCCAACTTAACTTTGGCTTGAGGTCCATTTTATCACATATAAGGATGGAAACCCCTGCTTGCTTCCACAATACATATGAGTGATACGTTTTTTCCCACCCTTTCACCCTCAGTCTGTGTATGTCTTTGCCTATGAGGAGAGTCTGGCGGAGACAGCATATTGTTGGGTCTTGTGTTTTAACCTGCTCTCCCAGTCTATATCTTTTGATTGATAAATTCAGGTCACTGACATTCAAGGTTGCTATTGAGATGTGATTTGTGTACCCAGTAATTTTGGTTCATTTCTAGTTTTTAATTTGTTATGTTTCTCCTTTTATTGAATTTTCTTTTAGTGTAGTTCCTCTTGCTTGTTTGCATTTTTCAATTCATTATCATGCGATATTTAGCTGAAAATGTACTGTAGGGCTGGCTTTCTAGCTGTTAATTTTTTAACTTTTGTTTCATGGAAGGTTTTTATTTCATCTTCAAATCTGAAGCTTAATTTTTCTGGATATAGAATTCTTGGTTGTCATCCATTTTCTTTAAAAGCTTGGTGTATATTATCCCACGACTTCCTAGATTAGAGGGCCGAGGTTGAGAAATCAGCTGTGATTCAATTGGTTTCCCCCTATATGTCATATGATACTTTTTGATTATAGCCTTTAAAATTCTATCTTTATTCTGCATGCTAGGTGTTTTCATAATGCTGTGCCATGGTGTGGGTCTGTTGTAACTTGTGGGTTTCTTGTAACTTTGTAACTTTATAACTTCAGGGTCCTGTAAGCCTTCTGTATTTGATTTTCCAATTCATTCTTTAGATTTCGGAAATTTTCTGATACTATTTCATTGAAAAGATTATGCACTCCTTTCATTTGTATCTTCAAACCTCCATCTATTCCAATAGATCTTAAATTTGGTCTTTTCAGGTTATCCCCTATATCATGGAAGTTCTGTTTATGTTCTCTTAACATATCTTCTCCACAGTCAACATTGTTTTCAAGATTATATATTTTTGTCTCCATTGCCTAAAACTGTCTTCCAAGTATTCCAGTCTTTTGGTGATGCTTTCCATTGAATTTTTAATTTGGTTTATTGGTTTCTTTATTTTGAGGATTTGTGCATGATTTTTTTAAAATCAATCTATTGAACAAAACTTTATTTTTTAAATTTTTTTGTAGTTGCACATGAACAGAATGTCTTTACTTTATTTGTTTATTTTTATGTGGTGCTGAAGATCGAACCCAGTGCCTCACATATGCTAGGCAAGTGCTCTACTGAGCTACAGCCCCAGCCCTTGATTTTTTTTTCAGGATCTCACTTTTTAGAAATGCTCTCTCACATCCTGTATTTTCTGATTTAACTCCTTATATTGTTCTTTATTTCACAGATCAATTTAACAATGTGCATTATAAGCTCCCTCTCTGACTTTTCTTCCAATGTGGTGTCAATGGATTTGATTTTTGGAATATCTTGGTTCATTTGGGACAATTTGTTCCCTTTTTTTCATGCTGTTGTGTGTATTTCCATCTAACATTAGAAATCTGAGGCAGTAGAGTTTCTACCCTGTGGATTTATAGTGTGCCTGAAGGTTTCCAGTGTCTCACCATTTAGGGAGAGACAAAATAACAACAACCAGTTCAAACTATATACACCATTAAACCAAATACTTTATGCTATGATGTCTGCAATGTTAATTGTCACAATAAACAGAAATGATATAATCAGTTATTGCCTACAATAAAAACAGTAAGCTGGCAAAACAGTTTTGAATGGTGAACAAGGAGAGAACAGAGTGGTATAGAATGTGATGATTATGAGGGAGGAGGAGAGAAAACAGAAGTAAAAAATTAAAGGAAGAATGAAATCGAGAACAATAGCAAATAGCTCTTAGCACAAGAAAAAGGAGAATTGAGGGAAACACATTAGGGAAAATATATATAAAGTAAAATTTGTATAAATAAATAAATTTTAAAAAACATAAAATTGAAATATTCTAATCAAACATCCTAGCCCTCAAAAAAAACTGATCCACAAAAAATAACTGGCTTCTACTATAGTGATACATGCATATCAATATGTATGTTGGCATAATTCACAACAGCAAAATTATAGAACCAGTCTAGGTATCCACCAACCAATGAATGAACTGATAAAGAAAATGTGATATATACACACAATGAGTTTTACTCAAAGTAGAATGAAATTATGGCATTTGATGGCAAATGGATGAAACTGGAGAACATCATGCTAAGCAAAATAAGCCATTCAGAAAGCCAAGGGTCAAAGGTTTTCTCTCATATGCAGAAGAAATAGAGAAATCAGTATTTTTAAAAAGGTAACCTCATGAAAATAGAAAGCAGCTCAGTAGAGTATAAGCAGAGAATTAAGGAACAGAGATGAGCAGAGGAACTGTAGAATGAAATTGAACAAAGTGTGCTGATAACTATTACATAATCTCCCTTACATGTGAACTCTAAAATAGTCTAATTCATAGAACCTGAGAGTAGAACTGTGGTTACCAAAAGCTAGAGAAAGGAGAAACTGAGAGACACTGATCAGAGGATACAAACTGACAGCATTAAAATGTGTAGGTTCTAGGGAATCTAACATCAAACATGATAACAATAGTTCATAAACCTGTACTTTTCACTTAAAATTTGATAATAGATCAGATTCTAAATGCACTTACCATGCACATCCGCACACACCCCCACACAAGACACATTTGAGAAGAGTGTTATATGAGCAACACCTTGTAAAAGCTTTATGGTATTATTTCCTGCAATGGGGAATTATCACTTAGACAAAAAATTCAATTTTCACACCATCTCCAATCTTCCAGCCTAGTAAAAAAGATTAGTGAAATTCTAAAATTAAAATTAGTCAAACTTTCAGAAATATTGAACTCTGTCAAATCAGTCTTTCTCCTTATGAAATAAAATACTTAATCGAGCATTACATGCTTCTTTAAATTTTCTGTGATGTGCAGATAATTAAGGAGGAAGTTAACAAATCAAAATGGATGAGGAAGTGCTCTAAAAATGCTAGCTCATATCAGCTCAGAGCATAGTAATAATATACCCTACAAAAGATTTACACCTCTGAGGTAGCACATGATAATCTTGATTAAATGACTACTAGGAAATAAAAATATAGGTGGCTAGGCTGAATACAGACTGAAGGACTTTGGTAACATCCTGTCAATTCTTCTCATTAATAAGATATTTCTTTGGCTATATCAATGACTTTAGAAGTATGTTAATCTAATAAATCATCATAGGTTGACCAAACAGCATGAGATCAATGAGAAACTGATGTGACTCCATTTTTGAGAAACCAGCCTCTACCTCAGAGCAAAGCCTGTCCAAGGAAGGGAGCGTGACTCTTATTCTTAGAAAAACCCAGAGCACTCCCAGGCACATACCCATCCTGCTGAGTTGTTTATCTACAAATAACAGGAGAGACCTACAGAACCAGGTGTCCTGACTCAGTCAGGCTAGATGAGGACCTAGGTGAGGACCCATAGCAACCTCCTAGCAACCACCAATCAGTATGAGACAGGGAAAATACCTGGGATGCCAGATGACCCTTCCAGTAGTTTATGGTGGTTGATAACATGCTGGGAATCCATGTTGTTCAGCTCGTACTCCCCTCATGGCTTAAACCAATCAATTCAAACGAATTCCCCCTCTTGTACTAACCAATCACCCCTACCCAACTTGTTCCCACCAGTGAATGTGCTAATAATGTTTTAGAGTTGTTTTATAATTTTCCTGCAGTGTGTGATGATTTGCTAAGAGATGCTATGATGTATGTAAAGTCCCTGCCTTCCCCAAAGAGAGTATAAAACTGCTGCAAACCCTGGGCTCGGGGCCTCTCAGCATCACCAGTTGCTATGTGCGTGGAGGACAGAGCTAGCTCACAATAAATGACTCTTTGCTACTTACATGGATCTTGGTCTCTGGTGGTCCCAAATTTAGGAGTCCCAAATTCGAGCATAACAGACAGAAAAAGGCAGAAATCCCCTTTCCCATCTCAGCCTTTCTCCTCTTTCCAGGAATTTCCACTGAAAATATAAAATCTTTCTTTCTCCAAAGAACCAGTATCATTTGACTGTAAATTTCCAAAATTGAGGTCAATGCATTATATTTCTATACCTATAGCATCTATAAATAACTCATTTTAAAGTTATGTGTAATAACTAATTGACAGTAAATAATCAGTTATCATTAGAAATCAAATAGACCAAAATATTAAATCAGCCATTTTTCCTTTTGTAAATTATGTTGTATTGACTACAAAAATGCTAAGCAAGTTTTAATTTCTTTAGTGTGACTGGCTTTCAGTGCTTCTCTCTAAATCTAATTTACAAGGATGTAGATAGTATTAAAGGAAATCAAAAAGGAATGATAAGGTATCCAGGATCTAGATACAATCAGAAATGATTACTATAGAGGATGTAGCTCAGAGGTAAACATCCCAATCCTCAGTACCAAAATTTAAAAAAAAATAAAAAAAGAAATGATTACTATGCCTAGGATGAAGGCCCATCGCAGGGAGCATTAACAGAAAACAAAGAGCAATTCCAGTAGATAAAGGCCATCAAGGATAGCTGAGGGCTTTGGTGGAAGAATTCAGAAAGGAGAAAGAAATCCACACCGATTCCACTTTCTGTCTTCCAAATTCCTGCCATAGCGTCCATTAGCTTCACATGTGCAGAAGGCCAAGGGCAAAAACTACCCATTGATCCAGTCCCAATGTTCAGTTTGACAGAGCAGAGCAGAATAAACATGATGAAAATTAGGTATGGGAGGGCAAGAGGGACTAGCCATCACAAGAGTTTGTATAACCATCCCCAATTACTGTACATTTAGGTTTATGTTAATTTTTGTTTTGCAAGGTAACCACCAGCAAATTTTTATGTCTTCTTGTACACATGTGCAAGTACTTCCAAAGCATATGTGGAGTTTCTAGAAAACACTTCTAAGGTATACTGCTAACTAGTACCATATGAAAGTTCATGACCATAGTTGTTAATTAGACAAAAGAATGAACACCTTCACATATTTACCTATATGAGATACTTATTGGTTAGGAAAAAGAACAAGCTACATTAGCTGGTGGACACAGCTTATCGATGCCTTCCCTTCTGCTTGGTTGGTAGATTCATGACCACTGAAGTTTGTAACTACCAGACCCAAGGCTTCTGGGTGTCATCATTGTGGGACTTGATTTCTTATGAAACCAGGAGTATTTCATCAACACCTTAGCCAACAAACTACACACTACCACACCGGACCTTGTTTTCAGGTTGCAAGAATGTAATTTCTCACTTTGTCATACAGCTGCGGAACTTTCCAACCCAGCTTTTATAAATAATATACCATATTCTACCCAACATAATGACTTTCAGTGTAGAGAACTGATTTGATTTGGATTTCATGTTTAACAGTCAATTTGAGCATTATTCATTCTGATGACCTCTCTAATCTTTCTTAAATGTCTTAAAATATAGGCTGTTTCTATATCATGTATCAAATACTGTACTTACATCAATTAGAATCCCACCAAGGGAAAAGAACTGCATAAAAAATGAAATAAGTGAGGAAATATAATTTTAAGGATATAAAATATTTTTCTAAATAAGAGGTATCCTGACTAGTTTTTTGGTTTTTTTCTTTTTCTTCTTCTTCTTCTTCTTCTTCTTTGAGTTTGTCTCTTAAAAGCTCTGAAGTGGCCACAGTTCATTAGCCCATTTATAAAACATTGCCACTGTCAGAATCAAGAAATTGGTGAAATCAAGAACCCTTAAATTGCATTTTCAGGGGGATTCATTCAAACTTAGAAACAGATTCCATTACAATGGAAGTGTTTAAAACTGATTTACAATCTTGCTCTTCCCTCACCAGTGAGATGAATAAATGACACATGACCACTTTATATAAACGTGTCTTTAATTCTTTAAAAAGTATCCTCTGACCCCTTTGAAACTTCCAGTGCAATATCCAAGTGAGCACACATTCTGGAGCCAGTTAATCTACTTCCCAAATAATGAATCTCCTGCTTAAGCCCAGTCATGTCTCCTCCAGATTCCTATAGAGATTAAGAAGCAGCAATTTGACATCTGCTTTGTTTTCTGATATAGTGATTTTTATTTATTTTTCTGGATTTGGGGCAATTTTGGTTCTGGTTCTGGTTCTGATTCAACATGTCTCATAAGTAATTAATTCCTCACTGATGACAGTAAGAATTACAAATTTGATTTCAAGATCTGATCATTCAATAATCTCTACTGGGATAGTAGAGATGTAGTGTGTATCAGATGAAAGATAATAGACAATTTGTTTAGTTTGATTTTATTATCTATTGGTCTGTTTTTCTTCATTCCATGAGAAATAGAACAGCTCTTACAAATCTGGTATGAGATTGCATATGAAAATATTTCATACTTGCATATGTGAGTGTCTGTGTGTGTGTATGTGTGTAAGAGATTTTACCTATACTTATATAGAGTCTCTGTATCTTCAAAACATATTAGTAAAATATATTCATTTTTTTCTGCTTTTAACCCATTATGTCCCATCATCCTACATATAGAACATCTATAAAAACTTAAATTTTTATGACACCTGTAAAGGGGAAGGGAGGGGGAGGGGTTAGCAATGATGGTGGAATGTGATAGTCATCATTATCCAAAGTATATGTATCAAGTTATGAATTGGTGTAAACATACTTTATATACAAACAGAGATATAAAAAATTGTGCTCTGTATGTGTAATAAGAAATGTAATGCATTCCACTGTTATGTATTTTAAAAATAAATTAAATATTAAAAAATTTTATGATATCTATAAAAATACCTAAGTTTTTATAAAATAAAAAAACCTAAGTTTTTATAAAAACTTAGATATTTTTATAGGTGTCATATATGAAGGATGATGGGAAATAACAGACTAAAAATAGCACTTACTGCCTTTAACATGTGGGTAGGATATTTGCAGAAATATGGAGTTATATTTTGAGTATTCATGAGCTTTTCTGGCCCACTAAAATAACTATATGTCAATGATTCTCAATTTTCCTTCTTAAGAGACAAAAGACTTTTTCTTTTCCTGACCAAAATTAGTCAGACCCCCTCTGAGCTCTCCTCTCAACTAGGCTTCTACCTTGGCCCCCTTTCCTCATGGGTATGTATACCCAGTTTTAGCAAAAATCATACTAAGTAGAAATACAGAGAATACCCGCACCCTTGATATCTTCTCTTAATAATTTTCATTCCACTGACTCACAACCTGCTGCTTAGCTATAAAATTCTCCATTTATGCTTACTGTATGGAGCATTCAACCCATTGCAATGCTGAAAGGTCTCTATTCCCCTATTATAATAGTTCCTGAACAATATGTTTTTATCATATTAACTATAGTCAGGCTGCAGGGCATTTGTTGTTGTAGTAGTGTTTTGTTTTGCTTTGTTTTGTTTTGTTTTGGTACTGAGGATGGAACCTAGGGATGCTCAGCCATTAAACCACATCCCTACCCTTTTTTTATATACTTTACTTAGAGTCGGTGTCTCACTAAATTGCTTAGGACCTCACTATGTTGCTGAGGATAACTTTGAAGTCCTGCCTCAGCCTCCCAAGCGACTGAGATTACAGGTATGCACTATCACACCTGGCAGATGGCAAGACTTTTTTAAAGTATTTTCTATGAAATAAGAGTAAGTCACTTTGATTAAAGTCATAATTAAAAGGGGTAACTAAGATGAGAAGAAATAGAGGACAACATAAAAATGGCTATAAAGAGTAAAAGGATATGGCTTTCTTTTTCAAGAGGAAAAAAGGTAGATTCTAAGATAAAATGGCTGATTATTTCCAAATATAGGCCTTAAACTTGGCCCCTTTCACTGACGGATATGCATAACCCAGTCTTAGTGAAAGACAAAACCTAATGGATATAGAAAGTAGGAAGTAAATTCTATTTTCCCTTGTTGTATAGGTATAACTTCAGTTAACAAAACTAAAGAGAGGTGATGACATCTGTTAAGTTTTGGGCAAAGTTTAAAGAGTGTGGCTTTGATGAATTACTAAAATAAAAAAAACATTAAGGAACACTTAATTACCAACTGTTACATCAAAGCAAGACTAGAGCTCAGTTTTCTCTAAGTTACTTCTACTATGTTAATTAAAAATACATTTCACTCTGTAGTTATATTACAACCATTTTAGTTCCCTGATAGCTTCACTACCTATACTACTACTTTGGGTTGACTGGTGTCCACCAAGTAGATTCTTTGTAGTTTTGTGAATGTGAGATTATTTGCAAATGGGATCTTTGCAAATGTAGTCAACTTAAGATGAGGCCATACTGGATTACAAAGGACTAAGGAGAAACTTCCTCCTGTTCTGAAGTCCTTAATTAAGGTAGAGTTTCCTGTTATGTATTTCTAATAATTACTTCATATAATATCATCCATTTGGAATTAGGCTCAAAATCATTATAATCTTTGGTTTTTAAATATTTTGCATGTAATTCCTCCTCTTTCAGAAATTAATGGCCCTCTTAAGTGAAAGATAAAATGGACTTAATACAGTATGGATAATCAAATCAAGATAGGACAAAGAGAAGCTTTTATCTGAGTTTGACCATCACAGTGATCTTCAATAGTCTATGAGTATTCTTTACAACACACCAATCACTTAAGACATCTTCCTGTAACTCACTAACTGTCTGCATATTCTCCTCATTGCCACCTTCATTTCTTGATTCCTTAGTGTGTAGATGACAGGATTCAGAAAAGGAGTCAGCACTGCATCAAAGAAGGCCAGGAACTTGTCCAAGTGTGTGGAGGGAGACGGCCGTGCATATACAAATATCAAAGGAACAAAGAACAAGACCACCACAGTGATGTGAGCTGAAAGTGTAGACAGAGCCTTGGAAGAACCAGCAGAAGAGTGTTTCTGAACAGTAAGAATGATGACAATATAGGAAATTATCAGTATGAAGAAGGAGCCCACAGAGATGAAACCACCATTAACTGTGACCATGAATTCCAGTCGGTAGGTGTCTGTGCAGGCAAGTCTGATGAACCAAGGAAGGTCACAATAGAAACTATCCAACACATTAGGGCCACAGAAGGGCAATTTTACTACAAAAACTAATTGAACCACTGAGTGAATAAGGCCAACCACCCAGGCAGCCACTAAAAAGAAGATGCACATCCTTGGGCTCATGATGGTCAGGTAGTGCAAAGGCTTACATATGGCCACATATCTGTCAAAGGCCATGGCCATGAGTAGCACCATCTCCACACCACCAATGACATGGATGAAGAAGATCTGGGTGATGCAGCCTCTAAAGGAGATGACTTTGTGCTTCCTGAAAAGGTCATAAATCATCTTTGGGGAGATGACAGAAGAAAAACCCAGGTCAATGAAGGAGAGGTTGGCCAACAGAAAGTACATGGGAGAGTGTAAGTGAGGCTCAGAAGCCACTGTGAACACAATGAGGGAGTTTCCCATCATGCTTGCCACATAAAACATGAAGGAGAACCCAAAAAGGAGTAGTTGGATACTCCAGGAGTTGGTGAGTCCCAGGAACACAAACTCCGACACCACAGAGTGATTTGCTCCATCCATTGGCTTTGTTGGAGGTGCTGCCTGAAGAACAACAGGAGAAAATGCAAATTATGACAAGTATATTAATAAACTAGGAGGAGAGAAGTCAAAGTATAAAAGTTTATTTATACTTTAGCATTAAAACTGACTTCACATGCTAATAGCCCCTGAAATATAAAATTGGTCACTGTTATGTAAATCATCTCTCGACACTTATGTTCTGTCTTTATTTAATATAACACCCTGATTCCTCCCAGCTAGTCTTTGTGACGTTCCTTGTGAGAAAGAAGATGACCAACATAAGTAATAAGAACTCAAACCAAAAAAACTCTTCCTATTTTTGTCAGCTCCAGTCACATGTAACTAAGCACTACTGCATCAACTTTCAAGACGATAAAACATCTGGAAAACACTCCTTTTCTTCCTTTATTTCTAACCCTACCTCTAAGATGTGGTCATCTTCACAATTAATTTACATTTGCCACATCGATGAAATCTCCCTTTATTATTACTAGTATTTATTTTACTGTCCCTTATATTAAAATAAAATTGGTACAAATCTAACTCATCAAGGAGACCATAAACTTCCTGAAGGCAGGCATTATGACTTACCCATATTTAGGTTCCTAAATCAACAAAAATATGGTCTACTGAAAAGTACCTATGAACTGTTATCATTTTACATCACATTAGGTACAAAAATTGAAAACAAATGTTTAGAAACTTCTCTAGAAATTAACTTTACAATGATACCAATGTTTCTGATTTTGTATTTTTCCAAAAATCTCCACCTGTGAAGGACTGCAAATTAATGGGGAAAAGGACTGGTCCCTTATGGTACAGTAATTTGAGAAGGGCTACCTTAGAGTACATGATCCATGTTCTGAAAAGCTTAAAGTTAGCAGAATCATCACAGTGAAATGGAAAATATATTTTACAAATCTCTGTGATGATTCATCATGTTAACTTGTAATTACTTAATTTTAGTTACAGAAAGAATACGGGGTTTAAATTCACAAAACAAGATTTCTTCCATTATTCATCCATTGACAGTTTTGATTTGGGGCAAGTTACTTACACTCTTTGATCTTATTTATCTATGAAACTCTAATTGGTACAATAATTAGTATATCTTAATCATATGATTTTTGTATATATTTGGAAATTTTTTCTCTTTATTTTACTTGCCCATGATAGTATTCAATTCATAAGACAAAACTGATGAATGAATAAAAAATAAGATGCTACTTGCCAGCAGAAAATATGAAAATTCCATATCATAAAATATATATTTCAATAACATAATATGCCAAAAAACAAATAATCAATAAATGGCCAAAGGAACTGAAAAGGCACTTCACAGAAGAAAAAATGCAATCTGTCAACAAATATATGAAAAAAGATTCAATATCTCTAGCCATTAGAGAAATGAAAATTAAAACTACACTGAGATTTCATCTCCCTCCAGTCAGAATGGCAATTATCAACAATACAAGTCACAATATATTTTGGCAAGGATGTGGAAGAAAAGGTACACTCATACATTGCTGGTAGGACTGCAAATTGGTGCAACCACTGTAGAAAGCAGTATGGAGGTTCCTCAGAAAACTTGAAATGGAATCACCATCTGACCCAGTTATTATCCCATTCCTCCACATATACCCAAAGTAACAAAAATTTAGAATCACTCCTGATGTAAAATATGGCACATAAATTTTTGCTGAAAAGATAAATAAAATCCATTTGTTTGCAGTTAAATTTACCAGATGAGGATAGAATAAAAGGTAGAATGAAAAAATTTGTTCTACCAAAAGTCAGAATAGAACTAAAAGGTAAGTCTCCAGTCTATTCGAGGAGACCCAAATCAATGAGTTCAGCTTTAAAACATACAGATAAATTGAAGATCTCTAATTCAGGAAATTCTCTAATCTTTTCAGATCAGGAAAAGCATTACCAAATATATTAAATAACTTGAACAAAAAAATAAATTTACTTAGTGATAGAGCTTAGACTAGAACCCAAGTGACAAGGTGATGATAGAAACTGTTGGGGAAAGATGAGCACCTTTTACAGCTCCTCACTGCCACTTAATGACATTGATGAGTGCTGCTTTGGCCACCAAAATTAACCATCCCAGACAACTCTCAGCTTTCTAATATCTTGAAAAATATGACAGTTTCCTAAAACATTTGTTATCATTCTCATTATTCAAGAAAATACTCTTACTTGAAATAGATGGGTTTCTATATGGACTCATAACAGAAAATGCCAGTTTAACACTCAACTCTGTCTCCAGAGGAATGAAGCCTCTAGAGAGGGTCCAGCAAGCTTTAATTGCTACTAGAGGTTGCAAGATTATGTCTTCCTTTGAATTCATCTCTATTTTAGCTCTTATAAGATCTAATAACAATTTAAAAATCTCCATGTAATAATAAAATGAATATAGGTTTCAGTATATGAAAAACTATGTTTCACATTCTTCTACATAGTAACTTGATGATCTTGAATAACATAGAATAACATACATTTCATCTCTGAGCACTTTTCCCATAAGTAAAATGGAGAAAATTAATGTCACCAAAATGAGAATGTGAACTAATATGATACCAAATATAATTATTCTTCTCCAAAATGGATCTAATAATGAAACAATTTATAAATAAATTATTGTATATTAATTCACTGCAATAAATTATTTGGAAATTTTGGAAAGTAATAAGAATGAATCAGATTTATACTTCTCACCATGAAGAAGTCTCAAGAGTATGATATTTAATAGAAAATATCAGATTATAAAGTAGTATATTCATATAAATCTACCAAAGTTTTAATTCCATACATATTAAATATTATTAAATATAAATATAAATGCATATACATATATACCATAAAATACATATATACCATAAAAAAGTTTGAACAAAAAGAATATCCAACTCCAGAAAAGTGATTTTCTCTGGGAAGGAAGAAAGAGGAAACTGACAGGACAAGTGAATTCGGCTGTGTTTGTAATGAATTATTACAAAAAAAAAAAAACAGATCTCATGAAAAAATAGCAAATATTCATGTGTTAAATCTGGAAACTAAACACGCAATACCCATGATACAGTTAAGAGCACTTTTTCAGAGGTTAGTGTATCATATTTCCTTTTTAACTTTCATATGTCAGCCATATATCTGTATCTTTCTCTCATCAGGTTTCACCAGGGTCACTACCAAGCCTCCACAGCATCCTGCTGCTTCAACAAGCCTCCATCTGCACTCAAAGCAGATGCTGACCATCCCATTAGTGGTGTAGAGCATCCTCTCTGCCTCCAGGTGAACTGCAACCTCTTCAAGCACTCAAAGCCCCTTTAGAGCTGCTACCTTTTAACTTCATTTTCTACTTCATTTTTTCTAGTTTTTTTTTTTCATCTCATGATCCAGCATTATCAATTTATTTGTTGGCATTGCCACAAAATAAACATTCCATCATGCCTTTAAATATACAAGTCCTTCTTTCCCAACTCCCCTCCCATCATCTCTAACCATTGCTCTCCTCCACCTGGGAGAAAACTGCTATCTATACCTCATGGAGAGCTAAACACATGCTTTAGTAAACTCCCCTTCTCAACAATCTCATTACATCATAAGCAGAATCCATACTTCACTCATCTCAATGTTCCTACTCATAACATTTTATTCATGCCAATAAATAACACTGAACACATTATATTAGTTTTACATTTGTATGAATTGAGGACATGAATTGTGTTATGTGCTTTTTACAATTGCAACTGCTGACACAATGCACAGAATAAAAAGAGGCAAGAGGAAAGACATCAAAAATACTATCCCCATCAAAAATCAGTTAAAGGTTTCAGTGGTGGAGAACTTAGACCTCAGATATAATAAAGGTAACCTGGGAAAATCACATTGCAATTGAAAATCAGAAAATAGAGCAATCAGATTACAACTGAAATACTGATAGATACAGCATATCACGTATTTATGATATCACAGTTTAGGATAAAAGAGTTTACATTGAAATTACTTAAAATGTAAAATATACCTAGTAATATAATTAGGGAAGATGAATTTTAAAACTGATAAAAGTTCTGAAGCAACAAAAAAACAGAAAATAGAAGATTATGAAAATGAAGTAGAATTAAGGAAAAAGAAAATATATAAAAATCAAAGCCATAAATAAAAATAAGGAATATAAGAAATTGGGAAATTTAAGGAAAAATGAATATAAAAGCAAAGATATTGTAAGTATAACCTAATTGGACAATACTAAGTTGTCTTTAATTGCCCTAAAACAGGTACTGGGGAAGAAAAAAAATGGCAGAAGTCAATAAGAAATTATCCCTAGATGTACTAAAAGAAAGAGTAGTACCAAACATTAGAAAACAGAAATCCACACAGTTTGGGTCATCAAAACTAAATCCACCTGAGGTAGAGTCAGGATCCAATTCTCAGTCCTAAGCAATAGTCATAAGCATGTTTCTAATGGAATAACAAGGAATGATGCCCATTCACTTTTCTAAAAGTGATCAAATACTTACAACCCTATTGATTATGCTCTGAAGCAACTTCTTAGATTGACTGTTCTCAAGAGAGAACATTTTTACCTGACACCAATATAGTCAAATAAGCCAATTAATAAATGGGCAAATGAATTAAGCAGACACTTCTCAAAAGAAGAAACACAAATGGCCAACAAATACGTGAAAAAATTGCTCAACATAATTAGCAATTATGGAAGTGCAAATCAAAACTACATTAAGATTTTACCTCTCATAATGGCAGTCATCAAGAATACAAATAATAGGGCTGGGGTTGTGGCTCAGTGGTAGAGCACTTGCCTGGCACATATGAGGTACTGGTTCATTCCTTGGAACCACATAAAAATAAACAAATAAATAAATAAGATATTTTTTAAAAATACAAATAATAATAATACAAATTCAATATTGTCCAATTAGGTTAATAAATGCTAAAGAGGATGTAGGGGGAAGTTACACTCAAACATTGTTGGTAGGACAGCAAATTAGTACAACCACTCTGCAAAGCAGTATGGAGATACCTCATAAAACTAGGAATTGAATGACCATATGACCCAGCTATCCCACTCTTTCATATTATCCAAAACAACTAAAATCATCATACTATAGTGATACAGTCACGTCAATGTTTGTAGCAGCACAATTCACAATAGCCAAGTTATGCAATCAGCCAGATGCCTGGCAACAGATGAATGGATAAAGAAAATGTGGTATATATAAACAATGGAATTTTATTCAGTCATAAAGAAAGATGAAATTATGGCATTGAAGGAAAATGGATGGAACTAGAGATCATAATGTTAAGCAAAAAGACTAAAACTCAGAAGGTCAGGGCTCATGTTTTCTCTCATTTGCAGAAACTAGAGAGGAAAAGGGAAAAGAAAGGTGGAGGTAGATCTCCAAAAGGCAAAGGAAGATCAGTAGAGGAAAAAGACCACAGGGTGGGAAGCAGAGAGGAACGGGAAGTGCTGTGGATTGATATTGGCCAATTTATATTGTTATAATGTGTGCATGTACAAATATGCAACACCAAATCCCACCAACATGTACAACTATAATGTACCAGTAAAAAATATGGGAAAAAGTGTGTTTTTAAAGAATTTTTCCAAAACAAAAAAATGATACAAAACATTTTGAAATTCAAAAGCACATAAGAAAACAGAACTAACTCAATTTCCTAGTAACTTTTTTACTTTAATTTTCCACATTTTATTTTAAAATAACATCTATACTAAGCAGCAATTTATTCATCTTTGAATTTTGGATATCTCTTCTACTCTTTGGACATCTCTTCCATCCTGAAAACTTAAACATATCTTAATAAATTTGCTTCTATTTTCACAGTTTGTGCCTCATCTCTTTTTTAATTATTAGCTGACAAACACAAATTTTATAGATTTATAATGTACAACATAATGTTTGGATACACTGTAGAATGGCTAAATCAAACTACCATATGCATTAGCACATATACTTATTTACTGAATTGAGAAATCTTAAAATCTACTCTTTTCATATACAACATATCATTAATAAATACAGTCATCCTGATGTACAATACATCTCTTAAACTTATTTCTTCACTAACTGAAATTTTATGTCCTTTGATCAACATCTCACCAATGCACCCATCCCTCAACCTCCAAAACCACAGTTTTGCTCTTTGTCAGTTCAACTTTTCTACATTCCATGCACAAATGACACGACATATACACCTCATCTCTTTTGAAGTTATAATAAAAACAAAATTATAACAACCCTTGTTTTCTTAGTTTCATGTGCCACTAAATATTTCTTACCTGTTTATCAAATTACAGAGGATGAGCATCATTTATACAGTCATCACTGGAAATAGTGTGATTAATTAATAGCAAGATGAATACAAAACATAAAGCTGTTTGAATTTTTCTAATACTTTTCACATTACAACACAATGTGGTTCTAATTGAAAGTCCATGTCAGTTAACCACTTCTGTTTCACAGTTATTTCCTTTTATCATAATTATTCTCCAGTAGTTCAATTTGTCACCCTAGACACTATCTTCTGTGTTTTATGATGATACTCATGCACTGTAGGAAATGATGCATGTCCATGGGAATTCCTATAACAGAATCATGTCAGACCAAAAACCTAAACCTGTTCTCCATATTATTAATTTATTTCTGATCCTCCATTTAACCTACAGAAAGAATAGGGCACCTTCATGGAGTCTGAGATCTTCCTGTGTTCTCTTAACACTAAGGGCCATAACATTCTGCCATGGGTGGAAATGAAGCTGATTATAGCTTAAGGACAGTAGCCAAGTGATACTGCATAGATTTAGACAGTCCTCATGGGTCAAAGGACTTTGTCCCCAGAGACCTATTCGGTTTTACCAGAAAAAACAAACATCCTAACATCTTGTAATGAGACACTAGAGAAGAGGAAATTAGACTTGAATATTGCCTTCTTAATACATCTGTACTATTTTCTTGAACATTTTACAAATATAGATAATGGTTTATTCTAAGCAGTTCCTAAAATAGTCATTAAAAAGAAAGTTCAGACTCTATAAAACTCAGCCACACACATTACTAAGTAGAACAGTAGAGAGAAAACTTACATGTATAATAGGTTGCTGTGCATATAAATATTTACTCCTCTGAGTCAGGCACCATGGTGCATGCCTGCAATCCCAGCTACTTAGGAAGCTAAGGAAGGAGGATCACTACTTCAATACCAGCATGGGAAACTTAGCAAGATTATGCCTCAAATTATATTTAAAAAAAAAAAAGTCTGGGGTGTGGCTCAGTGGTAGAGCTCTTACTTAGCATGCATGAGGCCCTCAGCTCAATCCCCAGTACCACTAATAAATAAATACTTACTTTTATGGATAAATAGAGATTTTTAATTTTTCCATAAATAATTCAGGAAAGTAGGATTATTAGAGGAGCAAACAAGGATTTTGACTTTCAATTTTGCACACTTTTATCAGTCAGGATCCCATCAAGATAAGAGATGGCACAGTCAAATTAAATAACTGGAGAAAGCTCAATAAAAAGAATATTCACAAAGCTGTGAACATTGTAAGGAAAAACTAGGGGTCCTAGGTTAAAGACAGCAGAGAAAACATTACCTCTCCTGAGCCTAAAGGGACAAAGACAAAAAGTAGTTGTAAAAGTCTAGAAATAAAGCATTTGTGGAAGGAGAGGGCCATTGAAGAGTAACACAGCCAGCCCATGGTGTCCCTGAAGAGAAGAAATAAATGAAATGATCTGATCCTGGATCTCAAACCTCTCACTACAGTTACACTTTGGCCAAAACCCAAAAGAAAACAGAGGACAATGGAACCTGTTTATGCAGCCCAGTGAGGCCAGATTTCCAAAGCCCATAAGAAGTAAGTGTTGAGACTGAAACTAGAGGCTATTTGCATTTTTTTTTTTTTTGGTACCAGGGATTGAACCCAGGGGCACTTAACCACTAAGCCACATCCCCAACCCTTTTTTATATCTTATTTAGAAACAAGGCCTCGCTGAGTTGCTTAGGGCCTCACTTAGTTGCTGACTTTGAACTTGCAATCCTCCTGCCTCAGCCTCCCTATTTGCTGGAATTACAGGCATGCGCCACCACACACAACTCCCATTCACCTTTTATCAAGGAAACAAACAAGAAGGGAAAGAGGAAACTGAGTAACATAAAGAATTATTGGTCAGACATGGCAGTACAAGTTTGTAATCCCAGCAGTTTGGGAGACTAAGGAAGGAAGATCCCAAGTTCAAGGCCAGACTGGGCATCTTATTGAGACCTTGTCTCCAAATATAAATTTAAAAAGAGCTAAGGGAGCAGGCGCGGTGGCGCACACCTGTAATCCCAATAGCTCAGGAGGCTGAGGCAGGAGAATCTCAAGTTCAAAGTCAGCCTCAGCAACAGCAAAGCACTAAGCAACTCAATGTGACCCTATCTCTAAATAAAATACAAAACAGGGCTGGGAATGTGTCTCAGTGGTCAAGTGCCCCTGAGTTCAATCCCAGTATACACACACAAAAAAAAAAGAAAAAAAGAAAGAAAAAGAGCTGAGGGTATATAGCTCAGTGGTAGAGCACTCCAGAGTTAAATCCGAAGGAAGGGAGGAAGGGAGGAAGGGAGGAAGGGAGGAAAGGTAAGGTAGGGAGGAAGGAGGGAGGGAGGGAAAAACAAGGAAGGAGAGGAATGAATTATTAGTGATCTAATCCAAAAATGTGAGCCACCATGAATGTATGTGCTTCTTACAAATTAGCAAAGAGGAAAATGTAATTAACATAACACATAGTCATAGTCCCCACTTTGTGTAGCTGTTCATGAGGGCTATTTTGACAAGAGAATTTCTCTCATTTCACATTATCTGCCATTAGTATGTACCCTAGAGACTTCTCTACTTGATAGAATGAACAAAGCTTCTTTCCTATAGGATATTCATCATGACATAATCTTTTATTTACTAGGATGCCACTGTTTTCTATTGATGAGAACTATTGAGCAAAGGAGTACTAAGAATCATCCAATGTATCCCCTGAGTTCTGGATTTAATATTCCTTGTCCTTGGTATACAGGAGGAATCAAATTTCCCCCTGGTAATCGGGATGTGTCATCCCAATAATCATACTGTCCTTTACCCAAACAAAAAATAATATACTGCTCTGACCCATGCCATAAAGTGCCGCAGTCTGGCTGGGCACAATTCAGGAGCCACTTGTCAAAAGAAACTAACTTTATTTTTAGAACCACACAAGATAAACAAAACAGCTCCTCAGGAAAAAACCCTCAGAGCCCAACTGCCACCACTGGCTTCCCACAAGCCACACACCCAACAACCTCTTCCTCCCACAATCCTCCTGCTCTTGAGGCCGATTGGCTGGGTCGCATGGGCGGAGCCAAAAAAGTCCCCCAATGAGCAGCTTCGTGGTCTGAAAGGGCAGGGAAGCAGCCCAATGAGCATCACCGCAGAGGAGCCAATCAGCTAGATGTTGCTAGATGTTGCTGGGGCTGCTGTGAGCCAATCATCAGCTGGTAGTCTGAAAGGGCAGGGAAACAGCTCAATGAGCATCTCCACAGAGGAGCCAATCAGCTAGATGTTGCTGGGGCCGCTGTGAGCCAATCATCAGCTGGCAGTCTGAAAGTTTGCTGGAGCCCCTTCGGCTGTGGCTCTCAACATCTCCCCCTCTCTGTTTAAACAAGAAGCATGTGGCTTAGGGACCGTGTCTGCCTTAGGTTGTCCAATAGTACATATGGTCCTTACCCGTTATTGGATGAGCTGACCTCAAGGCGTCAGCCTCCTGTCTTAGGTTGGTACCATAGTAATTGGATCTTACCCGTCATTGACTACCAGTCCAGTATACAGCCACACCTGTGTAGAGGTCTTCGTACCAGCGGGGGGGTGAGGTTCTTTGCCTCACCTCTGTTGGCCCCCAAATTTTAGCTGAACGATCATGATAAACAGAAGGGAGGAAGATACACCAAGCCAGCTGACGGCTCCTTTTGGAAAAATTGTACCACTGATGACACCATCAGCATAAATACCCCAACACTACCAGAAGTTGCTGCACCAACAGATAGTTCACAATGCATACAGGTGAGTTCACAATGCATATAAGTGATACATAGTCCAGGCAAGTTCTGCAAGCAGTTCAGTGATGGCTATTGCAGAAGCTGTAGATTGGTTTTATCTTTGTCTTCATGCACTGGGATGAAGATAGGAATTCTGACAATAATGGCTAAAGAAAAATTATATAACATTATATAACATTCCAGAAGGCACTAAAAGAAAACAATTTTCTTAACAATTTACATTGTCTTCACTGAAGATAGGAATTCTGGCAATAATGGCTAAAGAAAAAATTATGTAACGTCCCAGAAGGCATTAAAAGAAAACAATTTTCTTAACAATTTACATTATCTTTAAGAGAATTATTAAATATAATGAAAAGGAAAGGTGAAAGTAAACAAACAGATCTGTTAACCTCCTATTTTGTTCACATTTTAAAACAATCTTCAACAGCTGTTTACCCAATTTAAATTAAACCATTTAAATCACGTGAATAAAAAAAAAATTATTTGGATCCATTTTTTCATGAGCGCTCATCATATATGACATATGGACATACGTACATTCAAACACAAAACACAAGTGTGCACACATAATACATATGACACATAACATAATAGTAAAGGCCTTATAACTTTTTACAGGTGAAATCTCCATTGCAATGTTTAAAAACTCTATAGTCAAAAAATAGAACTGATCAGCAAAACATTAACCTAGGTCTGTATGAGCTCAAAAAAAAAAATATGGGAAAGGGCAATAATAAAATAGATATTGAAAAAAGCATTCTGGTTCTGTCGCAGATGTAAGAATAACCAAACTGGAGTTCTGGATATCACATCTTCTTTTTGGTCTGTAGAAATCGCTTTAGTTAATCTGTCTGGAATCCAAATCAGCTGCTGTTCTCCCTGTGGAAACACATAAACAGACCCCCGATTCCAGGCAATCACTGGGTCAGGACCTTAGTTAATCTCTCTGGAATCCAAATCGGCTGCTGTTCTCCCTGTGGAAACACACAAACAGACCCCCGACTCCAGACAATTACTGGGTCAGGACCTTTCCATTGTCCTGTTAGAATATCCTTCCAAAGTACCTTGGGCTTATATACATTTTTTGGACACATATGCCTTTCCGCAGCACTAAACCCTGATGAATCCAAATTTAAAAAGTTTAGAGTAAAAAGGGTTATTTTAAGTTTATCTTTGGGGAATATATACCCCTTCCCAATTCCTTCTTTTTGCTTTAGTAAGTACATTTTAATAGTTTGATGAGCTCTTTCAACTATGCCTTGTCCCTGTGGATTGTATGGGATTCCTGTTATATGAGTAATGCCAAATGATGAGCAAAATTGTTTAAAAGAGGTAGAAGTATAACCAGGGGCATTATCTGTTTTTAACTGTTTTGGAACGCCCACAGTGGCAAAATTTTGTAAGCAATGAGCTATAACATCTTTAGTTTTTTCTCCGGCATGAAGGGAGCCCATCAAAAATCCAGAAGAAGTATCAACTGTAACATGCAAATATTTTAATTTTCCAAATTCTGGCAAGTGTGTGACGTCCATCTGCCAAATATGGTTAGGTATCAATCCTTTAGGATTGACTCCAAGATTAACTTGTGGTAAAAAGGTCACACAATTTTGACATTGTTTTATTATTTGTCTAGCTTGTTCCTTAGTTATTTTAAAACGCTTTTGTAAAGTATTAGCATTGACATGGAACTTTTTATGAAAATTTATAGCTTCTTCTAGTGTAGAGAAAATATGTATGTCATGTGTAGTTTTATCTGCTAAATCGTTGCCCAAACTAAGGGCTCCAGGCAATCCTGTATGTGCCCTGATATGTCCTATAAAGAATGGATCTTTTCTGTCCCAGATTAGACTTTGTATAGTGGAAAACAAAGAGAAAATAGTAGAGGAAGGGGAAATCCTACCAGCATCTTCAAGGGATACTATAGCATTAACTATATACTGACTATCGGAAAATAAATTAAATACAGAATTTTTAAACATCACAAAAGCCTGTAATACTGCCTTAAGCTCTACCTTTTGAGCTGATTGTTTGGGTACTAAAAATGTAAAAGTTCGATCAGGTGTAACTATTGCTGCTGTACCATTATTTGATCCATCAGTGAATATATTTGGAGCATTCCCGATAGGTGTTTTTCTTGTCATTTTTGGAAAAATTACAGGATGCGATGACCAAAAAGACAATAAAGGATTAGATGGTAAGTGGTTATCAAATGAAACATTAGATTTGCACATGATTATTGCCCAAGTATTTAACTCATTAGCTAACTCATCAATTTGATTCATAGTATATGGAGTAATAATTTTATTGGGAGAAATTCCAAACACTCCCTTTGCTGCTTTTATTCCTTTGAGTATTAATTGTCCTACAGCCTCAGGATACCTAGTAAGAATAGTGTTAGGAGAATAAGATAAATGTATCCATAATAATGGGCCTTCTTGCCAAAATACTCCTGTAGGAATATTTTTTGTTGGCAGTACAATAAATAATAAAGGCAAACTTATATCAATTCTATCCAAATGCATATTTTCCATATATGTTTCAATGATTTTTAATGCCTTTCTTGCTTCAGGCGTTAACATTCGGGGTGAATTTGGATCTGATGGACCTTTTAGGATATCAAATAAAGGTCCCAACTCTCCTGTTGGTATACCTAGATAAGGCCTTATCCAATTTATGTCTCCTAATAACTTTTGAAAGTCATTAAGTGATTTGAGTTGATCTACTCGTATTTGAATTTTTGGTGGACGGACCATGGTTGAGGATAATAGAACTCCTAAATAATTAATTGGAAAATTTAATTGTACTTTATCTATTGCTATCTCTAGATTATAATTTTTTAATAAGTTTGTAAGTGTGGCATAACAGTCTAGCAATGTGTTTTTAGCTTTGTGTGCTAATAATACATCATCCATATAGTGAAATATTTGTAGTTCAGGATTTTGATTTCTAAGTGGCTGGATTGCTTTGTCAACATAAATTTGACACATAGTTGGGCTGTTAGCCATCCCTTGAGGGAGTACTTTCCATTCATATCTCTGATCAGGACCTTCATGATTCAGTGCAGGGATAGTAAATGCAAAACGTGGACTATCCTCAGGATGAATTGGAATTGAAAAAAAACAATCTTTAATATCTATAACTAAAACATACCAAGTTTTTGGCAAAGCAGACAATTGAGGAATCCCTGATTGAGCAGGTCCCATAATAACCATCTCATTATTAATGGCTCTTAAATCTTGCAATAATCTCCATTTACCAGATTTCTTTTTGATGACAAAAATGGGAGTATTATGGGGAGATACAGAAGGTTGTATATGTCCTTCTGCTAATTGTTGTTTGACCAGATCATGGGCTACTAGTATCTTTTCTTAGTCAGGGGCCACTGAGGAACCCATACTGGTCTTTCTGATTTCCAAGTAATTTTTATTGTCTCAGTGGCCCTTTCTGAAAATCCAACCCATGTCTGTCTGTTCCTTGATCTATTTGTATTGGTGCTGCTATACCTTGTTCTTGTTTTTCCTAATCTTTTTCCTTTCCTAAAACCTTGTCTAGTCATAATAGTGGGTGCATTTTGGTTGATGTTATTTGTTAATGTCAAACCTAATTGATCTAGGACATCTCGTCCCCATAAATTTATAGGAAGATAATCCAATACATATGGCTGTATAGTTCCTTCACATCCTTCAGGATCCTTCCAATCTAATACCATTGCACTTCTATGGGGATTAGTCGCCACTCCTAGGCCTCGAAGCGTTTGAGTGGCTTGTTGTAATGGCCAATGTTTTGGCCATTCTTGACGAGAGATGATGCTAAGGTCTGCACCTGTATCCAGTAGCCCATTAAATTCATGTCCTTGAATATTTAGTTTTAGCATGGGGCGAGAATCTAAATTTAAAGACAGCATAGCCCAATCTACACCTGTGGAGCCTAATCCCTTGGAACCTCTTTCTATAGCACGACTGGAAAATTTATCATGTAGGCTTGGTATTATTAGTAACTGTGCTATTCTATCTCCTGGTGAAATTACTGATATACCATTTGGAGAACTGGCTATAATTTTTATTTCACCTTCATAATCGGGATCAATTACCCCAGGACTTATCATAAGTCCTTTTAGAGTAGAAGAGCTGCGTCCCAATAATAAGCCTACTGTTCCTTTGGGAAGAGGTCCTTTCACCCCTGTGGGAATGATTTGAACTCCCATCTCTGGAGTTAGTACTGATCTGGCGGAGGCGCAGATGTCCAACCCTGCGCTCCCTCTGGTTTGTCTGATGAGGGATCTGATGGACAATGTGTCCTGGGCACTACCCTGATGGTTGCTGGGTTCCTCCAGTGCTCCGTATATTTGTGGTTTTGGGCCCCGGAGCATTGGGCCCCCCTGTCCATTTTTTGGCAATGGAGCCCAATGCCTTTCTCCACGATATCGTGGATAAACACTTGGTCCTTGTTCGTTTTTTGATAATGGAGTACCCTCTATGGTGGTTTGAGAACGGCATTCATTAGCCCAATGTCTCCCTCTACGGCATCGTCGGCAAATACCCGGTATTCTACTCCTTTGATACCTAGTTTTGTTAAACCCTCCTCCTATGGGGCAATTCCTTTTAAAATGTCCTGTTTGTTCACAATTGTAGCATGTTCTTGGCCTGGAATCTAAAGCCTGTTTTACTGCAGCTGCCACAATTTGCCCTTGTTCATTAATGTCTCTGGCATCTAAAGCCTGTTTTACTGCAGCTGCCACAATTTTCCCTTGTTCATTAATGTCTCTGGCATCTAAAGCCTGTTTTACTGCAGCTGCCATGACTTGCTCTTGTTCATTAATGTCTCTACATAATTTAATATATGTGTTTAAATCTTCATGTTTCCATGGTCTAATGATATCTCTGCACCAACGATTCGCTTGGTCATAAGCCAGTTGTTTTATTAATGGCATTGCTTGTTCTGTATTCCCAAAAACTCTGGTGGCTGTTTGAATAAGCCTATCTACAAATTCAGCATAAGATTCATTAGTTCCTTGTATTATCTTAGATAATTGACCTTGTAAACCTCCATGTCCTTGTAAAGTCTTCCATGCCTTAACTGCATCTACAGCAATTTGTAAATATACACCAGGATCATATGCAATTTGTTGCTGCTGATCCTCATAAGGTCCCTTTCCTAACAACATATCTAGATTTCTCTGAGGATAACCAGCTGCTGCATTTCGCCTAGCCGTCTCCTTGCAAAATTCCTCATTGGCAACCTTCCATAACAGGTATTGTCCTCCATTTAGCACAGCTTTACACATATTAGCCCAATCTGCTGGCGTCATGTTCAAGTTGGTAATGGATTCGACCAAGCTTACAGTGAAGGGTGCTTGAGGACCATAGGTTATTACAGCCTCTTTTAGCTGCTTCACTGTTTTGAAATTTAAAGTATGGTAAATTCGCTGCCCTCCTACCTCAAATACAGGGCATGTTAATACTTGAGATCCTGTCTCAGGATCTGAACTATCCACTGCGGGGGTTGGGGGCCTCTCAGCATATGGACGTGGCCTTGTCAGTTGGACACTTACGCCCTCTGGTGATAGAAAGGTTTTAGTAGCAGTCTCCTTTTGTAACTTTCCCCCTGATGGCTTTTTCTGCTCTAAACTTTCTTTCTCTGTCTGATTAGTTCGAAAGACCTTCTCTTTTACTTGAATCTTTTCCTTTTTCTGACTAACTTGAGAGACCTCCTCATTTACTTGAATCAATATGTCTTCTCCTTCCTCTACCTTTGTCTGAATTGAAGGCTTTGGATTAAGAAAACCAAATACCAATGCCCACAATGCCAATGTGCCAGCTGGCAGAGTTCCTGGGCTGTTCTTTTCTATTCTTTTTAAATCTTCACCATGATGGTTCCATTGTGATATACTTAACAACTCCTCCTTAAAAAGCCATGGGCTACATTTTTGCATTGTATCAACGTATGCCCTGACTGCTCTTGATTTTACTGGGATGCCTTCTTCCTCTAACAATTTACTTAACACTCTTTCAGTTTGTTTTTTACTAATTTCTGATCCCGTATTTCTACTATAATACAACCCAACAAGATGACGCCAAACAAAACCGAGACAGAATGAAATAAAAATGGAACAACAAAAATTCATTATAGCTATAGTGCATCCGTCCTTTCTCCCTATCTGTTCCTCAGACGTAAATAGTTTTTCCTCAGAAGTGAGTGGTTTTTCTTCCGTCTCACTCATCTCCAGGGACAGGCAACTTAAAACAAAAATGAAGCAAAACAAAAGAGGAATCTTAAAATTTGGGGGCCAACAGAGGTGAGGCAAAGAACCTCACCCCCCCGCTGGTACGAAGACCTCTACACAGGTGTGGCTGTATACTGGACTGGTAGTCAATGACGGGTAAGATCCAATTACTATGGTACCAACCTAAGACAGGAGGCTGACGCCTTGAGGTCAGCTCATCCAATAACGGGTAAGGACCATATGTACTATTGGACAACCTAAGGCAGACACGGTCCCTAAGCCACATGCTTCTTGTTTAAACAGAGAGGGGGAGATGTTGTGAGCCAATCATCAGCTGGCAGTCTGAAAGTTTGCTGAAAAAGCGGTTTACTTACCCTCAGTCGCTCCCCGTACGGGCCACCAAATGCCGCAGTCTGGCTGGGCACAATTCAGGAGCCACTTGTCAAAAGAAACTAACTTTATTTTTAGAACCACACAAGATAAACAAAACAGCTCCTCAGGAAAAAAACCCTCAGAGCCCAACTGCCACCACTGGCTTCCCACAAGCCACACACCCAACAACCTCTTCCTCCCACAATCCTCCTGCTCTTGAGGCCGATTGGCTGGGTCGCATGGGCGGAGCCAAAAAAGTCCCCCAATGAGCAGCTTCGTGGTCTGAAAGGGCAGGGAAGCAGCCCAATGAGCATCACCGCAGAGGAGCCAATCAGCTAGATGTTGCTAGATGTTGCTGGGGCTGCTGTGAGCCAATCATCAGCTGGTAGTCTGAAAGGGCAGGGAAACAGCTCAATGAGCATCTCCACAGAGGAGCCAATCAGCTAGATGTTGCTGGGGCCGCTGTGAGCCAATCATCAGCTGGCAGTCTGAAAGTTTGCTGGAGCCCCTTCGGCTGTGGCTCTCAACAATAAAGTCCCTAAACTGACCTCTCTCCAGTCATGCCCATCAACATGAAATGAAGATTTTGAGAGATACCTACCTGGACCCTACTTCCCTCCTTATTCATTTTTTTTCTGATCCTCAAACATCACAAATCCATAAATGTGGTTTTTCCAAATTAGGTATAAATATACAAATATCAATATAGTATACATTTATCAACACAGAAAGATAGAACATACTATACCCAAGAATTAATTACCTTGATGTATAACTTTAAATATTTCAACTAATGACTCATGAGTTTCCATTTTAACTCTTTCCTCAGACCACAAAATGTCAGACAGAGACTTTTTAAACTTTGGTACATGACATAAAGAGCCCCAAGCAGTCAGAGGTCATTATCAGCTGTGTTCCCTGTGGAAAATTCTTCTCTGGGGCCCAAGGACCTCCAATCTAATTAAACAGAGTTCAAAAGAATAGGAGGCACACAGGCACTATGGTATATACCTATAATCCCAGAAAGCCAGGAGGCTGAGGCAGGAGGATCTAAGTTCAAGGACTCCTGTTCAATAGAGCATCTCTTTTTCATTTGAAGCCTCTCTTCACATAAGGACTGGCACACATGGATTAAGGCAAGGGTGTATCAGAGGGGCTCAAGTGGCCTTCTCTATACCCAATATTATGCAGATATAAAAGAGTTAATAGCCTTGGTCTGAGTGCTGTAGAATAAGAGGCATTAGCCACATGTGAGGTTGATATGTAAGATTTCCCTAGAATCAAGATACATAATTTGTATAGAGAAAATATAAAAATCATCCTACTAACTTAATATTGACCATATGTTAATGTCAAGTAACATAGATCTTATTGCATATTGGAGTTTACATAGCGTTTATGGTATGTTATCATATTTCCATGTCATAGAGGAATTCAAAGTCTTAAAAAGTAAAAAAGAGAGAGAGAGAGAGACATAAATTTTTCAAACATATAGTTTTGTTTTACATTTGTGACTTTTTTCACATTATATATATTCTGACCATATAAATATATGGTATATGTATATATATAAATATATATGGTATATATATTTATATGGTCAGAATATATATAAATATGTAATATATATTATATGTAATATAATATGTATACTACAAGAATCAGTACATATTGCCACTGATTTAAAGGATGCACCAAATAAATTAGACAACATGCAAAGCATTTACCAGTGAGTAATTTTGACTTACAGAGTACAAATATAGCCAGTGAATTCAATACATATCAGTCCATTGTTATACTTCATTTTCTATAAAAATGTTTCCAGAACTGAAATTACACCCTAGTAATAGATAAGGCAGGAGAGGTATTCTACAATTTCATGAACTATAGTGTTGGAAGGAAAAGTCAGAACCTAGGATAAATGTATATCTCTATGAAAACCAGTCTTTATGCCTTCCATAAAATAAGGGCTTACCTTTATTCCACCTGCCACACAGTGAACAGCTAGTCCAGTTGAAGGCATGATGAAGTATGGTACCACAAAGTATACAAAGGTGGTTTGGGCATGTAATCATGATGATACCAGATTACCCCTAGTGAGGGGAAACTGTTGTTGACTCCATACAAAGACTTCATCTATGCTGTATGGTCACTATTTAATACCAATTAAGCACCAAGTATATACTTATATAGTGCCAATTAATGAGTCCTAGGATAGATAGGGAAAGCAGCTGAGTGACATTACAGAAATGAATTATCTTGTTCTTATTCAGAGAATAACTTCTAACATCATTTTTTCATAGGCCATAAATATTTTAATTCCCCAGAGCCTTTCTGAAAAACCCAGCTATATTCTCTCTAAAGAACCTCATTCCTTTTTTATTCCTCAGGGGTACTTTACCACTGAGCTAAGTCCCCAGTCTTTTTGTTTGGTTTGGTTTTGTGTTTATTTTGAGACACGGTCTCACTAAGTTGCTTTGGGCCTTGATAAGTTGCTAAGGCTGGCCTTAAAATTATGATCCCCTGCCTCAGCCTCCTGAGTCTCTGGGATTGCAGGCATATATCATCGTGCCTGCCTCTGCAGAATCTCATGTCAGTAATTTTATGATCTTCATTCTTTAGCCCTAACAACCAAAATTTGCCCTACCAAAATTAGAAAGAGATGTACCTCAAGTCGTTACACTTTCCAGGGAAGTATATAGTGGATTCCCTGAAATTCTTCACATTAAAAGGGTTTTACTTCATCATTATTCTCAGGACAACCTCAGAGTCTGTTTTAATAATGCAGTGAACATTCACTTACTGACATTCATAATCCAAACTCACTGTTAATTGATCATATAGAACATGCTCACTGGAAAGAGATGTCAAAGGAGTTGGACACCATAGGAATCTGAGTCTGCTACTCATGAAGGTTATTTTTTGCCTCCAGGCTGTCTATTTCTTTGCTCCAGACAATTATCATATCTGGAAGCTTATGAATTCTCCCAATAAATATGCTAGAGCAGTACTCTCACATACTGTATATACTGCCTCCAAAATCCAAAGAGATTAGGTGAGGACTGGGTTTCTTTCTCTGCAGTGTGGCAACTTCAGACCAAACAACATGACATGACTCAAACCACTTAGAATTAGAAGTCTCTAATGTTGGAGGTCTATGAATATATGAAGGATTCATCTTCCATTATGTGGAACACATATGTCTTATTAAGGCATCTAGGATACTTACTACTTCTAATTCATCAAGTCCAGTTATCAAGTTATTATTAGAGCAGTGGACCAACATAATATTCCATATCATACCAATCCCCTCCAGATCTTTTTCTGGCAGTAATGATAAAAATAAATGCATCACAGATTGGATTCCCTGGGAAGTAGACTCTGAGATGTAGAACAGCATGCATCAAGTTTATCTGAGATTACTCTCAGAATCAATTCTATTTGGAGATAGGAGGTAAGCCAGATGCAGCAGAGGGAGAAGCTGGACAACAGTAAAATTATAATATAGTTTCATCTCCCTTTCAGAAAGTTCTACACTTGGGAAGACCTATGATAATTGTCCCAAGTGGACTACTAACAACTGATTATATTCAAAATTACCACAAAATGAGGGCGTAGCCTTAGATAAGTCAGCTCTCCCTAGCAAAGACTATGCCAAAGAGGGAAGATTGATTAGAGACATAAGACAATAGTGCTTCCACCAGCTGGGGGACTAAACACTTCTGACCTAAGGAGGGAATCTGAGTAGCACAACACAGCATACATGAATTCCACCCTGAAGCCATTTGCATCTTTATGCTTCACCTGAGTTCTGGGAAAGGCTCATTCAGGATTTAGATACATCTCCTAAAGTAAAGGCATATTATAATAAAAGTTAATGGGATGAGTTACAATACTTGCTGCTAAAGTGAATCTTGAAATCATATCTGGCACTCATATGCCTCCTATCCTGTACAGGCTAGAGTCCTCAGCTGGCAAAATCTAACCTACTTGGCTCATAAGTTCATTTAGACAGTTACCCATGAGTACGCTAAACTGCTGTACACTATGTACTTCCCAAGCCCTGGCTGTTGTATCAGCCCATTTACCATCACAGTTGGTTAAGGAAGTACTAAAAGACACCTGTGTAGATCAATTAGTGCCAAACTGTGTTTTTCTTACTCTGAAAACAGCCTTACTTCTTCCTAATGAGCAACTGTCCCTGCTAAGATGATGGTTGCTTATTTTGTCTGTTTGTTCTTGGCAGAAGCAGCTTGACTTTGCTGAGCAATTTCCATTAATCACATTTTAATGGGACTCTTGTGTCTGTGGTAGAAAAGCTCCATCTAACTGTGAAAATCAGGACTTCTATACACATAATGTCCAAAGTTGCAAGGATGTGAGGCTTAAGTTCCCAATCATACCTTGTTTTCTGGACATATATATGCAATCTAATGGAGACACAGTAACAAATGATAATTATTGGTTTATTATCTATAGAGTAACCTAGAGAATTCATCCTATTCTCAAAATATCATTTCCAAGCAGGAGGTTCAACTTCGTGTGAAATGAGCCATCCCTGCTCTATTAGACCAGCAGATTCTATTACTGAGAACAGTAGACATAATGGTCATAAGCTAACTCTCACACCTCCATTTCTTTAATGTGGGTCCTTGGTATAGTATTATGTGTGGTGGCATCCTCTGTCTACATATTACTTGTAATACTTAAAAAAGTGGTTGCTCAAGCCAATACAGATTTTTGTTGTAATAATCCAACTGGTGCTTGGCAATAAACATCTTTTCTCGTCTCTCCACCAATTGTTCTAATACCACAGAATATCAGATAGTATGGCCTACACAGAAAGGCTATTTTCACAGAATCTTGACCCACTGCAAAGAATTTATATATTTTTTGCATATCTGTACCCTGCTCAAGGATGTCAGCCTTTCATATCCTCTAGTACATAAGTTGGAGTGGTATTCTTGATTATAGAATAGCCTTCCTCCAAAGAAACCTACCTGGCATAGTGCTTACTATTCAGTGTTGGAAGACAGAAGATGCAATAATTTTCCTTTACTTTGAAAACAATGTCCTGACATGCTCCAAATTAAACTCCTAAAATTTTTACTGATGTGACAATTTAATAATTCTTCATAGAATGTATTTGCTCCTTTGAGAGCACATATGTATTACCAAAGCATCCAATACTGGCCAATTCTTATTTATCGGGTTTTGAAGAATGCTATCTTAAGATAATGGACCATTATAGTGGTTTAAAACACTCAAATGGTCCAGGTCTTTCCAGACTATATTGTTACAAAGGATAAAACTGTAAATGTATATGTAGGTCCATTCCAAGTAAATGCTATTTCTAATTCTCCCTTCTGAAAGAAATGTAAAAGAAAGTTTACCAGATCAGCAGTCACATATCATACATTCAAGACTATATTAAATGACTCCAGCAAAAATACCACCTTTAGCACAGAAGATACAATTAAGATTACTCATGGGTTGCATTTACAATGGTTCATTGTCATTCTCTAGGAACTGTCTAATTTCTGTAGGGGGACACACTAGTGAATTAAGTACAGATAAGACAGGGATCATCATTCCCATACTTTGCGGGTATCTTTTTACCACCACTACCATAAAAAAATGCAAGAGAAATTTTGAAACACTATCTTAGCCCAGGAATGGAAAATTTTCAGTACCTTCATCAATAGAATAACTATAACTCACAGGGCAAGAAAAAAATGTGGAAGTTGAACCAACTTCCAAGTACATAAATTCAGGAAATGGTGTGACCCTCATCATTGGGGTTGTCATTTGGTGAACCCAATATACATTTGATCAGAACTAGGACTCCATGTATTACATAATTCCTATATGCTTCCACTCAAACCAGAGGGCAATGATGAACCCTTAGAAATATAAGTCCAATGTCAACTCTGAGTCCAAAAGTATTTAAATGATGTGCTATTTCTTTTTTCCTGGCATTTGATGATGCAAATAAATGGCCATAGGTACATTTGGGCAGTAGAATTATGAAGCTGTTGCACAGTATTTTTATCACAGCAGACTTGGTAATACCATGTCTTCCACCCCTTTTCAGAAGAGTAGAGTTAAGGATTATCTATATAGGTTACACATACTGAATCCATTCAAATATCTTCCTGAACCTTTACTTTTCTCTCTACAATCTATTAGGGAAATTCCAGAATTTCAAATTCCCTGGTAGTAGTGAGTGCATAAAACAAAATACATAGTTGATTATATATAAATAATAACTATTTGTAAGTTGACCCATAAATTTGGGGCTTTGGTGGTGATGAGGTCACCAGAGGAAGACCCATAAATAGGGATAGCATTCTTTTTTTTCCTTTATTAGTTCTTTTTTAGTTATACATAACATTAGTATTCATTTTGACAAAATTATGATAGCATGGAATATAATTTGTTCTAATTCAGTCCCCAGTACTTCCCCTTTCCCTCCCGTTGTTCCCCTCTCTCTAATGATCTTTCTTCTATTCACTTATAGTTTTTTTAATTGTAGATATATACATGATGGTGAGATTCACATGATGGTTGTGGTATATTCATGTACATACACAGGAATAATTGGTCAGATTCATTCCACTATTCTTTCATTATCACATCCCTCCTCCCTCCCCTTCAAAGATCAGTGAAGTATATGAAGAAAATGCTTTCAAGTAAAAAAAAATTCTTCTGACATCTTAATTACCAAAGAATCACTGAAGTGCAGGAATTATGATAGCAGATCCTTTGAGTCTAACCTGATAGACTTGAAGGTAGTTAGTATCTCTGCACCCCAGACACTTTCTCTGTATTGTGGATAATGAGAGAATGTACGATAAAAAATTCAAAGTAAATCACTTAGAAAAATGTCTGGATCATGAGAAGTACTATGTGAGTCATATCGGTTGTTCCTTCCCCTAGCTTACAAACTACGAGAAACAATCATAATGCCATCAAACGTAAAAAGAAAACTTCAATCAATAGGGTTCTTTCCAATCTTTAGTAACCAAGTTACTGCACAATTTTTAGACAAAGAGAACTTTCACACTATTTTACTAATATTCCATTTTCTATTTTCTGAAATATTTGAAATTTATCTTTCTGAGAAAGAAGCATAATGATTTTAATGTGACTTAATTAAGCAGTGTACACAATTCACCAATCACGTTTCTCACAAAAAGGAAGTATCATCAAGCTACCTGCATGTATGGAAATGTTACAATGAATTCCAATAATATGTACAAATAATACATGTTAATTTTAAAACTTAATTTCAAAAATTACTAAGAAAAGTATAAATACGAAGTTGGGAGGCTGACCTTTCCAGATGTTACACTTACCATAAGTCCACTGTCCTCAAGAGTAAAGTTCGGCTGTCCTGCTGTGCGACACTCCGGGCAGTGCGCAAGCGCAGAGCAGCCCGAACCTTGCGTGTGCACCTGGGGACCAGGTGTAAAGGCTTGTGTCTAAGCTAGGGGGTTGCCAGCCTTACTGGTAGTGGTGTTCAAGTGCTCTACTTCCACATCGATGAGACAAAGAAGTGTTGCTTCATGGAGGAAACCTCAATGAGACCATGGACAGCAGCAGTTATAGAACCCAGTTGCAGTGCAAGCAAAAGTTCTTCCTTCCGCTGACCGGCATACAGGTGGAGGTGAAGGACCCTGAAGGCAAGGTGGTACTGTCCCGGCATTGGGGCTCTGATACCCGCTCCATGTTCACCTACCACGCCCCCAGTGAACATCAGATCTGTCTGCCCTCCAACTCCACCAGAATGGCCCTCTTCTCTGGTAGCAAAAAGCATGTGTCCCTGGACGTCCTGATTGGGCAGCATACCAACACCTATCCTGAGTTTGCAGCTAAGGATAAACTGACAGTACTGTGACTCCATGGCTACCAGTTTCTTGATCAAGTGGAACAGATCCAGAAGGAGGATTACCAGAAGTATCCTGAAGAGGGCTTCCATCCAACCAGTGAGAGCACCAACCAGAGGGTCCTGTGGTCCTCCGTCACTCAGTATGTCATCCTTATCCTCACTGGTATTTGGCAGATGAGTTACCTCAAAAGCTTCTCTGAGGTGAAAGACCTTTACAAAGAAAACTACAGAAGCTAAAGAAAGAAATCAAAGAATGAAAGAACAATCAAGGCTTGCTGTCGGAGAAAATGCCGGTTTATTGAGGCAGCTCTGCATGTTGATAGAGCTGGGGATGATCTGACAGTTATGACAGTTTAATGGATGAATGGTTTGACAGTAGGCATGGGGTGCTTTCTGATTGGTGGGTAAGGATCATGTGAGCCAGCAGGCTAGTCTGATTGGTGGGTAAGGATCATGTAAGCCAACAGAACTCACCATTGGATGACAGGATCATGTGAGCCAGCAGGGCTCACCATTTGAAGGCTCTTCTTGGGGGATGGGGAAGTTAGTCTTTGGAGCTGGGGTGACGCCCAACAAAGAAGACCTTAGAAGATGCAAAGAACTCCCTTTTTCTTGGCTAGGCAAAATTAATATTGTCAAAATGACCATACTACCAAAAGCACTATACAGACTTAATGCAATTCCAATCAAAATTCCAATGACATTCCTCATAGAAATAGAAAAAGCAATCATGAAATTCATCTGAAAAAATAAGAGACCCAGAATAACCATAACAATCCTTAGCAAGAAGAGTGAAGCAGGTGGCATCACTATACCAGACCTTAAACTATACTACAGAGTGATAGTAACAAAAAAGCATTGTATTGGCACCAAAATAGACTTATAGACCAATGGTACAGAATAAGGACACAGAGACAAATCCACATAATACAGTTATCTCATATTGGACAAAGACTCCAAAAGCATACATTGGAGAAAAGATAGCCTCTTCAACAAATAGTGCTGGGAAAACTGGAAATCTATATGCAGCAAAATGAAATTAAGCCCCTATCTCTCACCATGTACAAAACTCAACTCAAAGTGGATCAAGAACCTGGAAATTAAGCCAGAGACCCTGTGCCTAAGAGAAGAAAAAGTAGGCCCAAATCTCCATCATATTGGATTGGGCCTCGACATCCTTAATAGATCAGTGGAGTATGTGAAGAAAATGCTAAGACTCTTATAGCACAAGAAATAAAATCAAGAATCAATAAATGGGATGGATTCAAACTAAAAAAAAATTTCTCAGCAGAAAAACAATCAGTGAGGTGAAGAGAGCAAATTTTTACCACACATACATCAGATACAGCACTAATCTCTAAGATACATAAAGAACTCAAAAATTTTAACACCAAAAAAACAAATAACCCAACCAATTAATGGGCCAAGAAACTGAACAGACACTTCTCAGAAGATAACATATAATCAGTCAACAAATATATGAAAAAATGTTCAACCTCTCTAGCATTTAGAGAAATGCAAACCAAAACTACTCTAAAATTTCATCTCACTCTAGTCAGAATGGCAGCTATTAAGAATCCAAACAACAATAATTTTGGTGAGGATGTAGGGAAAAGGCACACTCATACATTGCTAGTAAGACTGCAAATAGGTGCAACCAATATGGAAAACAGTATGAAGAATCCTTGGAAAACTTGAAATGGAACCACCATTTGACCCAGCTATCTCACTCCTCGGTCCATACCCAAAGGACTTAAAAACAGCATACTACAGGGACACAAGCCACATCAATGTTTACAGCAGCACAATTCACAATAGCTAAACTGTGGAACCAACCTAGATGCCCTTCAATACATGAATGGATAAAAAAATTATGGTATATATACATGATGGAATTTACTCAGCTTTAAAAAAGAATAAAATTATGGCATTTGCAGGTAAATGGATGGAGTTGTAGAATATCGTGCTAAGTGAAGTAAGCCAATCTCTAAAAACCAAAGGCCGAATGTTTTCTCTGATACGTGGATACTGATCCATAATGGGGATGGTGGGAAGGCAGCATGGGAAGAATGGAGGAACTTTAGACAGGGCAAAGGAAGGGAGGGCATAGGAGGGGGCATGGGCGTAGGAAAGTTGGCGGAATGAGATGGACATAATTACCGTAAGTACATGTATGAAGATACAATTGGTATGACTCTATTTTGTGTATAACCAGAGACATGAAAAATTGTGCTCTATATGTGTACTATAAATTGCAATGCATTCTGCTGTCATGTATAACAAATTAGAATAAGTAAATAAATTTTTTAAAAAAGCTTCTCTGAGGCCAAGAAGTTAATGTAGTGCCCTCTCCATATGACCCTTTTCACTTGAATACTTTTGTACTTTCCCTAACCAATCCATGAACTATCCAAACCACTTGGATTTTGAGGATGAAAGAAATGAAAAAGAATGATTTCTCAACTCTATGGCAACAAATAATTCAGTTCAGTAACTTGCTTAAACCTGGTTCTCAAGGACACAGGACATTGCTCCAAGAGTTCAAATTCTATTTTAGGGCTTATGAGGAGTTGAAACTAATCCAACACTAAATCTTGTTTGTTTTGCCTCCAGCGATTTCCCTGTCCTCTCACAAAATGAGCAAATGACCTTCAGTTTTGTCTTCATCTAATTATCTAGTATGAGACTGGCATACCCCACAGAGAAGACCCTGCCTCAGTGTTCCCTGGCCAGTTTTGGGTTCACTCAATGGCTTTGGAAATGTAAATAAGGGGGAGGTCTTGGTCCCAGAGAATTGAAATGTTTTTCTACATATTAGAATGATTTTTTATAAATTATTTATTTTCTTTCATAGTTGAAGTATTACTGCCAACAATCCAGTTCCTAGGCGTTCTGTTTATTCACACATTTTTAATAATTGCCATAGCAGCTCTCAAGATTTCAGCAGTCTGTAGGCCAGAAAGCAGCTACTCTCAAGGCCAAATCAGAGGCTTAGCAGAATTCTCTTGGACACCTGTGATTCTCATAGAGCCTCAGAGTCAGAGATAAGATAATGGCAGAACCAGTATGGACAATGCACTCTTACCCTCCCTCTTACCCTCACTTTTAAGGGAACCAAATTTGGTTCTTTGTTCAGATTTTTTTCAATGAAATAAAATATCTTATAGTAACTGTGTTTGGGACAAAATAAGAGTTTATGGGCACAGGAAGGTAAAAAGGGAAAGAGGAAAGATTCTTGTTCTGCCTGAGTGGGTGACCTGGAATGGACTTTTTTTTTTTAATTGGTTGTTCAAAACATTACAAAGCTCTTGACATATCATATTTCATACATTAGATTCAAGTGGATTATGAACTCCCATTTTTACCCCAAATACAGATTGCATTATCACATAGGTTACACATCCACATTTTTACATAATGCCCTATTAGTAACTGTTGTATTCTGCTACCTTTCCTATCCTCTACTATACCCCCTCCCCTCCCCTCCCATCTTCTCTCTCTACCCCATCTACTGTAATTCATTTCTCTCCTTGTTTATTTTCCCTTTCCCCTCACAACCTCTTATATGTAATTTTGTATAACAATGAGGGTCTCCCTCCATTTCCATGCAATTTCCCTTTTCTCTCCCTTTCCCTCCCACCTCATGTCTCTGTTTAATGTTAATCTTTTCTTCCTGCTCTTCCTCCCTGCTCTGTTCTTAGTTGTTCTCATTATATCAAAGAAGACATTTGGTATTTGTTTTTTAGGGATTGGCTAGCTTCACTAAGCATAATCTGCTCTAGTGCCATCCATTTCCCTGCAAATTCCATGATTTTGTCATTTTTTAGTGCTGTGTAATACTCCATGGTGTATAAATGCCACATTTTTTTAACCCATTCATCTATTGAAGGGCATCTGGGTTGGTTCCACAGTCTAGCTATTGTGAATTGTGCTGCTATGAACATCGATGTGGCAGTATCCCTGTAGTACGCTCTTTTAAGGTCTTCAGGGAATAGTCCGAGAAGGGCAATAGCTGGGTCAAATGGTGGTTCCATTCCCAGCTTTCCCAGGAATCTCCATACTGCTTTCCAAATTGGCCTCACCAATTTGCAGTCCCACCAGCAATGTACAAGAGTACCCTTTTCCCCACATCCTCCCCAGCACTTGTTGTTGTTTGACTTCATAATGGCTGCCAATCTTACTGGAGTGAGATGATATCTTAGGGTGGTTTTGATTTGCATTTCTCTGACTGCTAGAGATGGTAAGCATTTTTTCATGTTCTTGTTGATTGATTGTATGTCCTCCTCTGAGAAGGTCTTAGCTTGGATGGGCCTCTTTCCAGGGGTCTATAGGTGGACAGAGTGGTTGCTTAACCATTCAGAAGCCAACCAAGTAAAGAACATGTCAGCAAGGACATGTGAGGAAGTTAAGTAATTGATTTCTTAGCCCCTGAATCATAAATGTGAATAGCTAATGCCCTTCTCCTATACTAAAACTTTATGATTAATTGCCCATTCTTTGCTGGGAGCCATCAGCCAAGTAGGTATGACAAATTCCTTGCCAGCTTACTCCCATGCTGTCTAGTGGAAGGACTTCTGAAAGGTGACCTTGCTCAAGGACCAGGACAGGATCCGTGTTTAGGGTGTTCCCCCTTTAGAATAGGGCAGTTTAGCATAATAGGAGATTAGGGTGTTCCCCCTTTAGAATAGGGCAGTTTAGCATAATAGGAGATTAGGGTGTTCCCCCTTTAGAATAGGGTGTATCCTGCTGCTGAGTTCCTCTTGAGTTCTTAGGGTCAGACAGTATATTTTGGGAGACAGAAGCCCATGTGGAGAGGATTTGGGCAGAGAGTGGATTTGGGAGAGGTGAATTTGGGCAGAGAACGTGGATTTCCCCAGAACGTGTTTGTAGACGGCAGGTGTGAGTTCGGGAATAAAGAATTGCTGTTTGAATCTACAAGCTGTGTGGAGGCTCGTGATTTGTGCCCAGCCAGAGACTGCGGCATTTGGTGGCTCGTACGCGGAACGCCTGAAGCTTGGGGGTAAGTGAAATTACTCGCCCCTGAAGGAGAGCGAAAGAATGGGTGAGCATTTCAAAAAACAATGCGTTCTTGTTCTAATTTATTTTGTTTTTATTTCAAGTTGCCTGTTCCTAGAACTTTCTCAGGCAAACTGGGGAAAATGGTTGACTCAAGGTTTTAAGTTGTTCGCCTCCGAGGAAGAGAAATTGTTAGAGAAAAAAGGCACCCCAGTAAGACCAAGAACAATTAGGGCATATGTTGATACAATACAAAAATGTAGCCCATGGCTTTTTAAAGACGAGTTATTAAATATATCAATGGGACCATCATGGTATCCTGTAGAAGGATTTTTCTTCAACAAGAAAGAGATGGCTAATTCTGTTTACTACGCTTGTCTAAGATCTTGGTTTTTACAGACATCTGATTAATTTACAAAGCTAAAGTGTTAAACTATCAACCACTAAATATAAAATCAAGTACTCTTTACTTATTAAGTTCCATAAGGTAATATATTTAAACATTATGTGTGTTTTCATAAATTGGTGAATGGAAAAATGTTTAATATTGCTTTGGTCTATGTCTTTGCTGAAACAAGGTTACTAAGTGTTAAGATTCTATCAGGTGTAATTTACATACAAAGAGTATAAGAAGTTTCAGTTGGGTTTCAATTACAGTATTATAGTACCATAAAAAACATGAAAGTATTTCATCTTATTAAAGTGGAGTAATTTGTCTAAATCAGAAATTTTATAAGGGTTATTTCAGAATGTGAATTTATAAAAAGGGTTAACGGCTAGAAAAGAGATTAAGATTAAAGATGTGAAAATATATTTTAATATGGAAGGTTAAAAAAATGTTTCTAGGTGAGATAATCTCTGTGGTAAAGTAAAAAGTTGTAAAATGCCATTTAAAAAGATTTTGAGGAAACTAGACTTACCTTAAAAGCTTGAGAAAGGAAGTAAGAAGAAAAAGGTATTTGTACATGGCAGATTGAGACAAAGCTTCTTAATGGAGTAAAAAAGGCCTTTGGTTGAAGGGCAGCCATGTAAACTAACATTAAAGTGATTTAAACAGAATCTAAGACTCATTTAAAAGAGTGAAAAAGTACATTTAAAAGTACATATAGATGATAATTGTAAGACTTTAAAAGGTTAAATTGAAGGTGGTTAAGATGCCTTCATGAAGGAGGAAAGATTGTGTCATTCGAAGCCTAGTTAATCTTAAAAGCATTACTTAAAAAAATAAATAAATAAAAAACACGAAAATGGGAAGACAATAGGATAAAAGATATTTAGATAAAGAAGATTAAAAATTTGAAGTGAAAAACTTTAAAGACAGAAGTATAGAAAGTTAAAAAGAAAAAAGTTAGAAAAGATGTAGGAAGACAAAAATTAGAAAATCGTTAAAAATGTCAAGTAAAGGTATTTCAGATAAAAAATACAAAAAGCTAAGACAACTATTAGATACAGATATTCAATATAGAATTAAAATGTACTTATTTAAGCAAAAGAGGGAATTGGAAAGGGGTATATATCCCCCAAAGATAAACTTAAAATAACGCTTTTTACTCTAAACTTTTTAAATTTGGATTCATCAGGACTTAGTGCTGCGGAAAGGCATATGTATCCAAAAAATGTGCATAAGCCTAAAGTTCTTTGGAAAGATATTCTAACAGGACAATGGAAAGGTCCTGACCCAGTAATTGTCTGGAGTCGGGGCTCTGTTTGCGTGTTTCCACAGTTAGAACAGCAGCCGATTTGGATTCCAGAAAGACTAACTAAAACGATTTCTACAGATCGAAAAGAAGATGATTTGACTCAAATCCATAACAGCTGATATCCAGAACTCCAGCTTGGCCATTCTTACATCTGTGACTGTGATTAACCAGGATGCTTTTTTCAATATCTATCTTATTATTGCATTTTTCCACATCATAAGGTTCTATTTTTATTTTTTGAGCTCATACAAACCTAGGTTAATGTTTTTCTGATCAGTTTTATTTTTTGACTGTGGAGTTTTTAAACATTGCAATGGAGATTTCACCTAGGTAAAGCTACAAGGCCTTTATTATTATCTTATGTGTTGTACGTTTGTTTGCACATTTGTGTTTTGTGTTGTATGTCTGTGTGTGCATATGTCCATATTTCATATATGAGGAGCGCTCATGAGAATATGGATCCAAATTATTATTATTTTTTTTTATTCACGTGATTTAAATGGCTTAATTTAAATTAGGTAAACAGCTGTTAAGGATTGTTTTTAAAGGTGGCTAACAGATCTGCTTGTTTACTAATTTAAATCAGGTAAACAGCTGTTAAGGATTGTTTTTTAAGTAGGTTAACAGATCTATTTGTTTATTTTCACCTTTCCTTTTCATTATATTTAATAATTCTTTTCAGGATAATGTCTTTTTAGCATCATTGCCAGAATTCCTATCTTCATCCCAATGAATATAACTCAACAAGTATGCTCAATCAAGGAGCCAACTTACTTTGGGAGGAAACGGACTTTGGGAGGAGACGGACAGATTGATAGATTCCTCCTCTTTGAACTGCTTACAGAACTTGCCTAGACTATGTAACTATCGTTTGGTACAGCGAATTGTGGTAATGCTGGCATATCTTTGCTGATGGTGTCACCAGTGATCTTTGCTGATGGTGTCACCAGTGATGCAATTTTTCCAAAGGAACTGTCAATTGGCTTGGTGTCGTGGCATTTCTGTATCCTCCTCCCTTCTGCTAGTGATGGTCTAAATTTGGGAGCCAATGGCTATATGCTGGACCGGTAGTCAGTGACGGGTATGATCCAATTGCAGTGGTATCAACCTAAGACAGGAGGCTGACGCCTAAAGGTCAGTTGCCTAAAGGTCAGTTTTCCGATGACGGGTAAGAACCATATGTTGAATTGGACAACCTACCAGGCACGGTCCTTAAGCCACATTAACCTCACTCCCCCACTGGCACCAAGGCCAAATTTGGGGGCCAACAGAGGTGAGGCAAAGAACCTCACCCCCCCACTGGTGCATAGACCTATCCACAAGTATGGCTGTATGCTGGACCGGTAGTCAGTGACGGGTATGATTCAGTTGCAGTGGTATCAACCTAAGACAGGAGGCTGACGCCTAAAGGTCAGTTTTCCAATGACGGGTAAGAGCCATATGTTGAACTGGACAACCTACCAGGCACGGTCCTTAAGCCACATTACTTGTTGTTTAATTAATCAGAAGGGGGGAGATGCTGGGAGCCGTCAGCCAAGTAGGTATGACAAATTCCTTGCCAGCTTACTCCCATGCTGTCTAGTGGAAGGACTTCTGAAAGGTGACCTTGCTCAAGGACCAGGGCAGGATCCGTGTTTAGGGTGTTCCCCCTTTAGAATAGGGCAGTTTAGCATAATAGGAGATTAGGGTGTTCCCCCTTTAGAATAGGGTGTATCCTGCTGCTGAGTTCCTCTTGAGTGTTTAGGGTCAGACAGTATATTTTGGGAGACAGAAGCCCATGTGGAGAGGATTTGGGCAGAGAGTGGATTTGGGAGAGGTGGATTTGGGCAGAGAACGTGGATTTCCCCAGAACGTGTTTGTAGACGGCAGGTGTGAGTTTGGGAATAAAGAATTGCTGTTTGAATCTACAAGTTGTGTGGAGGCTCGTGATTTGTGCCCAGCCAGAGACTGCGGCAATTCTTGACATTTTTGTTTCATAATTTTATTATATATTTATTTGGAATATTATTTATTAAATTATTTTATCTGACCTGCAAAAAAAGAGTATGGTTTGGAAAAAGCAATAGACAAACAGCTGATAAAATAGTTCCAGAAATAGGTCCCAAAATATATAATAATTTAATGTATTAAAATACATTGCTTCAATTCAAAGGAAAGAAATGGAACAGAGAAAAAGTAAATGCAAGCCTTGCCTTCCTTACCTTATAGAAATTCAAAATAGATTAAATATTGATAATTTATAGGAATAAGGAAGCACCATTAACTTTGTTACTCAGGGGGCATTCATGCCCATATAGTAAATTTTAATCAAGCATCCCCATAAACACAACTATGGACAAAAGAATACTACTTAGTAGTGAAGGTTAAACTTTTTGTAATTAAAACAATGGCTTAAAATTCAGCTTTGGTAAGTCTTGATCAAAGAAATGTAGTGGTAGAAATTAGGGAAGGATTTAGGAATGATAGAGAAATGCTAATGACAACTTACTCAGAAGAAGAAATGAAAAAAAGGTATATAAAGCTCTATGACTCAAAATTAAGCCTACAAAAACTTTAAGAGTAGGGCTAGGGTTGTGGCTTGGTGGTAGAGTTCTTGTCTAGCATACATGAAGCATTGGGTTTAATCCCCAGCACCACATTAAAAAAAAAAAAAAAACTTTAAGAGTGAATTGTGAGCATAAATTCAAACACAAAATTGATTTGAAAGTGAAAGGGCACTGATTGATTACCTAATAAGCAGACTCAGTTTCTAGTGCTTAATTCTCCCTGATAATTTCTAATGATGTGCCCTTGGACAAATCACAGCCGTTTCTCTTCTTCTTCTTCTTTTTTTTTTTTTTTTTAGCATATATAACTTGAGGAGATCAGGAAAAATGTTGTCAGTAATTCATTCCAATTTAAAATTCTAATAGTCTACATATACAAATAACAATTTCCCAAACTGTGAGACAGAGGAGCCTTGATAAAGAAGAAAAAGATGTACACACTGGGGCAGTAAAAAGCAAAAATAAACATTAGGAATAAAAGAATTGAAATCAAGATAGGTAATAAGCAGATTAAAGATCATAGAACATAGTTTATCTATCAATAGACTAATCTATCCAATATAGGAAAAAGATAAAATATAATTTATTATCTGCTCAATTACATGACACCATCCTAGAGTATAGACTTTTAACTTGGTAGATTACAAAAGACATGTGATTTTATTTTTAATACTTTAATGTACAGAGTGTCAAACAATAACATCACTTCTAATTTAATAATAAAATAGATACTTAGTAGTTAGTAAATTTCTGTGCATATAACATGGCATAAATCTTCCATGTTTCTCTGAAATTACATAGTATCTTTTCTGCAACTACCATGAGGGAGAATCTATAGTTCCACGCCTTCATAGGCAATCCATTTATGAAATCTTTCTATAATGCATAAGACGGCTGCATAGTTTCCTCATTGCCACTTTCATGTCTTTGTTCCTGAACGTATAGATGACTGGATTTAGAAAAGGAGTAATAAATGCATCAAAAATAGCAAGATATTTATCCAGGTGTGATGTGGGAGAAGGCCATGTGTAGAAAAACATGAGTGGTCCAAAGAACAAGACAACCACGGTGACATGAGCTGACAGAGTAGATAGGGCCTTGGATAGACCACGAGGAGAGTGTTTCCAAACAGTGAACAGAATGAAGATATAGGAAATGACTAGCACAACAAAGGAGCCCACAGAAATGAGTCCGCTGTTGACAGTGACCATGAACTCAAGTTCTCGAGTGTTTTTGCAAGCAAGTCTGAGGAGCCGGGGAAGGTCACAGTAAAAGCTGTCAAATATATTAGGGCCACAGAAAGGTAAATCTACGACAAAAACTAATTGGACTGATGAGTGGATAACTCCAATGATCCAGGAAGTGACTAAAAAGTATAGACACATTTTTGGACTCATGATGGTCAGGTAGTGCAGAGGCTTGCATATGGCCACATATCTATCAAAGGCCATGGCTATGAGCAGCACCATCTCAGTGGCCCCAACAGCATGACTAAAGAAGATCTGGGTAATACATCCCCAAAATGAGATGGTTTTGTGCTTCTTGAAAATATCACAAATCATCTTAGGAGCTGTGATTGAGCAAAACACCATATCAATAACTGAGAGGTTAGCCAGGAGGAAATACATGGGGGAGTGCAGGTGAGCATCCAAGGTTACAGTGAACACAATGACAAGGTTTCCCATTATGCTTGAAAAGTAGAACAACAAGGAGAAGACAAGAAGGAGAAACTGAATATCCCATGAATTAGTGAGTCCCAGGAACACAAACTCTGATACTACAGAGTGATTCATTCCATTCATTGCCTCAGAGAACAGCATCAGTTTTCATGTGCCCTAAGGGAAGAAAGAAATGCACAAGTATTAGTACTCAAGAAAACAAGCCTCTAACCATGGAAATAATTCTCCTGTTAACAACTCACACAGCAAAATAACTTCATCACATTTATACTGGTCTCTACTTAGAGGGATAGCTAGCTCCTAAATAGCATTCTGATTTTCAAAACTGCTACTACTAAGTTAGTTCCATCTCTAGACCTATTTCCCTTCTGCTTTTGTTTTGCATTACATGGATACTTTCTATTTCCTCCTGCCCAGTCTATTCTTCTACCTGGATGACATCTAAGGTCATCTTCAAATACTTTAGACTTTGACTTCTTATGAATGGACAGATTTCAACCAATCATATGAACCATGTCACAATTATTCATACACAGCATAGAGTTTTCAAAGTCTCTGTTCTACTGTATATATTGCTCAAATGAACTTCAAATGTTTCTCTTCTTTCCTTCAGCTTTCAGATTTTCTCTCATTCTATTCTCTATCTCACAGAATCCAATTTTCAAAGTTCTTTTTTCCCAGCTAAAACTCCCTCATTTGTGAAATCTTCCCAATCTGCCTAAATCTCTATATGCTTTCTGCACTACTAGCATTTATTTTGCTTTGCCTCTCATGATTATATAAACATCCATCTCTCCAGTTAAAATATAGCTTTTGGGGTATGGGAATCTGTCTGGTCCACATGTGCAGCCCCCACTACCACCACAATCACCAACAGTGACTAACAGTCACATAAGTGCTTCACACCAATTGAATGAAGAAATAAATAAGTGGGACTGAAGAATGGCAGTGGAGTTAAGAGAGTATATCTTGATTTAGTGAGGTTCATATTAATAGTCTGCAAATAAAGATTCATATTAATAGTATGCAAATAAAAAGTCTATACTCAAAGAACTTTAAATCAGCATACTATAGTGATGCAGCCATATCAATGTTTATAGCAGCTCAAATCACAATAACTAAACTGTGGAAGCAACCTAGATGCCCTTCAATACATGAATGGATAAAGAAACTGTGGTATATATACACAATGGAATATTATTCGGTTTTAAAAGAGAATAAAATTATGGCACTTGCAGGTAAACGGATAAAGTTGGAGAATATCATGCTAAGCGAGGTAAGCTAATCCCAAAAAGCCAAAGGCCGAATGTTCTCCCTGATAAGTGGATTTTGATCCATAATGAGGGGGGAGGGAGAATGGAGTAAAGCTGGAATGCCAGATATAATTCCAGAAGCTAAGGATACACCATTAACAAAAATCCTTGATTTTGTGTAATTCGCCTTCACCATAGAAAATGCAATTCTGGTATTACATACAGATCTTCTTTCTCCAGAAAGGGTAAAAACACTTGAAGAAATTCTGTAATTCATCAACTCTCAGGAAGCACCAAACACTCTGCTTGCTACTAAGTTAATTTTCACCTTCAGAAAGTCTCTTCTTGTTGATTCTGACTTCTTTTATCTGAATTCTTGTACTGATAGCTTCTATTACACTATTTAATTTTTCAGTGATTTTGCTAATAAATATGCCTTGGTTTTATCTTCCCACATATATTTATAAAACACTATGTGTGGGTTTCATGTATCATAATTCTTTGTACTGAATGAATGAAAAGCAACTCAAAAACAATGCTGGGAATATTTCTTGGCTTATTCACTTATTAATTCAACAAATATTTATGCAGTGTTTACAAAAGTGCTTACCAATGTGTTGAAATTTGAGATGATATGAAGATGAAAAAACTAGATATCAATTTTGTGGAATAAATGAATAGAATAAGAAATTTAATATATAAAAATAAGAATAAAAAATAAAATCCTAAGGTTGTTGTAGCAATTTATTTTCTTATTGGTTCATTATAATTAAACATATTAGTAGGGTTGATTGTGACATATTCATATATGCACACAACATGATGTGAAAAATATCATTCCCTAGTACCTTCTCTTTCCCTCCCCTCCTCGTTTCACCTGATCCCCTTGCTGTACTCTACTGGTCTCCCTTCTATTATTACTTTATAATTTGTGCATTTAATTATATATAAACAGAATTCATGAAGTATATTCATACATGGACATAGCATAATTGGCTAGACTTCTTCAAAACAATTTTAAGTAAGAACAGTATAAACCATCTTATTATTTGTATCCAAACCCCCATCATGAACTATAAACTAATCAAAACATATCTAAGAATGAACCAAAGCAAAAGAATTTATCTTGATCACTAAGGGAAAAAATATGCTTCTAACCAAAATTTTATTAAGGCTCCCCTGATATAGGAACAATGAGAATATACTAGAAAGTAGGATTATAACTAATTGTTCCTCCAAAATTGAAATTCTGACAGCAACAAAAGGCAGATAAGAATAAGAAAAGAAATGATTGTGCACTTGCCTGTTAATTAATTTATAAGGAAAAGAGAAAAACCAAAAGAGGATTTATTAGATCATTCAGAGGGAGAAAACATGATCCTATATAAAGTCTACACAAAGACAAAGCCTAAGCAGAGAGCAAGGTAGACACTTTTAGAAAATTAAATTCATTCTTAAAATCAGAAAGAAAAAATAAATAAAAACAGAAAGAAATAAATGAAAAACTGAAGAAAATAAATACAAAGAGAAATTGAATAATTGAAAGCCACAAGAGACCTGGATAGACAATTAGATGGAAATTTATGATAGAGAGGAAGCAGTGGCAGAATAGGCATTTATTTAAATATTTAATCCTTTTTCATTGGTACATTATGATTATAAATAATAGTTGGATTCATTAAGACATATTTTACATGCTAAATGTGAAATCTTAAAAGCTCCAGTGCCCCAAAATATTTTCTATTAGCATCCAGAACTGTCTTCTTCTAGCTTATCATATTGCATGCCCTGGACTCACTCACACTGCTAAGGTAAGGGTTAAGCTATGACAGACAGATAAATAAGTTACCAGATGGCTTTCCTTAACTGAGATTTTACCCACGCAAGATGTAAGAGTTCTGATAATAAAGACGTGTGATGCCTTTTAAATCTGAGTCATTACTTATGAAGGATTAGCTTGGATGGGTTGCTGCAAGTGACAGATTATGAACAGAAGCACTGTTATTCATTTCACAGGAATGACAACTAGAACTAAGAATAGGACTAATGGGACTAAAAGCAAAATTTAACCCACTCTATAAGCTCTTAAAAACAAAGGGAAAATAATACAAATAGAAAAATATCATCATACCTGAAAACCTACTCAGCTCTTGTCTTGAGTCTTCAGATTTCATGAGTACTAAGTATCCATCTCTGGGCATCAGTCTCTGAATGGCTTCCAGAGGGAGATGCTGGGCACTTTATCACTTTAAGGCATCCTGCACCCTCATGGAAAAGAGCGCATCCCCTCCTAAGATCATTGCCAGCAGGGGATAGATATTCTGCTCTGAGATTTCTAGTTCTGTCTTCATTTGAATAGAATTAGGCTATATTTTAGATTTGCTTCATGATAACTTTACATTTTAAATTTTCAGGGGGGAAAAGAGCTGTTCATTATCTCTAATTAATAAAATCATTAAGCTAAAAGAAAACTAAAAATATATTCTGAATCAGTTCCTTTCTTATGTTTTTCCATCCAGGACATGTCAGTTCTTCCCCAGTTAACCAGGTTTTAAAATTCATTTTATTTCCTGGGTGTCCTGCTTTTTATTAACTTAATAATCGAAAGACTCTCCTTTGCAAAAAGAAAATCTTTCATCCTTTTGATGAAGCCAATGTCCAACCTAATTCATCCTCTGTGGGCACAAAGAAGTTGCCAGCAACTCTCTCAGATATTTATCTGAGTTTAATATCCTTAAACTTGATAAAATCAAATAAAGATCACTCCTCTGTACCCTCCAGTTTTAATCCCCTTAGATTTTCTTCATAGGATCCATCTTTTATCCCTTTGTCCCTTTTGCCTATTCACCCCATTTCACCACCAAACCTCTCGTTGAATTGACCTAGAAAAAATTATAATAAATGTTTTAAAAACACAAACAAGAACCAGAAGATTGACTCCTGGCTGTTAAACATTGCACATCTAGTTTCCCACTTTTTTCTCCATTTTTTATCACCTAATTCTAACTGATACCACATTATTTCACTTTAAGGTAAGTTAGGTCCCTAAATGTTTATCTTCCAAGCAAGTTTTCAGGCATTCTTTTTCCTTCTTGATTCCATAAAAATGGAGTTGTTTTTTTTTAAGTGTATTTGTCGCTAGTATCTAATGAACTTCCTCTTCTTTATGTCTTAGCTCTCCTCTAAAGAAAAGTAAAGCAGACAACAAACTTGTTAGGAAGATGATAAGCATATTTGTCCTTATTTTCAATGCTAACAAATTTTCCTAAAGGTTCCCTGGTATGGTTAACAACTTAACCTTCATCTTCATCCAATCCTGAACCAAGCCATGGTACAAACTCCAGATCTGTCACCAACCATCAGCTACACCTGTGGATCTCCAAGTCATTCCCAATTCTAGTTTAAAATTAAGGTTACTTCTCTATATCCACAATAGTTCATATTTATTTTTCTGCTGTGATCCTCATCTTGCCCCTACCACCACCACCTGCTTCTGTGTGTCCTCAACTTAGTGATGTGTGCAAAGAGTAAGATGTTACCTGAGTCTTCCTCACCACTGAAGTTAAAATAATTTAATGTCTTCCTGTTCTGAGCATGCTATGCTTCCTTCAAAGCTATTCACAGACTGTTATCTCAATTACTTTGAAGTGTATCAAATGTTTCTATAAATGAAAAAATGCTAATTACTGCACTGGGGAGGCCAGTGACCAAATAAAACTATAATGACCTGGTACTGCAAAGCTAAAGTCAATTAGCCAAGGAAATTGTCTCCAAAAATGCATTCATCATGTCCAAAACAACAAGGGAAAATGCTGATAATGGGTCACAGGAGGGCAAGGTAACACTGGAATCGTTAAGAAAATCAATCTCTACCACTTTGTTTGCCAGTTTAAGTCCTCTCATGTTGAATTACAATATCTCCAGGTAATCTGATTATACTCATTTCCCAAGAGCTTTATAGACATCATATTAAATATCCTTATAAATGTCAATTTTCTCTATGAATAAATAAATTTAAAAAGTGAAATAATAAATTACCAAAAAGTTATTTTAAAACTGTCTTGTGACTTTTATTGAATTTCAAACTTTACACATTGTCATAAGCATTTTGAAATTCAGGCTTTATTTAACTCATGTTCACTTCCAAAGAAACTTATGCAGTTTCCTGCAGTTAAGTGAACCAACATAATTAATGAATTTAACAAAGGGATCCAGTTGTCAAAATAATTCATTGTCCCTTGACTATCCTTGTCATTTGGAAGCAGAAATAATATAAATAAGTGTTTACTTCAAAATATTAAAAGAAAGTAATAAGATTTGTTCTTTTTTATTTTTTGACATAGAATAATATTTCATCCTTATAGGGTACAATGTAATGTCTTCACATGTCTATGTGGTGTAAGGATCAACTCAAGGTATTTAAGTTATTCATAATCTTAAACATTTATCATTGCCTTGTGTTCAGAGGAGTAAGATAATCATATTTTTCTACTCATGGTACATTATATGCATTGGTTTATAAAGAGTTCTGTCTCTCTTTTTTACTTATTTGTTACCTTTTTAATTATTATTTTATTCTAATTTGTTATATATGATAGCAGAATGCATTACAATTCATATTATACATAGAGCACAATTTTTAATATCTCTAAAGTTTCCCTGGTATGGTTAACAACTTAACCTTCATCTTCATCCTATCCTGAACCAAGCCATGGTACAAACTGCCACTCCAGATATGCCACCAACCATCATAAATTAGAGTCACACCATTCGTGTCTTCATACATGTACTTATGGTAATGATATCCATCTCATTCCACCATTCTACCCCCACCCCCCTTCCCTAACCCTCCCTCATCTTTGCTCTATCTTGAGTTCATCTAATCCTCCCATGCTCCCACCCCAACCTCATTATGAATCAGCATCCTTATATCAGAGAAAACATTCAGCCTTTAGGTTTTTTGGGTTATTTGTTACCTTTAATCTCCATTCCCCATTACTAATTCCTTTCTCTCAAAGATAACCACTCTGGTCTTTAAAAAGTATACCCTATTGTTGTGTGTGTTACTGTGAGACATGTATTGATTTTTATGGATGTATGTATAAAATAATCTCATTCATCTCATTTGAATTGTTTTTTTCCCTCTTAGCCCATGTTGCTATGTGTACACCTTACTGAATAGCACTCCAAGGTGAGTATGCACCACCTTCTACATGCCTGATTACCCAGATTACCTCCAAGTTTTTCAGAGCCACTACATTATGATTTTGGGAGAACTGGATGATCTTCTCCAACTTAAACCCATACATCCTAATAATGTTATTATTCAGCTGGAACATGCCAGGAAAATAATACTTGTTAAAATTCTTAAACACTTACGTACTGGTTAGAATAGTCACTTTCATGAGTCTCTTGGAGTTTCACCTACCCCCAAGTTCTTTTCCCAGAAGTCTTTATGAATTAACTAATAAAAGTTAGTGCCTAAAAAAAAAGGAGTTCTCAGACTGCTCCAACTCTGGCCAGCATCTGTTCTGAGAGGTCCTAGTCTATACATGTAGTTGTCTCCTCTTTCACATATCACACTTGCTCTATAATAAAAGCTGCAATGACATCTTCATGAATGTCTCTCTGAAGATCAGCAATGACTATTATTGCATCTTCCAGAGCATTATGAGGCATTGATTCTTTGAACCAGTGATCATTATTTTATTAATCACTCTTTTATCACATAGAAAAAATAATATAAATAAGGCAAATGACTGATCTACTTAGTGATCAAGTTCCAGCCTTAGAAATAATATAATGGTAGAAAAAAACATTTTCTTCCCCCATTGTCCTTGATCCCAATGTGAAGGTATAGAGAGCAGTTGTTAATTCATCCATGTGGGCATGTTAACAGTTATAGGTCAAAGATTTGTGACACAGTATGCAAATGCCCACTCAAATAGAATTAGACTAGAGGGTCTGGGTAAAATATGGGGTAGCCAGGAGCTGACCAAGGTAATTACACAGCCAAAGATACTTCAGTAAGAATTTCTGGGGGAAACTAACAGTCAAGAGATTATCAAATATCAATTCTAAAGGCATAAAACTAAGAAACTCAAAGAGAAAGAGGCCAAGAGTTCTCTCTGGATAGGAGCAAAAAGTAACTGAGTCAAAAATGAAGCAAGAGAAGAGGATCCAGAGCAATCATGTATCCAGAGTGCCTTTACAGTCTGACCAATGTGAATATTATGTTTCCCAAAATCATGTAATAAGAAGCACTCTTCACCTCTTGGGTGTTCCTTACAAAAACTCAGTACCCAAGTCTAAAACTTCAGACAAACTCAAAATAAGGGACATTCTACAAAATACCCAACTAATATTTTCAAAGCTATCACAGCCATGAGAAACAAAATAAGACAAAGAAACTATCAAAATCAGAGGATACTAAGAATACATGATAACTAAATATAATGTAGTATCCAGGATTGAATTTTGGAACAGAAAACAGACATTAAAAGAAAACTAGTAAAATCTGAGGACAGTCCAGACTTCAGTTAACAATAATGTATCAGTGTTGCTTTCTCAGTTTGGGATAAAAGTAAAATGATAACATTAGGGGAAACCAAAATTGAGTGAAGGGCATATGGGAACCCTCTCTACCAACTTTGCACTATTTTTGTAAATCTAAATTTATTCCAAAATAAGACCATTAGAGGAGAGGAAGGGCAGTAAGGAGAGGGAAGAAGAGAGGAAGAGAAGAGACTCTGGGGACTGAAATTAAACTCCATACACATATGATGTTATCAAAATGAACCCAACTATTATGTATAATTATTTGTTCAACTATAATGCACTAATAAAAGCATTAAAAGATCTTATTTTAAAAAAGAATAAGAAATGTAAAATAGAACTGAAAATATCAGCAAAAATCAAGTGAAAAATCATGTTTGAGCATTTGTTGAAATTCTGCTACTTGACATGTAATGTACAAAATGAATAATATATGGTGTATGTCAGTGAAAAATTAACAATTCAGTTGGGACACCATACTTATCAACCAAGGCAACATGCTCTCAAATGATAAAAGACAGCAAAAGACCAGGAGTCTGTCAACCTATATTCTAAATTACTTGTTTTGGGGGGGGGGGGTACCAAGTATTGAATCCAGAGGCATTCAAAAACCTAGCCATATCTCCAGCCTGTTTTCATTTTTTTATTTTGAAACAGCATCTCACTTAGTTGCTTAGGGCCTCACTAAGTTGCTTAAGGCCTCGCTAAGTTGCTGAGGCTGGCTTTGAACTCATGATCCTCCTACCTCAGCCTCTGGAGCTGCTGGGATTACAAGCAAGTGCCACTGGGCCTGGCTCATACATTACTTTTAAGATCTTGAGCTAATTACTTAATTTTCCAGTAGCTGAACTTCCTAAAATGTGAACTTTCTAAGATGATGAACAATTTATATTACAAAAGTTTATATCTACAGTAAGTTTAATGTTTTTCTAAGTAACTGCATGTCTGTATGTAATCTTTCAGATCTATGGTACTTATTTTCTCTGTGATTCAATGGAGCTGGGACTCTGCCAACTTTATTTCTGCCATCCCCTCCTTTTTTAAGCCATACCCTTAGAGGGGGATAGAGTGCTACTGCAAGGCTGGAAGCAGAAGAAGGGGTTTGCTTCTTCCAGTTGGCTTCCAGTGGACATCCTCTCTGCTGGCCCCTGAGATTCACCCAACCACACACCTCATCTCAGCAGCCTTGGTTACTTTTTAAAACAGTAGCTGGTTAGTTGTAGTGTAAGAGGAACACCACCCACACCCTCCTCAAGAATACCAGCACCAGCCAGAGGCACCTCTCCCTCAGGGCTGTGTACTATCCCATAGGCCCTCCTTCAAACAGAGACACCAGCAGACAGCATCCACTCCTCAAGGATTTAATAGTTTGGGGGCTTAATTTTTAATAATTCTAAGGCAAAAGTTGCTTCTTACAAATGCTACATCTATGACTTTAGAGTTCATTCTTTTTCAAATAACTACTTCACTGTCAGAGACAAAATTACATCAAATTTTGTTTAAAGCTGTAATTGGGTTTTATTTGTGATTTTAGAATCAAGTGAAACCTCATTTTATATAGTACAATAGATTTCTGATGAGCTGAGCAGAGGAAGTTGGTTTTAATAGCAGCAAAAGGCTAGAAGAAATCAGAATCAAAGACAAGAAGTAGAGTGACTTCCCTTAAAGGATTAAAACAGGAGATTTCCTTGTTCCACTGACTCAGGTTGTTTGGAATCTCTTGGGTTGGTTTTGGTTTGTTTTGGTTTGGTTTCAAACCAAAATGGGCCCATTTCAAAGTTAGGATTAATTGCAGGGCACTGAGCAGAGAGAATCCATTCTGGTTTGGTCTGGCCTGCTGGGACTTAGTGTAGGCTCCTACTCCAAAATAATGGCTTCCCACAAAAATTGTATAGTACAATTTTATATTTAGTTAATAACTCTTTTTTATAAATTAATTTCATTTATTTTTATACAAATGGAGCATTTAGTTAACAACTTTTTACATCAAAATTTCTCTTTTCAAAAAAACTGGTATGGCTTCTGCCTCCTCACTGGACTTTGAAAAAAAATCATATTCACAAATAAATAGCTCACAAGTAATGTACTAAAGAGATGAAAACAAATCAGCTAAATAGTAAGACAAATCAGAGTCAGTAAAAATTAATATTTATATTTATAGTAAGATCATCTACTTAAAATGGAAAAAATAGATAATAGATAATAAACTACATACTGACTTTAAAAATGGATCCTTTAACATTTAAGTTACTCTGTTTGCCCTTATATATAGGTAAACCCACTAGTGAGATGAAGTAGCCAACCTTTCATCTTCAATTCTGTTTATAAGGCAGTTAACAGACTTATATCACAATTAAATATGGGCAGAAAGCAAAAAACAGAGCACAAGTTAGTAGATAGTGGCATTCTGGCTAAATTTAACATAGCTTACATAACATGTTTTCATCTGAAATTCAAATATACTTTGCTGTTTCATATAATACCAACTATATATTTAAGAAATTTCATTATAATTTATAAACTGAGTGCAGAGTCTTCTCATTGCTACCTTCATATCTCTATTTCTAAAAGTGTAGATGAATGGGTTTAGAAAAGGAGTGATAACTGCATCAAAGATGGCAAGAAATTTATCCAGATGTGATGTGGGAAATGGCCACATGTAGAAAAAGATTAATGGCCCAAAGAACAAAACCACCACAGTGACATGAGCTGACAGAGTGGAGAGGGCCTTGGATAAACTACCCAAAGACTTTTTTTGGACAGTCATCAAAATAAAAACATAAGAGATGATCAGAATTAAAAAGGAGGCCACAGAAATAAATCCACTGTTGGCAGTTACCATGAATCCCAGTGTATGGGTCTCTATGCAAGCAAGTTTTATAAATCGAGGAAGGTCACAAAAAAAGCTATCTAATTCATTTGGCCCACAGAAGGGCAAGTCTATAACAAAGGCCAACTGAGTCACTGAATGAATAAAGCCAATAATCCAGGAAGCAACTAGAAACAAAATGCACCTCCGTGGGCTCATGATGGTCAGGTAGTGGAGAGGTTTACATATGGCCACATATCTGTCAAAGGCCATGGCTATGAGCAGCACCATCTCAGTGCCCCCAACTGCATGGATAAAAAAGATCTGAACTACACAGCCTCCAAAGGAAATGGTTTTGTGCTTTCTGAAAATGTCATAGATCATCTTGGGAGCTGTGGAGGAGCAAAATATCAAATCAATGATGGAAAGGTTGGCTAGCAGGAAGTACATGGGGGACTGTAAACGAGGGTCAGAGGTCACAGTCAGCACAATGAGAAGGTTTCCCATCAGACTTGCTACGTAGAACACACAGGAAAAGAAGAAGAGGAAGATCTGGGTTGCCCATGAATTGGAGAGTCCAAGGAACACAAACTCAGACACCACAGAGTGGTTGGCTTCATCCATTGCCTCTGTCAGCAGTGATGTCACTCATGTTCCCTGAAAGAAAGTAAAGGAACACTCTTAAGATAAATGGCACTGATCTTGGCAAAATCATGGGCAATTCAAAAGTTGTCAGAAAACCAAACAACAGTTAATTTATTCTTCTGGAGACAATTTTAATCATAAAGCAATTCATATTCCTCTGTTATATATTTTATTGCCAAAAATATATTGCACAGAATAACTTATTTCACTTTTTTTATGGAAACCTCTATCATGTTTTTAAGTATTAATTTATAGTCATACTTCATATAAAAATACAAACTAAAAAACTTTTTATACATTAACTGTAGAATTAAGTGACTGTGGGTTTCATAACTTGGATATTCCTCAATATATTAATACCATATGTATAAAAAAATACCATATGTATAACCATATTCCCAATTTCTTTCATAATCTTTCTATGCATTTTTAAAGGCATAAATTTCCCTTATTTGTAAGACATAAATTTCCCTTATTTTTAAAGTGGAAAAAGTGAGTTATTTTAGAAGAGAGCATTAAATACAAGAGCAGAGTTTGGCAAATCATGGCACTCACCGTGAGTGCTGGAGAAACTTGTGTAATTATAGGTACTGTGGAGGAGATTCTGACTAAGAGTTGGGGGAGAAAAAATGTGAGCTATCAAGTAAAAGAGGTAACCAGAATGACAGCAGTGAGTCATAAATCCCAAGTAAAGGAGTACAAGTAAGAGTGAATACAGAAATGTTAAAAGTGTTAGAAATGTTCTTATTTACTTGTATTTAAAGATGTTTAACCTCATGAAATAAATGCATGCTAAAATAGCAAGATACTTGGGATTTTTTCTTATCATTTTGTCAGATATTTACACATTTGACAAAATTCAGGGTATTGGGGAAGGAGGCAAGCAGTCTCATACCGAGTAATGGAAAAACACACTTATAAACATTTGTCAATTTGGAAACACCCTCTGAACTTTTACATGCTCCGGATACTTTGACTCAGCTGTTCTACTTGTAAAAGGGGGAAATTTTTCTGAACATATGTTTGTGTACATGGACAAAGTGGCCAAAGAAATAACATTTTTTTGTTATTTTTGCTAAAGCATTGGTTTTTTAATTTAATATTTATTTTTTAGTTGTAGTTGTACACAATACCTTTATTTTATTTATTTTTACCTGGTGTTGAGGATCGTACCCGGGGCCTTGCACGTGCTAAGCAAGCACTCTACCACTGGGCCATAATCCCAGCCCCTAAAGTATTGTTTTTAAGAGCAAAAGCTTGACAATGCAATGTGTAGACCAGGAGACTAGAAAAATAACTTTCCATGGAGTACTATGCAGTCATTCATAATACAGAGGTAGACTTAATGTACTTAGGGCAGACAGGAGAGAGGTCAGTAATTTCCAGCACTACATTTTGCCATGTGGTTTTAAAAATAAAATAAATAGGTAGAAAACATCTAGATTAATACCCAAAAGCCTGTTACTGATAATTGTCTCTAAATTTAAAAAGTAATGAAGGAGAAGAGAACTTTTACTTTTCACTTTGTGCCTATCCTAAATTTTGCAGTCAGCATATACCAATTTCATTCTTACAGCAAGGTAAATGTATGTGGATTTTGAAATTACACCATTTGTATCTTCAGAATGACCAAAGATATAATCATAATCTATCTTTGTGACTCCACTTCTCCTTTTACCTCACACTCTAAACTAAATTACTTCTCTGCTAGAAGTGTATCTGGATGGCATTTTCTTTTCCCTCATGCACACCCTCGGCTGTGCTTCACTCCCCCATCCACTGGGCCTGCAGTGCCCTCGCCCTCATGACACTTCTCTAATTCTTTCCATTCTCTCCAACACCCCACCCAGCAAAATTCCTTCTTCCATGAAGTATTCTTTGATAATTTTACTTTCGTATGCACTAAATGGAGATGAATTTTTCATATATTTCGGTAACCAAACCAAAAACACTAATAATGGTAGACTATTCTTAGGGTTCCAAAAAGGGACCCATTTGAATTCCCTGTTATTATAGATAATGTTTCTCCAATATGCCTTTAAAAAGTCTTTTTCAGACTTTCTCATAACAGTATAAATGACAATCATATTCATAAAGAGCAGCTCAACTTAGAGTTAGATTCTTTTTATGGTGGTTATCATTAGAAACCTCCCCCACTGAAACAATTGATCCAAGCAAATGATTGAATTCTGAATTGCTCCACTAGAAATTGGCAGTTATTCTATAATGTGCTCAATTCAAGCTCCATTCTAAACCCTTTTTAATTTTTACACAAAATCTTGTTTTTAATCTCTAAAATTTTCATGTATATTACATTATAAAGATTTTTAAGGGCTGGAGCTGGGGCTTAGTGGTAGAGCACTTGCCTCGTAAGAGCGAGACCTTGGATGCGATCCTCAGCACCTCATAAAAAATAAATAAGTGAAATAAAAGTATTGTGTCCAACTGCAACTAAAAAAAATAAATATTAAAAAAAGATTTTTAAATTAGATGTATTACTAGTGTTGGTAGAAATTTGGAAAGCAGACTTGTATACTGGGTAGTTCTGCTTTCTAGCCAGTTTTCCATGTTCTATCTATTTTGAAATCTTGGGGCCTCTAAATTTCCTATGTACATAAATGAATAGACCATAATGAATTTCCCCTTTATGTATATCCATTAGAGTAGAGGGAAGAGAAGAGGAGAGGGAAAGGGGAGTTACTGGAACTGAAATAGAGCAATTATATTCCACACTTGTATAATTGTGCTTCAATGAACCCTAATATTATGTGTAACTACAAAGAACTAATTTAAAAATATTTTTAAAAACTTGATGTCTCTAGCTACCACACTTTGAGCCAGGCATGGCAGCATAGACCTGTAATCCCTGCTGAAGCAAAAGTATCTCGAGTTTGAGACCAGCCTGGGTAACACTGGAAGACTCCATCTCAAAAAGAAAAAAAAAATCTAGGTACCACTTGGTGTTAGTCCTCACTAAATGACATCCCTTTTTAACACAGGCAGAATAATAGTTTGGATCTGAGCTTTCAGTGAATATAGAGTGAAAAGTTGTCTTGTTAGGTCACTAATATAAAAGGAAAATAAGTTATTAGTGGGGACAGGCAACTAAACCCCAGGTGTCTTTGCAGTGTTCTGAACCCCAGGATTATGTTTTAACACAGAGCACCCATCTCTGCCTATACTCCCACCATTAAGAATAGAAGGAGGACAAAGAAAACCATCTACTGACAGCTGACTCTCTCCTCTGCTCAGGTCTGTTCATTCCTGTACAGGCCAGTATAAAGAGGAAATGAACTATAAATCACATGAGCTTACCACCAATTGAACAAAGCTGATAATTACAGAGTTTTAGAAAGTTAAACAATGTTTGGAGTCATTCAGATAAAGATATGTAGTCCTCTACTTTCTAATCTTTGGTCTCAAGTTACTAACAAAGTTTAGTTAAAACTAGACTTCCTGGGTAATATTAAAATTTGCAAGGAAGCATTTCAATCTGATGATGATAAAAGTTCCTCCATTGGTTCACTAGTTTTCTCTTCCTGAAATGAGTAGAAAGAGTTCAGGACCTATTCAGAATATAGGAACAATATATGTGAACTTGAAACAGAGCTACATGCTTCAAAAATAATTGTTCCTACTACTATCAATGCAGCAAGACTTGTAGACTGCTAAAATCTGAATGGCATTTTACTAGTAAATGTAAAATCCTTTTATTTTTGAATTAAGGAAAACAAAGTATATGGAGGGTAAATGACTCTGCTGAAGGTATAGAACTAGTTAGTAACAAATCCAGAATTAATATGTTTGACTCTTGGCCTCATCAGTCCAGGTTTTTTCCACTTGGCATCTTGTCTGTGACCCCAAAACCATAATATGCCAAATCTACAAAACAGCAAGAAGAGACGATTTTGAAAGTTTCACCACAAAAAAAAAAATTACAAATGTTTAAGGTAATGAAGATGCTAATTATCCTGATTTGATCATTATACAAACTAGACATGTATCAAAACATCACATTGTACTCCATAAATCTGTACAATTATTGTGTGTCAATTAAACTTTTTAAAAAGACAACTAAAAGTGGATATATGTGTGTATTTCTTTAGTATTGTCCAAAATTCATATTACTTCAGCTAGACAAATCTTACACTCTTAACTTATTCTTTTCCTAGAGATCCATGTGCACAACATCTGTGCAAACACCATCAGAATAGCCCCCGCAATACTGAACACAAAATCATAATTTGAGTCTATTCATCCTTTGGTCTTCTATATTTCAATTGTTGGTAAATTAGCTGCAATTCCCCTTTAAATAACAGAGTTTGTTTGTTTCTTGAGATTTATGAAATTCTCCCTCAGATAACTGTGTGTTTCAACTTGGAGTTCTGATCCCCATCAAAGACGGTTCCCATCCATCTAACCTACCTGGACCAATGTTAAAATTATCATGGACTTAGAAGACCACAAAATGCAGAGTTCTTGCCTTTGAAACATTATCATTGCTTGGCATAAAAAGTCACAGGTAATACCTCCACAGAGGCAAAGTAACTAATTAGCAGCACTGAAAAATTACTTAATGCTGTTGTAGAATCCTGGGATTGGCTTCTTGAGCACATTTGGCCAAGGGAATTGTTTCCAAGGACCACAGATATTTGGCCACAGTAATCAAACAGAAAAATCGGTAATGGGTCACTTGAGAGGAAATAGGAGAGAATAGGGATGTGTGTGTGTGTGTGTGTGTGTGTGTGTGTAAAAATTTCATATTTTTTAATCTTTTTGCCTGTTTGTTTTTCTCATTTATGAGGGAAGAAACTCCACACAAATGAAAATAAATACTTTCCAAAAAGTGAAAATAAAGCATATCATCTCCACAGGAAGAAACAAGGGAGAGAGAAAAGTAGGAACAGTGTCCTTTGATGTGGAATCTGAATGTGCTCCGTGTCCCATAATAAAGGATAACTAAATTAGAGGTAGTAAAATGCACAGCTGTCTGGTCAATATTTATTTAGTTCTTAATTATGTGTGAGATATGGAAAAATGAACAGGGTGTCAGCAGAGCAACAAAAGGGGATGGACTCAAAATGCTAGTGGAGGTAGGATAAAGGAAATCACTAGCAGTGTAACCTCTCATAGCTTAGGTCTTTTCTGTTATAAAAAAAAATCAACAGAATTTTTTAAATCTGATTATATTTTATTTATTTACCTAAAAAGTATTCAGAAAGTCAATGAAAGGGCCATTCATAAACAATACTCTGTATCTATTTTCTATTGGTGTATAACAAAGTAGCTTACATCAATAACATTTTACTTGCTCATGAATCTACAATTCAGGCCAGGCTTGGCTGGGTAGTTCCTCCCCTGGTCTCATTTGGGCTTCCCCAATGGCATCAGTCATCTGGCAGTTTGACTAGGTTGGAAGGTTAAAGATGGCCTCACTCAGGTTTAAGACAACCTTAGTGTAGCTTATAGACTGGGCCTCTCTTTCAAGGGAGTCATCTGTCATTCAGTATTTTTGCCCAAGCTTCCATATATGGTGATGGAGAATGCCACAAGAGGGCACAAGTGGAAGCTGCAAAGCAACTTGTTGCCAAAGTTCCAGAACTTAGAAAACATCCCTTTTGCTACATTCCACTAGTCAAAGCAAGGGACAACACCAAGACAAATTTAAGTTGGAGAAATAGACTTCACTTGTTGACAGAAAGAAGTATAAAATATCCTAGCCATGTTTTTAATCAACCAAAGATTCCATAACCACACCATTCAGTTAGAAATAACTTTAATATAGTGACTTGATACAGTGCTCTAAAGTGATATTATTCCAGATTTTATTAACTCAAAGGGGCTCTCTTCCATTCCTGTTTGTGTCTTATATTATTAAACAAATTAGTAATAAGTGATTTACCTTCTTATTTTCTTATTGAGCCTCTGTCCTGATACTGCACACATCTCAACTCAGCTGCATGAACTCCTACAGGCTTTTTTGCCAGAGCTGAACAGTGTCTTGATTGCCAAAGTTGTTCAGGAACACTGAAATAGAGACACAGCTATGAAGATTTGAAAAGAAACTTGAAGTCTTGTGAAAAGAAAATTCTCATCATCAACAAATGAGATTAGATACATATAAAGCTGACTTATAACTTGAGGCATCCAAAAGAGAGAAATTTGGTACCTCTAAGAAAAAATCTTGCCAGGTACAGGGGCACACACCTGTAATTCCACCGACTCAGGAGGATCACGAATTCAAGGCCAGCCTCAGCAACTTAACAAGGCCCTAAGACCCTGCCTCAAAATAAAAAATAAAAAGCCTAGGAAAGTTAAGCATAAAATATCAAGCAGGGTAAGCCACATTAAGCATCAGGACCTAGTAACAGAGCAGACAGCTACAGATCAAGAGTGTGCATGACCACCTTCCAATACAGCCTTTCTGGCCCTTCCCCTCACTGCCCTGGATTCTCAGTTTTTTACACTCTTGGGGAATGGTTAGGCTGTGGTAAGAAAAGCCTCATTAAACTAGGCACTCAAAAGTCCCTCTAAAAGGGCTGCAAAGGGGAAGTAAAAAAAAAAAAAAAAAAACAAGCAAAAGAGCCAGGGCAGTCAACAAAGTTTCAGGCAGCATGATATGGGCAACTCAGAGCTGGCAGCTTGAGAGAGGTGGGCAATATCAGAAGTAGATAACTATGTGCCATGCATGGCTTATGTCCTCCAAGAAGAATGGCTGCACCATGAACTGTGGCAGTGCTGATTATGTACAAATGCTTGGGGAAATAAATCCAAGGAAAAATTAAATCTCTGTTGCTCAAGCTGATCATAGAAGTCTTAAAATATTGTGGCAAATATGACACATTTGTATTCAACAAGTCGTGCTGATTGTCTTAAATTTTTTTTAACTTCATTCCTATGCATGCTTATTGAATAGTGGGTGACAACATTTGTTAAAATGTTGAACAACTAGATAAATATTTTTTGCTTATTCCAAGTATTATTCTACATCTTTACCAACCCAAAGATATTCAAGGCCTAAGTTTACAAAATATGTGAATTAATATGGGGAAGGTTTTACTTATAAAACCCTTCATTTACAGCCAAAACATGTATGGCCCTCATTCATATAAATGCTATGAAGAAAGCATGCTGATATCTTTTCATTTGAGATTTGATGTATTCCACCTACTTATACAACAGAGATACCTTATATAACAGAAATGCATGATTACTGTATCTATTATATATGACAACTATGATTATTAACTATGGCCATAAAAATTCATCAGGGTTTCAGGAAAAGCTCATTTCCAAATTGTAGTTCGTTTTTATGTTTTTTAGTTGTAGATGGACACAATATCTTTATTTTATTTTTTTTATGTGGTGCTGAGGATTGAACCCAGGGCCTCACGCGTGGTAGGCGAGCGTTCTATCACTGAGCCACAGCCCCCAGTCCCCCAATTGTAGTTCTCACTCCCAGTTGACTTGCTTTATAAATGATCATTCTATTATGGTCAATGCACACTCAAAGGATTTGTCTCTTCTTTCAAAATAAATTCAAATTTATCAATTTTGAAGCATCTGCATGGCTAAACTTTCAGGCAAATATACAACCAATTTTCACCTAGTTTACTACAAATCCTCCTAAACAGTTTTTTTTTCCTACTCTTACTTCCTTAAATCTTTTCTCCAGGCTAAAGATGTAGCTCAGTGGTATCGTACAGCCCAGCACAGGGGGAAAAAAAAGTACTCTGTTCTCCAGATAGAAATTTGAGTGATATTTCTCAGTTGAAAACAACATCTTATCATTCCTCTGCTTGATTTCTTCCAGTGGTTTCCAAGAATAGCATAGAATTGAAAAGAGGGAAAGGAAAAAATAAAGTTGTAGGAAAAGATAAAGTTGAAGACTAAATAAGAGCCAAATGAGGAAGAGATTTATAACCATGTTAAGGAGCTTAAGCTTTCTCCTACCGGTGAGAAGGAGGCACTGGAGTTTTAGCAAGGTGTGATATAGTAAGATCTATACTGCAGAAAGAGTATTTCAGTGGTGGGGCAAATGTTACATGATATACTTGCATCATAACACTACATGCTATTCCATTAATATTTACAACTTTCATGCTTTTATTATCAGTTTGAAAAGTTCACATCTTTAAAAAAAAAAATTGATACCCATCAGGTGACATCATCTCAGTTCCATGGGTTACTGCTTCCCTGGGTGAGTTCCCATGTTCCATCAGGATGTACAGGCTGACCTGAGCACAAGGATGACTGTAATTCATATGATATTCTTCACAGCACCTAAAAGGATGCAATTCCTATAACAGGAAAGCTGTCAAATTGATAGTCATTTTTCTTCTCCAAGTTTTCCCTTATTTTTATCTTCTAAAGTGGATGTGTTGACACATGCTAGTAATCTCAGTCACATGGGAGGCTGAGGCTGGAGGGTATCAAGTTTAAGCCCAGCCAGGGCAACATAGCAAGACTCTGTCTCAAAAATAAAATAAACTATGCTGGGCATGGTGCTTCATGCCTGTAATGCCAGCAACTCAGGAGGCTGAGGCAGGAGGATTTCAAGTTCCAATTTGAGTCACTTATTGAGGCCCTAAACAATCTAGCAAGTCCTGTCTAAAAATAAATTTAAAAGGGGGCTGGGTATGTGACTTAGTGGTTAGGCACCCCTGGGTTCAATCCTCAGTACCCAAACCCCATCCCCTGACCCCCCCCCAAAAAAAAAGGAAGAAAGAAGGAAATATTAGTTCTTGATCCATAGAATTGTTGTAAGGAACAAATAAGGTATAGAAAACATTCGTTAAGTGTACCACCAATGATAATGAAGATGAGAGGGAGCATTCTATAAATCACTCAGCCTGCATTCCTAAGAATTCTTACCAAAAGAACTCTGACAGTGTGACATGTTGATTTTACTGGAAAGTTCTAAGAGATATTTTTAAATATCCTATTAGTTAACGTTCCAAAATATCTCCAAATGCTTTTAGAATAAATTCAAAGCCCTCTTTAAATAATCATGGCTCTGAAATTATGATTTGCAAGACACAAGTTGTGAGACTTGCCATCATTTATAAGAGTATTTCGTATATGTCTGATTTAAAATCAATTATAGGTGAACAGAAATTCAGTTTGATCATTTATCTAATATAAGGTTAAGTCATACAACTCATTAAATTTGAACTTCATCACCACTTCTGTATTCTTGATGGAAATAATCATTAAGTCAAAAAAAATTATCTTCAATTCATCCCCATTTTAAACTTACCATTTTGCAGGTAGTTTTACCTGCATCTCAGAAGTCATTCTTCCTTTGGACCCCCCAAATTCACCCTCTACACTGTGATAAAAGTGATGTTAGAAAAAAATCTTTTCATGTTACCCTCGAGTTAATGTTTGCCCCATTACCTATTAATACTTTAGTCCTAGCTACCAAATACATCAATACGACCTCTGCCTACCCCTCCAACCAAAAGAACACCTTCAGAATTCATCAATTAAGCCTGCCCTTGTACAGTATTCCACACTTTTGAATAGTGTTCACATGGCATGAAATGCCTTCTTATACATAGGTGGCAACCTTCTATGCAAATTTCCCTTTTTTCCCCAGCTATTGAAGTATAATGCAGAAAGAAATATTGTATATATTCAAGGTATGCAGTGGGATGTTTTGATAAAGGTATCTACATAATGAAATTATTACCATAGTCAAGCTAGTTACCATATCCATCACCTCACATAGTTACTTTTATTGTTGGTGGGAATAAATAAGATCCACTCTCAGAAAATTTTCAAGGATACAGTACATCACTATTTTTTTCTCTTTGCTTTATATTATCTTTTTTAATTTATTTTTTTATTTAGATATGTCAGCAGAATGCATTACAATTCTTATTACACATATAGAGCACAATTTTTCATATCTCTGGCTGTATACACAGTATATTCACACCAATTCGTGTCTTCATACCTGTACTTTGAATAATAACACACTGCAGGAATACAGCCACATCAATGTTTATAGCAGCACAATTCACAATACCTAAACTGTGGAGCCAACCTAGATGCCCTTCAACAGATTAATGGTTAAAAAAATGTGCCATATATACACAATGGAATATTACTCAGCAATAAGAGAATAAAACCATGGCATTTGCAGGTAAATGAATGGAGTTAGAGAAGATAATGCTAAGTGAAGTTAGCCAATCCCAAAACACCAAATGGTGAATGTTTTCTCTGATATAAGGAAGTTGATTCACAGTGGGATAGGGAGCGGGAACATGGGAGGAATAGACGAACTCTAGATAGGGCAGAGGAGTTAGAGCAGAGGGGAGGGGGCATGGAGTTATTAATGATAGTGGAATGTGATGATCATTATTATCCAATACATCACTATTAACCATAGTCACCATGTTGAATGTTTGGGAACCAGGACATATTCATTTTCCTCCTCAATTTTCAATACCAAGCTCAACTTTCTCCTCTGAGACTTCTAAGCAGAATTGTTCATCTGCTCCTTTATGCCTACACCTCATTATAGATTTACACATTTATGGAATGCATAGATAGATACAGGGATATGCATTGCATATGGAACTTATATGTTTTATTGTAGCAATTTGTTTCCTAACCCTCTCTTTCACTAGACAGTGATATCCCAGAAATTTGTAATTGTGTATTTTTCATCTTCTATTTCCATCCCCAGCTGGCACATAGCAAGTTATTCTGAATCCTACTTAATTCGTGGAGACATTGATTACAGGACTGATTCTCACCTTTTTGGGTTTTTATTATTATTATTTGTTTTAATTAGTTACACATGACAGTACAATGATCTTGACATATCATACATTTGAATCAAATGGGGTATAATTACTCTTTTTTCTGAGTGTACAGGTTGCTGAATCACATTGGTCATATAGTCACATATATACATACAGCAATAGTAGTGTCTGTTTTATTCTGCTGTCCTTCCTATCCCCCCTCCCCTCCCCTCCCCTCACTTCTCTCTACCCAATCTAATGTGACACACTTCTTTTTTTTCCCTCACATGGTCATACATGTAATCTGTGTAACGATGAGGGTCTCCTTTCATCTTCCGTGCAATTCCCATTCTCCCTCCCTTTCCCTCCCACCTCTCTTTCCTATCTAGAGGTAATTTTCTTCTCATGTCACCTTTTTATTACAACCCAACCTTCTGCATCCACTTGAGAGAGAGAATGGGCTAACCAGAGGCTCCATCGAGGCTACCCTCTGGCAGTCAATTCCAGCTGTAAACCAAACACTCATGAAAATTGGCTCATTCGCTCCCACTAATGAGTGGACTAATTTAAATTCTGTTTCTATGAGAATGAAGGAACCCCATGAAGTGTCCACTTAGGCTTCAACATTTTCTTCAAATGATATGATTCTATCGTGGACTAAGGATCTCCAAGGAGTATACAATGCACTACCTCCATAATGATGGATAGGAGAAACCTATAAAATTATCTTATTATATAAATTACTTCTAAGTCTTACCCCCTTCAAATAATAAACCCATGGATATTTTAATGATATATTAAAATTACAGAACATAAATTTCAAATAGCATATTTTGGGGCCTGGCACAGTGGTGCATGCCTGTAATCCCAGTGACTTGAGAGGCTGAGGCAGGGCAATCACAAGTTCACAGTCAGCTTCAGAAATTTAGTGAGACCTTAAGGAACTTAGCAAGATCTTGCCTCAAAAATAAAATAACATGGGGCTGGGATTCTGGCTCAGTGGTAGAGCGTTCACCTAGCACGGGCGGGACCCAGGTTCAAGCCTCAGCACCACATAAAAAAAATAAATAAAGCCATTGTGTTGTATCCATCTACACCTAAAAAATAAATATTTTAAAAAGTAAAATAAAATAAAATAAAAAGAGTTGGGATGTGGCTCAGTGGTTAAGTGCCCCTGGGTTCAATCTTTGGTACAAAAAAAATCAAATTGCATATTGTATTGAGTTGATGTATATTTTATCTTTACTATTTTAGGCTGTTAAGTAAAGAGAAAAATATTTAGATTTTAGAACTACACGTGAAGGGACCCACCATCCTGGGAGGTAATATAATATGGTGATTCAAAAGCGGGATGCTGAAGCAGAAGCCACCTAGATTTAGATCTTTGCTCTATTGCTTAGCAGCTGCATGTCCCTAAACTACTTGCTAAACATTTCTGTGCCTACTAGTTACCTAATCTGTGGAATAAAAATGAAATATTATCTAGCTGACTGCTGTTGGAATTAAAGTAGTTAATGTGTGTAAGCAACCTAGGATATTGCCCACCACATCATTAGTATTCAATAAATGGTGGTAGTGGTCATGTTGATTTTGGTAGTGGTTCTGCTGATATTGGCAGTGGTGGTGGTGGTAGTGATATTTGGATGAGAACAACAAATGAGCTTAAATATGTTGTGAAAATGCAAATCGATGAAAAAAAAGTTATGATGGCTTCAATTAGGTTTGTAAATGAAACAGATAAAGACAAGTAGAAAAACTAACCTGAATTTTATTTGGAAAGATTGTACATCTAAGTTGCCATTTGCCAAATAGAAAATCAGAGAGTCACATAACTTTCTTTTACGCTGATATACAAAGAGATCTATCATGAGATTATCAAGAGAAAGAAATAAACAAAGCTTACCAAAAGGGAAAAGGAACAATGTCATACATAGCCAACACTTACCCAATGGCTAATTTTACCAAAAAGAAATATTTCTCACCTGGTTAAGTTAAAATGTAAGCTTGTATTTTTCCTAATACACATATAATTTATAAGTGAATTAACAATTTTTAAAAGTCAAAAATAAAATAAAACTACACATATTTTCTCATTTTTCTTTCAAAGTAGTTTATGCATTTAGAGCCTGATTTAGTATGGAATATCAGAACTAATAGTACTGTTAGAAAAAGGCAAGTGTGTGTTAAAGATTGCTCAGTTACTTTTACATTTTGTCATATTTTATTATTTATACAATAGAAATATTTGAGAACATGCTTTAAGAATCACTCAGCTCATTTTGTGTAGCCAATGGAATTTGCTATACATTACTAAACATTCTATCTTAATGGATGAACTTTTTCTAATTATGCATGGCAATGGATGATGATGTAATAAATAACACATTTTCTTTATTATATTACTTACCTGTGATCAAATGCTAAAAGTTCAATTATTGGGTCAAAGGGTAGAGGTGGAGCCATTCAAAGTGTCTCCACAAAGCACAAAGGTTACCCCAGTGGTTTCCCTCCTTCAACTCAATGCCCTGTAATGCTACTTGTGAGATTTTATAATCACAATAAAAAGGGTTTTTAAAAAAATAAAATAAGAATAAAAGTAAAAATGAAAGAATAAATTAACTTCCTAAAAAAAGTCTAAGACCTGCCAATATTTTAAGAAATGGATTCATCATAAGGACCTATGAAAAATCAACAAAACTATCGGGTGTGGTGGGATACACCTGCAATCCCAAGCATTTGGGAGGCGGAGGCAGGAGGATTGTACATTCAAGGCCCTTACTAAGCAACTTAGTGAGATCGTGTCTCAAAATAAAAAAATAAAAGGGGTTGGGGATGTAGCTTGGTGGTAAAGCATCCCTGGGTTCAATCCCCAGTAGCAAAAAAAAAAAAAATAGCAAAACTTCAGAGATTGATATTAACATAATATCATATATATTAGTTTATAAATCAATAAATTATTTTGTTAATAAATCAGAAATATTTTCTCTGTCCTTATACTATCTTTAGGGTCCAAAATTTCTAATGTGTCCCAGCTGTTCAGTCATGGAAACCACGATCCACTAACAGAAGCATACAAAAGCATGCAGTAACATACATACCCCAAATTCTTGAACCTTATATCAGAAACTGACAGACCTTTGTAACAATGAAAAAGTAATGTTGAATGACCTTTAGAGGATTCATTCAGTAGAAAAGCCTATGAACAGAGGAATACTGTTTGGTTTTGGAGGGTTTTTGTAAGTGATGTTAAAAAGCCATGGATAAGGTGTGTGTGTTTGTATATATACAATAACCAGGACTTAGTCCAAGAAATTTATTATTAGACTGTAAAAAAGAAGGATTTGGAAATGACATCATATGAAGCTGATGCCAATGAAAAGAGCCTTGGATTAATTTGTGACATTTCTGCTTGGAGTCAGAAACAGAAAGACAATAGAAACCAGAGGAGCAGTCTGTTAGCAGAAACCTTAGGAATTCAAATCAACAAATAGGCTTACATATATATTCAATGTTTTTAATCTAAAAGTAAGGAGAACTGATTTTCATGATAAACTTAGATTTATCATGTGACATCTCTGTTCCTGAGTATTATCATCTATAAAATAAGTAGGTTGTAACAAATGATCCCATTTGATCTAATTTTAGAATTAGATCCCAAATTCTAAAATTTCCATTGTCCTATTATATAATCAAGAGTTTTCTAAGTGTCCAAAGGATGAGGTAGGAAGGCAGATACTAAAGAAAGGGAGGGAAGAAAAAAAAAGCATTTAGTTAATATGGCAATTTGCTGGATAGTTCGGATAAAGAATATTAACAAATTCAAAACAGGGAAAGCATACAATGAAAAGGAGAAATACACTGATTTCCAACTCTAAATAATCAAACTCACTGCTTGGCACCTTTGGGGGTATAAAGAATATCGGAAGTAGTGGATTAAAGGTAAAAATCGGCTTTGGTTTGAAACATTTTACATGTAATTACAAAGAGAATGAGCAGAAAGCATCTCTTAGTTATGTTCAAAAATTATCAAAGTAAAAATACTCACTGTGTAGTTATCATGAATATTAAATTATTTATATTAATCACCCAGTGCAGGGCCTGAAGCACAGGAAGCTCCACTGCTAGATCCCCGTTTCCTTACTTGGTGAGGGTACTAGAGATACACAAGAGCAAGGTAACATGGTAACATACCTAAATGTAACCTAGTGCACTACATTAAGAGAGATCAAAAATTTCAATGTCTTTATTTTTCCCATCGTCATTGAGAATAGAGTTGCATTTTGGTTTAGAATGTTTAGGACATCTTCCTGTAACCCACAAGCTGATAGAAAAGTTTCCTCATTGCTGCCTTCATCTCCTTGTTCCTAAATGTATAGATCATTGGATTTAGAAAAGGAGTGAGAACTGCATCTAAGATAGCAAGAAATTTGTCCACATGTGATGAAGGGAAAGGCCAGGTGTAGAAGAAGATCAATGGCCCAAAGAATAAAATTACCACAGTGACATGAGCTGATAAAGTGGAGAGGGCCTTGGATAAACCACCTGAGGAGTGTTTTCGAACAGTAACCAGAATGAAGATGTAAGAAATGATCAGTATGAAGAAGGACCCCACAGAGATGAATCCACTGTTGGCTGTGACCATGAACTCCAGTCTATCGGTCTTTGTGCAAGCAAGTCTAATGAGCTGAGGGAGATCACAGTAGAAGCTGTCCAGTACATTTGGGCCACAGAAGGGCAGGTCTACAACAAAAGCCAACTGGGCCACTGAGTGGATGAGGCCAAGGATCCAGGCAACAACCAAAATGATAATGCACATCCTTGGGCTCATGATGGTCAGGTAGTGCAGGGGCTTACATATGGCCACATATCTATCAAAGGCCATGGCTATGAGCAGCACCATTTCTGTGCCCCCAATAGCATGAATAAAGAAGATCTGAGCTATGCAACCCCCAAAAGAGATTGCTTTGTGTTTTCTAAAAAGATCATACATCATTTTGGGGGCCACAGTAGAGCAACCTCCCAGGTCAAGAAACGAGAGCTTGGCCAGCAGAATGTACATGGGGGAGTGTAGGTTAGGGTCAGAAGTCACAGAGAACAAAATGAGGAAGTTTCCCATTAGACTTGCCAAGTAGAACACAAAAGAAAAGAGGAAAAGTAGAAGCTGGATCTCCCATGAGTTGGAAAATCCCAGGAACAGAAACTCAGACACCACAGAGAGGTTGGCTCCATCCATTGTCTCAGAGAGCAGGACTGTCTCAAGCATTACCTGATAAAGGAAAGTAACAAAAAAAAATCAAGCTTTGTAGGGACTCACTGACTACATGAGTTTCAACTTGTAAGGAAAAAATACTACCTGAGCAATGACAAACCCTTTGCCATTCAACTATAGCTGCAAAAACAAGTCACTGCTTCTAACTCCCAGACTCCCTAAAATTTCCAGGTTTGAAAAAGAGATTAGGCAAAAAAAAAAAAAAAAATTAGGAATCAAAAGATCACTGGAGGAGTAGGAATTCTCTGGAATAATATGATGATGGAGGGGAAAGGGCATGGAAATGAACTCTGATTTCTCCCTCGCAGTTTATTACTCCTGCTCATGGAATTCCCAAACTTCAAGCAATTTATCATGACCTTTGTTTTCCTCATGTCTTTAGTCCTGAATGCAATACTATCACTCTCACTAATACTCCCTCATGTTTAACTTCATGTTATTCCTGTTTTATCAAATCATATTCACTTTTTCCTCATGAGAAAAGGAGATAATAGAGAAACCCTAAAATTCCCACTTTGGTAGGTCAGTCCAGGGTGTAGAGGGATTACACAGCCTGGACTGTGACAGCATTCTGGTACAGTACAAGGTCAGAAAAGGGACTCATGATGCAGAATCTAAAGATGGATGGAGTAAAAACAGGATAATAACAAAATTACACAAAAATGATACTTGCAAATCACCATCCATGCCATATTAACTTTCCCTGGTTCCTGGAATGATAGAAAGAACGTCACACTTCAAATCAGAAGAACGTGAACATGTCCTATCCCTGCCCTGAGGGAATTTGAGTACTCGGTTCTTTCTACCATCCCTCCAAACTCAGCTTACTTGCTGAACCTAGTTTTATCATCTGTAAAATAAAGGGGCTGAAGCAGGTGACATTAAGGAATCTTTTCAAGTGTAATGTTTTTATTATTTTATCATTCAGTGCTAGTCTGCTGTGTAATGAAGCTCACCACAATGTTGATATGCTCTTCACTGAACTGCTAATATATTTGCATCTTTTCCCTTGTTTGCAGTTGGGTGTATCTCATATTCCATAGAAGGCCCTCTCTTCAAATTAATCTCCCTCTTTTCTAATTCACTCTGTGACTTGATTAACAATATTGCAAATCTGCTGTATCATTTATTTTGTCATTTATCACAATCATCAACAAATAATCAGTAAACATCTATTAGATGTCCATCATCCTCAGTGGACACTCTGAACTTCCTGAAGTATTACTTAATGCTTTTGCACTTTAACATGCACAGGTACACACACACACACACACACACACACACACACAATGTAAAAATAATTTAAAAAATAAACTATTTTAAAATGTCAAATAAAGCCAGGAATGGTGGCACACACCTGTAATCCCAGCAACTTGGCCAGCTGAAGCAGGAGGATCACAAGTTCAAGACAGCCTTGGGAAAAAAAATTAAAAAAAAAAAAAAAAAAAAGATAGCCTCGGCAACTTAGCAAGGTCCTGAGCAACTTACAAGACTCTATCTCAAAATAAAAAATAAAAATGTCTGGGTGTGTAGTCAGTTGTTAAGCACTGCTGGGTGCAATCCTCACTACCCAAAAAAAATGTCAAATAGTAATATGATCATAGTTTTTTAAACAGAAAAGATACCCTTGAGTTAGGGTGATTAGGACGGTCTTCCGAAAGAAATCATAACCCATGTTGCAGATTAAAAGATGGAGCTAATCTATATCAATACACAGCATCATAACTAAGCTTAAAGAATTACTGAATGATTCCCCCAGTCTGGGGGAAAGGGGTGATTACTTAAAGAACTGCTGAATCATCCCCCAATCTGCAACAGTGGTTGGTGAGCTTTCTATGGTAATAACAATAACTAACAAAAACAGTGACCACCATGTGCAAAATACCATAATTACTCCTTTACAGACACTATCCTACTTTATATCTATGAAAATTGGTATTACTGGCTCATTTTTATAGGTAGAGAAATGAAAACCAAGGAGGAGAAGTAAGGTGCCAGGCCAGGAGTGAGTGGTAGAACTGATACTGATCTCTCGCTGCTCTCATCCCACATGGAGAGCAGACAGCTTTTTCTCATGACTTCACAGTTGTATCACATACCTAGACCCTTTCTGGGTGCCCCGTATTCTACTCTCAGCACACTGGGCAAATCTAAGTGAAAAAAACACAGATTTATCCTCAAGTGTTCACAGCATAATGGGTTTCTTAAGCCACTTTGAATGCATCCATAATATATTCTGGCTTTTTAAATAAACATGGTAGGTGAATGCAAAGCCATATAAAAACTGCTGTGCTTTCAGAGCCCCAATGTCTTGATCCCCACAGAATCCTTTAGCTTTTTGCAGAAGAGACTTAGTTCTTACCTTCTCTAGTGAATGGACAAAGAAGCAAAGGCACTCTGTCTCCATATCCCAGAGAATGCCCTCTCCTCACATTGATCACGCCTTCTCCCTCTTCTGTAATTCATTTTGTGACTCGATTAACATATCATTGCAAATTTGCTGGATCATTTATTTTGTATTTATCATAATAATTTGTACTCAACCAACAAACATTTACTAGATGCCTATCATGCCTAATGGACACTTTGAACTTATTGAAGTATTAAATATTCCTTCACTTAGCCTTTCACATTTTTAGCACACCCACAACATGTCTCTGTGTCAAAAATAAACTCCAGAACTAAGGCAAGTAGATTCTGTTCAAACTTCCAAGACTTTCTCCTTAACATTCTGATTCCCTTTTTTCAACTTCAACCTTAAATTAATATAGATTTTTTAAAGACAAGAAAGAAATGTCAGTTTCTGTGTCCTTTTTCTTCTCATTTTATTGATGTTTGCTCATTAAGCTCTGCTAAAGCTGCTTCCCCTCTGCAAGGTAATATTTAATTCATTTCTTTACAAAGTGATACTGTCACTAGAAACCTCTATTTAATAATACTTGCCCTTGGGGATTTCAACACTGTACCATCATATCACTAAACTATTTCTGTATGTGCTGCCAATCTACTCATTTAAAGACAAAGATGTAACTCTTTCCAAAACGTAACCACATTCAACATTCCTCTGGTCAGATCTAGCATTCCTTTATGCACAAACATTTATAAAAACGTTATTATTGTGGGAGACAGAGCTAATTGGAACATGAGGGAATACTGACCAAATGATACTACAGAGACAAGATCAGCAACATGAGACTTGGGATCACCAATACATATCCAAGGGAATTGTCACCCAGAATCCTGACAAGCCAATGGAGGAAGCTATAAGTGAGTCACAAAAAAAAGGGAGTGGAGGCAGAGATAAAAATGTTAGGATATAAAAAAAACAAAAGGTATATAAGTAAGAAGATAAATCTAAGTGGCATCATACACTGAAACCTAAAGCAGAGGTCTATGTTTTGGTTTCTAGGAGTAATTGTTTTCAAGTAATCATAAAGATCACACAAATGAACATATATTGAACCACAATAAATTTCCAAAAATAGAAATGGTACATTCTTAAACCACTCTAATCACAATTTAAGAAAACTTGAATTTGATAATAATGTAAAAAATAATTTTAAATTTAAAATTTAAACTCCTCCTAATAATAACAAACAAGTAGGGGGCTAAAACTACAAAGATATTCTTGTGAAAATTGAGAAAACTTGAAAATGGATTGTATAGGAGATGACATTGGTGATTTGATATGTATTTTGTTAGATAAAATAGTTATGATATTAAAATATTAGGGGAGGGGAGGGGCATTGGGGCAGGAAAGATGGTGGAATGAGATGGACATCATTATCCTAGGTATATGTATGACTGCACATATGGTGCAATGCTACATTATGTATAACCAGAGAAATGAAAAGTTGTGCTTCAATAGTGTACAATGAATCAAAATGCATTCTGCTGTCATATAAAACTAATTAGAACAAATAAATTAATTAATTTTTTGAAAAAGACTTTAAACAAGATAGACACGATTTTTTTAAAAAAAATGTCACCTGCTTCTCAGATTAATAATATTAATATCCAAACTACATAAAGAACTCAAAAACTTAAAATCAAAAACAAATAATCCAATTTCTAAATTAGCAAAAGAACTAAACAGATACTCCTCAAAAGAAAAAATACAATTGACCAATAAATATGTGAAAAATGTACATCTCTAGCAATCAGGGAAATAAATGCAAATCAAAACTACACTGAGATTTCAACTCACTCCACTCAGAATGGCAAGTTCAAGCATACAAATAATAGTAAGTGTTGGTGAGGATGTGGGGGGAAACATACACTCATAGGTTGTTGGTGGGACTGCAAATAAATGCAACCACTCTGGAAAACTAGGTATAGGACCACTATATGACCCAGCTATCCCACTCCTCAATATATATGCACAAGATCTAAAATCAGCATACTATAGTGACACAGTCACATCAATGTTTATAGAAGTACAATTCACAATAGACAAGCTATATAAAACCAACCAAAATTCCCTTCAACAGATAAATGAAAGGTATATAAAATGTGGTATATACATATATACAATGGAGTATTACTCAGCCAGAAAGAAGAATGGAAAGTATGGCATTTGCTGCTAAATTGATGGAACTGGAGACTATAGTGTTAAGTGAAACAAACTAGACTCAGAAAGGCAAAGGTCTAATATTTTCTCTGATAAAGCTAGACCCAAAATAAAGATGAAAAAGAAAAGAGAGAAAGGGAAAATGTGGGGATGAGATTCCATCAAAACAAAGACCAATGGACTAGATGAAGGGGTCTGAAGGGGTCTGAAGGGGATGGAGAAACAGAAGGAGGAAGGATGGATAACAAAACAACAGTGGAATGAATCTGACCTACCTTTTCTACGCACATATATGTATATACCACAGTGAATCTCACCATCATGTATATCCCCGAGACACTAACCATAATAAAAAAAAACTCTAAAAGTGAATAGCAGAAAGACCTGTAGAGGAAGGAAATGGGGAAAAGAAAGAGGGGAGGCAAATGGGAAATACGGGAGACAGCATTTGAGCAAATTATATTCCATGTGTTTTTAATTATGTCAAAATGAATCCTAAAGTTATATATAACTAAAAGTAACTAATAAAAATTTTTTAAGACTGGAAGAAAAAAATTGTAATTCCAACAATACTGAAGGAGATGTTCACAATAAAGGAGTAGCCAAATAATTATAGAACATAATAAAATACTCTGAAGCCAAAAAAATAAAAGATTGGGCAAGCTCTATGTGTATGGATATGAAATTCCCCAGAGTGACCCTAGTATAAATTAGGGACTTTGGGAGAGATAATGTGTTAATATAGATCTGCTCTGGTAGGGGATATTAGCAATGGGAGAGGTGATACCATTTTCTTTCTGATTCCAAAAATTGAACTACTGGGCTGGTGATGTAGCTCAGTGACCAAGCATTTACCTGGCATATGCAAGGCCATGGGTTTGATCCTTAGCACTACACCTAAAAAAATAAATTACTGAGGTATAGATCTAATAAAATATATGTAAGATCTATATAAGGAAAATACAAAACTCTGATAAAAGAAGTCAGAGAAAAGCTAAATAAGTGCAGAGATATTCCATGGTCATGGATCAGAAGACTCCATATTGTCAGTTCTTCCCAACTTCATCTATAGTTTCAAGGTAAACTGAATCAAAATCCAAGTCAGTTATTTTGTGGATATCAACAAACTGACTCTAAAGTATACATGGAGAGTCAAATGACCCAGAATAGCCAACAATCAATGATTATTGATTAATCTGAAGAAACAAAATTGAAGGACTGACATTATCTGACTTCAGAAATTACTATAAAACCCCAGTAACCAAGACAGTGTGGTATTCACAAAAGAATATAAAAATAGACCAAAGGAACACAATATGCCTATTTCCCAGAAAAATAGATCCATGTAAATATAGTCAACTGATCTTCTACAGAGGAACAAAGACAATACAAAAAGAAAAGATATTATTTTCAGTAAGTGGCATTAGAACAATTGAACATCCACATCCACATACAGAAAATCAATCTAGACACAGACCTTACATTCACAAAAAAAAAAAATTCAAAATGGGTCACAGACCTAAATGCTAAACATGAAACTATAAATTAAAGTTTCAGAAGGTAACATAAAAGAAAATCTATAGATGACTTTAGGTTTGGCAAAGATTTTTTTTTTGGTACCTGGGATTGAACTCAGAGCACTTGACCACTGAGCCACATCCCCAGTCCTATTTTGCTTTTTATTTAGAGACAGGGTCTCACTGAGTTGCTTAGTGCTTCACTTTTGCTAAGGCTGGCTTTGAACTCACTATCCTCCTGCCTCAGCCTCCTGAGCCGCTGGGATTACAGGTGTGCACCACCACACTCAGCTGCAATGACTTTTTAAATGCAACACCAATGGCATAATTAATGAAAGAAATTATTTAAAAACTAAGTAAAAATAAAAATTTCTGCCTGGTGCAGTGTTGAAGGCCTATAATCCAGTGACTTGGGAGGCTGAGGCAGGAGGATTGCTAGTTCCAGTCCAGCCTCAGCAACTTAAGGAGGCCCTAAGCAACTTTAGAGAGACCCTGTCTCCAAAAATTAAGAGAGCTGGCAATGTGGCTCAGAGGTTAAGCACTCCTGGATTCAATCCTCAGTATCAAAAAATAATAATAATAAATTTTAAAATAAATAAATAAAATTTTCTGCTTTGCAAAAGACACTGTCAAGAGAATGAAAAGACAGTCTCCAAAAAAAAAGTTTGTAAAAGAAACATGTGTGGCATGGCCTCTGCTACCTCGGTCGCTACTTCTGACTCTACTCCCGTGGTCGCTGTTGCTGAACCACTATCCTATCAATCATCTGCCACCTGCACTGCTACCACCACGGATGCTGCCTCTGATTCCACTGTTGGCCAGCCTGAGGTTTCCTGGAGGACTTCTTTCTGGGTGCTGCTGCCCTTAAAGCTGCAACCACAGATGCAACTGAAGCCGTCACTGCTGCAGACCTCTGGAGGTGACCCTGCCCCCATAGCTGCAGTTGCAGCAGCCATTACAGCTACTGCTGCTGCCAACCAGCTGCCCACTGCCAACAACCACCGCCACTACCACTGCTACCATGGCCTAAAGGACTGCTGTGGGGGAGACTCCAGGTTTGGCTGCAAGTGACTGCACCCATTTTGGGACACCAGCCTGGCTTGGGGCCTGGGTGCCAGCAGGTTTACCACCACAAGAGCTTCTGTCTGGGGACTCCAGATGGGACCTGCAGGTCCAGTGTGGGGATGCCTGCAGGTTTGGAGGAGCCTGGGGTCTTCCTGCTGAGAGTGGTGGTGGCCCTAGTCTTGCTGCTGAATCTTAGGGTTGCTCCATTGCATAAGTGCATCCCTGGCGGTCTCTCTGCAAGTAGAAGCAGCATTGAGATCTTGGAACTGCAGCATGGCGGAGCCTGAAGTTCTAACGATGGGTGGCATAGAGACTGAGTTTGAGAGGACTGATCTGGGTTTGGTAATCCAAGAGCGTCAGAGACAGGCTGAGAATCTGTTGAATACTGACAGAAGCAGTTCAACTTTCCAGCAAGATTTATTTTATCTTATTTTATTTTTTGATTCGCTAATCTCTCTACCATATTTGGAACAAGATGATGTTTTTTATGCATCAGTCTGTGGAGGACAATGATAAATGAATGGTGTTTTGCATTTTTTGTTGTATTCTTATGTCTTTAATTTTTTTCTCTTTGTTCATATTCTTCCTCTCTCTTGTCTATTTTCTTGGATTTTCTTGCCAACTTTTCTCCAACCAACAGCCAGTCTCTGTCAGCTACTTTCCACTCTTCCCATGAATTTTTCCTTCTAGCTTCTATCTTCCTCCCTTGCAAATATTGCACGCTGAACTACCTCTGTTCTCTCATCCACCATTTGAAATTGTAAATCGTTTTAACAAATATTCTGTTTGTACTATAAATAGTTATTGAACTCACCATTTTGATTTAATGCAATTAAGCAGTATATGCCTTAGTGGGAGCTATTAGGTTTAAGGTTATATATTGTGTACATTGGGTGGTGTTGATATTGGTCTCACCAGTAAAAGCAAAGTGCTGGAAACCTTCAGGAACACTATACGTCTACAGGGTAGAATTTATGCTGCCTTAGATCCATACTTCTAGATGGGAAAACACACTAACAACATGAAAAACAAGGGAATAAAGCAATCCAAACAAAACTTCTGTTGTAGTTCTTCAACAACAGAAGCCACTAATAACACAGTAGAAGAAATGTCCAAGAAAGAGTTCAGATTGTACATAGTTAAATTGATATGTGAAGTAAAAGATAGTATAAGGAGTGAAATCGAAGAAAAACTACAGGAAGTGAAAGATCACTTCAACAAAGAGTTAGATTGTAAAAAAAAAAAAAAAAGCAGAAATCCTCAAAATGAAGGAATCAGTAAATGAAATTATAAATTCAATAGAAAGCATCACCAACAGACTAGACCACTTGGAAGACAGAACCTCAAACAATAAGAAACCATGAACAGAACATCCAAGAATTATGTGATAACATAAAAAGATCAAATTTAAGAGTTATCAGAATAGGTGAAGGAGCAGAGATATAAACCAAAGAAATGCAAAATCTTTTCAATGATATAATAACATAAAATTTCCCAAACCAAAAGAATGGAAGGAAAATCAAATACAAGAGGCTTACAGGTTGCCAAGGGTTGCAGGGAGGAATGAATAAATAGGCAGACCATAGAATTTTAGAGCAGTGAAACTACTATACAATACTGTAATAAATCATGTTATTATGTTTTTCGTGTGGATACAAGTTATTGGACATTTGTTCAAATCCACAGAATATATTTAATTGCCTTCACAATGGGATTATGTGTGACCTTTAAGAGATGATTAGGCCCTTGAACATCACCCTCATGAATGAATTGAAGCCCTCATCTTGGGAGTGGGTTAATTATTATAGGAATGAGTGAGTTATAAAAGGGGGGAGTTTGAGCCCTTTTTCTCTTGCACATGCATTCTCTGTTGATATGTGATACTGTCTATGATGTGGGTTGGCAAGAAGGCCCATATCAGTTGCAGCCCCTCAAGCTTGACCTTCCTATCCTCCAGATCCATGAGCCAAATAAACATCTATTGTTTGTAATTTACCCAGTCTGTAGTATTCTGTAGTATTTTATAGCAACAGAAAATACACTATAATAGGTATTTTTAAAAAGACCAATATCTCTCATAAACAAATGCAAAGATTCTAATAAAATAAATGCAAAGTTGCTGGTAAAATACTAGCAAACATACTGTGTGTATATATGTGACTGCATGACCAATGTGATTCTGCAACCTGTACACTCAGAAAAATGAGAAATTGTATCCCATCTGATTCAAATGTATGATATACCAAGGTCATTGTACTGTCATGTGTAACCAATTAAAACAAATGTAAAAAGTGAAAAAAAATACTAGCAAACAAACAGAAGTGTATACAAGGGAAAACATCAGGATCAAGTAAATTTTACTTTGAAAATCAAGGTTCAAAACTCAATAAACGTAATTCCTTATGTTAAAAACTAGAAAACATTTTTTGGGGGGAGAGGATAATCAGGGATTTAACCCAGGGACACTGAACCACTGAGCCACATCCGCAGCCCTTTTATTTTTAATTCTGAGACAGGGTTTCACTAGGTTGCTTACAGTCCCACTAAATTGCTGACACTGGCTTCAAACCTGCAATCCTGCTGCCTCAGGCTCCCAAGCTGCTGGGATTACAGGAATGTGCCACCGCACCCAGTGAGAAAACTCATTTTTTAACCCTCACAATAGATGCAGAAAAAAATCAATTTGACTGGGCATAGTGGCGCAAGCCTGTAATCCCAGCAGCTCAGCAGGCTGAGATAGGAAGATTTTGAATTCAAAACCAGCCTCAGCAAAAGCAAGGCACTAAGCAACTCAGTCAAACTCTGTCTCTAAATAAAATACTAAATAGAGCTGGGGATGTGTCTCAGTGGTCGAGTGCCCTTGAGTTCAATCCCACATAACAAAAAAATAATCAATTTAATAAGACACAAAAATCTATTCTTGATGAAATCTCTTAGCAAACTAGTTGCCCTAGATTGTAAAGAAATACAAAAACCATTAAGATGAAAACTCACAAATACACTAATGAACACGCCGAGTCTAAAGATCTTTAAAACAAATTATTCTAATTTGAAAGGACAATTGGTAACGTTAAAAAAATAGCCTTCAAAATACAGGTACTGTTTGCCCAGAAATTGCATTATCAGAAATTTTACCAAGAAATAATCTAAGCCAGATGTGGTGGCTCACACCTGTAATCCCAGCAACTCGAGAGGCTGAGGCAGGATGGCGAGTTCAAAGCCAGCCTCAGCATAAAGGAGGTGCTAAGGTGAAGCCCTGTTTCTAAATAAAGTATAAAAAAGGGCTGGGAATGTGGTTCAGTGGTTAAGTGCCACTGGGTTAAACTCCTAGAGCCAAAAAAAAAAAAAAAAAGGAAGAAGAAGGAGAAGGAGGAGGAGGAGGAGGAGGAGGAGAAAGAATCTAAAAAGTACCTGATAATGTTTATACCATGCTTCCTGTAAGTTGGTGACTAAATATATATCCACCAAAGGAAATCTGGTTTTAAAGTAAAATACCCTTACAAATGAGGTACTATATAATCATTAAAAATAATATGTGGCTAAATACTTAATAACATGATACATTTAAAGATCAGAATGCCAACCTGTATTGTTATGATTCCACTTTATAACATATATTTATGCATGATAAACAATGAGCTTTATAAGATAAACAATGAGCTTTAGAAGATTGTAGTTTGGAAATTTTAGCAATGATGTTATATATATATATATAAAACATACATATATATAACTTCATAATATGTATTACTTATAATATATTTATATAACAATTATATATGATAAGCACTTACATTTGAAGGTGAGGGGTACCAGGGATTGAAATCAGGGGCACTCAACCACTGAGCCACATCCTCAGCTCTATTTTTTGTATTTTATTTAGAGACAGGGTCTCACTGAGTTGTTTAGCACCTCGATTTTTGCTGAGGCTGACTTGTAACTCACAAACCTCCTGTCTCAGCCTCCCAAGATGCTGGGATTACAGCTGAGCACTTACATTTTTAAAAAGTTTTTTAAATATATGTCTAATAACAAATGATGCCCATCCTTTGACGCAATTCTATGTCTTTAGTCTGTCCAGTTCTAAAATCAATGGGATTTTATCTTCCATTGTCTGAACTGTATATTTGTATTAATGAAGATAATGAATAAAATGCTACTCAATATCCTAGGAGGTATGATAACATAGCTATATAATGGATTGTCACTAATATAAAAGCCATGTATATTTTTTCAAATAAATTTCTGGAAAATTTTATTTATACTATCCTGCACTTCTACAATTTTGTTTTTTACATGTAAATATAGAATTTCATGTATTTCCTTTTCCTGCTCAAAAACATAATTCTTAAATTTGATGCACCTGTCAGAACGCTTTTATAGCATTATTCTGTCATCCTATATTTTTCACTTTCACATCATTCATAAATTTTCTAAGCATGCTTTCAATTTTTCACTCTAATGTGATAGCTATTTTTAATAACATTGTTTGAATATTTTAGAAAATAAACTCTCAAACTCATTTCTTTTGCAGTAGAAAATAATTTTCAATATTTTAATACTATTAATTTACATTGTAATTTTCATAAACTGCATTTCTTTTTAAAACATGAAAAATCTTCACATAACCATTATTTTGTGTTTTAATATAGTCAACAATTTTTTAAGTCATTAGAAAAATCTGGTAGTTAGTGTTCATAACAGAAAAGCAAAATCTAAATCCACTACAATCAAAAGTATTTCACTTTCTTCAAGAAACTATTTTAGCTGTTAATACCACTATTTACTGTATCATAATGAATTCTATTTGAGAAGAGAATCATATCCCTGACATTATTTTTTATTAAGTTGAGACATACTTTGCACCATTACCTCTGGTCCTTGTTAAAAAATAATATTATTCATATATTATCAAAATTTTTCTAATTTTTAAAAAATACTTGTATTTTTATAATAGAAAACTACAATTTAAAAAATCCTCAAAAACAATCAAAATACAAAATCTCTCTGGACATAAACATTTAGACTACAACTTTTGAAATAATGGAAAACCCTTTGATTTATTACCAATAAATCAATATTTTTATAACATTCCCTATTTAAAAAATCATGAAAAAATAATGTTTAAACCAAATTTGAATTTTAAACTCAGACTTGATGTTGATAAATATTATTGGTCTTGGCATCCTCCCTCCCCGCCACCCTTCCCACCAGGGAGCAGATCTTCCTTCCAGTCCCAGGAAACTGTAGGAAAAAAAAAAAATTACAAACTCTTAGACAATATTATTGACTCCAAGATGTCTGTCAATTGTGTCAAACTACATTATATGTCAACTCAAGCTCAGGCCACAGGAATGGTTTTCATAAACTCTTCCCTAGTATTCTGCATTCCCAGGTCCCTCCTAGACCACCAAGCCCCTCATTTCAATCCCCGCAACCATGCAACCTCCCACCACAAGCAGTAAAGCTAGTTTTCTGTGTTTGATTTCCAAAGTCACATCCACTGATCTAAATTTATCTGGGGCCACGTCATGCTATATGAGGTGTATCAGAAAAATCAGTTCTTAAAGGTCTCTAATCATGTCAAAGATTCTAGATTTTGGTGCTCAAGAGTATATATGTTCCACCAAAGTATGATATCAATATCCAATAATATCCAAGTTAATGTAAACACCAAGATTTTATCACTCCTACTTATGAATATGGAAAAGGAAAAAAGAATTTCAATCCTGTAAGGTAGATAGTTACAGAGAGCAGTCACTTTCAGTAGATTTGCACTACAGAAAATATCTCTGATGGCTTTGTGGGAGTCTCAATGCCCAGAAACCAATTAAAAGGTGTGGAATGAGAGACATGGCTTAAGGAAAGATGCTGAAAAGGGAGAGGAAAAAACAAAAATATGCAATATTTAAAAGCATAGATAGATAAGAAGCCGGAAGCTTAGCTCAGAGGTGGAGCACTTGCTTTGCAAACACCGTGCCCTAGGTTTGATATCCAGGACCAAAAAAGAAAATAGACAGGATGCTACCAGATGTGAATAGAATCTAGGCATCTCCCAGGATTCTAGCTTGAAAAGACTGAGAGTATCACCAAGCTAGGGTAGAAAAGCAGAAGAACCAGGTTTCTATCGGAAAACCTTCCGATAGAAGGTTTTTTTGATTAAAAACCAAGTTTAATCAAAGTTATACATGGAATTTTTTAAATTACATTGTCTAGAATTCAAGATAAAAGTCAGGGCTGGTGACTTGAGAAGATATTTCAGAGGTAGCCACAGGTAGGATAAAATTTTTTAATATGTTACAGCAAGAACTACAAAAGAGAATTGCTTACAAATCTATCTGCAAGTTCAAGAGAATCTGATCTTTTTTGCTGAGATTCAGTTGCAAATCAGTGCAGAAAATTGGATAAAGATTTGTCAGAAACACTAATTTTAGCCTTCAACTAATTTTAGCCTTCGCCTTATCTTTTACTAACAGCCTATGGATGTCATTATAAGCATTGCTACTAGTCCTCCTGGAGCTTACAGAGGGCAGGCCAGATTCCAAACAGCTGTGTAACCCACACTTGAGTAACTGCACATGCATGCCTGCTCCTACACATCTGGTAACACAGGGAGAACAGTAAGACAGTTTCTGAATAACTATTTTTACTATTTATAAATAACATTAATTTTTTTTTAATAATTACATATGCTGGGCAGACTCATACCTGTAATCACAGCAATTTGGGAGGCTGAAGCAGGAAGATAACAAAGTTCAAGGCCAGCCTCAGAAACTTAGCAAGACCATGTTTCAAAAAAATATTTTTTTTTAAAGGGAAGAGAATGTAGGTCAGTGGTAGAGTGCTTTCTTAGCCTTCACAGGCCCTGTGTTCAATTCTTAGTACTTAGTACACACACACACACACAAACACACACAAATATATATATATATATATATATAAAATACACACACATATAAAATACACTTTATCATATGGAAAGTTTAATTATGTCTTCATTATATCTGTATCTCTTCATTTATACACAGTTTTACAATAAATTTTCTTTTGCAGTTTCTACACTTTATTTTTTATTTAGTTACAAACCTTATTCACATAAATTATTTTTTTTGCTTTTTTATTCATAAATCAGTTTCTCCTCTTTTAGTTCCAAAATATTCAAGACATTTACAATCATTTAATAATCAGATATGGTTTTTTGCCTTATAAAAATAAACTGTTGTTTAGAAAATAACCATAATTATATACATTGAATGGTATGGAAATTTACATTTTCTGGCCTAAAAAATTAATTTAATATTCATTAATAATATTAAAGTTTCCTCGGTTATCTCTATGATTTACATTAAATTTCATCTTTCAATTTTAACTAAATCTTAGTATTAACTTGATCTGAGTGTGGGTAAATAAATTTAGATGACAAAAGCCTCCAATTCTCAAAGCTGTTTAGGCAATTATCTTAATTTTGTTTATTCTTCTCCGTGTGTGGACATTGAGAAGCTCAGAGGGCATAAATATAATTACACATGTGAATTGGAAAAGAGATGTCTTTCAGAGTCAGCATCAAAGAGAAGAAAAGCCAACATTAATATCAGTGGAAATGCATCTAGTAGGTGAAATTTCAGCCATGACCATCCCAAAGTCTTCAATAACAGACACAACTTCCAGTAACAAATTCAATATTCCAAGGCTGAATTCACTCCTCCCCAGTGTAGACATATTTTTCTCCTTTCATGGTGCTGGGATGGAAACCCAGGGCCTCATGCACACTAGGTCATGTTTTATCTCTGAGCTCCTCCCAATTTCCTCTTCAATATTTGCAGAATTCTCAGAATAACATTTCCCTAGGAAAAACTTACCACATCAAAATAGAGTCTGTGAGGAGGCATTTCATACTGGATATTGAAAACTGAACTAAAATGATAAAACTTGTGAAATATTTAACTAAAGAGATTAATTTCCCAGAACAGTCAATATTAATCTGAATTTCCTGAACTGTGCATGAAAGAACTTTTCCTAAAACTCATTAAAGCCTTAACAAAGAGTTTTCTCATTGCCACTTTCATCTCCTTATTTCTAAATGTATATATGACAGGATTCATAAAAGGAGTAATAATGGCATCAAAGATAGCTAAAAATTTATCTATGGCTAAGGTGGGGAATGGCCACACATAGACTATGATGCAAGGACCAAAGAAAAAAACCACCACAGTGATGTGAGCTGAGAGAGTGGAGAGGGCCTTGGAGAAACCTCCTGAGGAGTGTTTACGAACCGTGACCAGGATGGAGATATAAGACACAATCAAGATGAAGAAGGTGCCCATGGAGATGAAACCACTGTTGGCAGTGACCAGAAACTCCAGTCTGTATGTATCTGTACATGCAAGTTTGATAAACCGAGGAAAATCACAGTAAAAGCTATCCATTTTGTTGCTTCTACAAAAGGGCAAGTTTACAACAAAAGCCAGTTGGACTACAGAGTGGATGAGTCCAATGGCCCAAGCCACAGCCAAAAGAGAAGTGCACATTCTCAGGCTCATGATGGTCAGGTAGTGGAGGGGCTTGCAGATAGCCACGTATCGGTCGTAGGCCATGACAATGAGCAGCACCATCTCTGTCCCTCCCACAGTGTGAATGAAGAACATCTGTGTGATGCATCCTTTCAAGGAGATGGCTTTATGCTTTCTGAACAGGTCATAAATCATCTTTGGAGTGGCGATGCTGGACACTCCCGTGTCGATGAAGGAAAGATTTGCCAGCAAGAAGTACATTGGGGAGTGTAAGTGATGGTCTGAGATGATCGTAAGCACAATGAGAAGGTTTCCCAGCATACTTGCCACATAAAATGTTGTGAAGAACACAAAAAGGAGAATCTGAAGCTCCCAAGAACTGGTGAGTCCCAGCAACACAAATTCAGACACCACTGAGTGATTTCCTCCGTCCATCAACTTCATGTGCAAGGTTCCTGTTACCTGAGGAGCACATGAGGCAGGAAGAGTTTTCAAGTTGAAAAGGACACACTGGCTATAGAGTAGTGACCCAGATATCAAAAAATGAAGGTCACCTTACCATTGTACAATTAAGAGTTTATACTGTGCTTGAGTCACAGAGAGCTAACCCCAGAAACTTTTTCTGTGCCTAAATCTTTGGGATCATTTGATCATACAACCTCAGATTTACTTTGAGCTTCACAGTGAAGTCCAGAAGTGGGAAATGTAAACAAAAGCACCTAAAAATTTAAGGACTGGTATATCAGAAGTACGGAGACTTATACCCCACAATTGGAAAAAAAATGCCACAGAATAGGAAATGTGTTAAAATGGAAAAGCTACTTACTTTTTACTTACTTACACAGCCACCTTAAAATATTCAGAAGTTGTTTACTAATATATCTTGGGCTTTCTAGGTTTACAATCATGTTATCAACAAAAAAAAAAAGGTAACCTTTTCCTTTTAAAATTTTGCTGGTTTAAGATCATATTCATTTAAAAAAAAAACTCATATTGATTTTATTACCCTCTTGCTAATATCAAAGTCCTACTATACTTTTTTATTCTTTGTATGGTTACTATCCCTTTTCCAATGACACATTGCTCTATTCTTTTTTAATATAATGGTAACTACTTTCCTTACCAATATGTTTCATCTCCTTCTTACTTATCCCCAACATTTATGATGAAATCTTTTTAATACTTTTCTCCACTCTCTACTCCCTGTGCCTTCCCATTCAAATTAAGTCAATTCCTTCTTGTGCTTCTGAAATTGTTGGCTTTACATACTGTGCCTCCTGACTCTAATCCCCCTTATTTTATTTTCTTTCATTTTTTCCATTTCATTATCCTCATCCTACATATTTTGAGATACCCAGTGAACCTCATCTTCCAGCCTCATATTTGAATTTCAGAAATAATACCCCACTTTTAAAATTCGGTTCTTGAATTTTTCAGCTCATGATTAGACCCATGAATTATAAACTTGTCTAAATTGAGAATGTTGGGCTGGAATGTGGCTCAAGCGGTAGCGCACTCGCCTGGCATGTGTGCGGCCCGGGTTCGATCCTCAGCACCACATACAAACAAAGATGTTGTGTCTGCTGAAAACAAAATAAATAAATAAATAAATATTTTTTAAAAATAAATTGAGAATGCTCATATTCTCTCATATAATTGCAACTAAGACAATTTCTTCAAGTTCTATCCTATCATAAATGCTGATCTTTATTTTTTTTACCCTTTTTAGTGATCATTTCCTTCAAAATAGACATATCAAAGTTTATAACATTAATTTCCTTTCCTCCTAAAAGCTTATGGCCTTTAAAAAATCTTTCATCTCTTTTGTTGCAAAAATAGCTGTAAACAAGGATCTATGTTTTACAGACTAGAAAACAAGGACTCAAAGAGTTTAAGTAAATTGTCTAATGTTGTTCAGCTAGGTGTTAAATTCAAACCCAATTCTTGCAACTGCTAAAAAATGGAAGTAAATTTTAAAAGCATCTGAAGAAAATGTCAAAATTTTACCAGTTGCTATCTTTCTATGAAGATACCGTGGGTTTTCTCCTTTTTCCACTTTTGTTTCATAAATTTCCTATTTGAGCACATGTATTTCTCCTTAAAGAAAAATATACCAAAACAGGTTGACTCCAGATTTCAGGCATTCTTTACTACACTACTCTGTTAAAAACACTGATGACCTAAAGTCAAAGATAATTTTCAAAAATCCAACAAAGCAGCTTTTACTATCAGAGAACACGGTAGAATTTCATAGAAGGTAAAATGAGTTTGGGGGTGTCTAATATTTCATTGTCAGAACTCCTTCCTCTCTTATCATAGTGCATCTACTCCTACTCTGTAGTCACTATCTTCAGAGCCCACTCTACTCTCCAAACTTCTGTCATTCTCTCACTGATCCGGTCTCCTCTAATTCCTATCCTCCAGGTTTATCCCTTCCAGAAACTTTCAAATAAATCATTTGATGCTAAGCCAGCAGACCCTTGAGTCTCACCATATTCCTCCCTTTGGTTAAATGTGCTCCTATGTGTGCTATGCTTTCTGCCACAGCTCTCCAACTGTCCCCCGACTTCCCAGCACACCACAGAGAGGGACATCAACAAATTAGCACAACACCTCTGAAACCTCCTGTACCTGATCTTAGCTCTCTGTGGAAAAGTTTTCTTGCCAATTTGAAGCTTACTGTATTCCACTGTCCATTTCACCTGAGTTACATAGAAAAGATTTTAAAAAATAAGAAAAATGGCTGAATTGTTTCTAAGCACCAGTAATGATTCTTGCTCAAGATGAAAATGTCACTCCAGTCCATAGACAGTCAGTGAGAACCAGAACTCTCCTGAGTCAGATCAAAGAACCTATTCTCCTCAAATGTAAATCAATACCCTCAAAATTGGGGGGAAAGATAAAAAGCTTCAATTACATGAGAGTTATAATTCCTAAAGAGAAAAATAGGAATTAGTTTGAGTTGTGCTGAAAACTAAGTTACAGAAATTCAGAGTTTGTAACACACAGAAATTGAAACTATAATTGGAGAAATTACTATGAAAAACTAATAGGAAATACAGAATTAGAGAAGTAGAAAGGAATGTGGGACAGAAAACATGAAAATGTCATGCTGTTGCGTCATCCTGGAACAGCTGCTTCTGTTCAATGTTCCACCCTTCGCTCAGGACTCAATTTAGTGTCTTCTCCATCCAAAAAAAAAAAAAAAAAAACAAATCTACCAACATCACTAACAAAAACTATAACTGCTCATTCTATTACTCTTCTCCATGCTTTGTCCAGAGCATGTAGGAACAAATTTGTCAAAACAATAATTAAATTTTGTCTTAAATTAAAAAGGGAGATAATTACTGACCAATAGTTGAGGGCAGGTCCACTATCCAAAGACAGGTTCGATTCATGTCTGGTCAGCTCAACTGTAAAGAATTTGTTTTACATACATTTTACATGATAGCACTTGAAGTGGGAGCGTTTTTCTAAACTTAAAGGAGAAAAAATTTACATTCTGTCTGAGATTGTGTCCTTTTCGAAAACAAAGAACTTTATGTTGTTTCTCTCAAGTAAAAAATATTCTAATTAGCATTGACTATTGGTGACCAAACGATAGCACTGAGTCTGGGGAATAGTCCATCCTCCCTTGACTGAATTTTCCTGGGAATTATACCTCAGAGTCCTAGGGAATAAAAAGGACAAAAGAACAGAAGGGGTTGGGGAAAGCATCTTCCTTGTGCTAGATGCAATTGTGCCTAGATGGATGGAAGAAGTATTTTGCTTCAAAATGAGTCAATAGAAGTAGTTGATGTGAAATCGAATACTTCCTTCAACATATCAGAAGAGTGAGGCAGGAGGATCGCAAGTTTAAAGCCAGCTACAGCAATTTAGTGAGGAATTAAGCATCTCAGCAAGACCTTGTCTCTAAATAAAATATAAAATAGGGCTGGGGATGTGGGTCAGAGGTTAAGCACCCCTGAGTTCATTCCCCAATACCAAAACAAACAAACCAAAAAAGTAATTTTCTTTCACAGTCCTGTAATCTTTCCCTCTAATTCTGTTATTGGTATCATTCTTCAGGGATTATTGCCTCATGTTAAGTCTTACAAAGAACAGCAACTGATCAACTCAAAGACCACCCAACACATTTAGAAACATTTGTTTGTTTGTTTATGGTGTTGGGGATTGAGCCCAAGGCCTCTTGCAAGCTAGGCCAGCACTCTATCGCTGAGGTACATCCTCTGCCCCACATTTGGAAATTTTAAAACTTCCAAATAATTTGTGTTTTAAACAATGAAATCTTTACATGCTGAGAAAGGAACTTGTGGGGTATACAAGCCTACAGGTACTTGAATGGAAATGTATATATGAGAAAAATAGAAACCAAAAAATCATCTAACTTTCCAAAATGAGAAACCAGAAAAAGACCAGACTAAATTAAATGAAAGTAGATAAGAACAGAATGAAAGTGGACATAGTGGCACACTCCTTAGCTACTCAGTAGGCTGAAGAAGAAGGAGTTCAAGTTCAAGGCCAGTCTCAACAACTTAGCAATATTCTCAGAAATTTAGTGAGCCACTGTCTCAAAATAAAAAAAATAAAAATAAAAAGGGCTATGGATATAGCTCAGTATAAAGTGCCCCTGGTTTAAATCCCTAGAAAGGAACAACAACAAAAAAAATGTTTATTAGAGGGCTGTTTATAACTCAAAACTGGAAATAATTTAAATGTCTAGCAATGAACTACTGACTAAAGCAATATATCTATATCCATAAAATAGATACCACATAGCCACCAAGAATTACACACCAGCACATTTTTCATCAGAAGATTTTCATACCACATTATCAAATGACCAAGGTTATTGTAGAACCGTACAATTATATTTTGTATAATATAATTTTAAATACATAAAAGAAGATCCAAGAAGAAATATGCCAAGAAGTTACAGTTATATTTTAATGAAATGACTTTAACTCAACATTTCCTTTTTCTCACATGCTTAACAATAAGTAAAAAGTCTAAAGTAAAAACATACTTTAGACTCCAGTGTGTTGATTTATTTTTAGTTTTTATTTTCACATTTTGTGGTAAATCTACCAGATTTTCTCATCATTTGAGATGCAGATGGGAAAAAGTTGCTTCTTTCTTCCTCTTAGCTTTTATTTGCCTTTGCTGTTTATATAATAACAAAATAACTATTGACTCCTTTCTCTAGGCTAGGCATCCCTCTAGGTACAAATGAACAAAGAATCAGTTTCTGCTTTATGGAACACACAGTCCTGTGGAGAAAATGTAATTAACAAAATATTAGGAAGCACTCTTTCCAATAGAGACATTAAACCAAGTACATAATAAAGACTGGAGTAGGGAGGCAAGAGGGAACTACTTTAGAAAGGAGTCTTTCTTGGAGTTGACAGTCAGGCTGAAATCTGAATGATGAGAAGGAGCCAGCCCTGCATATACCTGTGCATTGTGCTCTGCAGCCAGAGGGAAGAGTCAGTGTACAGTCCTCAAGAGACACAAGCTTGATATGTTCAAGTAACAGCTTGGGGCCATGCATAGCAGGAGGGAGAAAGTGATTAAAAAAAAAAAAAGTTCACAGGGCACAGTGGCACACCCCTGTAATCCCAGCAGCTCAGGAGGCTGAGGCAGGAGGATCACAAGTTCAAATCCAGCCTCAGCAATTTAGCTAGGCTCTAAGCAACTTAGGGAGACCTTGTCTCAAAATAAAATATAAAGAGGCTTGGAGATGTGGTTCAGAGGTTAAGTGCCCTGGGTTAAATCCCCAGGAAAGAGAAGAGGGGAGGGAGGGAGGGAGGGAGGGAGGAAGGAAGGAAGGAAGGAAGGAAGGAAAGAAAGAAAATTCATTGAGGTTATTGAGGTTGGCAGTGTCAGATCTCATCAGACTTTGCTGGTGCTGGTTAGGCCACAGGGTGAAGCAGGGTGCAACCTCCCAGTCATGCTGGGGTCACCCTGCCCTGAGACATCATTACTTTCCAAGAACTTCTCTTCTTTCAGGGCATGCATTAGCTCTGAAGAGTAGCCCAATGGTGTCTAGCCCTTTCCATAGCATCCACAAGCCCATGAGTCCTAGTTACATTCTTTGTTTGAGTCTGCTGAGTTACCATACCACTTCATAACTTACATTTTTTGTGTTGAACCCAGGAGTGTTTTACTACTGAGCCACATTCCCAGCCCATTTTTTATGTTTTATTTTGAGACAGGGTCTCACTAACTAAGTCTTAGGGCCTTGCTAAGTCACTGAGGTTGGTCTCAAACTTGTAAACCTCCTGCCTCAGCCTCCCAAGCCACCGGGATTATAGGCATGTGCCATCATGTCCAGCTCTGTCTAAATAATTTTATAAATTAATCAGCTCAAAAACTTATTCCAGCATATTAAAAAGCAACATAAAGGCTGGGCATGGTGGTGCACACCTGTAATCCCAGGACTTGGGAGACTGAGGCAGGAAGATTGCAAATTCAAGGTCAGCCTCCACAACTCAGCAATGCCCTAAGCAACTTAGTGAGACACTGTCTCAAAATTAAAAAAAAAATAAAAGGGCCAGGGATGTACCTCAGTGGTAAAGTGCCCCTGGGTTCAATACCCAATACAAAAATATATTTTTTGTATTTGTATGGATGGAGTTAGAGAAGATAATGCTAAGTGAAGTTAGCCAATCCCAAAAAGACAAATGCCAAATGTTTTCTTTGATCTAAGGAGGCTGATTCATAGTGGGGTAGGAAAGCGGAGCATCAGAGGCATAGACAACTTTAGATAGGGTAGAGTTCATATGAAGACACAAATTGGTGTGAATATACTTTGTATACAACCAGAAATATGAAAAATTGTACTCTATATATGTGATAAGTAAACAAAAAATATATAGAGAGATAACCAAAACAAGATACTAGAATTATAGCATGTAAGAGGGCAATTTGAATATAAGAGAACACTGATTTTAAAAAGTACAGATAGCAGATTGAGTCACGGCATATTGAAGTCTCTCTATTCAAGAAATTTTATCATTTAAAATAGATAAAGAGGCTTCTCACTCTCAAGATAATCCACATTCTCCCTTGAATGTATGTCTAACTTCCTAAATAAACCCCTGTCTATGCTTTTAAAAAAATAAAGAAATAAAATAATTGAAGAATATTCTAGTTAGGAAAAGAACAAGTTCTTGATCACAGACTGATGAATGAATTCAGAAGGAAAGAAACAAAATTCGCAGACAGAATGGAAGAAAGTCATCAAAATTGAAATTTTTTTTAAAAAAATTGATTGATTGATTGATTGATTGATTGATTTTTGGTACCTTACCACTGAGCTGCATCCCCAGATCTTTTGTTGTTATGATTAGTTCTTTCTAGTTATGCATAACATTAGGATTAATTTTGACATAATTATATAAGCATGGAATATGATTAGCTCAAATTCAGTCCTAATATTTCCCCTTTCCCTCCTATCCTCCCTCCCCATGTTTCTTTCCCTCTACTGATCTTTTTTTTTTTTTGATCTTTCTGCTAATTTACTTTGATATATATATGTATGTATTTTTTGTATTTGTATAGATGGAATTAGAGAAAATAATGCTAAGTGAAGTTAGCCAATCCCAAAAAACCAAATGCCAAATGTTTTCTTTGATATAAGGAGGTTGATTCATAGTGGGGTAGGGAAGGGGAGCATAGGAGGAATAGACAACTCAGGATAGATAAATAGATATAGATATAGATATAGATATAGATAGTTAGTACCTTGTGGATGTATGAGATGGTGAGATTCACTGTGGTATGTTCACACATGTACACAGGAAAGTTAGTTCAGATTCATTCTGCTGTTCTTCCCTTATCCCATCCCTCTTCCCTCCCCTTCAGTCCCCTTCACCTAGTCCACAGATCTTTCTTCTATTTTAAATGGGATCACTTTCCCCCTGCTTTTTTCTTTCTCTCTTTCTCTCTCGCTCTCTATTTTCGCCCTCGTTTTGGATTAGCTTCCACAAACAACAGAAAACATTTCTTTGGCTTTCTGAAGCTGGTTTATTTCGTTTAGCATGATAATCTCCATCTACCAGCTGTTCCATCCATTTACCAGCATTCTTCTTTATGGCTGAGTACTTCTCTACCGTATATTTATACCACATTTTCTTTATCCATTCATCTGTTGATTGATTGATTCCAGAGCTTGGCTATTTATTTTGAAACAGGGCCTTGTTAAATTGCTAAGGCTGGCCTTGACCTTGTGATTCTTCTGTCTCATCCTCCAGAGTCACTGGGATTACAGGCATGTACCCCAACCCCCTCCCATTTGAGAAGTGGTTTTAATGTTTTATTTCATTTTATTGAACAAGTACTTATATAATATTTTAGACCAAAAAAAATTTAAGTACTTTACAAATATTAATTCATTTAATCCTTGAAACCTTATGAGGAAAATATTATTAGTCAAAAAGAACTGACATTTTCTAGGTCTAAAATAGTGAAATGTCAGGAATTTAGGTTTAATACAGATCTATTTTGCAGATTATGGAATTTAGGCATAAATAGAATAATACACTATTTGAGCTAGTAAAAAGCAAAGCTGGGATTAGAAGCCAGGCAGTGGCTCTCACATGTCTGTGCTTGTAACCACATCACTGAATGTTTTGATCAGCTTTTTCAAAAGACCTGACAAGAACGATTTTAGAGGAGGAAAAGTTTATTTGGTGCTCCTGGTTTCAGAGGTCTCAGTCCATAGATGACCAGCTTCCTTGCTGTGGGCATGATGTAAGGCAAAACATCACAGTAGAGGAGTATGGTGAAGGAAAGCAGCTCAGGATATGACCATCAGAAAACAGAGAGACTAAATTTGGCTCACCAGGGACAAAATATAAACCCCAAAGGCATATCTCGAATGACCAGCCTCCTCCAGCCACGCCCTACCTGCCTTCCATTACCACCCAGTTAATCCCTTTCAGGGTATTAATGCACCAATCAGGTTAAGGCTTTCATAATCCAGTCACGTCACTTCTAGACTTTCTGGCATTGACTTACACATAAGCTTTTTGGGGACACCTCATATCTAAACCATAACACTGAAAAGGAGAAAAATTTTCCCAATGATTTTCCCAATCATTGCTGATTTCAACTGTAATTAGGATAAGCACAAACTGGAATGGAAGGAAATTGCTATGTGTGCCTCTAACCAGACCCCCATTTTTCAAATGCTGTGATGCTTCTGGGACACAACTTTTGACAGGACTAGAGTAATTATAAGGGTTAGTTTATAGTTACTGTATGCGTTAACTAAAATTAACAATTAACACAATGTTGTGACCCTACTTAGGTTGACATTGTGAATAAAAAAATTTTAAATAAGAATGACTTTATTTTTGTTAACTGAAGGGCATCATACACTGAAGGATAAAAGAAATACCTCCTTAAATATTTAAATATTATGCATCATAAAGCCCCTTAAATCAATATGAGAAAGGAGGAATCTGCTCAAAATGCTGATTAGGATATAACTGACCAATCCAGAATCCTCTTTATCAAGGACATTTGGGAAAATTGTGGACACAGTTCTATTTTAATACTTTTTATTCCAACACATCCCATAAGAAAGAATAACGTACCTTCCTTGTTTATGTGCAAGAAAACACACATCAAGAAAATCCTTCATGTGGGTAATAGACTTATAAGCAAAGTATCCATGATGCTATGTTTCTTTGAATTCTTGTCTATAACATGGACAGGATATGTTACAGATACATTTTTCCTGAAAAACAATCATTTAAAACAACTTCTGGGGAGTCAACAACTGGCAGAATATCCTCTTCATTGCCACCTTCATCTCTTTGTTCCTTAAAGTATAGATGATGGGGTTCAGAAATGGAGTAATTATTACATCAAAAATGGCAAGGAATTTATCCACAGGTACTGTGAGAAATGGACATGAATAAACAAAGATACATGGACCAAAAAATAAGACCACCACTGTGATGTGAGCTGACAGTGTAGAGACAGCCTTGGACAAGACACCTGACGAATGCTGCCTAACAGTGACCAAGATGAAAATATAGGAGATAATCAAGATGAGAAAAGTTCCCAGAGAGATGAAGCCACTATTGGCAGTGACTAAGAACTCCAGTCTGTAGGTGACTGTGCAAGCAAGCTTAATAAATCGAGGGAAATCACAGTAAAAGCTGTCCACTTCATTGGGGCCACAGAATGGTAGTTTTACAACAAATACTATTTGGATCAATGAGTGGATGATTCCAGTGGTCCAGGCCACCATTAAGAGTAAACTGCAAGTTCTGAAGCTCATGAGGGTCAGGTAATGGAGAGGCCTACATATAGCTATGTATCGGTCAAGGGCCATGGTTATGAGCAGCACCATCTCAGTTCCTCCAAAGACATGAATAAAGAACATCTGAACAATGCAGCCTTGGAAAGAAATGACTTTTCTGTCCTTGAAAAGATCAGAAATCATCTTGGGAACTGTAACGGAGGAAATCCACATGTCAAGAAAGGAGAGGTTAGCCAGTAAGAAGTACATGGGGGAGTGTAAGTGGGAGTCAGAGATCACTGTGAGCACAATGAAGACATTTCCTAAAATACCTGCCATATAGAACATAGAGAAAACCAGAAAGAGGACAAGCTGTAACTCCAAAGAACTGGTGAGTCCCACCAACACAATCTCCGATACCATCGAATAATTTCCTCCCATCATGGTCTCAGTTACTTGGGGCTCCAAATTTGCCTGAAAGAACAAAAGAAATAAGAAAGTAGAATTACTGGATAAATCATTTTAGGGTTCCATGACAGCAACAAAACCCCCAGGAAATAACGTGCTACAGGATTTGTCACATGTCACATGAAAGCTGGTTCTGCAATCTGTGAGTCCATCATCTTTTCATCTAATGTTATAGCTGGAAGGCTACAAGGAAGCATCCAGGATGGAAAGATGGGTATAAAGCTGAGGAGAGTAATGATAAGCTAGAACCCACAAGCAAGAGCTAGAGTCCACAAGATAGAAACTAGCATCAGATCTCATTGCCTCTGACCTTGGACAGCATGGGTGTTCTGTAGAAGCCAAGGTCATTTGTCACAGGAATAAATACACACATGGTCCATAAGCCCATGGACCTAAAGGAGGATTCCAAGGAACATGTGGCAGTTGCAGCCCCACTCACTTACTCACACCAATGAGAGAAACTAGTAGAAACTCCAAAAGAGTTGGAGTTCAAATTCAAGAGCCCATTCCCACTGGAAACATATTTTAAAAGAGGAATTCTGAGGAATATAGCTAGCTCAGCCTAGCCAAGTTAGAGCAATGAAAGTCACCACTCTGGCTATGTGTCAACTAAAAATAAGATAAAATGACAAAATAAAGTTAATGTCTAAAGAAAAGAGAGAAAATGAACAAATTTTGAAAAATAATTACCATCTCTTTTGCACTATGACCACAATAGCACTGAAATAGATCTGCCAAAGGCTCTAAATCCTCTATTCCTCTTACCACCCTATCTTCCACCAACGTCCCTTGTGATTACTGACTTTCTAAAATTTGGCTCCTGCAGCATCAGGGAGCCATTTCAAGTGAGGGATTGCAAAAAATAATTTCAATAGAGTTTTAGGGCTAAAGCAAAACAAAAGTACCAAGTATTATATTATATGGAAAGCCCCGAAACTTCTAAATGCTAAAGAATTTGGGAGTTAACCTCTTTTTCTCCCTGTTCCAGGTATACGGGGATTTCTCTGGGATCAAGAATTAGTCTAGTGATAATCTGAACATCCCCATTGTAGATTGGAACTCAAATCTTGAGTCTGAATAGTAAGGTGTACTTTATATATGATTCCAAATATTTTGCTATATATAAAGCAAATAAGAAGAGTAATATGATTTCCCTTTTAAGACTAATTCTAAAATGTGTGAAAGTTGATTTAAGTTTTGAGCTAGCCAGCTAGAGTACTCAGGAATTAATCTAAGTGTTATAATAAAAAAGAAAAAGAAAAGTAGCTTGTTTACTACTCATTGGACATGAAGTTCCCAGTGATCCAGCAAAAGAATAAGAACCGTAGCAAAAACTAGTAGAAGAGAAAACAAACCCCCACAAAGTCTTAATACTAGAAAGATCATGCCAGGCATGGTGGCACACACCTGTAATCCTAACTACTGCGGAAGCTGAGGCAGGAGGATCACAAGTTCAAAGCCAGCCTTAGCAATTCAACAAGGCCCTCGTCTCAAAATAAAAAAAATACAAAGGGCTGGTATGTGACTCAATGGTTAAGTGCCCTTGGTTTCAATTCCCAGTACCAAATAAATTAATAAATACAAAGTGAGCCAGGCATGGTGCCATACTCTAGTAGTCTCATTCCCTGCTAGTAGAGAGGTTGAGGCAGGAAGATCTTGAGTTCAAGGGCAGCCTGAGCAGCATAGGGAAACCATATCTCAAAAAGAAATAAATAAATACAAAGTGAAAATAAAAACAGCAAACAAGAAAATTTAAAGACTGAAGAAATACAGACCAAAAAAATTATCAAATAAAGCTCCTAGAAATTTAAAATAAAATAATTAAAATTCAGAATTCCAAAGAGAAATGACAGCATAGAAGATATAGTCAAAGACAGGATTTATAATTAGAAGTCATATTTGAAGATATAACACAGAAAACAGAGTTGGCAAACAAAAGATAAGAGACACAGAAACATATGAAGAAGCTTAACATAAATCTAACTGAACTTCTAGAGCAGAGGCAATTTTGAAGAAATAATGCCTAAAAACTTTCCAAAATTGATGGAAGGTGCTTGTCCACAAATTTACATTTTCCAATAAAGCATAACAGTATTAACTAAAGAAAACATACCTAGGAAATCATACAATGCAGTTAGGATTGTCATGTTTAGCACATAAAAAACAAGATGTCCAGTTAAATTTATTCACTTCTTTTAGTGAACAATAAGACATAAAATATCAATCAACATAAAGAAGGTTTGAATAACCTGATTAATCTAATTGAATTATAATAGTTTCCTCTCCCCATTACATGCACAAATACATTCTGCTCAAGCATGTGTAGAGCGTTACAAAAATTTACTATATACTATACTCTCATATAAAGCAAATCTTAACAAACTTCAAAATATTGCTGCCATGTATGCCACATTCCAGCTGTAATGCACAAGGTAGAACCACTAACCAAAATAACTAGAAAATCTCCATGTTTGGAAGTTGAAAAATACATTTTTAAATAACTCACAACAGAAATTAGAAAACATTTAAACTGAATTATAAAAATATTATATACCATAGGCTGGAGATATAGAGCATTTGCCTAGCATGTGCAAGGTCCTAGGTTCAGTCCCCATCACTGAACACACACACACACACACACACACACACACACAGAGTCTTATAGGATGCAGCTAAAGCATTATTTAGAGGCAAATATATGATTTAACTGGTCATATCAGAGAAAGAAAAGAGGCTTAAAATTAATTTTTAAATTAAAGTTAGTAAACAAAGGGCTGAATATATAGCTCAGTGGTAGAGCAGTGTGCTCAGCATATACAAGGTCTTAAATCAAGACAAACATAAAGAATAAAGAAAACTGAGGATGTAACTCACTGGTAGAGCACTTGTCTACCATGCTAAGTCCTTGCATTTAATACTTAGTACCATGAAAATTAAAAAAAGAAAGAAAGAAAAAATAATAAAACAATTATAATTTAATAAAATAACAAAACGCACAATAAATAATCAACAAAGCCATAGATTTTTTGTAAAGATAAAATTGATAAGCCTCTGATAAGACCCACTGGGGAAAAACGAGAGATGATACATAGGACTAATATTAAATATTAAAGAGGAACATAGGTAAAGTTGTTACAGACATTAAAAGCATAACGAGACTATAAGGAACAACTTTATGTCAGCATACTTTAAAAATTGGATTACATGAGCAAATATCTAGAAAAATACAACTTACCAAAACTGACTCTGCTGGATGTTTGGATGCACTGTCCTTTTCCCCACTCTGCTCTGTACTCCCGAGGTGACCTTCAAGGGCTGCATGAGTTGGTCTCTCTTACACTCGGGCTGTTTATTGGTTTTGGTTAATGGGAGGCACTGAGGAAAGAGGGGGTGGCCAGGAAGAAAGAGAGAAAGAGAAGGATATTGAGTTCCTGATTTAGGCCCAGCCACATCTCAGGTTGGAGTGGTTATAGTTCTCTCCAATAGGATAGTCCTCCTCTACATCTAGAACTTACTTCGCAATTTCCAGCAATCACCCTGGTGTGCTTCTCTAGTCCCTACCAGATTCCCTTAATCCTATCCCACCTTCTTAAATACTCACTTTTTTTTTTTTCTTTGCACTGGGAATTGAGCCCAGAAGCACTTCTACACTGAGTTACATTCACAGTCCTTTTTTGTTTTTGAGACATGGTGTAAGTTGCCCAAACTGGCCTTGAACTTGCAATCCTACCTCAACCTCTCAAATCAGTGGGATTATAGGCACCCACCACCACACCTGGTTTAAATAATCACTTCTTAAACAGTCCCTTCATTAATAATTTTCCACTATTATTTAATTTGACTGTGCTGTTGTCTACTGAGACCACAATTAATAAAATAGGAAAGCTAAATAATCCTATAACTGTATTTAAGAATCTAATCAGTAATTTTAAAATAAGTCCCACAATAAAATTTCAATTCTAATGACAAGATATATCAAAGATTCAAAGAATAAATAAGGAATTACAACTCTACATAAATTGTATGGAAAAAAGAAAACTTTATCCCCTGCCTTATTTTATGAGACTAATATAATGTCCATACTAAATTTAACCAAGACAAAGAGAAAAAAAAAAAAAGTCCAGGTCACTACATTCATGGAAACAGACGTAAATTTGACAAAACTGACTTTGTTAAAGAGAATGGAAAAGAGAGAAGGTAGCCATTTGGGTTTCCCTTAAATTAGCACTAATGTGGAGTTTGGGGTACCGATGTTTGTTAGGGAGTCAGCACTTTAGAAGGAAAGACAGCAAAGTAGGACCAAGCAAAGGAAGGCCTCTAATTGCAACACAGACCCCACAAGGCCTCTGCCAGACAGAGATCTGTACCAAGCTTTTCTCCACCAAATGATCCCATGTGGGGTTGAAATTGCCAGGCATTTATTCCCATCCTTTCACTCCCACCCCAGGTGGGCTACTCTGGGGTAGATGACTTCAGGGCTCTCTGCCCCTAAAGCAGATCCAGAGTAGCTAATGGCTAGGAGCCAGCTGCTGATGGCACACCCCTCCATTTTGCAGCACATCCTTTTTGAAGGGAGGTCAGGGTGGCAGGGAGGGCAGGAGATGATGGATTCTGATCTCAGCACGTGAAGTTTTAAGTGAAATGTGAATGTGCAAGCACCAGTTTCCAGTAGCATGCATATTTTTTTCTCTCTCTCTTATTTTTTTTTTTAATTTGTTCTTGACATACATGAGCATGCATCTTTAAACAAAGATTTTTGGGTTTGGTTTTTTTTGTTTTGTTTTGTTTTGTTGTTTTTTTTTTTTTTTTTTGGTCTACTTTGCACACATCTATGGTAAAAAGAAAAGGCAAGACAAAATTAAATGATGGCTAACTACAGAAGGGAAGGAGCGAAATTAAATTTAAAAAAAAAAAAGAATACAGAGGCTTTCCAAGGTACTTAGAAATATCCTATCTTTGAACCTCATATGGTGAGTGCACAGAATTTTATTTATTTACTTATTTATTTGATTATTCATTTATTTAATTATTGGGGAAGGTACCTGGGATTGAACTCGGAGCACTTGGCCACTGAGCCATATCCCCAACCCTATTTTGTATTTTATTTAGACACAAGTTCTCACTGAGTTGCCTAGCACCTCGCTGTTGCTGAGGCTGGCTTTGAACTCATGATCCTCCTTCCTCAGTCTCCCAAACTCGTGGGATTACAAGTATATGCCACCGAAGCTGGCTCTTTTAAAAAATATATATATACATACATGTTTTATATTTTCTTTGGACATAGAATATATTTCCCAATTAAAAATAAAACTAAAAAGAAGAGAAGATGGCTGTGGAGATTCCAGAGAAAGAAAACCACAAGTAACAAGGTATAGAAGTAAGAGGTAAATATTAGATCTTTAGCAGGAAAGACAGTGACTTTTGGGGTGTCAATGCAAGTTTGCACAGGAGGGACATAGGAAATAAAATGTAAAAGATTGCAGAGGGATGCAAGTGTCCCCGGTTGAGGAAGAATCTTCTGGGGGTTTTGAGTCCAGGAGGGCTTTATATTAGGTAAAGTAGTGTTTTAGAAGGAAACTAGGGCTAGAGAAGTAACTTAGACTTCATCTGAGCAATGGGATCATTTAAATCACAAGGAATTATGTATCCAAAGAAAGGTCAAATGCACAACAGGAAAAGCTCAAGACTTAGAGGCTGGGAAGAGGAAACAAAATTAGTTATGCACACAGAGAAAAGTTATGAAAGAGCCAGGAAAGCTCAGTACCCCAGAAGCCAAGAAGCCAAGGTACAAGACTTTCAAGGAGATGAAAAGTGCCTGTTGCTGTGGTGCACACCTGTAATCCCAGCAATTTGAGAGCCTGAGGCAGGAGGATTGTGAATTCAAGGCCAGCCTCAGCAATTTAGAGATATCCTAAGCAACTTTTCAAAACCGTGTCTCTAAATAAAAGAAATTTTAAAAAAAGGGCTGAGGACTTAGCTCAGTGGTAAAGCAACCCTGGGTTAAATCCCCAGTACCAAAAAAAAAAAAAAAAGAAGGTGGAGATTGTCACATTGCGGTCAAAAACAGTATGATACTTATTAATAGTATCATACACACCAGGGTTAACAGTGTGTACGATACTATTAATAAGGAAATAGGTATTTGGAACACAATAATTTTATGGGAATTATTCACCAATGTAACCAGTGCCCTAAACATATCTAATACATTATACATGTTCAACAATAGTTATGAAATAAGTGAATAAATAAAGGATGGTGAGAGTAACTCAGAATACCCAGCATTAAGGAAAGGTTGATTGTTAATAAAGTTAGTCTATTGAGGCCATACAATTAAAAACAAAAGGATGGAGAATGATACAGAAATAGTATCCCCAAAATGACTTTCTAACTACTAGATAAACAGGAGAATTCAGCATTTTAAATGAGCCATGCAAGGAAAATAGGAAAGAGCATGAGTCAGAGGTAACTGATCATGAGGTTCTGGACTACTAGAAATGGATAAAAATCAAAGTAAAGATATGAAGAGTCAGGGGGTGTATCTCAGTGGTAGAGCACTTGAATAGAATGGTAAGCCCCGAGTTTGATTTCAACATCCCCCACCAAAAGGGAGAGAGAGAAAGAAAATAAGAAGGAGGGGCTGGGGTTGTGGCTCAGCAGTAGAGCACTCACCTTGCACATGGGAGACCATGAGTTCGATCCTCAGCACCTCACATAAATAGATAAGTGAAATAAAGGTATTGTGTCCAACTACAACTAAAAAATAAATATTAAAAAATAAAAAAGAAGGAGGAAGAGGAGAAAAGGAAGAGTTAGCCTTACAAAATAAGAGGGCTATAAATTGCTCTGAATCTAGAGAGGAAAATGAGAAAAAGGTATGAAGATGTAAAGAAAAGTTAAATAAACTAAGAATTTTTGTTGTAGCAAAAAAAAAAAACTAGACTAGTAAGAGATTAATTTTGACTGTAATAGGAAATTAAAAGCTCAGTCTTAAATTCAGATGTCAATAAATTACATACTTTAGACTTTCAATCAGATAAACAAAATAATCACTATCTATTACTGTCCCCCTTTTTTTATTTGATCATGTTGCTGTCAAATAAGTAGAAAAATCCAAAAGCCAAGGAAAAGATAATAATTTTGAATATTTAAGAAAGAATTAAAATCAAATTTTACATTATTTTTCTGGAATTTGGTAGGGATGAAGTGAGATCTCGAAAGAGAGGCAATACCCATAACTGAGAAATATGGAATTAACAAGTAGATTAGAATTTCCAAGTGATTCATAGCTACAATTAACCCAACAGAAGTGGGAAATAAGTTCTGCCAAATATAAAGCATTCCCATTTCCCCGTCTCTGTCCACTCAGCCTACTTCATGGTAGATTAAGATCCTAAAACCATGAGTTATATCTTTCTTCTGCTGAAATCACTTCACAGGGCTGACTGTTCCCACTGGTAAAGCCCATATTCTGAAGGTCCTCTGGGTTTGGGGCCCAGCACTCACTCTCCTCTTCAGCAAAATCCGTGCCTTCACCATCTCCAAAATTTGCCTTTTCTTCTTTTGCTGAAATTATTCCTTCCTCATACAGTAAAATACTCTTCCTCACAAAATGCCCATCTCTTCTGAAATGTTGCCCATTTTTCACATTTCAAAGCTACCCAACTCACAAGACCTCTCCACATCTCTTAACTGGGAAAAGTATCTTGTCCTTTCCCTTCCCACAGCACTCTGTCCTGGTCACAGCCTCTTTAACTTTAGCATGGAGGTGCGTGTGTAGCCTTATGTCCTGTTTCCAAGTGCTGGAAGACAAGTCTCCTGTAGTATCATCTCTGCCTTTGTCTTCACATCCTACGACATTTCCAGAGGGCAGAGTTGTTGGTTCTGGGAAGTCTATATGTATTTTCTAAAATAATTCAAATTCATTCCTTTGCAATTTGGAGTGATTCTATCAAACAAGTTAAAGGATGAAGATAAAGAGACATTCGAAGAGAAGAAAGAAAATGTGAAGTAAAGAAGAAAAGGGAAATTGGGAGAAAGAGCAAGAAATAGGCAAAGAGCCAGGCACAGTGGCACATGCCTATAATCCCAATTTAGCTCTGGAGGCTAAGGCAGAAGATTGCAAGTTCAAAGCCAGCATCAGCAACTTAGGAGGCCCTAAGCAACTTAGTGAGGCCCTGTGTCAAATAAAAAAATAAAAAGGACTGGGGATGCGGTTCCGTGGTTAAGTACCCCTATCCTTCAATTCCTAGTGGAAGGAAGGAAGAGAGGGAGGGAGGAGATAGGAAGGGAAGGGAAGGAAAGGGGGAGACAGGGAATAACAAGGTAAAGAGAGTGATAAAAAAGAATCAAGTAAAAATGAAAGAGAATTAAAAAAGGAATATTTATAAAAACTCCCTTATGTTCTGACACTGGAGACTAACATGCTCAACTAGGAAAATACAGAAAAGAAGTTTAAAGCTAGTTTATATTTTCACAGTTTCAAAGAACTCTACTCACATACCCAGCAAATGACTTTCATATAAAAACAAGACCTGAGTTTTTCTCCTCAGAAAACATCTGACAGAACCCTGATAGACACAAAATGGCAGACCCTTAATTTGGAACCATTTCTCCACTTTTTCCATCGCTTTTCTCATGTGCTATTTCCCTAAGGTATGTTCCTCCCTTACACCTCTCAGCTGTCCCACCCTAGCTGTGCAGTGACCCAGTACAACATTCTGTTTCTCTCTCCCACACCAGATGGGAGCTCTGGAGGGAAGAAGCGATATTTTTCTGTATCTCCCTCACCCAGAACAGCAGTGGGAACCTAATAGAAGCCAAAGTAGATTTTCTTGGGGGAAAAAAAAAAGAAAAATAGATCTGTACACAAACTGGATATAAAGGTTCTTTGAATGTTTCAGAAAGACTAAAGTCCAACTGAGAAAATCAGAAGTAATATTTGCCCTCAGTAATCACTTCAGATTTGTTATCATGAGTCATTTCTTATAACATCTGACTGATTAAGTGATCAGTGTGGGCAGGAAAGGATGCAATTCCTACCTCTTTGACAAAACACTGCCTGGTTTTCACACATCTATTTGCTTGGTCTACATAGAAGTTGTCTTCCTCAACTAAGACAAAATACCGATACCAACTCTGGAATGGATGTTTACTGCCAAACTAACCTGCAGACGCACCTGAATTATTAACATTCCTGTGTGCCCCAGGGCTGGGGCCGGGCTCTCATTTCATGGTTTTTTTTCCTTAAATACCTGAAGCCCTTTTTGTTTACTGCAAAGTATTCCTCAGACCTTCCCATTGACACAACTACTATTCTCAACTTTCTCCTCTGAGTATCTTCTTGTATACCCAGTGGTAATTTCAAACTGTGACTTAGTTACCAAAAATATTAGTCAACGAAATGCAATGATGTAGTTGGGTATAATCAGCCCATCCTTCTCACACACCTGTTCTCTAGCAGATCTGAAATAACAACATCTTCAGAAAAATCACACCTCACATACTGAGCTATTTGAAATTACTCTGGGGTAGAAAAGATGCATCTAATTAGCAATATAGAGGGTAGTAAAAAGTGGTACCAAAGAGAACAGGGAAGGCCAATAGGACTTCAATCTGTGCTGGAAATGGCCTAATACAATAAGATTGATTTCCCAAGAGCCATAGGAGAAGGCAGTTAATGGGTCACCTAGGGGCAGGGATCCCTCAAGAATGAATAAGTTTTATCACATTATTTCCTATCTTGGGGCTTAAGGCAAATGTAAAGTTCTATGGTTCATTAACATACCTTTTAATTACTCTTTAATGAAAATCTTTATTTTCTCCCATATACACACATACAAGAGAGACACAAAATATACAAAGGATATTTATTTTGTAGATAAATGCACTTGTGCAGGTTAAGAAAATATAAGAGGGGCTGGGGTTGTGGCTCAGTGGCAGAGCACTTACCTAGCATGTGCGAGGCACTGGGTTTGATCCTCAGCACCACATATAAATAAATAAAAAATAAAGATACATCAACAACTAAAAAATATTTTTAAAAAAGAAAATATAAGAATGGGTATAGTCTGGAATTCAGCAAATACAAGAAAAATTCAAGAACAAGAGCCACCAAAAAATAAGGGCCCTTGTTTTAGTCAGCTTTTACATTGCTGTGACCAAAAGATCTGACAGGAACAACTAAAAGAGGAAAAGTTTTCTTTGGCTCACAGTTTCAGGGGTTCAGTTCATGGATGGCCAGCTCCATAGCTCTGGACTGGAGGCAAGGCAGAACATCATAGATGAAAGGTATGGTAAAAGAAAGCAGATCAGGACAAAAGGCAACCAGGAAGCAGAGACAGAGCTCCAATCACCAAAAACAAATATAAACCCCAAAGGCACACCTCCAGTAACCCACTTCCTCCAGCCACACCCTACCTGCCTACATAACTACCATAACAGTTAATGGGTGGATTAATCTACCCATTAGGAAACACCTAGTGATTGGATTAGGTAATCTAATTATTTCACCTCTGAAAATTCTTGCATTGTCTCACACATGAGTTTTGGGGGATGCCTCCTATCTAATTCTTAACACCCTTTGCTCTTGACTCTACCTTATCTATCTGTTAACTTAGCTAAGGGTTTTCATCAATGTTCCTACCTCTATTTATAGAGAATATTACTCTGCCAAACAAATAGTTATGAGATTTTTATGGGTTGAGGAATATTTTGTGTTTCAATTGTGATCTCCTCAGTGTCTAGTTAGTTTTCTTGACAAAATGTCATTTTTTAAATATTTATAGGCCATTGATCAAGATGTTGGAGTAGAGGGTGAGAGGACTGCAGGTTCTACAATACTCATTTCAATTCTAGTGTGCTAAACTCTGGTGTATATGATGCCGACACAGGAGGAGGCAGACAAGGAATGGAGGGGACATAATCTAATCATTTGGAGAATTGAGTCTGAAGATGGAGAAAGGCAAAGAAATACTTAAACACAGTAATAAATGCAACATCAAAAGGTTGACCTTAGATAAGTTTAGACTCTTCAGCTTCTATTTATGACTAACATTCATGGAACTAAATAATGTTAAGGGCTCAAGAAAAGATAAAATGTGACTGAAAAAGTCAAAGAAGCTTCATTAAGGAGATGACAGCTGGGGCTGGGTTTGTGGCTCAGTGATAGAACATTCGTCTACCACAGGTGAGGCCCTGGGTTTGATCAGCACACATAATAAATTAATTAATAAATAAATAAATAAATAAAGGTATTGTGTCCGACTACAGCTTAAATAAATAAATAAATATTAAAAGAAAAAAAAGAAATAACAGCTGGGTGACAGCTTAGCTTTGAGCAGTGACGGAGGCAGCGGTATATGCAGAGACATGTAAATCTGAAATGGCATAGCACATTCAGGGTCTTGTCAGAGGTTTTGCCTGGAGGTCTGAGGTCTGTAAAGAGAGCTAAGGTTTCCTGGTTATAATTGTGGACACCTTGTGCTAATAAAAGAAGACATAACCAGAAAAATTATAGAACAGCTTGTTATCAAAGAGCAAAGAGACTGGTATACAACGAGGGGTACTGGTCACCTGGCAATATATAGCAAAGAGGTATTATGATTCCCCTTGTTTATTAGAAAATCCTGAAATTTTGTTAGTTTTGAGGGATTGATCTTGGTTTAACACAAGTTTACAGCCACTGTGACTCTTTCTCATTATTTACCCTTAAACCCTTCTCATTTTAACACTTCGTGTCTATATCGAAATCTAAAACTACCTGAGTTATTCAGAGACTGAATTCTCTGAATGATTTTAATACTTCATATCTATATCTAAATCATTGCAAAACTGCTGAAAACATCAGAAGTATAAATGTACTTTCTTCAAGTTGGTATTCTATCAACAATGTGCCCCTTAAGTTTTGATGGTTTCATATTGAGTTTCGTATGGTTTCTTGAGTTACTAATGGTATTCATATTGAACTCACAGCTTTGATTGTTTCTGTCCTTTTAATGTATTTATACAGAACTGACAATTTTCGTTTTTTTCTCTGAGAGCCTCAAAGACAATTTATTAGAATCTAGTTATAGTATATCATTCTCTTCTCTTATACATTACTAATTAATCCATATTAGCTCAGCTAATTTTCAATCTCAGGCCAAGCTCAAAAAAAATCAAAATAAGACCTTAAAATTTCTAGACTATTCAACTGCTGTGTGGTAGAAAAGGTCAGGCTATTCAGCTTCTATTTCTGCCTAACACTCATGGAACTAACTAATGTTAAGGGCTCAAGAATGAATAAAATTTGGCACTAGTGCTGCTGGTTCAATAAACACATGATGAATTCAAAGTTGTTTTTTTTTAACAAAGAACCTGCTGATTAGTAATATAATGAATAAGCATAAGTTTTTATTTTTTATTTTTTTAATATTTTTGTAGTTGTTGGTAGACTTTTATTTTATTTATTCATACATGGTACTGAGAATCAAACCCACTGTCTCACACATGCCAGGCAAGTGTGCTACCAGTGAGCCCCAGCCCCAGCCCCAAGCATAAGTTTTTAAACAGCTAACATTTTCCACAAGCTTTCTGAATTTGTCCAATAAGGATTTCTATTAATTACTCCACGTTTTAACCGCCATCAGCAATAACACATCTTAGCAGATTCTATCTCAGGCTGAATTGAATTTGCATTTCCTCAACTTCTTGAAAAATATTCTTACTAAAGTTGTTCCCCAAAACTTATTCTTAGAAAAAAAAATTATTCTTAGAAGTAAACTGTTGGCCACTTCAAATACAGTATTGACTCCTAAAATAAATGAAAACAACTGAGAACTGAGTGATATACAGGAACTTACCATGACACAAAGGGAACCACATGAAATAATTTGCCTTGGTTTTTTCTCTTTTTTTAATTTTTTTATCCTTATTTGTTACATATGACAGCAGAATGCATTACAATTCATATTACACATATAGCAAAATTTTTTATATCTCTGGTTGTATCCAAAAATATCTTCACACCATTCATGTTTTCATACATGGACTTAGGATAATGATGTCCATCTCATTCCACCATCTTTTTTACTCCCTTACCCTCTCCCTTCCTCTCCCTCCCCTTTGTCCTAGAGTTCATCTAATCTTCCCCAACCCCACTATGAATCAGTCTCCTTATATCAAATAAAGCATTCAACATTTGGTTTTTAGGGATTGGCTAACTTCACTTAGCATTATTTTCTCCAACTCCATTCATTTAATATTTTTGTAGTTGTTGGTAGACTTTTATTTTATTTATTCATACATGGTACTGAGAATCAAACCCACTGTCTCACACATGCCAGGCAAGTGTGCTACCAGCAAATGCCATGGTTTTATTCTCTTTTATTGCTGAGTAATATTCCATTGTGTATATATATATACCACATTTTCTTTATCCATTCATCTACTGAAGGACATCTAGGTTAGTTCCACAGTTTAGCTGCAGTAAACATTGACTTGGCTGTGTCCCTCTAGTATGCTGTTTTTAAGTCTTTTAGGTATGAACTGAGGAGAGGGATAGCTGGGTCAAAAGATGGTTCCATTTCAAGTTTTCCAAGGAATCTTCATACTGCTTTCCATATTGGCTGCACCAATTTGCAGTCCCATCAGCAATGTTTGAGTGTGCCTTTTTCCCCACATCCTCGCCAACACTTATTGTTGTTTGTCTTCATAATAGCTGCCATTCTGACTGGAGTGAGATGAAATCTTAAGAGTAGTTTTGATTTGCATTTCTCTAGTTGCTAGAGATGTTGAATATTTTTTCATATATTGTTGATTATTGTATATCACCTTCTGAGAAGTGTCTGTTCAGTTCCTTGACCCATTTATTGATTGAGTTTTTTTTTTTAATGTTTAGCTTTTTGAGTTCTTTATATACCCTAGAGATTAGTGCTCTATCTGATGTACAAGTGGCAAAAATTTGCTGCCAAGCTTTAGTCTTTCCATTCACCTCACTGATTGTTTCTTTGCTGAGTAGAAGCTTTTTAGTTTGAATCCATCCCATTTGTTAATTCTTTATTTTAATTCTTGCACTATAGGACTCTTATTGAGGATGTAGGTGCTGAATCCAACATGATGGAGATTTGGGCCTACTTTTTCTTCTAGTAGACACAGGATCTCTGGTTTAATTCCTCAGTCCCTGATCCACTTTGAGTTGAGTTTTGTGCATGTTGAGAGATAGGGGCTTAATTTCATTTTGTTCCATGTAGATTTCCAGTTTTCCCAGCATTATTTGTTGAAGAGGCTATCTTTTTTCCAATGTATGTTTTTGGCACCTTGGTCTAATATAAGATAACTGTAATTATGTGGGTTAGTCTCTGTGTTCTCTACCATTGGTACATAATTGTTCTCTATTGGTACCAGTCCTATTTTGGTGCCAATACCATGCTGTTTTTGTTACTATTGCTCTGCAGTATAGTTTAAGGTCTGGTTTAGTAATGCCACCTGCTTCACTCTTCTTGCTAAGGATTTGCTTTAGCTATTCTTTTTCCAGATGAAATCCATGACTGATTTTTCTATTTCTATGAGGAATGTCATTGAGATTTTGATTAGAATTGCATTAAATCTGTATAATGCTTTTGGTAGTATGGTCATTTTGACAGTATTAATTCTGCATATCCAAGAACAAGACCATCTTCTAAGGTCTTCTTTAATTTCTTTCTTTAGCATTCTGCAGTTTCCATTATAGAGGTTTTTCACCTCTTTTTTTAAGTTGATTCCCAGGCTTTGTTTTGTTTTGTTTTGTTTTTTGAGGCTTTTGAAAATGGGGTAGTCTTTTCCGTTTCCCTTTCAGAGGATTTGTCACTGATATACAGAAGTGCCTTTGATTTATGGGTGTTGATTTTGTATTCTGCTACTTTGCTAAATTCATTTATTAGTTCTAGAAGTTTTCTGGTGGAATTTTTGGGGTCTTCTATGTATAGAATCATATTGTCAGCAAATAATTCTAATTTGAGTTCTTCTTTTTCTATACATATCCCTTTAATTTCTTTCACTTGTCTAATTGCTCTGGCCAGTGTTTTAAGACCTATGTTAAACAGAAGTGGTGAAAGAGAGCATCCCTGTCTTGTCCCAGTTTTTAGAGGGAATGCTTTCAATTTTTCTCCATTTAGAATAATGTTGGCCTTGGGCTTAGCATAGATAGCTTTTATAATGTTGAGATATTTTCCTATTACCTCTAGTTTTTCAACTGTTTTGAACATAAAGGTGTGCTGTATTTTGTTGAATGCTTTTTCTGCATATATTGAGATGATCATATTGTTCTTATCTTTAAGTCTATTAATGTGGATAATTACATTCATTGATTTTCATATGCTGAAGCAACCTTGCATTCCTGGGATGAACCCCACTTGATTGTGGTGCAGTATCTTTTTGATATGTTTTTGTATTTGATTTGCCAGAATTCTATTGAGAATTTTTGCATCTATGTTCTTTAGAGATATTGGTCTGAAGTTCTTTGATGTGTCTTTGCCTGGTTTTGGAATCAGGGTGATATTGGCCTCAGAGAATGAGTTTGGAAGTGTTCCCTCTTTTTCTATTTCTGAAATAAACTGAAGAGTGTTGGTATTAGTTCTTCTTTAATGGTCTTGTAGAACTCAGCTATCTGGTCCTGGGCTTTTCTTGATTGGTAGGCTTCTGATGGCATCTTCTATTTTATTGCTTGAAACTGATCTGTTTAAACTGTGTATATGATCCTGATTAAATCTGGCAAATCATATTACTCTAGAAATTTGTCAATGCCTTCAATATTTTCTATTTTTATTGGAGTACAAGATTTCAAGATAATTTCTTATTATCTTCTGTAATTCTGTAAGGTCTGTCATGATATTTCCTTTTTCATACCATATGTTATTTAATTTGAGTTTTCTCTCTCCTTTATTAGCGTTACTAAGGATTTGTCAATTTTATTTATCTTTTCAAAGAGCCAACTTTTCATTTTTTCAATTTTTTCAATTGTTTCTTTTGTTTCAATTTCATTGATTTCAGCTTTGATCTTAATTATTCATGTCTTCTATTGCTTTGGTGTTGATTTATTCTTCTGTTTTCTAGGGCTTTGAGATATAATATTAAATCATTTATTTGTTGACTTTTTCTTCTTTTAAGGAATGAACTCCATGCAATGAACTTTCCCCTTTTAACTGCCTTCATAGTGTCCCAGAGATTTTGATACATTGTATCTGTATTCTCATTCACCTCTAAATTTTTTAAATCTCCTCCTTGATGTCTTTTTCAACCCATTGTTCATTCAATAGCATATTATTTAGTCTCCAGGTGTTGGAGTAGTTTTTTTTAATTTTATCATTGATTTCTAATTTCATTTCATTATGATATTATAAAATGCAAGGTAGTATCTCTATTTTTCATATTTACTGAGAGGTGCTTTGTGACATAATACATGGTCCATTTTAGAGAAGGATCCATGTGCTGCTGAGAAGAAAGTGTATTCATTCATTGAAAGATAAAATATCATATATATATATATATATATATATATATTAGTTAAGTCTAAATTATTGATTATATTATATTATTGAGTTCTACAGTTTCTTTATTCAGCTTTTGTTTGGAAGATCTATCCAGTGGTAAAAGAGGTATGTTAAAGCCACCCAGAATTATTGTGTTGTGGTCTATTTGACTCTTGAACTTGAGAAGAGTTTGTTTGATGAACATAGATGCTCCATTGTTTAGGGCATATAAATTTATTATTGTTATGTATTGTTAATGAATAGTTCCCTTAAGCAATATGAAATGTCCTTCTTTATCCCTTCTGATTAACTTTAGCTTGAAGTCTACTTTATTTGATATGAGGATAGAAATCCCTGCTTGCTTCTGCAGTCCATGTGAGTGATATAATTTTTCCCAACCTTTCACTTTCAGTCTGTGGATATCTTTTCCTATGAGATGAGTCTCTTGGAGGCAGCATATTGTTGGAGTTTTTTTTTTTAATCAAATCTGCTAGTCTATGTCTTTTGACTGATGAGTTTAGGCCATTAACATTCAGGGTTGTTATTGAGACATGATTTGTAGTCCCAGCCATTTTTGTTTATTTTTGGTATTTAACTTGACTTTGTTTCTCCTTTGATTAATTTTTCCTTTAGTGTAATATCTCCCTTTGCTGATTTTCATCATTGTTTTTCAATTCCTCTTCATGGAATATTTTGCTGAGGATGTTTTGCAGTGCAGGCTTTTGAGTTGTAAATTATTTTGTTTATCATGGGAGGTTTCTATTTCATCAAAAATCTAAAGCTTAATTTTGCTGGATATAAGATTCTTGGTTGGCATCAATTTTCTTTCAGAGGTTGATATATGTTGTTCCGGAATCTTCTAGCTTTCAGGATCTGGTCTGAAAAATCTGCACATATTCTAATTGGTTTCCCCCTAATTTCAGTCTTTCCCTAAGAATCTCTCGTAATAAACTGTGAAGGTCAGATGTGGTGGCAAATGCCTATAATCCCAGTGGTTTAGGAGGCTGAGGCAGGAGGATTACAAATTCAAGGCAGGCCTCAGAAACTTAGCAAGGCCCTAAGCAACGTCACTTGATCCTGTCTCTAAATCAAATATATAAAAGGTTAAGGATGTGACTCAGTGGTGCTTCAATTCCCAGTACCAAAAAATAATAATAATAATAATCTTAAATCTGTCTTTGAATTTCATTCTGCCAAACAGCTGAATAAATTTCATTTCACTCATTACCTAGGCTCACAATTATCCAGTTATGCCAAAATCCTGGGATCTTATGGCACCAAAGCATCAGGGAGTTTATCAGTCATCTAAGTTAAGAAGACCATTATCCCAATCCCCTCTTTTCAGCACATCTGGTGCACTGGAGTTAGGAAGGCCAGGAGTCCCTGTCTGGAGTCCAAGTTTCTCATAAGCACAGGTCCCAGGGATTTTTGTCCCCTTTCTAGTATCAGTAGATTTTCTTTTTCTCTCTCCCCATTCTTCTCTCATTCTTATCCCCCCAGGACATAAGTTACACTCAGTGGAAATATTGTTTCTCAAGAAGCAGAAGGGAATTATTGATATCAATGTTTCCATTTATATCCTACAAATAATATCTGAATCAAAGCATTCTCAAGGGGCCTGGCTATATATTTAGATTTGAAGAACAGAAAGAAAAAAAAACATGGCATGGGCTAGACACAGTAGCACACACCTGTAATGCAACTCAGGAGGCTGAGGCAGGAAGTAATATAGCAAGACCCTGTCTCAAAATAAAAAATAAAAAGGGCTAGGGAAAGTAGTTCAATCCCTAGTAAAAAGTAGATTGGATTTGATCCCTAGTAGAAAGAAGGAAGAAAGAAAGAAAAAAAGGCCAAAATATAAATTAATTCTTCAAAGAACTATTCTGCCACACATCAAATCTCGAACTTAATGGTTTTTATTATTTAAAAGACATTTCTAAATAATTTGACCATTTCAAAAAAAGAAAAAATCTCTTCATCAATTCCTTGGACACCCGTAATGAATATCCAAAAGAATCTGACAACCCTGAATTAAATTAAATTACAATAAAAAATCATATTGAGTCAGAAATAGGGACAACAGTTTATTTTACAAATCCTATTGCGACAATCACAAATTTAGAAATTGTAGCTCATACTTACTTGGTACTTACTATATTTTACATAGTTCAACTTGTGAACTCCGCCCAACAATCCCATGAGGTAAATTCTATAATGATCCTTGTTAATCGATTAGGAAGCTGAGCCACAAAGTTCAGCTGAGCCACAAAGTTTAGTCAAAGTCAAGATTTGGAAACCTGGGCCTTTGAAGTGCCAAGTCTGTCCACCAGCCCCATCCAGTGGTCATGCGGCAAACAGACTGGCAAGTGGCAGAACCAGGATTTGAACCCAAATAGAACCTCAGAGTCAGGCAATCAGTGTGATTTTTTTTAAGCTATTGTTGTTAGAATGTAATATAAAATCAAAATAGGACCTTTTTCTCCAAGCACCAACGATTACTGTTTTACCAACTGCACCTTCCCACTTCTGCTCTACACATTAGAAAAATATTACACAGCTCCTCTGTTAGAAAACCCTCCTATAAGACCAGTAAAATGAAGAAGGGGATTGGATAGAGGGAGGAAGGGAGGCAAAGTGGAAATACTGGGGATTGAAATGAAGCAAATGATTTTCCAAATTATAATGTCAGAATGAACCCCACTATTATGTATAACTATAAGGTACTAATAAGATATTTTTTAAAAAGAAAAGAAAATCTTCCTGTAATGAAGTGCATCTACTGCTTGCTGGTTCCCTGTGGTCCTCTCTCTGGGGCTACACTGATTAAGTCTGAGCTCCTGGCAGCCTTCACACTTAAATACAACTGAAGCCAGATTTACAGATAGATAGTTAGGTAAATCGGGTCTAATATCGAGTAAGATAAATAAAATGGAGAGAAGGAGAGTTATTGAGATTGGAGTCCAGGAAACCAGAGCAGCATTTGGGGAAATTGAAATGTTAATGTCCCCAAGGCCCAGAACCCATCCTAAGGAACTGTTATTAATGAAACAGCTCCCAGCAAAAGGGAAGTGCTAATCAAAAGCCACCCCAGGCCTTTTCTTCCCAGATTACTCCTCCAGTCCACCTATCTCCCACCTTTTGAGCCTTCCCACCTGCATTCTATCACTTCGAGATAAAGGAAAACAAAGGACAAGAGAAGACCTTGGCTATAAAAAAGGGAAGACCTCCTTCTTCCACAGATTCCACTTTTTGGGTCCCCTTCTTCCTCTGGGGAGAAGTCTTTTCTGCTGTCCTTTAATAAAGCCTTCCACTTTCCACTCTACGCTTGCCTTGGCGTGCTTCTCTGGTGTTATACTTCAGCATTTGGGGAAGCAAGGACTCATCAACATCACCAGTAAACAATGGTAACACAACTATCACATCTCTCTTGATAGAACAAAGTTCACCTTCCAACCTTTGGTTCCTTTTATTCAGCAAAGTTATGGCCCACTGAGGCAATTTACTGCAGCAATTCAGAGCATATGTTTAAGAAACCTCTACTTACTAGCATGTATATTTTAATATCATCCTTAAACCCTATCAGATGGCTCATCTGCAAAGCAAGTAATATAATACTACATCATAAGGCTGTGGTAGAAATTAATTTGGGTAACACATAGAAAGAACTTAGCACTTGCTTGATAATCGTTAAGTGCTTAATCATTTTCTTGTTCTCATTAGATTTATTATTCTCAATACTCCCAGTTTAGTACTCAGGATTCTTTCTACTCCGAGGGAGACAAACATGTAAAGAATAACCTACATAATGTGATTTCATGATTTCTGTGCAACATCATAGAAGATAGCTAGATGCTTCACAAGGTGAATCTAGTTTCCATATTTTTTTTTAAATTAGAGCTTATGGTTGTACATAGTAGTTGGATTAACCCTGAAAAACTCATACATGCATGGAAATCAATTTGAGGTCATGATCCTCCCCCTTTCTCTTCCTCCCATTCTCCCTCCCATCTCCCATTCTTCTCTTCCACTAGACATCCATTCACTTGCCTATTTATTTATATTCAACTGGTTCTCTTATGCATAAAGGTGAAGTTCCTTATGGTATATTTATATAAGCACATAACAGGATTTTTTAAAAATTCATTCCTCAGGTGCCGCAGTCTGGCTGGGCACAAATCACGAGCCACTCAAGCAGGAACAAACTTTATTTCGGAACTCCACCAGCACAGTCCACACATGCTCCCCAGGAACTCTCCCAAACGCCACCCACGCTGCTCCTCCAGGAACACACCATACACCAACCAGAACTCCCACCACCAGAACTTCACCAACCAATGCGAACTCTTCAGGAATCCCAAGGAGAGCTCAACCAGAACTCAACAGGAACTCTGCGTGAACTCAGAAGTCATCATCTTAATGGCTCGCTGGCGTCACCTCTCAACCACTATTTCTGGCAAAAATGCCATGCGTCATCCCGACTCGGCTGTGGCCCTCAACACTCAGGGCCTCCCTTTAGCCATTCCTCTACTCTGCCTCTCGATCCCCTTCTACATTATTCATCTTCTTTTTATGTTATCCTGTTCTTTCCTCCCCCTTTCCTTTATTTTACTGTATTTTCCACATATGAGAGAAAACATTGGACCCTTCAGTTTCTAAGTTTGGCTTATTTCACTTAGCATTATATTCTCCATTTCCATCCATTTACTGCAAAATGCCATAATTTCACTTTTTTATGGCTGAGTAGAACTCCATTGTATACGTACACCACAATTTCTGTTGATGAATAGATTCTAGGTTGATTCCATAATTTAGCTATTATTATTGTACTGCTATAAACATTGAGAAGGCTATATTGCTATAGTATGCTAATTTTAGGAATACTCTACTTTAGGGAAAATACCAAGGAATGGGATAGCTTGGTTACATGGTGGTTGGGCTCGGGATGTAGCTGAGTAGGAGAGTGCTTGCCCGATATACATAAGGCCCTAAGTTCAACCCCAAACACTGCATTAAAAAAAAAAGGAATGTTTCTGCTCATTCTAGATTAATATAATTTGCAAACAGGGATCTGGTTTCTAACAGCATTGCAAAAATTGGCTTGTTCCTTAATAAGCTGTAGGGCTGTTTTGGATAGAGTGTGACTGCCACCTAGTGTAACTTTTGTGAATGGCTGATCAACAAGGTATGTTTCTAAGAAAAACTTGAAATAAAATTCCATTATCACTGTTTTTAAAACTAAGAGCAATGTCAGGATTTTAGATCACCCAAAAATTAGAACTCTCTTCTTCCTTCTGACCAGTTATAATAGAGATAATAAATAATAGTGGTTTGGGCTTGGGAGTCCAAAAGGTGGATGTATGATAAAGCTGGCACCAGAGCATGCTGTCTAGAGGTGTGCGACCTAAAATATCTTCCCTTCCTGAATCTCAAATTATTCTGATGAACCTCTACAGACTTCTCCACATGGAGGCAGACCCATAAAATGTAGTGTCTGGAGAAACAGGGAAAAGCCTGTGATGCTTGAGAGCTGGAAGGAGAGAAGGGCCCACTTTCTTTTTTCAAGCTTACCTAACAGATATGGTATTCCACATCACACACACACACACACACACACACACACACATTAACACACACACACACACACACACACACACACACACACAGTGTTGAGAGAATACATGCCCATCCACTGGAAGGCAATATAAAAAGGAAGGAGTGACTTTTCCCACCTCTAACCCTATCACACCCCTGCCTTTAAAAAAAAAAAAGTCAGGAAACTGTAGCCAGGTATGGTGGTACAGGCCTATCATCTCAGGAACTGGAGAGGCTGAGCCAGGAGAATCATAAGTTCAAGGCCAGTCTCAGCAACTAAGTAAAACCCTGTCTCAAAATAAAAATGGACTGGGGATGTGGCTCAGTAATAAAGCACCCCTGGATTCAGTCCCCAGTATAAAAATCAATAAATAAACTATAACATCCAGTCACAGAGCCAAAAGATCTAAAGATAATGTACTCTGACCAAACATGAAATCCTTAACTGTAATATTTTTGAGACTTGGAGGCTGTATCTCCATACAAAGTGCTTCTGTTGATAAAATTCTTTGTCACAAGCAACTTTATTAATACTCACTCCAGGTGATGCAAGAGCACAGGGAAACAGCAGAGAAGGACATTATCTAGGACCAAGCCTGAGAACTAACATGGTCTCAATTAGTTATCATGGTACAGGAAAAAGTCTTCTGAAAAAATGATTAAAGACCAATGCATGACAGAAAAGATGTTCAACATCACTAGCCATTAGAGAAAACAACCCACAATGTGCTATCTAGTAGAACATCTAAAATTAAACGTGATGGTAATATCCATTGCCGGCAAAGGTGTGGAACAACTGGATTATTGCTGGTGGGAATGTAAAAGGATGACCATGGTTGGACCATTTCTTATAAAAGTGAACACAAAACTACCATACAACCAAGCAATCGTAACTGGTCATAGTGCACCCCTGTAATCCTCAGGAGGCTGAGGCAGGAAGATGGCAAGTTCAAGACCAACCTGGGCAACTTAGCAAGACCCTGTCTCAAATTAAAAAATAAAAAGAGCTGGGGATATAGCTCAGTGATAAAGCACCCATGGGTTTAATCCCCAATATCCAGGGGTAAAAAACTAATGATGAGAAATTTAAAATAAAGTCATCTCTTACTGAATATGGTTTCTTATTTATTTATTCTTATTCATATTTTCTGTTTCTAAGTTTTTCTATCTTCCTTATATTCTATGTGTTCTGATTATGAACAAACAAAATATTTTTTAATATGACATGAAAAAAATAAACATGATTTTGCCTTCAACTAAAAATTATGAAGCACTTGCTTCATGCCAGGTTCTGTGCTGGGCCCTATGGATCTGACCAATATCTGAACACATGCTCTGCTTTGCCTCTTCCTATGTCCTATGTCCCACCACCAACTACCATCCCTGGTCTTTGCTCCCCCAGGCACAGCCCCTGATCTTTTTCTCTCCCATGCTCCATTGCTTGTTCTGGTATCTCTCACCAAAATTTAAATGGTGTGGGAGAAGAAGAAGGGGAACAGAACTCTTCAGAAAACAGAAAGGCTCAGGACAAAGAAGTGTTAGGAGCTAAAATACGGGACTTAGGAAAAGGTGGATATGTGCACTCCAAGTAGAGGAACAACAGCCCTTTGAAAATGCTATAATGTCAGATCAAGGTTGTTTATTTTGTTATCTCCAATCTCCTTCTAGCAACTCAAATTCACACCATTACTCCAAAGAAGAATTAGTGAAAACCTAAAACCAAGACTAGAAAAAAATGGCTCAGGTACCTTCAAAAATGTGAAAGACAAGGCTTTATTTACTGGCATAGTATTCTACAAAGTTCACTGCAATCGCTGACATCTGACTTTAGGCTACTCTTGGAAGAACAAAGGCTGCCCCAGAATCTTTGTTGAGGTTATTTGTTCTGGGAATTTAACCCAGGGGTGCATTACCACAGCCCATTTTTTATTTTTATGAGACAGGGGCTTGCTTGCTAAGTTGCTTAGTAGGGCCTTGCTAAATTGCTAAGGCAGACCTCAAACTTGCAGTCCTCCTCTTTCATCCTCCTGAGTCACTGTGATTACAAGCATGCACCACTGCGAGGAGCTCTCAGTTCAGTTTAAAAAAAAAAAAAAAAAATCTTTGACTCTTAAATTCCAGAGAACACTGATGAGCCCTGTGGTGTGCTCAGACCATAGAAATGAAGTCTTATCTCCTCCTTCTCACATGATATCTTATGCAGTAAGCTCCCTTTCTAAAATTTGTTGTCTCATTTTAAGCCTATCTTCAATATTATTAAATACGTTGAGAATGAAGTTAGATTATGATTTTTTCTAAATCTTTAACCCTTCAAAGGACAATTCTGGAAACCAAGAGTATGGGCCAAAAAAAAAAAAAAAGTACTAACCCTACCAAGGAGAAGTCAAATCTGTAGTTAAAAAAAGAATCCAGATTGTTAACAAATGAGCATATTCTGGGGCTGGGGTTGTGGCTCAGTGGCAGAGTGCTTGCCTAGCATGTGTGAGGCACTGGCTTTGATTCTCAGCACCACATATAAATAAATGAATAAAATAAAGGTTCGTCAACATCTAAAAAGTATTTTTAAAAAATGAGTATATTCTTTATTGAGATTTCAAAATGTGGTCCAACATAAATCCTGATTCAAAAGTAAAATGGGATGAAGAAGCTGGAATCTAAGTTCCTCAACCACAGCAGAGACTGTGTAGTATGTGTTTCTAGAACTTAGCAAGTTATCTGGTATACAGGAGTTACTCAATATTTTTTTAAGAGAGAGAGAGAGAGAGAGAGAGAGAGAATTTTTTTAATATTTATTTTTCAGTTTTCGGTGGACACAACCTCTTTATTTTATTTTTATGTGGTGCTGAGAATCTAACTCAGCACCCTGCACATGCCAGATGAGTGCACTACCGCTTGAGCCACATCCTCATCCCCTACTCAATATTTTTAATTAAATTAAACTCTGATAAAATGGGTTTTTCTGGGAGAATTTCTGTTGGGGACCGCAAAACAGGTCAAGATGGAGCCTGGCAATTTTCCAGGAGGAGTGATTTGTGAGGCAACGCCACTGAGCCATTAAGATGGTGAGGATTCCTTATTGGCTGACTGTCGCGACCCCTTGCCCGCAAGGAAGACGCAACTCAGGAATCTTCTTTCAGCAGTTTATTCAGGCCTTGATTAAAGTATCTTCTAGTGACCCCCCCCTTCTCCCGAGCGCCCAAGCACAGCCTAATAAAGCCTCCCACGTACCAATCTTAAGCCACCACGTGGATCTTTCTCATAGGGTAGCAAGGGATAGCGTGCCAACTCTCCATAAAAGGAGTTGTTTACCACAGGCCACAGTGGAAGCCGGCGCCATCTTCTAATGGCGGCCACAATCTACAACAATGGCTTACCACAGTTCCCCCTTCTAATTTATAAAACAATGCAGGCGAAAGTAGAGGTCCTATCCTACTGTGCAGAAGTGGCTGCAATGTATGGTTCAGTCCTAAGGAGGGCCCTTCCCCAGACCTGACCCCATATCAGCCGACGCCTTTTTTCGTAGGGCGGGGGCGTGGACGTCAAACCCGCATGCAATAGGACATGCTTTCCTTGAGGTCCGTTGAGGGATCACTCAAGTGCAGTGCTTTGCCTCGCATCCTGCATCGTGACGACGGCGAGAAGTAGGGCAACACAGGTAGCCTGGTAACAATAACAAATTTTTAGTTGGCAACACAATCCCTAAGCCCCAGAGGAAAGTAAAGAGTCTGTAGCCGAGAAGAAAGACCAGTCCTAAAACCCATCTGCGTGCAATGGTAACAAGATCTGCAGAGTGCAAGGGCTATTCAGTACTGGGGGAGAATAAGAAAGAGGACATGCCAATCCCAGTGCACTGTGAAATTAACTTGGGTGCAATGGCCATGCCCAGAAAATCACTGTTTAAGATGCGCAAGCCAGATTTGCGGAGACATGCCATTTTCCAAGGCCGCAAGAGCCTGTACAATCATAGCCTTCTCCTGTGTATGGCGAGTTTTAAGGCGACAGAGAAGCCACAAACAAAGTATAATACCAAAGCAACACATTGCCCCAAAAATGCCCACTCCCACCCACTCCTTAAAGAAGGAAAAGGCAGAAGATAGCCAACTGGTGAATTGACCCAAAGTCACTGGTTCGACACGGGTACTATTCAAAACAGCAATTTGAGTTAGTTGAGATTGGAGTAAGTTTTCTGCTTCCATGGACCAGGTTCCGGATAAATATTTCCCGATGATGTGGGAGGCATTCCTGGAATCATTAAATCTGACAGAGGTTATACATAAATGTGCACGTTGATCAACACAACCTAAATATACTAGATCAGACAATTCCTCAACTTGAGCTTGAAGCAGATTTATCCTTTGATTAGCAGCCAGAATCCCAGATAAAATGTGTTGATTAATTCTACTTTGAGATTCAAGTATGGTGGATGTTTGTTGAATAACCTCATTAATAGTGGCAGCAGTTTGTACTTGGCTGGCCATGGCTACTCCAGCTGTAACTGCTGCAGCAGCAGATACCACCACAGCTATCACTATAGCTGCCATAATACCAAAATCTCTACGGGCTCTAATCAGTTCAACAATAGGAAAAGATTCCGGATCCGCAGTAACTGGGATCGGGACAAAGGTTGGAATTTTTATAATCACTGCCACAGTCCAAGAGCCATTCCAACACTCAGTTAAATAACAGGTAACATTAGAACAATTAAGCATCCCCTGTGATGTATCATTAGCCAAAAGAAACAGGAACGGAGATTGGAGACAGACTGCTGCAGAGGATAACGTAGCATTACTTAATTGTGAGTTATGTGAAATATTTCCAAGTCTCCTACCTCGATCTGAGTCTTGGATACTACCAGAAACATTAAACAACTAGCTTTTGACTCCTCGTAATTGAGCCAAAGTGGAGATATCAGCTGTGGCTCCCTTTTCATTGGAAATTAACCATTGAAACCAAGACCAACCTGTTCCTATAGAGGAATTTCAGATGGAAGAATTATATAAGTATCTTTTATGAGAGGGGGAAAGAGAGAAACCCTTAGAGACCTGATGTTTCTCCCAAGAGTGATCTTGACAAGGCATGAATGTTGGGGGGGTATCCTGTTTGTTGATTAGCAAACTTGCCTTGTCCCAAAAGCATATCCTTATCCTAGGCAGGGCGTCCCGCTGCATGATTTTGAGCAGCTTGCTCTACTGCACCCTCTAGCATAAATGCTCTCCAATCCAAATATTTCCCTGGGGAGACACAAGCGCGGACTAGACTAGCCCAATCTGAAGGAGTCATACAAAATCTAGCAAGTCCCTCCACCTGAGTAAGGGTGAAAGCGGCATCCACGCCATAAGTGCGGACAGATTCCGCCAAGGTTTTAATTATCTTAAAGTTTAAAGGCTCATGATATCTTCCCCTGTTATTGTCCTGAAATACAGGGTATGCAAGTCCCATATCTGTATTAACTGTCCTCCAAATTTGTGCATGAAAAGATCTCCCGGAATTTTGGCTCCCCCCCACATACGGGGGTGGGGCAACCGGCACCATATCTTCTTCGAGATATTCTACCTCCTCCTCCTCAGAGTGTTGTTGACCGATATTGGATCCCGTCCCCTTTTTACAGTAAGCCTGCGTGCCCTGTATCCCTTTTTTCCTTTTCTTCATTTTTATCTTGCGTAGTTGTTGTAGTAATATATCAAGGTCCTCAGAACTCTCTGAGCCGCTTGTGTTCTCAGGCATTTTTAATTCAGCCAAGTCTGGGTAGAGCCTTCTCCTATTTTTAGTTTCAGGCTCTTTTGCCTTCTCACTACTCTTACTCCCAATGCTCTCTGCCACTTCACTATGTGATCCTTCAGACTTTTCCTCATGTAGTTGCTCAAGAACAGCTTGACCCTCACTCACAGCTTCCTGGCATTTACTATCTACTATACATCCTCTAACTAACTTCCAAAGTGGTATAACACCACCCTCTAAGGTGCCTTGTTCACGAGCGAAATCTAGATCTTTCCCTAATTTGTCCCAGCTAGGTATAGTAAGGCTGCCCGAAAACGCAAACCATGGTGCAGCAATATCTGTCTTCTGTAAAAATCTCTGTAAAGTACTACGTTTCACTTCTAGGCCCTTGGAACGTAACAGGCCATCTAGGGCCAGGAGAAGCGGACTTGAAGATGCGGCACCCATGACACAACAAAAGACACACAAAAAACAAAAGTGAAAGTACACAGTGCAGCTGCAATAAAATGTAACGCTCTCTCTTGCTTTACAGAGGAGCTGCCCCGCCTTGATCGCGGATCCCACTTACCTGGGACTAATCCCCGCTTTGATCGTGGATCCCACTTACCTGGGACTAACCCGTGCACCACCCCTGACTACTGAAAGTTCTGGTTCCCGGGTCTCGGCACCACTTGTCGCGACCCCTTGCCCGCAAGGAAGACGCAACTCAGGAATCTTCTTTCAGCAGTTTATTCAGGCCTTGATTAAAGTATCTTCTAGTGACCCCCCCTTCTCCCGAGCGCCCAAGCACAGCCTAATAAAGCCTCCCACGTACCAATATTAAGCCGCCACGTGGATCTTTCTCATAGGGTAGCAAGGGATAGCGTGCCAACTCTCCATAAAAGGAGTTGTTTACCACAGGCCACAGTGGAAGCCGGCGCCATCTTCTAATGGCGGCCACAATCTACAACAATGGCTTACCACAGCTGACTACTGTATCTAGATGATGCTAATTGAGATAGGCTGTGTGTAATCAGTTAGGTATATATACCTCTGCTGTTCCGCAATAAAGCGGCTCCTGCTACCTTGGGTGCCCGCTACCTTGAGTTCCCGCTCAGTTTCCCTGCAATAAAGCAGTTCCCGCTTCAACCTTCAAGTTGCTTGTCACCTCCCGGTTATTTTGCCCAGCCGGACTGCGGCAAATTTCCTTCAGTTACAAGACACCTCTGAAATAAACAAAAATACATCTGATCCCAAAAGTACATGAGAGGGCTGGGATTGTGGCTCAGAGGTAGAGTGCTTACCTAGCATGCGTGAGGCACTAGGTTCAATCCTTAGCACCACATAAAGTAAAATAAAGACATTGTGTCCATCTATAACTAAAAAATAAATATTAAAAAAGGTACACGAGAGACATGCACCTGATTTCAAATTCTCTATCACATACATAGATTTCTCCAAAATCTTTACCACCATTCCTAAGCCCCAAATATACATTTTTAAAGGCCTTCTAGACATTGCCATCCATTTAATATGTTTGATCACATCAAACCCAAAATCTCCCTCATCTCCAGAGTTTAACCAGTGGTTCTCAATCTGTGGTAAACAGCTAAGAGACCATGCAGTCATAGGGCACCAAGGGCAGGCTGGTGGCAGGGTCAAGCCCAAGTGCAGGCAAGAAGAGAGCACACTGCCATGGAAAATTCAAAAATAGTCATAAGACAAGTTAACAGTCAGCACCTTGTGGTCACTATGTACCAGCAGTTCTAAACAATATTGGTGATGATGTACTTATTTTAAAAATCACCCTATTGACCCAAGTTTCAAACAATTGTTATGCTTAATTTTGAGTTTGAATAATATTTCCTTAAACTTATACATTTTGCCAGGTGCTCTAGTACACACCTGTAATCCCAGAGACTCAGGAGCCAGAGACAGGAGAATCACAAGTTCAAGGACAGTCTTAGCAACTTAGTGAAAACTGTCTCAGGATACAAAATTTAAAAGGGCTGAAGATTCAGCTTAGTGTTAAAGTGCCTCTGGGTTCAATCCCCAGTACCACAGAAAAAATAGACACAAATATTGTATTCTGCATGGAATATGTCTGAAAGAGAATCAAGAAAACTCACACTTATTCCCATTCATTAAAAAAAAAAATTGCAATGGTTCAGAACCATTCCAGAGTGCTTGGGGCTCTGTTATTGTCTCCAGCTGCCTGTCTTTAAATAGCTGACTTGAAATAAACAATAGCAATGATAACAATGATACTGACAGTAAAGGCAAAGGAGGAGAACTTGGGTTCATTCAAAATTTTTGTTCTTTATTCCAGTTTAAGTTCTTGTCCTATTTAAATTAAAACCTATGTTTTAAAGTGAGAATTACAAGGTATAGTTTTGTGGCAAATGAAATTCTTAATTCATACTTAGAATATTTTACTGAGTATGGAATAATATTTTTAAATTAAATTTTATTTTTTCATTGTTAGTTTATTTAAAACTCTTAGAGAACAAGAAAATATCCCCAAAATACAGGGATTCAAACAAAAACGTAGCTTGTTTTTCTCTTGTAACAATCTGGTAGTCCAAGGTTCAAAAGGCAGCCCAGGGTTATGGAGAACTTGGGATCCTTCTATCTTGATGCTCTGCCATCAGCAATGGCTTGCCACCATGTCCACCTTTCCACCTGAGAGGAGAGACAGAGAGAGGATCTACACCTCCCATGTAAGAGCAAGGTCCAGCAGTTGTACACATTCTTCCACTCACAGCCCCCAGGCAAAATAGGGCTGTTGCCTGTGATTGTACAAGTTGTTACCCAAGAGCAACTAGCAAAAGAGGTGAGGAGTGGCCAACATCCAGTTTGCCCTCTGCTGTCAATATGTTCACATCACAGCACTGTACCTGCCCAGGGATTGGGGCAATGGCTTCTAACACTCAGAGAGGCGCCATTCAGGTTACCAATAACTATCAAAAATTGTTACAGAGTCAGAACAAGCTGCACACAGAAAGGAATGAAATGTTGTGATTAGATGAGTAGCCACTGCCCAACTAAAACCTTATTGCAAAAAAAAAAGGCAGATTATCGTAGATTATCTAGAGTATGGATTACAAATACAAATACCAAAGAAAAAATTGCTTTTACATAGGGCAAAAGTTCTTTACCTAGCATGAGTGTCTTAATCCCTTAGGGCTTCTATGACAAAATACCATAGAAAGGATAACTTACTTGGAATTTATTTCTCATAGTTTTGAAGACCATGAACTCTAAGATCAAAGTACTAGCAAATTCAGTGTCTGACAAGGACCTGCTTCCTCATAGAAGGGTGTCTTTCACATGGAGGAAGGAACCAGAGACATCTCTAGGTCTCTTACAAGGACATTAACCCCATCCCAAAAGTGACCTATCACCTGCCAAAGACCTTGTCTCCAAATATATTCACAATGAAAATTTGTTTTCAACATATGAATTTTGAACATTCAGACTATAGCATCAGAAGTTTGGGATTGCCATGAACAATTTGGGATAGGAAAAATTTTTTCATCTTAATTTTTATTCACATCTGATCAAAATTAGTATTCCTATTATGAACACAGGCAACAAACTATAGTAGTATTAGCACTACCTATAACTGTTAATAATACAAATTATACATAATCTTAAGGTAAAGTACAGTTGTTGCAGAGAGCTTGACATATAATCCATTTTCATTCCTGCTTAAAAATTATGGTGCCTTAGAGAGAAATAAGAAATTTTTTAAAAGAAGGGCAGGGATCTCATGAAAATAGAAGGGAGAACAGTGGCATAGAGAAAGGGGAATGAGGGGGAGAGAGGAGGGTTAGAAAAAAGGAAGGAAAGGGGAAAAGTAGCAGAATGAAATTAACCAGACTATGTCATGTTCATGTATAAATACACTACAATGAATTCCACTTTTATGTATAACATAATGTACCAATTAAAAATAAATCAGGGCTGGGGTTGTGGCTCTGGGGTAAAATGCTCGCCTAGCATGTGTTAGGCACTGGGTTCCATCCTCAGCACCACATAAAAAAATAAATAAGCAAAATAAAGGTATTGTGTCCATGTACAACTAAAAATATATATTTTAAATAAATAAATAAATTTTAAAATTATGGTAGCAATAGCAGGTAACTGGACAAGGCATATATAGGACAGGGATTATGCTAAGACAACAATAAAGACAGCAAAGCATTACTTTTTTAAAGATAGTTAGGACAAAAACAAATAGTATTTTAGTCTCTGAAAATGATGCAGACAGTAACTCATAATCTTATCAGTGAAAAATAGATCAAGCTTATCAATGTAGGTAGTTATGAAGATTTGTAGATCTATGAAATCAGACTCAAATTAACTCAGGACAAATTTGCAACTCTTGTGATCATTATTATTAGACACTTTCATACAACACTTCCTTTAAAGCCTCCAGCTTTACTTACTATTAGTAAGAATAACAAAAGTGTATATTTTAAGTTACATCAAAAAAAACATTGTTTTTCCTCTTAAGTATCCTTTTATGGCTGTGCTTTTAGGCTATACTCTCCTGGCAGGTGTTTAAGACCAAGTTAGTCAAAACTGACCTTGTTTCTATCTACTCTTAAGAGTTACCTGAGATTCCTCAGAGATCACTCTTGGGGATATGTGCAAAGCCTTCTGGCTCCTTTAGCTTTTCTCTACCAGTGATGCCACCTGCCCGGATGGGTCAGGGTCTAGCTGACAATATGTAGCTTATCTTGAAAGCACCAGAGACATTTCCATCTCCAATGACTCTCCTCTTTGCAGAATGCACACTAACTGGCTTCCTGTTCTCTATGGTCCTCTCATCTTCCTGATCAGCAGATCAGGAGAATCACCAGAGTTGCAGGATCCAGAAAGGAGTCTCATCATTCTTTGGGTCCTAGATGATATTAGAGAGTAAGGGCCAAAATTTTGGCTGTTTTTTGCTTGGCCCTTTTACTTCCTTGACTTTGGTCTCCAAGTTTTCGGTTTTAAACACCCAGCAAGTCAGTTTCACCAGTCTTAAGGAGGAAGTAAGAGGTTATAACTTCAATATCCATAATTTTATAGTTACACCCTTTATTTAACTGGGGTCAGTATTAGTACTGGCAGTCAGCATTATATATTATCTGTCCTGTAAGTGATAGCTTATTGTCTCAAATTAACACAGATTGTTGTTTATTCAAAGCAGTACCTCTGCAAAACACTAACAAGGAACAGTTATAAAGTTTATAAGAAAAATACAAAATGAAATTAGCATAGCAAAAACATATTCAATTTGTATAATAGCTATTAACTAAGAAAAATGATTTTTATAATCTTGAACCTTTGGTTATATTATATCCTCTGTCTGAGATCACGGTAATCTTTACAGTAAAATCAATCTTTTAAATACAACTTTAAATGAACTGAAGTCTAGCCTGTTTTGGAGCCATTTTAACATGGAGTAAGGTATGTAAGGATGGCAGGATGCCAGAAAAAGGGGTTAAAAAGATTTAAATCTTTTAAACCTTCTGTTGGCACTCCTAGCACTATAGGCCCCAAGCAGCTATAGGTCTTTTTACTGTGGGTCAAGAAGAACCCTATAGTCCTAAGCTGGGGATGAGGGGGTAAAACCTGGAAACCACGGCCTATGCTAGAAAAATGGCCAAAGAGAACCTGCTCTTTGTCCTGCCTTCCAGCCCCTTTTGCCCATGGAGGATGGAAGCTACTGGACACAAATGATGTGGCAGTAGATTCCAACACTGTTAGTTTATTACCTGGAGACAGGAGTAGTCTCCCCTCTTATGATCAGACAGGACATCCCATTTGGCAGCAGATACATTGCTGGGGCAAAGCAATTCTTGCTATAACAGTATCTCATCAACCTGGAAAGGAAAGTGGGAAGGCCAAGTTGCCGCAGTCTGGCTGGGCACAATTCACGAGCCACTTGTCAAGCATGGGAGAAATTCCAAACACTTCCTTTGCTGCTTTTATTCCTTTGAGTATTAATTGTCCTACAGCCTCAGGATACCTAGTAAGAATAGTGTTAGGAGAATAAGATAAATGTATCCATAATAATGGACCTTCTTGCCAAAATACTCCTGTAGGAATATTTTTTGTTGGTAGTACAATAAATAATAAAGGCAAACTTATATCAATTCTATCCAAATGCATATTTTCTATATATGTTTCAATGATTTTTAATGCCTTTCTTGCTTCAGGCATTAACATTCAGGGTGAATTTGGATCTGATGGACATTTGAGGATATCAAATAAAGGTCCCAACTCTCCTGTTGGTATACCTAGATAAGGCCTTATCCAATTTATGTCTCCTAATAACTTTTGAAAGTCATTAAGTGATTTGAGTTGATCTACTCTATTTTGAATTTTTGGTGGACGGACCATGGTTGAGGATAATAGAACTCCTAAATAATTAATTGGAAAATTTAATTGTACTTTATCTATTGCTATCTCTAGATTATAATTTTTTAATAAGTTTGTAAGTGTGGCATAACATTCTAGCAATGTGTTTTTATCTTTGTGTGCTAATAATACATCATCCATATAGTGAAATATTTGTAGTTCAGGATTTTGATTTCTAAGTGGCTGGATTGCTTTGCTAACATAAATTTGACACATAGTTGGGCTGTTAGCCATCCCTTGAGGGAGTACTTTCCATTCATATCTCTGATCAGGACCTTCATGATTCAGTGCAGGGATAGTAAATGCAAAACGTGGACTATCCTCAGGATGAATTAGAATGGAAAAAAAACAATCTTTAATATCTATAACTAAAACATACCAGGTTTTTGGCAAAGCAGATAATTGAGGAATCCCTGATTGAGCAGGTCCCATAATAACCATCTCATTATTAATGGCTCTTAAATCTTGCAATAATCTCTATTTATCAGATTTCTTTTTGATGACAAAAATGGGAGTATTATGGGGAGATACAGAAGGTTGTATATGTCCTTCCGCTAATTGTTGTTTGACCAGGTCATGGGCTGCTTGTATCTTTTCTTTAGTCAGGGGCCACTGAGGAACCCATACTGGTCTTTCTGATTTCCAAGTAATTTTTATTGTCTCAGTGGCCCTTTCTGAAAATCCAACCTATGTCTGTCCGTTCCTTGATCTATTTATATTGGTGCTGCTATACCTTGTTCTTATTTTTCTAATCTTTTTCCTTTCCTAAAACCTTGTCTAGTCATAATAGTGGGTGCATTTTGGTTGATGTTATTTGTTAATGTCAAACCTAATTGATCTAGGACATCTCATCCCCATAAATTTATGGGAAGATGATCCAATACATATGATTGTATAGTTCCTTCACATCCTTCAGGATCCTCCCAAAATAATACCATTGCACTTCTATGGGGATTAGTCACCACTCCTAGGCCTCAAAGCATTTGAGTGACTTGTTGTAATGGCCAATGTTTTGGCCATTCTTGATGAGAGATGATGCTAAGGTCTGCACCTGTATCCAGTAGCCCATTAAATTCATGTCCTTGAATATTTAGTTTTAGCATGGGGCGAGAATCTAAATTTAAAGAAAGCATAGCCCAATCTACACCTGTGGAGCCTAATCCCCTGGAACCTCTTTCTACAGTACGACTGGAAAATTTATCATGTAGGCTGGGTATTATTAATAACTGTGCTTTCTATCTCCTGGTGAAATTACTGATATACCCCTTAGAGAACTGGCTATAATTTTTATTTCACCTTCATAATTGGGATCAATTACCCCAGGACTTATCATAAGTCCTTTTAGAGTAGAAGAACTGCATCCCAATAATAAGCCTATTGTTCCTTGGGGAAGAGGCCCTTTTACCCCTGTGGGAATGATTTGAACTCCCATCTCTGGAGTTAGTACTGCTCTAGTGGAGGCGCAGATGTCCAATCCTGCGCTTCCTCTGGTTTGTCTAGTGAGGGATCTAATGGATAATGTGTCCTGGGCACTACCCTGATGGTGTTGCTGGGTTCCTCCAGTGCCCCATATATTTGTGGTCGTGGGCCCCGGAGCATTGGGCCCCCCATCCGTTTTTTGGCAATGGAGCCCGATGCCTTTCTCCATGATATCGTGGGTAAATACCTGGTCCTTGTCTGTTTTTTGATAACGGAGTACCCTCTATGGTGGTTTGAGAACGGCATTCTCCAATGTCTCCCTCTACAGCATCGTGGGCAAATACCCAGTATTCTACTCCTTTGATACCTAGTTTTGTTAAACCCTCCTTCTATGGGGCAATTCCTTTTAAAATGTCTTGTTTGTTCACAATTGTAGCATGTTTTTGGCCTGGCATCTAAAGCTTGTTGTACTACAGCTGCCAAGATTTGCCCTTGTTCATTAATGTCTCTACATAATTTAATATATGTGTTTAAATCTTCATGTTTGCATGATCTAATGACCTTTCTGCACCAATGATTTGCTTGATCATAAGCCAGTTGTTTTATTAATGGCATTGCTTGTTCTGTATTCCCAAAAACTTGGTAGCTGTTTGAATAAGCCTATCTACAAATTCAGCGTAAGGTTCATTAGCTCCTTGTATTACCTTAGATAATTGACCTCGTAAACTTCCATGTCCTTGTAAAATCTTCCATGCTCTAACCACATCTACAGCAATTTGTGAGTATATGGCAGGATCATATGCAATTTGTTGCTGCTGACCCTCATAAGGTCCCTTTCCTAACAACATATCTAGATTTCTCTGAGGATAATCGGCTGCTGCATTTTGCCTAGCCATCTCCATGCAAAATTCCTCATTGGCAACTTTCCATAACAGGTATTGTCCTCCATTTAGCACAGCTTTACACATACTAGTCCAATCTGCTGGCATCATGCTCAAATTGGTAATGGATTCAACCATGTTTACAGTGAAGGGTGCTTGAGGACCATAGGTTGTTACAGCCTCTTTTAGCTGCTTCACTGTTTTAAAATCTAAAGCATGGTGAATTTGCTGCCCTCCTGCCTGTTCAAATACAGGGCATGCTAATCTTTGAGGTCCTGTCTCAGGATCCCATCTATCAACTACGGGGGTTGGGGGCCTCCCAGCATATGGAGGTGGAGCTGCTGGTTGGACGCTTTTGCCCTCTGGTGATAGAAAGCTGTTAGTAACAGCCTCTCATTGTAACTTCTCCCCTGATGGCTTTTCCTCCTTTAAATTTTTCTCTGTCTGACTAGCTTGAGAGACCTTCTCTTTTACTTGATCTAACATGTCTTCTACCATAGTCTAAACGGAAGGCTTAGGACTAGGCAAACAAAATCATATCATCATCCACAATGGCAATGTGCCAACTGGCAGAGTTCTTGGGTTTTTCTTTTTCCTCTCCCTTAAATCTTCACCATGATGGTCCCATTGTGATATATTCAACAGCTCCTCCTTAAAAAGCCATGGGCTACATTTTTGTATTGTATCAACGTATGCCCTAACTGTTCTTGGTTTTACTGGGGTGCCTCCTTCCTCTAACAATTTACTTAACACTCTTTCGGTTTGTTTTTTACTAATTTCTGATCCCATATTTCTACTATAAAGATAACACAACCCAACAAGATAACACCAAACAAAACCGAAACAGAATGAAACAAAAATGGAACAAAAATTCATTATATCAGCCTTTCTATCCTCCTGAAAAATCCATCCGTCCTTTCTCCCTATCTGTTCCTCAGATGCAAATAGTTTTTCCTCAGATGTGAGCGGTTTTTCTTCCGTCTCACCCATCTCCAGGGACAGGTAACTTAAAACAAAAGCGAAACAAAACGAAAGAAGAATCTTAAAATGGCTACCCATCCTCTCGCCCTGCCCTCAGGGGCAAGCAGTTTACCTTATCACTTACCCTCAGTTGTTCCCAGTGCGGGCCACCAAATGCCATAGTCTGGCTGGGCACAATTCACCAGCCACTTGTCAAGCAGAAATGAACTTTATTTTTAGAACACACACGCTACACCACACGAGCTCTTCAGGAATTCCCTCAGAGCCCAACTGCCACCACTGGCTTCCCGCGAGCCTCTCAACCCCTCACTCCTCCTGCTCTTGAGGCCCATTGGCTGGGTCGTGTGGGTGGAGCCAAAAGAGTCCCCCAATGAGCAGCTCCATGGTCTGAAAGGGCGGGGAAACAGCCCAATGAGCATCACCACAGAGAAGCCAATCAGCTGGAAGTTTGCTGGGGCCAATTTGGGTGTGGCTCTCAACACCAAGTCCAAGGCACAACCTGTAAAGGATAGTGGCAAGGCCAAGGCCTAGGCAGTGTCTGGCTCACAAAGAGCTGGACTTCAGTTTTCTATAGGCCACATCCACAGACACTTGAGACTCACACCACAAGCCAAAGAAGGATGGATGTCACTGCTGCCAAGTACAGTGCTGTACATATGAATAGCCAGCAAGTAAAACCTCCAAGCATCTCAAAGAAAAGCATCACTCCACATCACTTGCAGCTTGAAATCTGTGGTGATGAAGACTTGAATTCTCTTATCAAAGCTTCCATTATTGGGGGTAGTGTGACACCTCACAGCTACAAGTCTCTGGACAGAAGGGACAGCAGAAAACTACTTGCATGATTGGTTACAACCCTCTTCCTCAAAGTCCTTCTACTATAACTGGAACAGAAGATGACAATGGGGATATGTGGAATTTTTAAAAAGAATTACAAGGAAAGACATAGACAATTACTGTAGACATGCTAAAAGAAATATTTTTATGCTCTTAGACTCAAAGTTTGATAAAGTACATTTTTCATGTTGTGACAGTTGTGTATTGATTGGAAGTTTCTCCCATTGGAAGTTTTATAGAAAAATGGAATTGATAAACCATTTTTTACAAAATTAATTGCCTCAAAATAAAAGAAAATAAATAAAAAGGGCTGGGGATGTGGCTCAGAGGTTAAGCCATCCCTGGCTTCAATCCCTAGTTAAAAAAAAAAAAAATTTAAAGTCTTAAAACTGTTCTGTTTATGATGATTTAGAAATATTTTGCTCAGCTTTTGAAATTTTTTAAAAATCAAATTTTAATTATAGTAATTTGTATGTAATTATGGTTACTCTTTGGATTTGGATCCTAAATTTAATAACATCATTAAAAATTGTTAAATTTGAAAAACAATAGAGTGCCTGGATCCCAATAGCCAAATGCGGGACCAGAGGTCCGGGCTGACTGATTCGCGCGGCCTGCCCTGCAGCTACAGACGGCAGGGCGCCGCAGAGAAGGGATTAATTAGCAAGCAGGGAGAAAAGTGGCTGCGATTCTGAGCCTGCACTGACCCCCATGCTGAGTACGGGACCCACCAAGGAATTCAGCAAGCAACCACCATCTTGGAGAGCTGAAGTGACCACCACCACTCTCGGACAGATTGCAACAATAAAACAGGAGTGTTACTCAGCTCATCCCCCATACATCGGGGAATTCACATAAAATCTCTCCTAGGCTTTCCGGGGGAGGGAGTATCAGAGCGAGCCTGCATAAAGACTCGGGGAAAACTAGAGACATCTGACCTTCAACTCCCCCTCCCATCGGCAGCCAAAATGAAACCTGTCTAGCCAGCGCTGGGGGAGGGGCTAGCAGGGAAAATCAAAACAATAGAGTGCCGGGGTTCCCAATAGCCACCCTCCACACCCAACAAACAGCAGGCCCAGAGTATGGTTTGAACAGCCAAGAGCCGTCACTTAGGGGAAATCTGGTCTAGCAGGAGAAACCAAGACTAGCAGGAGAAGCCAGGGGTCTAGAGGCAAGGCCCTCACGACTGGGCGGCTGGAAACTGCAGGCCTGTCAGCGACAGTCCACCCACTGTCCACATAACTGGGCGGCTGGAGAGCGCCTACCCGCCGGCTACCGACAGCGCCACTGGGTGGCTAGTGATCGCCCGCCCGCTGGCGACAGGCGGGTCCGCTGCCTGTGCGACTGGGCGGCTGGAGTCCGCCCCCCCGCCGGCGACCGATCACCCGCCCGCTGCCTGCGCGACTGGGCAGCAGGAGATCGCCTGCCTGCCGTGACTGGGAGCTGAAACCAACCAGAGATAGTCCAGTCACACACCCCCAGTGGGAGTCACACCCCGTCAAGGAGCCTGGGGCCCGTCATAGCAGAGAAGTGACGTCATTGGAGCTCGGCCGTCAGAATTCCTTCCCAGTGGAATCCATGTTAGCAGGCATAGTTTACCAACACAAAGGAGAGACAACAGAGATATCCAAAACCAAAACAAATCTATAGAAGAGAGCAGAAACACAGCAATCAAATAGAGCTGGAAAGTAACGTGAACATCATGAGAAAACAAGGGAAAAAAGGAGTACAAACAATGCAGGATAACTTAATTCTTCAGGAGGACCTAGAAGTATCAGAAACAGGGTTAGGGAAAGAACTCAAGGCATACCTAACTCAAGTGGAAAGAAATATTAGAGAAGACATGAGACAGCAAGTCCAAGCAATAAAAGTATATTTTGAAAATGAATTAAACAAACAAATTCAAATGGCAAAGAACGAGCTTTACCAGGAGATAGAGATCTTGAAAAAGAATCAAACAATAATCCTAGAAATTCAGGAAACTATAAACCAAATTAAAAACTCAAATGAGAATATTACAAATAGACTAGATCAAGTAGAAGTCAGAACATCAGATAATGAAGACAAGGTTTATCAACTTGAAAAGAATATAGTCAACACAGAAAAGATGCTTAAATCCCATGAGCAATCTATTCAAGAGATATGGGATGTCATAAAAAAACCAAATTTGAGAGTCATCAGGATAGAAGAAGGCATAGAGACTCAAACCAAAGGAATGGACAGCATACTAAATGAAATAATTCTAGAAAACTTCCCAGAGATGAAAAATGGAATGGATTGCCAAATCCTGGAAGCCTACAGGACCCCAAACATTCAAAACCGTAATAAACCAACTCCAATGCCGGGGGGTGACGAACTACTTCTGTAGATTGATGCAGCAGGAGTGGAAGCCGTTTATTGTAGGATCTGAGCGATATTTATACATTTTACACAGCTTATCTAATTAGCATAAAATAGATACAGCAGTCAACCAATAAGGAATCTCCACACTTAATGGCTCACTTTTGTTACTTCACAAACCACTCCCTCTGGCATTTGGCCAGGCGCCATCCAGACTTGTTTACAGACTCTAACATTTCTCTGGCAAAATACCAGGTGCCATCCTGAATTGTTTACAGACCTTAACACTCCAAGACATATAATTATGAAGATAGCCAACATACAGAACAAGGAGAGAATATTAAAAGCTACGAGAGAAAGGAGGCAGATTACATTCAGGGGTAAACCAATCAGGTTAACAACTGATTTTTCATCACAGACTTTGAAAGCGAGAAGAGCCTGGAACAATGTATTTCAAACGCTGAAAAATAATGGCCTCCAACCAAGAATACTGTATCCAGCAAAATTAAGCTTCAGATTTGACAATGAAATTAAAATCTTTCATGATAAACAAAAGCTAAAAGAATTCGCAGCAAGAAAACCAGCACTGCAAAGCATTTTGAGCAAAATACTACAAGAAGAGGAATTGAACAATTGTGCCCAAAACTAACAGCGGGAGGTATCTCAGTAAAGAGGGAAGAAAAAAAAAAAAAGCAAAACTAGCCAGACTAAAATAAATAAATAAATAAACATGACTGAAAGTACAAATCATATTTCAATTGTAACCTTAAATGTTAATGGCCTAAACTCACCAATCAAGAGACATAGGCTAGTAACCTGGATCAAAGAAACAAATACAACAATATGCTGCCTTCAGGAGACTCATATGATAGAAAAAGACATTCACAGGCTGAAGGTAAAAGGTTGGGAAAAATCTTACCACTCACATGGCCCTCGGAAGCAAGCAGGAGTGGCCATACTCATATCGAATAAAATCAACTTCAAACCTAAGCTAATCAAAAGGGATAAAGAAGGACACTATATACTGTTAAAAGGAACCATCCACCAACAAGACATAACAATTATCAATTTGTATGCACCAAACAATGGAGCCGCAACGTTCATAAAACAAACTCTCCTCAAGTTCAAGAGTCAAATAGACCACAACACAATAATAATGGGTGACTTCAACACACCGCTCTCGCCATTAGACAGATCCTCTAGACAAAAACTGAATAAAGAAACTATAGAACTCAACAGCACAATCAATAAACTAGACTTAACCGACATATATAGAATATATCAACCATCATCAAGTGGATATACATTCTTCTCAGCAGCACATGGATCCTACTCAAAGATAGACCATATATTATGCCATAGGGCAACTCTTAGTAAATATAAAGGCGTGGAGATAATACCATGCACCATATCTGATCATAATGGAATGAAAGTGGAAATCAATGATAAAAGAAGGAAGGAAAAATCCTACATCACATGGAAAATGAACAATATGTTACTGAACGATCAATGGGTTACAGAAGACATAAAGGAGGAGATAAAAAAATTCTTAGAGACAAATGATAATACAGACACAACATACCGGAATCCATGGGACACAATGAAAGCAGTTTTAAGAGGGAAATTCATTTCTTGGAGTTCTTTCCTCAAAAAAAAGAAAAACCAACAAATAAATGAACTCACACTACACCTCAAAAATCTAGAAAAGGAAGAGCAAAACAACAGCAAATGTAGTAGAAGACAAGAAATAATTAAAATTAGAGCAGAAATCAACGAAATTGAAACAAAAAAACCATTGAAAAAATTGATAAAACTAAAAGTTGGTTCTTTGAAAAAATAAACAAGATAGACAGGCCCTTAGCCATGCTAATGAAGAGAAGAAGAGAGAGAACTCAAATTACTAACATACGGAATGAAAAAGGCAATATCACAACAGACACTACAGAAATACAGAAGATAATTAGAAAGTATTTTGAAAGCCTATATTCCAATAAAATAGAAGATAGCGAAGATATTGATAAATTTCTTAAGTCATATGATCTGCCCAGATTGAGTCAGGAAGACACACACAAATTAAACAGACCAATATCAAAGGAAGAAATAGAAGAAGCCATCAAAAGACTACCAACCAAGAAAAGTCCTGGAACAGATGGGTATACAGCGGAGTTTTACAAAACCTTCAAAGAATAATTAATACCAATACTTTTCAAGCTATTTCAAGAAATAGAAAAAGAAGGAGCTCTTCCAAATTCATTCTATGAGGCCAACATCACCCTGATCCCAAAACCAGACAAAGACACTCCAAAGAAAGAAAACTACAGACCAATATCTCTAATGATCTTGGATGCAAAAATTCTCAATAAAATTCTGGCGAATCGAATACAAAAGTATATCAAAAAACTTGTGCACCATGATCAAGTAGGATTCATCCCTGGGATGCAGGGCTGGTTCAATATATGGAAATCAATAAATGCTATTCACCACATCAATAGACTTAAAGACAAGAACCATATGATCATATCGATAGATGCAGAAAAAGCATTTGACAAAGTAAAGCATCCCTTTATGTTCAAAACACTAGCAAAACTAGGGATAACAGAAACTTACCTCAACATTGTAAAAGCTATATATGCTAAACCTCAGGCTAGCATCATCCTAAACGGAGAAAAACTGAAGGCATTCCCGCTAAAATCTGGAACAAGACAGGGATGCCCTCTATCACCACTTCTATTCAATTTAGTTCTTGAAGTACTAGCCAGAGCAATTAGACAGACAAAAGAAATTAAAGGCATAAAAATAGGAAAAGAAGAACTTAAATTATCACTATTTGCGGATGACATGATAATATATTTAACAGACCCAAAAGGGTCTACAAAGAAACTGCTAGAGTTAATAAATGAATTCAGCAAAGTGGCAGGATATAAAATCAACACGCATAAATCAAAGGCATTCCTGTATATCAGCAACAAAACTTCTGAAATGGAAATGAGGAAAACCACCCCATTCACAATATCCTCAAAGAAAATAAGATACTTGGGAATCAACCTAACAAAAGAGGTGAAAGATTTATACAATGAAAACTACAGAACCCTAAAGAGAGAAATAGAAGAAGATCTCAGAAGATGGAAAAATGTACCCTGTTCATGGATAGGCAGAACTAACATCATCAAAATGGCGATATTATCCAAAGTTCTCTACAGGTTTAATGCGATGCCAATCAAAATCCCAACGGCATTTCTTGTGGAAATAGATAAAGCAATCATGAAATTCATATGGAAAAACAAAAGACCCAGAATAGCAAAAGCAATTCTAAGCAGGAAGTGTGAATCTGGAGGTATAGCAATACAAGAGTTAAAACTGTACTACAAAGCAATAGTAACAAAAACAGCATGGTACTGGTACCAAAACAGGCAGGTGGACCAATGGTACAGAATAGAGGACACAAAGACTAATCCACAAAGTTACAACTATCTTATATTTGATAAAGGGGCTAAAAACATGCAATGGAGGAAGGATAGCATCTTCAACAAATGGTGCTGGGAAAATTGGAAATCCATATGCAACAAAATGAAATTGAATTCCTTTCTCTCGCCATGCACAAAAGTTAACTCAAAATGGATCAAGGAGCTAGATATCAAATCAGAGACACTGCGTCTGATAGAAGAAAAAGTTGGCTACGATCTACATACTGTGGGGTCAGGCTCCAAAATCCTTAATAGGACGCCCATAGCACAAGAGTTAATTACAAGAATAAACAAATGGGACTTACTTAAACTAAGAAGTTTTTTCTCAGCAAAATAAACAATAAGAGAGGTAAATAGGGAGCCTACATCCTGGGAACAAATCTTTACTCCTCACACTTCAGATAGAGCCCTAATATCCAGAATATACAAAGAACTCAAAAAATTAAACAATAAGATAACAAATAACCCAATCAACAAATGGGCCAAGGACCTGAACAGACACTTCTCAGAGGAGGACATACAATCAATCAACAAGTACATGAAAAAATGCTCACCATCTCTAGCAGTCAGTGAAATGCAAATCAAAACCACCCTAAGATACCATCTCACTCCAGTAAGATTGGCAGCCATTATGAAGTCAAACAATAAGCGTTGGCGAGGATGTGGGGAAAAGGGTACACTTGTACACTGCTGGTGGGACTGCAAATTGGTGAGGCCAATTTGGAAAGCAGTATGGAGATTCCTGGGAAAGCTGGGAATGGATCCACCATTTGACCCAGCTATCGCCCTTCTCGGTCTATTCCCTGAGGATCTTAAAAGAGCGTACTATAGGGATACTGCCACATCAATGATTATAGCGGCACAATTCACAATAGCTAGACTATGGAACCAACCTAGATGCCCTTCAATAGATGAATGGATAAAAAAAATGTGGCATCTATACACAATGGAATATTATGCAGCACTAAAAAATGACAAAAATCATAGAATTTGCAGGGAAATGGATGGCATTAGAGCAGATTATGCTAAGCGAAGCTAGCCAATCCTTAAAAAACAAATGCCAAATGTCTTCTTTGATATAAAGAGAGCAACTAAGAACAGAACAGGAAGGATGAGCATGAGGAGAAGATTAACATTAAACAAAGACGAGAGGGGGGAGAGAAAGGGAGAGAGAAGGGAAAGCATATGGAAAAAGTAGGAGACCTTCAATGTTACACAATATTATAAGAGGTTGTGAGGGGAAAGGAGTAGGGAAAAAAGGGAGAGAATTAAACAACAGCAGAGGAGGTAGAGAGGGAAGATGGGAGGGGAGGGGAGGGGAGGGGGGATAATAGGGGATAGGAATGGTAGCAGAACACAACAGTCACTAATATGCCATTATGTAAAAATGTGAGTGTGTAACCAATGTGATTCTGCAATTTGTATTTGGGGAAAAAATGGGAATTCATAAATCGAGTCAAATGTATGAGCTCTGTAATGTTTTGAACAATCAATAAAAAAAATTTTTTTTAATTGTTAAATTTTGTTAAAATATTAAAGGTATACTGGATGCCATAGTGCACACCTGTAATCCTAGTGGCTTGGGAGGCTGAGGCAAGAGGATTACAAGTTCAAAGCCAGCCTCAGCAATTTAGTGAGGCCTTAAGCATCTTCATGAGACCTTGTCTCTAAATAAAAAATAAAAACGGCTGGGGATGTTGTTCAGTGGTTAACTGTCCCTGGGTTCAATCCTGGGTTCAAAAATAAAAACAAAAAATAAAAATATTAAAAGTATAAAAATCAAATGTTTAACCACGCATCTATGAATTGCCTCAATTGAAAAAATAAAATTATAAAAGTCGTGGAACTACCTTGGAAAACACAGAAGATAACAGAAACCTGGTCTTACTTAAATAGTAGGTAAAAGATGCAGGGGGTGCTGGGGTTATGGCACAGTGATGGAGTGCTTGCCTAGCATGTGTGAGGCACTGGGTTCGATTCTCAGCACCACATATAAATAAATAAATAAAATAAATTTTAAAAAGATGCCAGGTATGGTAGTACTCAGGAGGCTGATGCAAGAGGATCACAAGATTGAGGCCAGCCTGCTGAATTTACAAAGAACCTGTCTCAAAATAAAAGAATTTTTTAAAAAAGGGTTGGGGATGTGGCTCAGAGGTAAAACACTCCTGGGTAATACATAGTACTGAAATAACAAATAAAGGACTTAAATGAGACTTATGATTCCAATTATATAAGAAATTTAGTGAGGCCTTATCTTCAAATAAAAAATAAAAGGAGTGATGGATATTTGACTCAGTGTTTGAGCACTCCTGGGGATTTGCTCCCCAGTAACATAAAATAAAACTCTGGCCCTATAGAGGTACTTGATTATGTTCATTGAATCCTCCCATCTTCTTTCTCCCACCCCTTTGTTAGGTTAGCAAAAATCTAAATAAACTTTCTAGCTTCACTTGGGTTTGTTTTGTTTTGGTACCAGGGATTTGAACCCAGGCATGTTTAAACACTGAGCCACGTTCCCAGCCCTTTTTCATTTTTTTATTTTGAGACATGGTCTTGCTAAGTTGTTTAGGGCCTCACTAAATTGCTGAGGCTGGTTTCAAACTTGTCATCCTCCTGCTTCAGCCTCCCATGTCACTGGGATTGAAGCAGGCCAGAGACCCCCCCACCTAGAAGACCCTTATCATAATTAAGCAGAACCCCCCACACACTATATTTGTGGCATGTAAATTCCTCTTCTTATCAGAGAGCATTTTGCACAGGATATCAGCTATCAGTAAAAACCTGCATAAGGCACTGTGGTTTGTAGCTTCCTCTCTGTTTATAAATGCCAGGTTTGCAGGAAAAAACTTGTGAAATTCCTGTCTGTCCAGAGGATGAAATGAAATGTGCTTGTCATATGAACCTCTTAGCCCTCCCCTCACTGGGTATAAAGTTCAAAGACTTTTTATACTCATTGTCAGAGGAAGAATTCTTAAGGGAGAACTACCTCTGAATCCTGCAGTCAATAAACTTGCTTCCTGAAAATTCCTCAGATGTCCAGCCTCTTCTGTCCTACTTCATTTGGCCACCCAGATGGTACAGTGGAGGCAAAGATGGCTTTTCTGCCTCTCTTGTCTCCAGATCTGGCTTCCCCAGGACATTGGAGGACAACACTTCTCAGTGCACCACAGGATACTCTGTGCCTGTAGGTGAGGTGACTCACAGGGCACCCCAGAGCTGCTGCCCTGGAGCACAATGGGACCCATCCATAAGGAACAGGAACCAGGACCAGGGAACTTGGAGCACATGCTAGACTGAGCAGGTAGATCAAAGGATCTTTAGACAAAAATGTCCTTTTGTCTAAAGGTAGTAGACATTTAGACAAAAGGTGGTAGCCCACTTGTCTTCCCCATAGATACCTAAGTAGGGAGGAGAGAGGCTTCATCAACCTCTGAGGATCCTGAGTAAGCTTCATAGAAACTGAGCCAAAAAGGACCCAGGGAGTCACCCAAGCAGTTCTGGGTCAGTGACTCCTTTTTTGGTAGTGAAATTTTGGGGATTTGGATGGTATAGAAATTTTGCTCTGATCATGTCTGTGTGAAAGTGTGTGAATGAGACAGAGGGAAGGGTTCCCATGGGAAAGGTTCCCACCCAACACAAGGGCCAAAGCAAATCCGGATTCCCAGTCCACAGTTCTGTGACGCCTCATACAATGTGGCAGAAGTCCGCCAACCAACATCTAGGTGGAAGCTCCAGATCAGGGGTTGATACCAACCTGCAAAGCTAAGAGGACCCTAAGTCCCCACAAGGGAAATGGCTAGAGACAAAGTGAGTCCTGTCCTAAGTGTGCAATACCAATGCAGGGTAGAACATGAGAGGCACACAAAGGAAACTGAGTCTTTTGAAATGTATGTTATAAAACTTTAAGAAAGGTTTTCATGGCAACTATGTGAAATTCACTCCACAAAGTGTTAAGGGAGATTTTAATGTTAACTGTGAGGTAAAGCTCACTCCACAAAGGTTATATACTTTGCAAATTAGAATGGCCAGTCTTGGGGTGGAAGGCCAACAAAAGGACCTTTAGACAAAAGTGTCCTTGGTGAGGTCCTTTTAAATTGTCAGAATTCCTAGGCATCTAGACCAATTTTCTAATACTGATTATTGGAAAGAGATAGTATAGAAATAGCCTCCTTGGTTGAGAGCCTGTCTGGAAGGATAATCCAAGACTATAGTAGCCTCTAAGACCCAATTAATGGAAACTAAACAGAGAAAACCTGACAAAGGAAAGACAGAAAGGAAACAGGTGGAGACAGCAAACTGTCCCCTCAGCCCCCTTATCCCCAGAGGAAACAAACGGTGACCCCTTGACACTGCCTACTCCTTCCTCCTCAATGCTCTCAGTGCCAAAGTCTTCCCCAGAGCCAGACAGTCCTCCACCCTCCAAGACCAAGGCAGAAAATTTGTCCCAAGACCACAACCCAAATGAGAGTTCTCCTGATTCCCCTATGAGAGAAAGGAGACCTGCCTATGATGACCAGGAAGGAAACATCTGAGGGGAAAAAATGTAATTTTGTTTGCCAGCCTTTCACCACCATTGATCTCTTAAACCGAGAACTCATACTCCCTTCTACAAAGAGAAGCCCTGGGCAATGATTGATTTGGTATAATCCATTATCCAAACCCCCCAGTCCAGCTGGGTTGACAGAAAAATGCAGCTGGTGACATGAGTAGCTTTAAAGTGGCTAGAGGGACATGCTCCAGACACACAAGGCAACATCCAGGCCTATGCCAAGGCCCAATGCCCCAACACAGATGCAGGGTAGGACCCCAACAAAGAGTAAGATCTAAAGATAAAGATATATCAAGAGACCCTCAAAGGCAGCCTAAAAGAAGGGGAAAGGAGAGCCCTAAACATGGACAAGCTTTCATAAGTACTCCAAAAGCCCAATGAAAGCCCCAGCCAGTGCTATGAATAACTATGTGAGACCTTCTGACCCTCCCTTCCCTTTGATTCTGAGACACCAAATAACCAGCAAGTAAAACAAGCCCAGAGAGACATTCACCAAGAGCTCCAAAAACTAGAGAACTTTGCTAAAAAGAATGCCAGTGAAGTGATTGAAGTGGCCACCACAGTTTTCATCAACAGAGACCAAGAGGCTCAACGAGAGGCAGGCCAAAATATGAAGAAAAAAAAAAGATGGTCTCCTGTGGCTTCCCTCACTGAAAATCCAGAGGTCACTCAAAGCAGGGGGTGGGGGCAGGGGTGGTCCCACCAGTGCTGGGAGCCATTAGCCAAGTAGGTATGACAATTTCCTTGCCAGCGTACCCCATGTTGCTTAGTGGAAGGACTCGTGGAAATAGGACATTTTGCAGTAACATTGCATGTAAGGTGACCTTGCTCAAGGACCAGGGCGGATCCGGGTTTAGGGCGGTTCCAGGTTTAAGATTATTCCTGCTGGGAATAGGGCGTATCCTGCTGCCTGAGTTCCCCTTGAGTCCTCCCGGGATTCAGAGAGTTTTGGGGAGGCAGAGGAAGTAGATTTGGGCATAGAACGTGGATTTCCCCAGAACATGTTTGGAGAAGGCCGGTGTGAGTTCGGGAATAAAGAATTGCTTGAATCTACAAAGCTGTGAGTGGCTCGTGATTTTGTGTGCCCAGCCAGACTGCGGCATTTGGTGGCTTGTACGCAGAACGCCTGAAGCTTTGGGGTAAGTGAAATTGCTCGCCCCTGAGGGAAGGCGAGAGAATGGGTGACCATTTCAAAAAACAATGTGTTCTTCTTTTGATTTATTTTGTTTTTGTTTCAAGCTGCCTATCCCTAGAAATTTCTCAGGCAAACTGGAAAAAATGGTTGACTAAAGGTGTGAAGTTTGTCGGCCCTGAGGAAGAGAAAATTGATACAACGATTTTTTATTCCGTTTTTGTTTCATTCAGTTTTGGTTTTGTTTTGTGTTATCTTATTGGGTTGCGTTATCTTTGTAGTAGATTAGAAATTAGTAAAAAACAAACTGAAAAGATGTTAAGTAAATTGTTAGAGGTTCAGACCATGGAGAAAGACATTTTAGATCAAGCAAAAGAGAAGGTCTCTCGAGCCAGACAGACAGAGGAAGAAAATTTAAAGGAAAAGGGGTTGTTAGGAAAAAGGCCACAACAGGTAACTCACCTACATTGGGATTAAATCCTCCCTATTGCACTGTTAACGATTAGATCCACTTCCATTAAGATGAAAGGATTCTCTCCCTATGAGCTAATGTATGGAGGCCTCTCCCACTAATCAGGGGATTACAGGGAGATTTAAGGAAATTAACATTGAGATAACAACTTCAGGCCTTAGGAAAACCCTTACAGACTCTCAACTAATGGGTTGCCAGTAACTTTGACCACAGTTGCCCACTCCTTCAAGCTCGGAGATTCAGTCTGGGTCAAAGAATGGAATATTCAACCTTTGAAATCTCTTTGGAAGGGCCCTTTCACTGTTATTTTATCCAACCCAACTGCAGTAAAGGTAACAGAGATAGGTCCCTAGATTCATTATACTGGACCCAAGCCCACAGCCATGGACTAGGAGTACACTCCAGACCCTGCTGTACTCCTTAAGGTGACCATCCAGAGGAAGGAAACTCTGGAGAACCTCAAGGATCAGAAGGCCAACAGCTCTGCTTCAGTCACTCAGAGGCTGGCTGTGAGAAACTGATGTGACTCCATTTTTGAGAAACCAGCCTCTACCTCAGAGCAAAGCCTGTCCAAGGGTGGGGTGGGTGTGTGGCGGGGTGACCCTTGTCCTTGGAAAAACCCACAGAGCGTTCCTAGGAACATAGCCACCCTGCTGAGTTGTTTGTCTACAAATAACAGAAGAGATCTGCAGCACCAGGTGTCAGTTACTAGGTGAGGACCCATAGCAACCCCCTAACAACCCCCTAGCAACCACCAATCAGCATGACACAGGGAAAATACCTGGGATGCCAGATGAGGGGGGGCCTCCCCCCGCCAGTAGTCTCTCAGTAATTCATAACATGTTAGGAAACCATATAGTTTAGCACTTACACCCCTCGGGGCTTAAACCAATCAGTTCAAACGAATCCCCCTCTTGTACTAACCAATCACTTCTACCCAAATTGTTCCCACCAGTGAATGTGCTAATCAATGTTAAGAGTTGTTTGATTTTCCTGCGGTGTGGAATGATTTGCTGTGTGATATTGTGACACATAGAGTATCCCCCCAAAAATGTATAAAATCTCACTGAAAAAAGAATCAGGACTCACTCCTTGGGACTACTGCGTCGGAAACGGTTGTGAGTCCAGACTTGAGTTTGCAATAAAGACTCTTATGTGATTGCATCGGATTCAGCTCCTGGAGGTCTACTGGGGTCCCACGAATCTGGCCTTACAGGGCCAAGGAAAAAAGGGCCCATTAGAAACTTAATCTAGGACGTCAAGAAACTTGGGGTGAAGATGACTGGCCACCCCAGAGGATTATTGCTACTTATGGTCCTGCTACCTGGACACAAGATGACAGTTGAGGCTATAGAACTCCTATTTACATGCTAAACAGGATTATTCACTTACAAACTGTACTGGAAATTATTACTAATCAAACTGCCACAACCTTTGATCTCCTAGCCACATAACAGACCCAGATGTGTGTGGCTATCTATCGAAACCACATGACATTAGATTACCTACTGGCTAAAAAGAGTTGTTTGATTTTTCTGCGGTGTAGAATGATTTGCTGTGTGATGTTGTGACACACAGAGTATCCCAAAAACAATGTATAAAATCTCACTGAACAAAGGACTGGGACTCACTTCTCAGGACCGCTGCTTCGGAAACCAATCAGTTCAAATCAGGGGGCTAAAAAAAAAAGGGAGGGGGGTGGATAGTAAAAAGTTCAACAATTCAGACTGTCACATTTCAAATAGATAATGAACAGGCAGTTAAAGACATAGCAATCAATATCAGAAAATTAGCACATGGGCCAGTTCAAATCTTGAAGTGCATTAAAGCTTGGTATCCAATCTTACTGTTTGGAGGATGGTTTTCAACTGTTGGTGAATTTAAAAGCTTAATTGGCATGGTAGGTATTCTGCTCTTGACCTGTCAATTGCTCCCATATTTGGCTCCCCTTTACATTAGAAATATTGGGTCTACTATAGAAGCAGCTGTTGAAAAAAAGACAACAACTAAGATTATGACATTAATATAAAGCTTTAAGCCAAGAGGAGGATGATAATGATTTAAATAAATAATGATTATCAAAGGGGGAAATGAAGCAGACCAAAGACCCCCTACCCAGAAGACCCCTTACTATAATTGAGCAGAAAGGCCCCTACCATATTTGTGGCATGAAAGTTCCTCTTATCAGAGAGCTTTTTGCACAGGACTTCAGCTATCAGTAAAAATCTGCAGAAGGCAGATTTGTAACTTTCTCTTTGTTTATAAATGCCAGATTTGCAGGAAAAACTTGTGAAATCCCTGTCTAGAGAATGGAATGAAATGAACTTGTCATATGAACTCATCCCCTCACCCCGCCCCCTGCCCGCAAAGTTCAAAGAATTTCTATACTCATTGTTCAGAGGAAGAATTCCTAGCAGGACCCACTTCTGAACCCTGCAGTCAAGAAGTCAAGAAACCTGACTCCTGAAAATTCCTCAGGTGTCCAGCCTCTTCTGTCCTACTTTAGGATTATAGGTGTGTGCCATAAATGCCTAGCTTCACTTTTTTTTTTTTTTTTTTTTTTTTTTTTTTTTTTGTGGTTGTGGGGATTGAACCCATGGACTTATTTATGCGAGGCAAGCACTCTACCAACTGAGCTATATCCCCAACCCCTTCACTTGTTCTTTCTTTTCTTTATTTATTTTTGGTAGTTGTAGATGGACAGAATGCCTTTATTTTGTTTATTTTTATGTGATGCTGAGGATCGAACCCAGTGCCTCATGCATGCTAGGTAATCATTCTACCACTGAGCTACATACAGCCCTAGCCCCTTCACTTGTTCTTAAATGACTTCAAATCCCTAATTTGGGAGGTCACACAACTGGATAATACATAGCCCTTTCACTAGCTTTGCTGTAGGTAATATCTCTAACATGTGGACTATGGTGGTAACAGTAGCTTCAGGGATCTGAAGGCCACACTGATTCTTCATTTGGGCCTAACATGTCTGATGGGCAATTGGAACAGGATGAAAACACTTGGCATTTCTGTCTTCAAAGTGTGCCTCTCTCCTTCATTGCCTTAACTTTTGGGTCAGATTCTACTCAACTCTGCATGCAGATAAGAGATGAGCATTTAAGAGATGTTTTGTCCAAAACTATTATACAGGGCTAACTTGACCTGGACTTGCCAAGTCTTTCAGTCCCCTAACCCCATCCTTCAGGGCTAAAGATACCTTCCAGCTGCCATGACCTGAAACACTAGACCATGAAAGTGGTGAAAAGAGATTGTTACCAAAAGCTCAGTCCTTGTCCCCAATGTCAGTCCAATAATGAGGACGTGGCTTTTGCTAGTTAAGGAGAAACACAGGAAACTGTCTGGTCCCAGAGGCTATAATTCTGCCCATCAGGGGGACAGGGAGCTTTTAAAGAGGTGATTCAAAGGCTACATTCCATGTGTTCTCTGTCCAGAGTTATAATTCACTTCTTGTTAATTTGGGAGACAGCAATTTCTGTGCCATTCCCAAAGCCTGAATTACTTCATTCCTGTGTTAGGTATATGTTCAAAGACAGATAACTCTTCCTAGAATGGGAAAGAAAGGTAATCCTGTTTACTCTGAGATTAGGGAGGGAGGAGATAGGGAGGAGCGGAGAGGAAGAGATGAAACATGTCCATTTTAAAAATAAATCACAGTTGGAGCTGGAGTTGTAGCTCAGTGGTAGAGCGCTTACCTAGCACATGTGAGGCACTGGATTCTATCGTCAACACTATATAAAAATAAATAAAGGAATTGTGTCCATATACAAGTTTTAAAAACTTTTTTTTAAAAAAGTTACAGTGGCAGAACAGCAAGAGCTATATTCAAAGCATAAAGTAGACCACTGTTACAAGGCGGCACTCAAGTTCCCAGATGCTCTCCACCTAGTTTCAAAAAACACATGAATATTCCTCCCTTTTATTATTAGCCTATCCTCCCCCCCTCCCCATTATTCCTGTCATATACCTGTAACCCTTCAACCCCCCTGGAGTTGTGAAGCTGATTTGTAAACAGAGTTCCCTCCTCACCATTCTTTGGCTACTGAATAAAGCCTCTCTTGAGTCTCCAAACCTGGGTAACTCCCAAACTTTATGCTAGTCCTTAAAATTTCTTCTTCCCAAAAGCAAGGCAAAGGAGACTAATTAATTAAATTGAACTTTTTTGTTTTCTGGTGACAATGTATAAGATGAAATCTGGTTTGATTTTTTTTGTTTGTTTTGCTTTCAAGTTCAAGAATTGTACTTGGATTTGTCTTAAGAGCTCCATGTTGTATACAAAAATATAGTGGCAATTCTCTGTTCCCAATAGGATAGAAAGCCCATGCTTTTCAGCCCGGGCTCAGAAAATTTCCTGGAGCCTATTAACTCAGGACTGGATGTAAACAAACAAGAAGAGACAAATACTCTTAGTTATAAGTCCTCTCCCTTCTTCTTCACTTTCATCTTTCATCTACCATTCACTGGGCAGAAGTAGAGGTAAATTGGAGGTAATTTCTTTCCCCAAGCAAAGAAGCCACTTTTTTCTTCTGTGAATTACATATTTGATTGTGTTCCTGGCTGGATTTCAAAGTCCACGCAATTCTCTGGTGCCTGAGCCCTCCACGGCCTGACCACCAGGATGCTTGTTTTCTAGGGTAGTTTGGAAATTGTGGGTGACGGAGATTACTGGGTCTTCTGTGGTCCACAGAGACAGACCGACACCGACCGCCGCAGTCTCCCCCAACCGGCCTCTCGGGGTTCCAGGGAGGCACACCTGCCAGCGCACCTGGGCTGATGGCGCCCAGATTAAGGCGCCCTCGCGCGGGAGGACCGGTCCTGCCTAACTCCAGCAGGACGCGGAGGCAGAGAGCTTCGAGGCGCAGGACGGCCACCAGAGGGCGAGCGAGCGCAAGTGCTCGCGCGATGGCGGCTCCCCACCGGGAAGGGAAGGTGGTCCAATGCCGAGAAGAGGAAGCTGAGGCCAGGGAGTCCACAGAGCGGGCAGGGCGAGGAGGACCCGCCCCTTCCTGGACCTGCCGGCCACGGCGTCCTGCGCTCTCGCCTTTCCATTCCCAACAGCCCGAGGGCCACGCCAACCCGTGCTCGTGGGGTGACCGCGGTACCCAGGCGGGGACGAGGTCGCTCTCAGCGGCGCGCCCACCTCGCGGCCCCACTCCCGCTACGTGCCGGTAGCGCGCGAGGGAACGCCGACCAGGTCTTCAAGGAGTAACTGCCAGAGAGCCGAGGTCCGGGACAGCCCGCACCTCACAGCCCGCCGCGGCGGCGCAATGGCTGGAGGGGCTGCGGAAGCCGCGGAACAGCGGAGGCGCCCGGCGCTGCAAGCCCCGCCCCTCGGCCGGCGCCCTGACAACGCGAGCGGGCCGGGCCGCGCCGCCTGCTCCCCGCCCCCGGCGGCCCGCACCAGGCGGGGCCGGGCCAGAGCGCCGCCGCCGCTGCTGGAGCAGCCACTGTTCTGCAGAGTGGGGCCCGGGGCTGGGGCCGGGGCCCACCCTCCCACTTTCTCCCGCCATGAGCCAGGGAAGTCCGGGGGATTGGGCCCCCCTGGATCCCACCCCCGGACCCCCAGCGCCCCCCAACCCCTTCGTGCACGAATTACATCTCTCGCGCCTCCAGAGGGTTAAGGTAAGGTGTGGGCAGGGGGCATCGGGAGGACTCGCGGAGATGGGCAAATGTGGAGATGCGAAAATGGGCCGTGTAGAGCCATGGAGAGGATGGGCACGGGAATCCAAGAAGGACCCGGCTGAGAGGGTTGTGGAGCTGGAGCCGGGAGGTGTGCACGTGGGGGTGGCCGGGGGTGGGCGAGGAGCCCTGGTCAGGACGCGGGCTTGAGCGATAGACAAGCTTGAAGGTGTGGAAGAATTGAGTAGGTGAGGATGGAGCACTGCAGGGGACCCAGGGGTAGGAGAGATGGAGGACACTCGGGAATGCGGATTACATCCTGCGGAGGCTGGCGAGCTAGGATGGAGTTGGAGGCTCTGGGGGCCGGGGTTGCTGAGTGATTCCCTGGGGCTCTGACTTAGAACACGTACCTGAGCCCAGAGATTGCGTCCCTGTGCCCTTCCAACACCCCCTCTTTCTGCCCTCCCCCCCCCCCCCGCACTGCAGCACCTCTCGGTGGGGGCAGGGAAGCTGGAAAGGGGGTTGGCTACAGGAAGTGGAGGGCCGCACCAGCCTGGGGGATTAGGGAGATGGTGTCGGAAGGAAGTGTCCAAGGTTTCTTCTGTCATCACCTCCCCAGGCAAACTCTCTAGCTAGGTTTGTTTACCTGCTGTCTCCCCAGGGCAGCCTATTGGAATCGCTCTTGGCTCCTAGCAACCCTTGTCTCGCAGAGTAGGGCCAAACCTTTTCTTCCCCCCTCCCCCAATAATAAAGATTTGCTCTTGGGTAGTACTAAAGACTGACCTGAGGTCTGAAAAGTGGACCTCTCAGTCCACTCTGCATCCCAGGCTCAAAGTGGAAAGAGCTCTGCACCTGGTTTCTGTTTGACATAGGAACTATTTGTGGAAAGGGATGTGGGCGAGGAGGACCTGTCTTTAGCCTACATCAAGCACAGTGCTGGGCACTTTCACATGCAATTTCTCATTAATTTCTCTTAATAGCCTTTCCAAATGCTAGGTGTGTTTTATGACATTCACCTTTATAGGTGGAGTGGGAACCAGGAGAGAGAGAATGAGGCTCCTGGTGCTAATAATTTTTGATCCTCTTGTTCTCACTGATATCTTCATCCCACTGGGAACCTAGTCTCCTCTCCTCTTCCCACACAGCCAGTCACCTGCAAAGGATGATGGCTGCTTGCTCCTGGGTCCATCCTCCCGGGAGAGGGAATGCCATGAAGAAACCATCTCCCAGCTCTAAATGACATTCTCTCCCACCCTTTGCAGTTCTGCCTCCTGGGGGCACTGCTGGCCCCCATCCGAGTGCTTCTGGCCTTTATTGTCCTCTTTCTCCTCTGGCCTTTTGCTTGGCTTCAAGTAGCAGGTCTTACTGAGGAGCAGCTTCAAGAGCCAATTACAGGATGGAGGAAGTAAGTAGGGAATCAGCCCCAGAAACCCTACTTCTCTTCCCTGTTATCCATTCTGCCCCCTCTTGGAAAAGGAGAAGGAGGCTTCTGAAATTATTTTGTTCAACCTGGGTAGGTGAGATTAGTCAGTCAAGTCCAGACCCGGTACCCAGGACCTCACCTCTAAGTGATGTGTCCTGACGTGTCCCAGAGGGCCTAGAGATGTCAGCCCCAGGGCCAAAGTAGTTGAGGGAAGAAAGGAGGGGTACCCAAACTCCAGGGAGTGGGTGAAGGTCAAGCTGTTGCTCCCACTGATACCCAGCATTGCCCTGGCAGGACTGTGTGCCACAACGGGGTACTGGGCCTGAGCCGCCTGCTGTTTTTCCTGCTGGGCTTCCTCCGGATTCGGGTTCGAGGCCAGAGGGCCTCTCGCCTCCAAGCCCCTGTCCTTGTTGCTGCCCCCCATTCCACTTTCTTTGACCCCATTGTTCTGCTGCCTTGTGACCTGCCTAAGGTTGTGTCCCGAGCTGAAAACCTTTCGGTGCCTGTCATTGGAGGTGAGAAAGTGCAACATAGTGAAGGGTGGGGCATGATAACTCTGGGCTCTGGTAGAGAGGTAGAAGTTGGAAGGGATTTTGACTTCTGGCAAATGAAATGTAAATCAACATCATTTGTCACTGGGTGTCTTAAGACACTGAGGGCTGGGGCATTGAGAATGTGTTGGAGGGAGTGCTGATCACTTCTTTGAAAGGACAAGGTCCAATAAAGGAATTGTGCCCAGAGCAATGAGATAACTAAGGAACATCTCATACTGTGAGCAAATGGAGGCTGCAGGTGTTATTGCCCTGGGGAAGGGACCAAAAGATTTCTCCTGATATCCTTTGCCACCCTCAGCCCTTCTTCGATTCAATCAAGCCATCCTAGTTTCCCGGCATGACCCAGCTTCTCGCCGTAGAGTGGTGGAGGAGGTCCGAAGGCGGGCCACCTCAGGAGGCAAGTGGCCCCAGGTGGGTAAGGGTCTTGAGACCCTCTCCTCCATTTCTCTGTGCTCCTGAAGAGGCTTTCCTTTCTTCCCCACCTCATTCTGCTCTTTTTCCCCCCAGGTGCTATTCTTTCCCGAAGGCACCTGTTCTAACAAGAAGGCTTTGCTTAAGTTCAAGCCAGGTGAATAAAATGATGGTGGGTGGTAAAGCAGTGGGGAAAATGAGCCCCAGTTTAGGGGAGGAATAACCTGCAAAGCAGAAGGATGGGGAGTGTTGGGGAAAAGGGAGACAGGGATCTGCTTAGCTAATGATGACAAGTTGAGGAGTCAGAAAATTGAAAACGAAGGGAGAAGGCCAGATCTCATTTGGGAACTGGTCCCAGATCCCAACACCTCATGCTGTCTCATGCACTAACCTCTGCCCCTGGGGTGGGGGTGGAAATGGGATTTAGGAGCTTTCATCGCAGGGGTGCCTGTGCAGCCTGTCCTCATCCGCTACCCCAACAGTCTGGTGAGTCTTAGTCCAAGGAAGGGTGGAAGGGGGAGCATGAATCCACCCTAATGGGAATAAGTGAAAAACATTGGGGCCATGTGGGGAGGTGTATCTGGGGATGGGGCTGGAGGCAGAGTTAGGGCCAAGTCAAAGAAGATTGGCTGGTTCTAGGAAAGAAAGTAATGTTCTGCTCCCACCTCTACTTCTCCCATAGGACACAACCAGCTGGGCGTGGAGGGGGCCTGGAGTGTGAGTTGTATTCCTGGGGTGAGGGTGGGGAGCCGGTTCTGTATTCCTGGGCCATCTACTCTCGAGACAAGGTGAATGGCCCTTTTCATTCTAAGACTGGGAGAGCAAGAGGATAAGAGACCTGTTTCCCTGTTTCCCTCTAACCTTTCAGTATCATCTGGCTGTGCTTTCACCTGTCCCACCTATATCAGTCCTACTGTGATTATAGCCCCTCACTTTCCTATGTTTCTAAGTGATCTTCCTCCTTAGTTGTCCCCTAGGACACCACCACCAGCCTGCTTCTTGCCTTTTTCCTCTGTTACCCAAACTTCCTCTTGCCCACAGTTCTTCCTCTGGCACACCCCTGAAACTCTTCTGTCTTTCCCAGCTACCTTCCTGGACCTTTTCATGGTCTCTCAACTGCACATTGACCCAGCTGACTGTGTGGCTAGGGGTTTATTCTTATTTATATCCTTGGGTAGAACTTTCCCTTTCTCAAGGTGAGGAGCATCCCATAGTTGGAGATATGTGAACATGGTGGTCTCTCTTCTCCTAGACTCAAAGTTCTCTGGCTCACAGCCTCTCAGCCCTGCAGCATTGTGGATGTGGAGGTATGAACCCAGTGGGTGGAGTGGGAGAAAGGGCATCATGGACTCTTAAAGCCATAGGAAAAGAGTAGGAATGGTCACCCCTCCTTTTGAGGTCCTGCTAAGAATTGTGCATATCTGTTTTAGTTCCTCCCTGTGTATCAGCCCAGCCTTGAGGAGAGCAAGGACCCCACCCTCTACGCCAACAATGTCCAGAAGGTCATGGCGCAGTGAGTGTTCCACAAAGTATTTCCTGGAGTAGATACACAGCAAAAAGGAACCTCAGGGAGGGGGAGAATGGGGGAGGTCTTGAGGCAAAGATTAGGGGCCTGGCAGTGGGAAGGGCTATTGAATAGCTGAGGCTGAGAAGGGAAAAGATAAAGGAGCCTGACCCCTCCCAGGTCAGCAGGCCAGAGTCAATAATGAGCCCTCAGAATTTCTTTGCTTCCTCTTTCCCTCTCCACTCATCCCTCTTCATCCCATAGGGCCTTGGGCATTCCAGCCACTGAATGTGAGTTTGTAGGGAGCTTGCCTGTGATTGTGGTGGGCCGGTTGAAGGTGGCATTGGAGCCACAGCTCTGGGAACTGGGAAAGGTGCTTCGGAAAGCAGGGTAAGTGATCTTGAAGATGAAGGTACAAGCATTGTCATAAACAGAGAAAGAGAAAATAAAAAGAAAAGGGAGAAGTAGGAGAGAGAAAGGAAAGTCTTAAGGAAAAAAGTGGGATGCTAAAGGAGCTTCTTAAGTAAAAGGATTAATAGAAACTGGGGGAGGAAAAACAGGATACCTACTAACAGGTGAAGAAAGTAAGGACTTTCAAGGGAGTGGGTCAGTTCCCTGGATTCAATTCCCTGTGCCAGAGGAGAAAAAAAGTCCAGCAGCTAAATCTATGTTGGAGGAATGTGTGGGGCTGGGCCAGGGTGCTACTGAATGGTATATAGGTATATCCTGGATCCAGCTCTGCCTTCAACTCTGTTGTAGGCTGTCCCCGGGCTGTGTGGACACTGGGGCAGAGCCAAGCCGGAGTCGAATGATTGGCCAGGAGGAGTTTGCCAGGCAGCTACAGCTTTCAGACCCTCAGACGGTGGCTGGTGCCTTCAGCTACTTCCAGCAGGTAAAGGAGCTACAATGCAAAGGGCAGAGGCCAGGGCTTGCTCTCCAGGCTGACATACTCACGCATTAGAGGTGATGTCCTACTGGCCTATGTCAGTAGGATGCCCAGCTGAGTCTCCATTGGGTATTCTGACCGCCTTTGACAGATGATTATCTTCGGAGATCCATTGGAAGATTTTTTTTTTTTTTTTTTTTTTTTTTTTTTTTTTTTTTTGTGAGTATCCATTGCATGGAAGAGCAGTGGTTTGTTTTGTTATAGGTACTAAGGATTGAACCCAGGGGCACTTAACCACTGAGCCATATCCCTCAGCACTTTTTATTTTCTATTTTGAGATGGTCTCTCTAAATTACTTAGGCCTCACTAAGTTGCTGAGATAGGCCTCAAAGTTGTAATCCTCTTGTGCCTCAGCCTCCCGACTGGGATTATAGGCATGTTCACCATGCCCTGCATAAGATCAGTGTTGTAATTATTGTCAGGAGGAACAAGTGGGAAAATAAACCATAACTGAGGTCCATCAATTTCTGAAGCTACTTTAGAGATTGGCAGAGATGGGGGCATCATATGACTGTATGGGGCACTGAGTGAGGATCTTCACACCACTGATAGGTTAGACAGTGGAGAATTTGAGATCCCAGGAGTATTTTCAATTCTGGGGCAGATTTTTTCTAATAGCCTGTGACTTCTTTATGAGACTCTGGAATAGTCTCAAGAATCTTGGCAAACCGTGTATTTCCTTGGTATACAACTAGGTTTCCCTGTCAAGTTATAATTTTAAAAGATTATTAATGTTTATGAACAACAGTAGCCCCAAGTAGCTCTTTTTTTTATTTAAGACACAGACTATGGCTCTTAACATTCTCTGAAGGGACAGAGTGATCAAGTTTGTAGATTCCTTAGATTGAAGCACTGTGTGTTCCTGAAAGGAGGTACCTATGTGGTTCCCCTATACAGCTTGAATAGCAGGCATCCTGCTTGGGTTTTGTTTTTTTTTTTTTTGTGAGAAATTAGGCCAGTGGTCCCCTTTCAATCTGTGGGACTAGTTCTCCCACATAGGCTGAGTCAGAGGAGAGAACCAGTTTGTCCAGCTTGGGGGCCAGGAGTGCCTTCTTGGTATGTCAGATACTTGATGGTAAGTAACTTTGGCATTCCTGAGGGATTCCCTAACATTCCTAGGAGATCTCTTTGTGAGATCTTTGTCACCAAGTGACTTGAGATAGTTCCTTCAGGTCACAATCTTTCTTAATCTTTCAGGGATCCTGCAGAATTTAGAGCTCACAGGCATCACAACCATGCCTGCTTAGGAAAGGGAGGAGCCCAAATCCAGAGAGCAGGAGGGAGGGTGCCCTGCTTCACCCTGGTTTCTCTTTGCAGGATGCCAAGGGTTTGGTGGATTTCCGAGATGTGGCACTTGCACTAGCAGCTCTGGATGGGGGCAGGAACCTGGAGGAGCTGACTCGCCTAGCCTTTGAGGTACCTGGGAAGTGAGGGGCACTTGTGGCTATGCTCATCCCATATCAGGAGACTGGTGTTGTGCAGAATTCCCAATAATTTCTAGATGGTAGGCACTTGGTGTCATACCACATGCCACACTTCTGAAAGCTACAGAGCCCTGGTGTCTCTGTTGAGGTCTAGCTGGGAACCACAAGAGGGCAGAAGCTATAAAATTTACAGTTCTGCAGAAAGATCTGTAAAGGTCAGAGGGAGACTATGCAAAGTGCTTTCTGAAGAGGAGTGTATCAGGCTGACCTGTGGAGCAAGATGAGTCCGTGGCTTGGGGACACAGCTTGACTTGCATCCCTTTCTTTCCCAAGCTCTTTGCCGAAGAGCAGGCAGAGGGGCCTGGCCGCCTGCTGTACAGAGACGGTTTCAGTACCATACTGCACCTGCTACTGGGTTCACCTCGCCCTGCTGCCACAACTTTGCATGCTGAACTGTGCCAGGAGGCACCCAGCCAGGGCCTCTCCCTCTGTGAGTCACTGCCTTCTCAGTCTGCTCGGGCACTCAGGCACCAACAGTACCAAGGACTTGGAGAAGGAAGCATGGGTTGAGAGGGAACAAGGGTTAGTGGCTGGTTTGGAGGATAAATCCTCTGTCTTGAGAGCTGAGGTTGGGAGGAATGGGCTGAAAGGGAAGAGCAGACAAAAACCTGGATTTGAGAAGTTAAACAGAGATAAGAGGGGCAGGACCTCTTGGTTCTGAGTAGATTACAGGGGCGTCTTCTTCTCATTCTTGGGTCTTGACTTTTTCCCATCTCACTCTTGTTTGTCCAGGTCAGTTCCAGAACTTCTCCCTCCATGACCCACTCTATGGGAAGCTCTTCAGCACCTACTTGCGCCCCCCACTCACCCCTCGAGGCACCTCCCAAATACCAAATGCCACCTCCCCAGGTAGCCCCAATGCTCTGGCCAATGGGACCATGCAAGCACCCAAGCAGAAGGATGATTGAGCGCCTCAGTCACCCACCCTTTCTTCCTCAGCTCAAATCCAGCCCCGCAGACTCAGGGCAGCGCCAGGGACCTACCCTATGCCTCAACCCCATCTCTGCTCCTGTTTGATTTTGGTTGTTGTTGTTTTTTTAAGTTGATTTTAATTTTTTGTTTGGTTGGGTTTTTTTGTAAGAAACTATTTTATATATAAATATAAATATATATCTATTAAAAAAAAGTGAAGCTCAGTCACATGGATGACATCATTAGTTGGGAAGGAAAAGAATGAATGGTTACAGGATGCCCATTGGAAGACCCAGAAGGTTCCAAAGGTTAGTCCTCTTAGCCATAGCTGGAGGAGTATTCTCACTCCCAGACAGGGCTCTTTCCTGTACAGAAATTATACAAAGAAATCTCATACCCTCCCTTTCTGTTATCACCTCCTAAATATGTACATTTTAATGGACTAGTTCATGAACCTCTTTTCAGCCCATTCCCTTTTGTTCTGTCCTCATTAAAGATTAAAATAGCTCACTACCATTCCATATTTAATAATCCTACTGAGACTTGATTCCATCGCCCATAGTGGGAGCAGAGAGCTATGTCAGTAAGGAAGCAGCCTCCCAGTTACAGGGCAGACCAACCACGTGGGTCAGTTTCCCTGCCAGAGGATGAGCTGAGGACACATGAGTCCTTTCTGTTCAGCATCTTTTCAAGGAAGAAAAGAAGGCCCCTAGAAACAAATAAGGAAAACTAATTAGATTTAAGAAATTAGATCTCTGTCCCAGAGATATTAATATATAAAAAAGCAAAGGAAAGGTAAGTAACAGTAGGATATCCAGAAAAGCCCTCTTGATGCCAAGTCCAGGCTTGTGTAGATGGAATGAATAAAGTGATCTGATCATGCAAAAACTCTTGTTTTGGGCCCCTATCACAACCTAAATATCTGTTGCCAAGAGGAAGCAGGGGGCCAAGTTAAGGTGAGAGGCAGGGTCAAGTACCTAGATCCAGACTGTGGAACTACCCCTACCTACTTTCACAACATCTTGCCCTATCTAGCAGCAAAGGTGTTCATGTAGAAGAAGGGCACATTGAGAGCATTCTCCAACAAAAGAAACCTTTATTTTATTCCATACAACAACTTCCAAAGGTTCTTCCAACTATGGAACCACCTGCAACCTGGTCAATCTGACCTCCCGCCTCCCTCACCAACCACTTTTGCAGAACATAACAGCATTGGGCTGAGGCTGATTCTCCACTGAGCAGCAGCAGTGAAATCTACTCTGGGCACCCACCTCTGGGACTGGCAGATGGGTCAGGATGGTCCCTCTGCTTCCTACTGGCTACGACGTCGTTTCTTTCTTCTGCCTGTGACAAAACTGTCACGCCGCCTTTTACGAGGCTGTGAGGGTCGCACAGCTCCCAGAGCCAGGGGTTTCTCCCCAGGGACCCCAAGTTGAGTTCCTGATTGGGGTCTCTCTTCAGCAGCAGCTGGACCTCCAACTACAGCCCGCTTCCCAGACTTGACAGGATATGGAGCTTGGCTAAGGCCTCTTTCCTCAGTGGAGGGGTAGGATGCTCTTTGGATGGACCGACTTCCTGAGGCTTGGCAAGGACTGAGGGGAGGCCCTCTCGGAGACAGGCTAAGTTTTGAGGCCAAGAGGTAGGCAAAGTTAGAGAGCCCCTCATCTTCCTCATCTTCCTCATCTTCCCCCTCCTCCTTTTCCCCTCCTTTTATCACATCTGAGGTGTATGTTTTACTCATAGGAGAGGTTTCTCTCAAGACTAAAGCATCCCTGGTTCCCCATCTAGGGGAAGAGCTCTGAAGGCCCTGGTGAGGAGATGTTGATTTGGAGGCCCTCAGTGTCAAGGTGTCTTGATTGCTTTGTAAAGGAACAAGGTCATTCAGCTTAGACAAACCCTTGTCTTCCCTGCCCACTCCTTGAGGATCATCAGAAGTAAAATTTGTAGGACAGGTATCCTTGCTGACCCCTAGTTGGAGGCTACAGTTATCTCTAACATCTAGTATGTTTTCATGTTCTGTGGTTTCCAACAGAGGAGAAAAGAGATTGCCTCTGCTCCCTGCCTCTTGGCTGCCCTCTGGGAAGGAGGAAACATCCTGGGTCCCTAGAATAATGGGATTGCCTTGACGTGCAGGCATCAGGGTTTCTTTGGAAGACCCCAGTGTGGAGGTACCAACTCTGCTTTCCAGCAGTGGAGAACAACCTTCAGCCCAGAGATCACTGTCCTGTATGGTCTCAGGGATCTGTTCTCTATTGGGTCCCAAGACTGGGCTGTTGGCCCTCAGAGGTACTGACAAGCTGCAGTAGTTTCTCTTTTCTAGGGCAGTTGTGGCATCTGTCTCTCCACAGGGAACCACACTGCTCCCCACATCCCTAGGCACCGTGGTTTCTCCAGAACCCAGAGAAATGCTGTTCCTGGAGCCCATTTCCTGATGCTCAGTTATACATTCCCCATCTTTGTAGCTCTCTATGACTTCTTCAATTTGTAAGGGCAACTCCAAGCCTACGGCATCCATCTCACTGCTCAGCCACAGTCCTGGGCTAAGAGAGGTCCTGTCCCTGTCCCCAGCTGCTCCAGGGGAAGGTTTTTGATCACTGTTTTGAACCATGGGAGGACCTCTGTCATCTCTGCATATGGTTCCTGAGGAGCCTGCTGAAAGCTCTTTCCCTTGAGGAAGCACTTCAAGTTTCCCCATCTGTTGTACTGTCTGCAGCCCCAGATCCTGCTTTTCTAACCCTTGTCCTTGTGGAGGAGCTGGCTTTTCAAGCTCAACATCCAAACTAGGAGCTTTCTTGGGCTGGGGGCCTTCCTGCCAGCAAAGGGGCAAAGCCTCTGAAGTCCTGTCAGCTGCCAAGCAGTGCCCAGGAGACCTAGCACCTCCCAGATGGCCCTCCTGATGTGACAGTTGGTTTGTGACCTTCCTAGATCCTTTTCTCTCCATACCCAAGAGTGCCTGAGTTCCCTGTGAAGCCCCAAGTTCTACCTGCAGGTCCCAGCTACTCGAGGATGGCAGAGTGTTCCCCTCCCTGCGCATTCCCCTTAGACCATCTAGAGCTCGCTGCTGCCCACCATGCATTTCTCTTGCCTGCTTTCCTGAAGAAACAGCTTTTCCAAGGCAAACAGTACCCCCCTGTGGCCCAGGTGAGGTCCGAGGCCTCCCACCCCCACCTTCATCCTTATCAGAAACAGAATGGCTCGAGACCAACTGAGCTGCACTGCAATTTGGAGGCGTCTCCACATCCTCCTGTTCCAAGGCCGAGAGTCGCTTCTGGACCAGCTGAAAGAGAATGGACAAATACCAGTTCTATACATAGTTGTGAGAAGAGGTGGCTAAGTGGGCGGTAGAGACGGTATTTGGGCAGAACAGGGAAGAAAAGCTTGTGGCTCAAGTGATGGTATCAAAAGACATAACTGCAGCTCTTCCTACCTTCTCATGCCTTATTCTCATGCTTGGATCCCTTACTCTCTGATTTCCTGTGTTTCCACAGTCCTTTAACTATTCTGCACCTAAAGCCCAATCCTGAAGCTGTTCTAAGAAAAATCTTGAAAACATCTTGTTCTAATACTCCCTACCTCCCAGGTTTACCTGGGCAAGAGTGAGTCCTTCTTCTTGTTCCAGCTCCTCCATTAAGGCTAAAGGATCTCTCTCCTGTTCTGGAGACAGCAGATCTGCCATAAATTGAGGGTGAATAATGGCCTCCACCTGGAGAATAGAAGGAACAATGATGTGAATCCTTGATGAAGTAACCTGTGAGCCAAAGATCTCCAGAGACAAGGCCATGACTACCACCAGTTAAAGAATAAAGCCTACCTTCTGCCTTAGACAGAACCCCAGATGGTTGGTATCCCATAATGCCCACCCCTAGGACCTACTAGAAAGCAGCCCAGCCCACCTTGGAGACAAAGATCTCCTGAGAACACAACTCATCGATGTAGCTCAGGAGACTTGGATCTGGATACATTGCTTCTTCCTCCTGTTGCTCCTCCTGTTTTCCATCCGACTCCCCAGTGGCCAAGTGACTCCCCTCCAGCCCTTCCATGATGTCAATATACTCTCTCACAGCTTCTGGTGGAATCTCCTTGGGTGCCTCAGGAACTGGAGGCCTTTGGGGTTTGCGCTGCCGACGGCGGGGAGCCCGTGCCTTGGAGGCTGCTTTCTTTGGAATGTACACTAGGGGTGGGAAGTGGTACAGGTTGTGCACTAGGGGAATGGGAAGTGGCAAGGAAGCCTTGGCCTCTACCTCCCAATTCTATTTGTAAGGGCAGCAATCTGGGTACATTGAAATGATTCCAGGCTGGATCAAACCATCCTGGAAAAGTACAGACCATGGGAGAAGATTTAAAAGCCAGAGGCTATGAGAGAGAGTCACAGTATTGGAACTCTTTCCCCATTTCTTAGGCAGATAAGGTACAATGGAATTCATCTGCAGTCTAGATGAGAGAATAATTAGTTTATGTGACTGAGATCAATACCTAATTCAGGACAAGGGCAATCTGAAACCCAGCTCCCTGAGGGGGCATTCTGTTTGGGATATAAAATGCACTTCCTAGAAAGAGTGGCAGGAGCAAAGGCCGTGCCTTCCCTAATCCATAGCGGATTTCTGTATGCCTCCCTTCAAGCCTTGGGCTCATTTCTACTATTGGCATTGGGCAGCCTTACCTGGCTGCTGGCAAACCTCAGGGACTGGTGGCCCTGGAGGATCAGATTTCAAAGGGGCTGTAGGAGGCAGTCCTTGGGCACCATTCATCAGTTGTGCATTCTGTATCTGCAGCTCCTCTTCTGCCTCAAATTCCATGAACCTGTTTTGAGGAGGGTGACTAAGGTACAGGTGGTGTGGAGGAGACCCAGCCCATTAGGAATCCAGATACCAGACAGCAACCAAGCATGGCCAAGAAAGGAAGTGCCCTCATTTAGGCAAAGTCTTGCCTATGTCAAATCACCCAGGGAGAAGTTGCTCACAGGCATCCTAGTAATGGTTCTGGGGTAACCTTGTGAGATCACTACATCATCCCTTTACCTTCAGTGTTCACTTAGGAAGTTTGTTAAGGAAGTGAATGAACTAGAGCTTATAAACCTCCAGGACAGAACAATAATAGCCTTTACTTTTTTTCTATATCCATCTCTCCCAGCTGCACAGATTTTATACAGTAATACTAAATCAGGCTTGTTGAATTAAATCAGGCCTATGCAACAGCCTGCTGGGACCTCACAAATGGGCCCCTCTTTAAGGCCTTACCTCCCCCACCCATTCCACAATCCTAGAAAATGGCAGAATTCCTGAATCAGGACCCTGGTTGCAATTCAAGGCAAGTTCCATCAGGAAGCAATGCTGAGATCCAGGAACCTTGAAGCTGGGACTGAGGCCTTGGAAGACTAAATCTAGGAAATATGGGTCGAGACAGGAGAGAAGGTAGAAGCTAAGCTTGGAAGAAAGGCTTCATTTGCTTTGTTTTCTGAGATGGAGTCTTCCTAGTTGCCCAGCTGGTCCCAAACTCCTGGATTCAAGTTATCCTCCCACTTCAGCCTCCCAAGTATCTGGGACTACAGGCATGCACCACATGCCCAGCAAGTTTTGGGGTTTTTTATTTGTTTTGGTACCAAGGATTTAACCCAGGGGTGCTCAACCACTGAGCTATAACCCCAGTCCTTTTTTATATTTTATTTAGAGACCAGGTCTCACTGAGTTACTAAGTGCTTCGATAATCTGCTGGGGCTGGCTTTGAACATGTGATCCTCCTGCCTTGGCCTCCCGGGTTGCTGGGATTACAGGTATGTTCCACTGAGCCCAGCTAAAAGTTTTTTTGTTTTGTTTTGTTTTGGGGGGTTTTTTTTGTTTGTTTGTTTTTTTAACCAAGGATGTCCTAGACAAATGGTAAGAGCCAGCACCCTGGCTTCCCCTAACCAAACTCTTCAGAACTAGTCCCTCCCTGGGATGAAGAGGAAAGGATTTTCTGTGCCACTATTTCCAAAAGAAAGGTGGTCCCAAAGTCCTATATCACAGCCACTTGATACTTGGACAGCTGAGAAAACCTACCCAGTAGGGCTCACCTCCTCATTACTAAGTCCCTTGAGCATGAAATTTTTACACAAATTGGGCTCCAATCCCATCCTAAGACCTTCAATATGAATGTCCGTAAATAGACTCAAGATCTGAAATTGGGGGGAGGGGATGATGCTTTCAAGAGAACATAGGTAGAATAGAAAAATCCACAGAGTCAAGGTGAAGGGAGAAGCAAGGATCCAAGGGACTCATATCCTAGCCTATGCTCCCCTGTTAATAATCTCTGCTACACCTAGACACAGGCACTCTCCATTGCCCCATCACTCTCGGCCACACAGTCCCCTCAAAAGAATGAAATTTAGACTCACTTTTCCGCCATCTCATAAAAGATCATCCGGTCAAAGTTGCTGGTGTGCTCCCACTCCTGCACAGCCCTCGGCAGTCCCTCCTCCAGTGTCATGGTAGGCTTCAGGCGGGCCAGAGAGCGAAGCACTGGGCTAAAACCCCCATTGGGTCAGTCGCATTCCAAAAGTCGGTCCCCTGCACACCTCAGTCCATATCCCCTGCCCCTCATCAAATCCAACATGACCCTCAGGCCCTTCCATATCCCACTTCTGATGAGATTTCCAGAATCCCAACCTTTCTTCCCACTGAGATTTGTAAATCAAAATAAAATAGATTCTATATTCACCTCTCTTCCCACTGAGATTTGTAAATCAAAATAAAATAGATTCTTCTCCCCACCTTTTGAATCAACCTAGGCAACTACCCCTAATTCTCCCAGTGCTGTCTTCAACTAAACGTTACAAAGAAAATATTTTGTGTTTCTAAATGAATGATATTCACTATAAAGTATGCTTAACTCTCCCTGTCCAGAGCCTCTTGCATTTTGAAAGACATTCACTAATCCAAATGAATCTCTACCTAAAGGATGTTTGGTATCTTTCTTCATTGGTTTTTCAGACAACTTCAGACCTTCCAATACAATATTAGACCCTCACTTTGTGAAGGCTCTTGAACCCTTTCTGATCCAGAAGAGAGTGAGAGCCCAGACTAAAGTAAGGATTTCATCTTTGCCTCTCTAGTTTTCCTTTGAGTCCTCAAACATTATTGTGCACCGGAGTCACCTGAGGAAGCTTGTTAACATGGATTGCAGTGCCCCATGATCCCAGAACTAGGCATTTAACTAGCTTCCCAGGTGACTGTTGTAGAGGGTCTGGACTACACTTGGCAGGAGAACCTTCCCAGAGTCCCTGAACATGAACAGCAGAAGTTGGCTAGGACCAAAAGTGAACCAATCCCAAGCAAACTTTGAAAACCCAGAATGGCTCAAGATTTATAAATTCAGCCTGGTAGCTTCCGAGAGAAAACTCTGAACTTGAAATAGAAGGAAATCAATAAACTAGCTTATCTAGGACTCCAAGTTGAAGGGAGAGATTCTTTTAGGAATTATGGCACTGGAAGAGTAACTAAGTTTGTTCAAAGTCCAGTAAGTAAGATGGGGTATGTGTTATATAGTGGTTTGCATAAATTGAGAGCGACAGCCAGTGTGGTTGGGAAGGAGGAAAAATTCCCCAGATGACTAATGACTGCTTTATAAACTATACAGCTTATGACCCCAGGCTCCTTGGCCAAACATATGCTCACTCTTAAGCAAGGACACTTTGGTTTTTTGTGAGCTCTTTTCCTCTTTTAGATTGCCTTTTTATAATAATAATAGTTACTATCTAATAATGCACTCTCTATGCCAGGCACTCTGCCAAGCACTTTTCATTTTCTCAGCAACCTTCTGGGGTAGGTACAATTATCCCCTTTTTAGATGAGAAAACTGGGGGCAAAGGTGTGAAATGTCCTGCCCAGGATCACAAATCTGTGAAGCCTAGCAAACTCCGCATCCTATCTCAACTTGACTTCTGAGTATAATGGTATAGTGGGGCAATGGCACACACAAGAGTCCTCTGCTTGGCAGAGCACTGACCTCCTCCCCCTACAGGAATGAGTCAGAGCCCAGCACTCCTCATTCCCGCTGGTTTGTATAGTACAATTCAATGTTGAAGGGCAGTGAGATAGACCCAGAGGACCCTGATACTTGGAGAGAAAGACCTAAGCTCCAATCACTGCTCCTTGCTTTCTGGACAAGAAACATGTCTCTAAGCTGAGGATTACCATAAAAATGCTTGCCTGAACACACATGAAAGAAGACAGAATCTGAAAGCTTGTTGTAAACTGGGAAGAGGGTAAAGAGGCTGATTTTTACTGTTTTTTTTCCTTCTCAAGCATCTCCTCACTCTCATGTCCTAACCCCTAGCCTAACGCCCTGTGTTCATCCCAAAGTCCTCCTTATTTAAAAGCCCTAGGATAATTCATCTCAGGTTTCCTCACTTACATAAGAAAGCAGGAAAGAGCTTCTACATCAGGACTTTGGGATTCGTGCCTCCGAGCCAAGGCCTTGTAGCGCTGCCAGCGACGGAAATTCTCATAAACGCCCTTGGAAGTATAGGCCAGGTCACCTAGTGAGGGCTTCTGGGTGGATGCAGAACCTGCTTCCCCAAGTGCCCCTTGAGGCCCTGACCAAGCCTTTTCTGGAGGCACAATAGGGGCCAGTTGGGCAGCTGGTGGTGGAGCCTGAGGAGGAAGGCCTGGGGGACCCTCCTGGCTCACCCCAACAGCTTCTGTGGGCAGGATGGGCTTCATGTTAGAAGCTGTAATGTATTGGGCAGGAGGACCCTCAGAGCCCCCACAGGGAGCACCTGAGGGAATCCAACTGAGGGCTGTCTGAGTAAGGATGAAGTTCTGAGTTTGAGAGGGCTCAGCTGGTCCCCCTTCTGCCTTGACTTTGACAATGACCTTCCCAGCCGCAGTCCCAGCCCCACTGGGGCCAGAGGTGGCTTCTCCAGTCACCAACAGCGGGCTGGGGAAAGCAGAGAGCACCAGAGGGTTGCCTGGAGAGAATGCAGAAGTCAGGGAGGGCTGTGGAGATGGCTCCCAGAGTGGCTGGTCTGGTGGGCCAGGAGTAGGTGGGGGAAAGGGAAGCGCAGTAAAAGGAGATAGGGCAGCACCAGGTTTCATAGTCACATCTGGTCCCGGAAGTGGAGATGCTGTTGAGACAAAGAAAAAGACAGAATGAAGTAGGACAAAGGAGGCCAGAAGTTAGGCCATCTGAGAACCCCTAAAGAATAAAAATCAGAGCACTGCTGGTGATGTGGCTCAGCGATAATGCCATTTGCTTAGCATGCATGAGACTCTGGGTTCAAACTCTAGCACCACAAAAAAAAAAAAAAAAAATCAGAGAACTGATTCTCAACAGGTGAAGGAAGAGATATGGATGAATTTGTGCAGCTTGCTTCCTAAAATCACTTGGTCCCCTAAGTGATTTTTTTGGGGGGTACTAGGGATTGAAACCAGAGGTGCTTTACCACTGAGCCATATCCTCAGTCCTTTTTATTTTTTTTTATTTTGAGACAGGGTCTCACTAAGTTGCTTGGGTCTCCATAAAGTTGCTGAGGCTGGCCTTGAACTTGTGATCCTCCTGCCTTAGTCTCCCAAGTTGCTGGGATTTCAGTCCCCAAATTATTTTGATGTTCTTATTCCCAATTGAGAATTACTGAACTAGAGAAGTTGCTTTCTTTCAACAAGGCACACAGACCCCTGTCTGCCAGGAAAAGGCAAGCCCAAACCATCACCACCCCTGAGAGCTTCTTTAGGAACATTCCTGGCAGACCTTCCCTGCGAGTCCCATATGCTATTTACTAAGACAAGGATCTGAGTTGACACCTGTGCAGTAAAGAAACTAGTCCAAGAAAACTTCTGGCTCCTCCCACAGAGCCCTTAATAAGGAAGTGGTTCCAAAAAGATTATTGGCCCAACCTCTCCTCCTTTTCCTTTTCCTGATGTTCCTTACAATCTCCTTCACTTCCTTTCCTAATCTAAAGCAACAGAAGAAAGATGTAATCTATGATGAGGAGCACTGACTCTAGGACTCCTGAAGTTCAGGCCCTATAGCACATCCTGCCCAGCATACACCATTCCCACCAACTCCAAACAAGACATTCAAACCTCCTGCACCCAGCTGCTCTGTGGAAGTACAGTTCCCAGAAGGAGATGTGTGGATTGGATGTTTGGTTCCCAGAAATTTTGTTACATAACAGTCAGGGATAACTAGAGAGGATTAGATAAGGGCCAGGAAATGGAGAGGGGAGGGCAGTAGTGGGAAGGAGGTAAACTAGAGCTGTAAGTAATATGCTGGACACATTAAAATATGGTGATGCAGACTATCTGTAGTTCTTCTATTTAGAGCTCCTAATATCAGAAACTTAGGGCACAACAGGAACATGATATTGAGTCTGTGCTAAGGACAACTGAAGTCCAGAACACAGGTTCTGCAGAGGAGAAGCCATGTGGACTCCAGTCAAGGAAACCAGGGATAAGCACACAAATGTGTACTGAATTAATGTGACCTATACCTTCTGGAACTTTTAATAATAATAATAATAGAACATAAGTAGCCTAATTTCAAGTTACTCTCCTCCCCTTCTTTTTTTTAATATTTATTTTTAAGTTGTAGTTGGACACAATACCTTTATTTATTTATTGTTATGTGGTGCTGAGGATCAAACCCAGTGCCTCACACGTGCTAGACAAGTGTTCTACCCCTGAGCCATAACCCCACCCCCCTCCTCCCCTTCTTACAAAGAATATTTCAACAACAAACCAACAACCCTCCACTTCTGCTTCTTGACCAGGAAGTAGAAATGGATATGAGCAAACTTAGATTCAAACTCATCTTAGCCATACAGCAGGAGACCAAGACCTACCATGAAGTACCAACCACAATGAAATAGGTGTAAGGCCTGAGTTCCATTGAGGTAGACACACCAAGAGTATCTCAGGGAAGCCTCAGCTTTCACCATGGCTGAAGTGACCCACCTCCTCTGGCCCTGACAAATCAGTAAAGACTACACCCTGAGCTGAAAGAGAAGCCACCTCCGGGGATGGAAGGAATTGTAAAGCTCTGAGCAGGGGCAGTTATATACCTTCCAGCCCCAATTTCAGGAGTATGTGTTCCTACAATGGATAACACCTCTGAACAGTTTTTTAGCTAATTCTCCCTGCCTTAATTCCTTCTACCCCGACACCCACCCACATACACACACACCTATCATCCCACTTCCCATCATGACATAAAGAGAAACCCTAGCTCTATTCTCTCAAGGTAAGATTCTAGATTGGGCTCCAGTTGCCTAAAGAAGATACAGGAACTTGGGCCTTTCCCTGGATCTTTTCTGTGCCACTGCTGCTGCACATGGCTCTGCCCTCACCATACAGATACATGTTGAAGTGGCCCCTCTTCAGAGAATCAAGCTGTTAACTAACTGCCATCCATTCCCTATACTCAGAATGTTTCCTCTGAGGAGCCTTGATTCACCTCCAAGGAGGCCCTCTTCCTTCCTCAGTCCCTAGTCTTAATGGCAAAATCTTCTTCCCTAGCCTTTGGTGGCACCAGGGGTGGGGAGGTGTTAGTATCTCATGTAGCTCCAGATCAGCCTAAAGAGCTGGTCCCCAGATGAAGGGGCATATTTGAATCCCCAAGGATGTTAGCCTATGGAAGGGATCCTCCCCCACCACCTGAAACTTACCTCCATCTGAAGCCATCTCCCAGGTTTGGGCACTAACTGTGTCTGTCTAGAAGCCTCCAGAATGAGACAGGTCCAGGTCCCAGAGAGTGACTGGCACCAACAGATACACAGGTATCCAAGGAAGGGAGGGCAAAGATTTGATCAAAATAGAACTAGAATCTAGGACTCAAGTATTCTGCAGTGGGGGAAGGGGAGGGAGTTGTGGGGTGGAGTGGGGGCAGGGAGATATTCCACAAAGGGTTCTAGTAAGTAGCAAAAATTAGAACTTCCTCCAAACTAGAATTGGCAACACATTGATGTGTACCTCTTTAGGGCAATTTGAAATATCCCCTCTCAAATGCCAAACACAGTGCAGTTTACCTTTCAACTGTGTGTGCTTCAATTCTTCACCAACATATCTAATTCTATGCCCTTCAATCCCACCCAGTTCTGTAACTGATTTCCTATTAATAGCAGGTTGGGATAAGCCCTTGGCTTAATCAAGGATGACTATAGTTTCTCGACCAATTCAAAGCACATACTCTGAAAATTAAAGGATCAAGGGAACTAATTGTTTAAAATTAGACTTGTCTCAAATGATTCAGGGTGTTCCTTCAACTCCTGTGAACATATTACTTTCTTGAAAGCTGCCCTGTAGTCCCCAAACACCCATTACCATAAGGTCTGCAGTCCACAGACACCACAGCCTTAATAAAACCAAGTAGACTAAAACTGCAAGTCCAGAAAGTACTTCTTTTTGTTAAATTACTGCTCTCCCCTCAACATGGTGTTTGAATTTGGTGTGTGTGGGGGGAACTCTTTACCACTGAACTACATTCCCAATTGTCTCCTCTCCCCCACCTTTTTTTTAAAAAAGAACCTAGCTAGCTAAATTGCCAACACTGTCCTGGAACTTGTGATTGTCTTGCCTCAGTCTAAGTCGTTGCAATTATATGCATGCACCACAGCACCCCGATTTCCTTTGTTTTGCTTTATTTTTAGAGTTTTTATATAGGTAGCACATTAGCATGGTTCAAAAGTCAACTGTGCAAAATGAATATACCTCAAGGTCTTCTGCCCACTACTTTCCCCTGTAACCAAGTTCTCTATCCCAAAGGAAACCAATATCTTCTGTTTCTTGTGAATCTTTGCAAAGATATTTTACGCAACTACAAGCAAATGCGAACTCTATTCTTTAGCCCGGTGCAGTGGCGCACGCCTACAGCCTATAATCTCAGCGACTCTGAACACTGAAGCAGGAGGATCTCAAAATTGAAGTCAGCCTGGGCAATTTAGTGAGACCCTGTCTCAATATAAAAATAATAATAATAATATTATTATTATTATTATTATTATTCAGTTTTTTCTGGTTACAAAATCAACATGTCCCAACGTCTTTGCCATCATCTCTGAAATGACAACTTGGTTCCAATTTTTATTTCTTTAGAATCCTATAAGAAGAATTTCTATGTTCTTTTAAAAGTTTGATATACTACTAGAATGGACACTATAATTCATTACTCACCACTATAAGAACGTTGAATTTGCGGTAAAGAGGCCTGAGTTTGAATCTTGGTTCGACTACTAGAATATCACCAGCTTCATAAAATAACTTTACGCTCTCTTCGCTTTGCAGAATATCGAATACCCATCATGCACTCTTTACCGCCAATACTTTGAAATGAAGCGGAGGAACCGGATGTAAAAGTGGAATCTTTTTTCTTCCCTAGGGTTAAAAGGATTCTGAATCCCAGAGCCCTTGTTTCTCTAGACACTAGCAAGGCACTGCCTCTGAAATGGGTGTGCATCTTTAGCTAAAGACAGGACTGCACACAGCAATATTCAGTTCACATCCATCCCTACCTCTCTCTCAAACGACTACTAGTACCTGGCACACAGTGGGCACACTTTATGGGTCTTAGAAAGCCTGCAAGGTTGCAACTGGCGTCACAGGCCAAATCCTGCACCACTGTGCCCTCTTCTGGCCTGTTGAACACAAGGCAAAAAAATGGACTACATTTCCCGGCATCCCTCGGGACAGTCTTCCGGCTACACTGGAAGGAAGTTGACAGACACGTGTTGCAGACGGACTTGGAGCCTCAGGTTTAAACGTGGTCATGTTTCTCCAGTATTATCTCAATGAGCAAGGAGATCGAGTCTACACACTGAAGGTAAGAAGAGGAAACGTTGTAAGTGGGCATGACGAGAAACATTTTTCGTAAGTGGGAAGAGCGGTTGAGGCCAGCCTCCGAGCTGCCTGTCTGGGTGCGGGGTACCAGAAAGTCTGGCACCGAGGCGCGGTAGAAACGCAGTGCGCAGCTTCTCCATCTGACCATCGTGTCTCGGTGCTGCTCTCTCCATGTCCCATCACTCTTTTGTGTGTGTGCTGGGGATTGAACCCAGGGCCTTGTGCATGCGAAGCAAGCACTCTGTCAACTGAGCTGTATCCCCGGGCTTACTTCATCACTCTTGTATTGAGATCATTTTCCTTTTTCCTCGAGCAGAAATTTGACCCTATGGGACAACAGACCTGCTCAGCCCATCCTGCTCGATTCTCCCCGGACGACAAATACTCGCGACACCGAATCACCATCAAGAAACGGTTCAAGGTGCTCATGACTCAGCAACCGCGCCCTGTTCTCTGAGGGTCCCTTAAATTTCATGTTTCGTCTGTCGCCTGCTCTGTTTCGAAGAATCCGTAACCCAACCACCCATGCCGTTTGGAATCCAGTCTCCTCCGATTGCCTTTGATCATGCTTGTATGAGGCCATCATGGTGGCATCCTCTTTAAAGGGAACACGTTTTTCATATTTTGAATTATTGGCACGTTATTAAAGATAAAATGATTTGAAAGAGCTCATTTTCGGTTTTGTTGAAGAAAAGATTGGTAATTTTTATTTTTAATGTGAGGAGGATGAGGGAGAGACTACCACTGGTAGTTATAAAAAGACCACTTGAAAGAAAAATTTCAGTTATTGCCTGTAACTGTAGTGCAGTGTTCAGTGAATGACAGGACAGTTTAGGGATGGAGAAGAGGTTGAGAAAGATTCCCAGAAATGTCAGTATTCACTGAAAAATATCCAAGTAATTTCTTCCTCCTTTAACATGTTTAGATGCAAACTGAGTTTTTTTTTTTTAATATAATATTTAGACGTATTTTAGAGTGAAGGCAGTCAGTTGGAAGTCAGGCCACTCGTATTATTCTCCTCTCTTTGTATAACTTTGATAATGTTACTTAACCTATTTAGTTCTCTTTTTCTCTATTTTCTAAGTTCTCTCCCAGCTTTGAAATTGAAAGGGTTTGGTAGTGGATCTTAATGTAACTACAGTGTTTGTCCAGTTGATATAAATAGGAATGACTTTAAACTTATTTGTTCTCCCTCTGGACATACTCCTAGGTTTAGTTCTCTCTAGTTGTTTTTTTGCACACACCTACCTTTAGTTTCTCTTTGGCAGCTAGGAGCTATGTGGAACTTCCCACATATTTTAATTTAAAAGATGAAGTATCAGAGATTCAAGCAGGGATTTTTGTTTTTCAAACTACTGTTGGGGCTTAATTTTAAAAAGAGTGCTAGAAGTTTCTCAGGACTTGAACTTCAATCATGGAGCAATTTTTTTATCATATTAATTCATATTAGAGTGATAGTGAGGTAAAATATTATATGGACAGTCAAGAAATGTTAGTTTGCTTATTTCTATCCTCAAGTTAATCAACTATTTCCCAGTCTTTTCATTCCTGGCTTCTGATACTGGATCTGAATACATTTGCTTATTGCCACTGATTTTAAATTGCTTTGTGGAGATTGTATTGTAATTCTGCAATCTTTTTCAACCACATAAAAAGTCGGGGCTCCAGAGCAGATGTAACTTAAATTAGCACACATGTTCATTTATGAAGACTAACTTTGGAAAGGGGTAGATGTGTTTGTCTTGGACTCTGCTGATTAACCATTCAGGCAAAAAAAAAAGTTCATGATATTTGTTGAGTGCTGATGGGAAATAGAAAAAAAATCTATGGATTTGGACCATGACTAACAGAAGATATGATTTTCAAGTATAAGAATGGTGAAATGAGATATTTGTCTCTGTCTGCAATTTTATTTCTTAGCTGGTTCATTTACAGGGTTTTTAGCATTGCATGTGAGAAATTTAAAATTAATCTTATCCTGTTAAAGGGATAAAGAAGTGTTAGCCAGACATGATGGTGTACTCCTATAATCCCAGAAACTCAGGAGGCTGAGGCAGGAGGCACAAGTTTCAGGCCAGCCTGGGCAACTTAGATCTTATCTCAAAATTTAAAAAAAGAAAAAAGAAAGAAATTGCTGGGGGTGTTGCTCAGTGGTAGAGAAACCCTATTTTTTGTTTTGGTTTTGGGATTTTTTGGGGGGCTACTGGGGATTGAACTCAGGGGCACTCAACCACTGAGCCACACCCCCAGTCCTTTTTTTTTTTTTTTTGTATTTTAGCTAGAGACAGGATCTCACTGAGTTGCTTAGTACTTGCTTTTGGTGAGGCTGGCTTTGAACTTGTGATCCTCCTACCTCAGCTTCCTGAGCTGCTGGAGTTACAGATGACCCTTGTGCCACTGCACCCAGCAAGCCCTGGGTTTAATCCACAGGATCACAATAACAAAAAAAGAAGTGTTAAAAACTGCAGATGACTAGAAAAAGGATCTGCAGTGGAAGTTTTTAACAACTAAAGTTAATAGGTAAATTCTGCCAGTTTTTTTTTCAATATTGAATGCAGTCCAAATTGTCTTTTCTGGTATCCAGGATTGAACCCAGTAGTACCTCACAGGTTAGGCAAATGCTCTACTACTGAACTACATCCAGCCCTTTTATTTTTTTTTTTAATTTATTGCGTTGGCCTCCTGAATTGCTGGGATACAGGTGTGTTTTTTTGTTTGTTTTTGTTTTTGTTTTTTTGAGACAGGGTCCCTCTAAGTTGTCCAACGTGACCTTGAACTTGGATCCTCCTCTCTTAATCTTCAAAGTAGTTGGGATTACAGTCCTGTTTTATCTTATATTTAAAAAAAAAAAAACAACAACAAAAGATTAGCTTTGTTCTATGCCTCCAGTTGTGTAGACTGAAATAAAAATAATTTAATCTGGACATATTCCTAATAAATATAGAAAAGGCAAATTGGCATGACTATACCAAGGGTTTAAGAGATCTCCTAGGAGCAGAGGACCCCTGTAATCCCAGTTACTCCAGAGGCTGAGGCAGGAGGATCCCAAATTCAGGGCCAGTCTGGGCAATTTAGTGAGACCCTGATTCAAAATAAAAAGACTTTGGATATAGCTCAGTGGTAGAGCACTTGCCCAGTATGCATAAAGCTCTGGGTTCGATCCCCAGTTTTGTTAATTAAAAAAAAAAAAAAGAGTCCCCTGGGTATTAACATGAGATTTATGGATTTTTTTTTTCTTTTGCTGTACTGGGGATTGAACCCAGGAGTGCTCTACCACTGAGCTACATCCTCAGCCCTTTTTATTTTTATTTTTTAAAAATTTGAGACACCGTCTCTATGTTGCTCAGGCAGTCCTGGAATTTGTAATACTCCTGCCTCAGCCTCAGAATAACTGGAATTACAGCCTTGCCCAGCCAAGCCTTATTTATAGATCTTGATTAGTGCTGGTTAGAGGTAAGCAGGTTGAAATGCAAGTGGGCTATGATAAAGAAAAAAAAAAATTGAGTATAAAAATCCAGCATTTCAAGCCGAGCAATGTGGCCATTCCTATAATACCAGAAGCTGGGGAGGTTTATCTGGAGGATAGCAAATTCAAGGCTAGTCTCAGCAGTTTAGCAAGACCCTGTCTCAAAAAAGGCTGGGGATGTGCTTGGTGGTTAAGCACCGCTGGATTCAGTTCCCGGTACCAAGGGAGGCAAAGATCCAACATTCCTTTATAAAAGAAAGTCTAGGAGGTTTGCATAAGCAATAATGGGCCTGAGGAAAAAATACGATCCATCTGGGAGATGGATTTCTTGCTTCCTCAAGTAAGAAAGCTGTAAGCCTAAATTAAAAATCAGGCTCTGTAAAGAATTGAGTTTGAGGAAATTTTTATCCCTCTACTCCCCATCCTGTGCTGCGGCATAGCAGGCAAGCGCTGTACCACCAAACTAAGCCCTAGCCCCAGGTTTAGATTTTAAATAAGAATTTATCTTTTTGTTACCAGATTCTTTTTAACTAGACTTTGGACTTACTCATTTTATAAAACGGAATTTCCAGGGTCAGGTCTTAAAGCAGACACTACTTAAACATTTACACTTATAAGGAGCAAGGACCCAGGCAAAGCAGGGGGCTAGTTTCTGAAGTTTTGATCAAATTATAGAAAAAATTCAAAACATTGATGAACCAATATTTATTAAGTCGCCACTTATGCATTAAGTAAACAAGAAAAATATTCCAGAGACAGTAAATGTGATAGGACAAACATTGGGAATTGATTCAAGAGAAAATATCTCAATGGTTTTTCTAAAGACGTTTGTTTTAATAAAATTTTAAATCTGACCAGTAGATGAACATAGAAAGTTTTGAATAGTAGGACGGAAACTTGGGGGCGGGGCAGGGGCGGCGATGAAGCATACAGAATTGTGTAAATGTGATACAATGTTTTAGAAAGATCTTTACATACCCAGGCATGGAGGTGCACGCCTGTAATCTCAGCGAATTGGTCTCAAGTTAGAGGCCAGCCTGAGATGTAGCTCAGTAATAGGGCACTCCTGGGTTCAATCCCGAGTATAAAAGAAAGAACTCTCCCTAAAAGTTACAATGAGGGTCATACCTAAGAATAGGTACTGGGAGGCTTAAGTGTAAGGATTCACAAAAGGATGTCAGAGACGTTCTTAGAAAAGAGAAATAGCTCTTGGACCTGAGTCTGAGGGCCCTTGCCTGCTTCTTTGAGGTCTTGGGAGCGAGTGTGCACCTCAGTGACCCGCAGGGAGGCGTAACTTCCCCCGCACGCCTCGAGGGCGGCGGACTGCAGTTCCCGGCGTGCCCCTCGTCGCAGAGCCCGGGCGGACGCAGGCGCGCTGCGCGCCGTGCTGGCTGCAGATTCTGGGCGGGGCTCCAGGAGCCCGTGGGACGGTGCCGCCCTCCAACTGCTCCCCTGGCTTCTCCAGACGGTTAACCTCGAATGAGGAACGAGCGGGGAGGGAAAAGGAGGGCTGCGGCGGCGCGGGCACAGCCCGCCGGGCCCGGGGCGGGGGGCGGCGAGGTCACGTAACGGCCACGCTGGCGTCTGGACGTGGAGGGGGCGCCCTATCCGCAGCCCGAGCCCTCCTAAGCACCGCGGCTCCGAAACAGTTACCGGCTAGTAAACAACAGCTGCGCGCGCACCCGCATCAGCTGGCGCTGGAGCCCGCACCTGCGACCTCGTCTTGCTCAGCCCTGCCGCCCCTTCCTGCCCAGTCAGGACCACTTTGCGTGGCTGTCTCGTCGGGGTAGGACCCAAGGAAGACCGGGCTGACCTGCGCCGGGGTCGAGAAAGCGTCTCGCGGCCAAGGGGTGGCGCGTCTTGTCACGCAGCAGAGACCCAGGGAGCTGACTGTGGGCTCAGCGGACTAGCAACGATCTGCCACGACCCCGAACTACTGTCCGAGGTGTCTTGATTAGTTTGCCTCCTACAGATCCCAAGGACCTCTCTTCCGGAGAAGAGCGGGCGTGCCACCCCCGCAACCTCTTGGAAGCAGGAATCCGCTCTGCCCTGCATCTTGCTCTCTCACCCTTCTCTCCTCATTCTTCTCCATACAGTGTGTGGGTTATTTTCCCCGTTATGCATGCGCACCTCTTCCACCAGACCCAAGTGGATTATCGACTTAAAAAACATCGGGTGGCTCTTCACACACCTCCTCCCAGCCAGACCTGTGGGGTATTCACCTGATACACAACAGGTGGCCGGGTGCACACCTTTTCTCAATCTGATCCACGCTGTATTCTCCTAATTAGGGTGGGCCTACACGCACTTTGCTCAGCTAGGACTGTGGAACACTCACCAGATAAAAGACTAACTAGCTCTAGAGAAACCCAGGGTTGAGGGGTATAGAAGGCCTCACCTGCAGCTGTGAGACCATGGCACTGAGCCCTCAGCTCTGAACCAGAGGAGATAGCTAGGAAGTTCTTCATTCTGAAGGAGTAAAGTTACACAAGATTGACATTGTTTTTTATGTTTTTCTTTCTCAAAAAATATTTTCAGTGTTGGTAGTGCACTTTCTAAGCTCGAATTCTGCGTGGGATTCTTATTTGGGGCTTTTTGTGGGATGTGAATCAAGGTAATTTTTTTTTTTAAGTTTTCTATTTTTTGCAATCAAAAGTAGCTAGTGTGGGAGGAAGATTTTTGTGAGGTTTTTCCTTATTCTTTGTTAAAAAGGAAAAGAAAAATGCATCCTCCAGAAACCACCACCAAAATGGCTTCAGTTCGGTTCATGGTGACACCAACAAAGATTGATGACATTCCAGGTTTGTCAGATACCAGCCCGGATCTCAGCTCTCGGTCTAGTTCTCGAGTAAGATTTAGCTCCCGGGAGAGTGTGCCTGAAACAAGCCGTAGTGAGCCCATGAGTGAGATGTCTGGGGCCACCACTTCACTGGCAACTGTTGCCCTGGATCCTGCCAGTGATCGGACTTCTAACCCCCCGGATGTTTCGGAGGGTAAGTAGAAACTCAGAGAACAGGATACTTTTATTATGTGGTTATTGATGCAGGATGACCATCTACTGGGAGGGCATTTTCCTATTTTACTGTAATCATTAGGAACCAGTGATGGCTCCTCTTTTTGTGATGCTTATGGCCCTTTGGAATAATGGTTACCATAATGGGTCAATGCAGTAGTAATTTATTATGTGGGAAGGTGTGTGGCAAGAAAGAAAGTAAATGCATATTTTGACTTCCTCATTTTCGCCTCCTTAGAATTGAAATGGTTATTTTGGTGAAAACGAATTGTTTTTTACAAGAAAATCCTAAAGGGTAAAATTTAGTGATTTGGAGATGTGCTTTCTTGCCAGCTTTGAGGCTTTAACTCTTATAGTCTGCTTTTAAGGTCAATTACAAGGAGAAATTATTGATCATATCTTAGTGGCTTTCTTTCAAAAATTTAATATGGGCATCACAAAATTCCTTTTTTCAAACATATTTTTATACAGACAGTGATTCAAGTAGCTAAGGTCACTCAGGGCAGTAGTGAAAATATCTGATGTCCTGTCACTGCCAAATGAAGAAGTTCTAAGGAGGCTTTTAGATTCCCACTTGATTTTTGTCACTTTGAGCTTGAGATGAAATGTCCTGAGTACTGTATTGAGTCTTTGTAGTCAGAAAGTAGCACACAATCTACCTCTGGATCATGTTGACCATTGCAGAATTTTAGCTTCTTAAACCAGCCTGTCAGCTAACTTGGAAATTTTCATTTGATTTAGTGGGAATGGAGTGATCACAACATTTTTCAGACTCCAAAGTAAATAAGTTGAAACTGCTACACTGCTATTATACTCAGTTTTATATTGTATTCTAACATAATCTTTCTAGTAATAAATTTTTCCCTTAAGAATTGAAGACTGGACAAGCAAGGTAGCATATGCCTGTAATCCCAGCAATTCTGGAGGCAGAGGCAGGAGGATTTCGAGTTCAAAGCCAGCCTATGCAGTTTCTCAAGACCCTAAGAAATTTAGGGATACCCTGTCTTAAAATGAAAAACAAAAAAGGCTGGGGATGTGGCTCAGTGGTTAAGTGCCCCTGAGTTCAATCCCTGGTACCCAAAAGTAAACAAACAAACAAAACAAAACAAAACAAAAGGATATTCTACTCAAATTTGAAAACCATACCTTCAGCCACTGACTTATGAAAGTAAGGGTGACATAACATTTTCTGGTGTCAGAAAATATTGTTCCTCCTAACCTAAAGAGTTCAGGAAACCAGAATGAGTTTAGTTCCTTAATTCTGTATGTGTGTCTAATTTCTAAAAATAAGGTAGATTTGGTAAAGCTTGTAGTTCTAGAATTCACTCATTTCTTTTTTTTTTTTAGATTTTGATAGACCTTTATTTTATTCATTTACTTATATGCTGTGCCTGAGAATCAAACCCAGTACCTCACACATGGTAGGCAAGCACTCTACCACTAAGCCACAACCCCAGCCCACTCATTTCTTCTTTTATGAAAATACTACAGGTTGATTCCTGGACTTAACTCTCTTCAACTTCTTGACAAACCTTACCCAATTATATGTACACTGTGTTAAAATTATATTATGGGATAAAAAATAATTTATCATTTCCTCTGTCTCTCCAAATAATTCTAAATTGTACTTTTAGTTTTTATTCATCATATCAGGATAAAAAGAGCAGGTAAAGACCAAGTAGAGACTATAACAGTGTTAATTGTTTATATCATAATTATCATTAGGTAATTTATGGTTGAATGTTGTTAGACTTGTAATTTACATGTTATAGAATTGTATTTTTACTCTTTTTTAAAATAGTGGACTCTTTGAATAATGTGTTAGACATACAGAAGAGGATCCTTCTCCAGGCTCCTGTTATCTTATCTTTAAGCATTCCTTGCAGTCTAGAGCAGTTTCGTCTTACACTCTTCAGGTAAAACTGGGGACCTGTCTAGGTGAAATCTATGTTGTTTATGTGGGTACAGAAATTAAAGTTTAGCTCTTTATGTAACACATTCCTTACTTAAATTTCCCTACTCTTTGGTATCCAGATGAAAGGGAAATTAGCAGTTCTGCTATTAGATAGCATTTTTTCCTATTTTTGGGAATCTAGCTTCCTAGTTCCTCAGTAACCTGCTTTTTCTCATTCATTCTATACTTTAAAAAATTATCAGGATAACTATCATCTTGTGATATATTTTCACCACTATTAGAGGCAGCTGGTTGGAAATATAATTATTTCACTTTTGTCTGGTTAGATTTAGATGTAGATCTTCAGAGGATGCTGTTATCAAGAGACTTGAAGACCTAATGTTAATCCATATTTGTCTCTGGACTGAATTTAGTATAGGAAAACAGCTACCTCCTTTTGTACAATTGGTTCTAACCTTAAGCTCTGTGTTTTTAAAAGATGTGTTTGCTATTTTATTTATAATTTGTGAATTTTATGGCTCTTTTTGTATTTACTGGTGATTGTAACATCGATATGATTCTCCTTTAACCACAGTTCCCATGCCTTCTACATTTCTTCCTGTAAAGGAACTTTACATCTGGAATCTTTTTCTTGTCTTCTCTTGTTTTTCTTTCATCTTTTTTTTTCTTTCTTTTGGTGGTGCTCAAGGGCCTTGAGCATTTTGAGCAAGTGCTCTACCACTGGATCAAATATCCTTTAGTTTGTTTTCTCATTATATGCCTTTTATTTACATATTACGTAAATACAGTGTGACACATAAAATTTTAAATACTTTGTTTTAATTTTTCTACTCTTGTCCTTCTGAATAGATAATCAAAGAATTTATAGTTTTTCTTTTATTTTGGCAAGTTTCTATGAGAGTTTATAGACCTGTCCACTTGGTATAATCAAGAATCTTGATGCAGTACTGCATTAGCTTATGCATAAAGAATGCCTTAGAGATACACTTGAGAGTGGATTCTCTGGGAAATGAGTTATGAAAACAGAGTTGAAAGTAGAATTTTTTTTTTTACCTCAACAATTCACAAAGGCATGTACAATTTTTATATGTGCCTGTGTGTGTACACACCAGGAATTAAACCCTGGTGCACTTAACCACTGAGCCACCAACCCTTTTTTATTATCTTTATTTTGAGACAGAGTCTCACTATATTACTTAGGGTCTCGCTAACTTACTGAGGCTGGCTTTGAACTTATCCTCCTGCCACTGCCTCCCAAGTTGCTGGGATTATAGGTCTGTGCCACCACACCCAGCCCGATTTTTTTTTTTTTTTTTTTGTACCAGAGATTGAACCCACAGGCACTTAACAACTGAATCACATCCCCAGCCCTTTTTATTTTTTGTTTTTGAGACAGGGTTTCACTAAGTTGCTTAGGGTCTCACTAAGTTACTAAGCTGGTTTTGAATTTGTGATCCTCCTGCCTCAGCCTCCTGAGTCTTAGGAATTACAGGTGTGTACCACTGTGCCTAGCCTGGCTCAATTTTTATATTGTATATTTTACTTGTATAATAGGTTTTTTAGCAAGTTGGAGATGATGATCTAGACTCTTAATTCTGATCAACCCTTTTTTTAATATAGAAGAAAATTAAGACTTTCAGAGATAGTTATTTGAAGATCACATGGTTAGTAGCAAAGTTAAAGTTGAAGTACAGGCCTCCTGACTGCATGTGTGTTTTGCTGGGAATGGAACCCAGCACCTCATGGATGCTAAGCAAGCACTCTACCACTAAGCTACACCTTCAGCCCCCAGGCCTCCTGACTTTACATAGTGCTCTTTCATAAATTATTTTGCCTTTCTATCTCTTGTGATAAACTTTTTACATTTGCTTAATAACCATGTGGTTAACTTAAATTATTGTTAAAGTAATAATACTGAAAATCAGGGAACATTTAAAATCTTATAAAGGCCCTAATTCAATAAATATTACCTGAGCTTTTGATATGTGTGAGGCACTCTGGTGTGAATTATAGGTAGTATGCAGGTAATACAGTTTCTGTCTTGGGGAGCTCATAATGTAGTGGCAAAAATGACCAGAACACTCTATTCCTTCACTAAACATTTATTGAGTATTTCTGGGTCAGGCACTGTGCTGGATGTTAAGGATGCAGGACTGAGAAAGAAAATCTATTATCTGTTTGTTTGTTTGTTTGTTTTTTAAAGAAAGAGTGACAGAGAATGAGAGAGAGGGAGAGAGAGAGAATTTTAATATTTATTTTTTTAGTATTTGGTGGACACAACATCTTTGTATGTGGTGCTGAGGATCGAACCCGGGCCGCACGTATGCCAGGCGAGCGCGCTACCACTTGAGCCACATCCCCAGCCCTATTATCTGTTCTAAAGAAAGTTATATCTAATAGAAAAAGCAGACACATTTTTATATAATAATGAATGCTGGATAATTACAACAATAGAAATATGCAAAAATACAATAAATGAAAATGAACTGAGATAAAGTGGAGGATTTGATGAGGTAAAATTATGGTGAAAAATGTAAAAAGATTAAATATTGTTGTCATGGGTTGAATATTAGAGTGAACAGTTTGAGATAGAGCATTTCCTATGTTAACATGATCTAGTAAGCAGACTTGGGAGTAGAGTCTCGAAATGGATAGAAATAAAAGCCAGGTGAGTCAAGGAGATCTAAATATGCCACCTTTGAAGATGGCCCTTACCAAGTATTTTTGAGGGATTTTAGAGATGCAAAAATATTTCTGTAAGTCCCTTCTATAAGTTCTGATTCAATACCATACCCAGAAAGAATAAATTGAGTCATAGTGTCCCTGAGACACTATAGTACCTATATCACTTCACTTTGTTGTTATTATTTTCAGATTATCTTTCTCAACCAAACTGTAAGGTTTTAAGGACAGGGACACAGAGTTATTTATTTGCACCTAGTATAATGTGTGGTGCCCTGCATAATTTATATTCAGTAAATGTAGAGTTGAGGAGCTTCCAAACAAAAACGAGACAAAAATACACTGTGTTAAAGGCAAATTAAAGGTGTGTATGACAGCAGAGTAGATGTTTAATCAGGCTGCATATAGAAATAATGTAGAGAGCTTTTTATTGGAATAATCTTTTTTGGGGGGCAGTGTCAGGCATTGAACTCAGGGGCACTCAACCACTGAGTCACATCCCCAGCCCTTTTTGTATTCAACTCACTGAGTCTCACTGAGTTGCTTAGGGCCTCGATAAGTTGCCAAGGCTGACTTTGAACTTGTGATCTTCCTGCCTCAACCTCCTAAGATGCTGGGATTACAGGCATGTGCCACCAGAACCAGGTGGAATAATCTGTTTCTTTTATTTTTTATTTTTTAAATATTTATTTATCGTTAGTTTTAGGTGGATACATTAGTTTGCTTTCATGTGGCACCAAGGATTGAACCCAGTGCCTCATGCATGCTAGGCGAGCACTCTACCACTGAGCCACCACCCCAGCCCCTCTTTTTGATCCAGGGTCTCACTAAGTTGCTGAGGCTGGCCTCAAATTCATGATCTTACTGCCTCAGCCTCTCGAGTAGCTGTGGTTACAGAAGTATACCCATACTACACCTGGCTTCTAGAGAGCTTTTTTTAAAAAAAAAACCTCTATTCTGGTGCCATCCTCATAGATTCTGATTTACTTTCATCAGTTTTCTTAAATATTTTTTTAGTTGTAGATGGACACAATACCTTTGTTTTATTTATTTATTCTTTATGTGGTGCTGAGGATCAAATCCAGTGCCTCATACTTATGAGGCAAGCACTCTGCCACTGAGCCACAATCCCAGCCCTCATCAGTTTTTTTTTTAATCTCTTCAAATGAATTGAATGAAGTCAGTGTTGTCCACAGCTTAAAATGGAAGAGTGATTAATGCTACATGCATAGGAAAAACTTTTCCAGCTGAGTTGGGCTTTGAAGGATGAGCAGAAATTCCCCCATTGGTTAGTTTACAGCAGGCTTTTTTCTTTAAATGTAGGTAGGTCTTAACAGAATATCTGCCCTCATAGCCATGACGTTACACATGAAAGTTTAGCCTGTTCTGTTGATCTACCTATTCTATAATGTTATCAGTAAGTCTTACCCTCTCATGCTAGAGTTAAAGCAGATCGTTTGACGAAGAAACTTGGAAAGCTATGTATTTTGCTTTTCATAAGAACATGATCTCAAAATACCAAGCACTTTTATAAAATATACTTTTCAAATGAACTTCTAAGTTTTTAGTATTTTTTTGTCTCAAACCAAAATAAGTGAATATTTTATATTGCCAATCATTGGTGACTACCAAGCTTTTCTTAAACATACTTTTTATATTGTATTTTTAATGCTATTTATGTTTTGGCTCTCTAATATTGAACTGTTACATTGTGTAAGATATGTAGCTTTATAAAAACACATTTATTTGGTACCTTAGCTTAACTGATAACATTCTCTGATTTAAAAATAAGGATAGGGGGAGTTTTTCAGTATCATTTATCCAAAACATTTTAGTTATATTCCACAAATTTTTTCTTACTCTTTTCTATACCTGATAGCCAGTTGTTATACTTTTTTATTTTTACAAAGATTTTGCAGTTGTAATTATTGGCACAAATTAATTGTACAAATCAAGAGGTTTCATTGTGACATATTTATATGGCATATAACATGCATAGTGCCTAAAGAATGTCTGTCTTTGCTGGGCACAGTGATGCATGACTGTAATCCCAAGGGTTTGTAAGGCTGAAAGGCAGGAGGATCAAAAGTTTGAGGCCAATCTCAACAGATTGGGGCGGGGCATAAATAAGAAGGGCTAGGGATGTAGCTCAGTGATAAAAGCACCCAAGTTCAATCTCCAGTACTGCAAAAAATGAAAACAAAAATGTCTTCTTTGGGTTTGTGGGTTTTCTTTTTTTTTTTTTTTTTTTTTTTTGGTACCAGGGATTGAACCCAAGGGTGCTTAACCACTGAACCACATCCCCAGCTCTTTTTATTTTTGAGACAGGGTTTCACAGAGATGCTTAGAGCCTCACTAAATTGCTGAGGCTGGCTTCAAATTTGTGAACTCTTGCCTCAGCCCCCTGAGCCTCTGGGATTATAGGAATGTGCCACCAGGCAAGAATGTCCTTGTTAATACATTGATCCCATACCAGGAAGCCAACAGTTCTCAAGACAGCCCACAGGGAGGGGATGGACGGACTATAATTGATGAATTGACTGATTGTAAAGTTAAATTGGGTACAGCTTACTCCCGAAAGAAATTTATAATATACTAATACTACTTTACTAATACTACTTTACACCTCAGGAATCAATCAATCAAATCCAGAAATTGGGCGATTTTATTAAATAACTAGATTTTTCAACAAGTAAGTGGCATGGGGTGGAAGATGTGATGAGAAGGGAGAGAATACTATTACAGATAAAAAGAGGCCATCAACCAAATGCAGTGTGTGGATTCATTTTGGATCCTTGTGTGAATGGACAACAACTTTAAAAAGACATTTTTGGAGCCAGGCACAGTAGTGCATGCCTGTGATCCCAGTAGCTCAGGAGGCTGAGGCAGGAGGATCATGAGTAGCAAGGTGCCAAGCAACTCAGTGAAATCCTACCTCCAAATAAAATACAGAATAGGGCTAGAGATGTGGCTCAGTGGTTGAGTGCCCCTGAGTTCAATACATGATACTCAAAAAAAAAAAAAAAATTTGAGTTTAAGAAGTGTAAATATATACATGGTATTAAATAATATTAAGGAATTATTGTTCATTTTCTTAGGTTTATGACATTGTGGTAATGTAAAGCCTTCACCTGTACAGATACATAGTAAGTCTTTACATGTGAAATAAAATATACTCCAGCCGCCTTTCCTCTGGCTCCCTCACTTTCCATCCCCTCAAAAAAGTTGGGGATAGACAGACAAAATAAGATGAGCAAATGTTTATAATTTGTTGAAATAGTAACTTTTACTATTTTCTCAATTTTTATTTTGTTTGAAAATGTCTATAATAAAAACTTTAAGGCCAGGCAGGATGTACATACCTGTAATCCCAGCCAGTCCAAAGGCTGAGGCTTGCAATTGCTAAATTGCTGAGACTGGCTTTGAATTTACCATCCTCCTGCCTCAGTTTCTCAAGTTGCTGGAATTTCAGGCAGGCGCCACCATGCCTGACTCCAAGAGGAATGCTTCTAATGCTGAAGATTAAGGCAACTTGTCATGATCTATGAAGACAATATTATTATTATTATTATTTTTTGTGTGTGTGGTACTAGGGATTGAACCCAGGGCCTTGCACATGAAAGGCAAGCAGTCTTCCAACTGGCTATATCCCCAGCTCTATGAGGAGAATATTTTGCTCTAAACTTTTGCGTCCTGTTTCTCCTTTTGCCCTTTGGGCCTAATAAATACCTCTGGATTGCCAAGAACTTTAAGCTCATTGCTTCACTGGAAAAGGGCAAGCTGAATTTCAGTCTTCCTCCCTTTTGGCCACTGCCTTTGTGCACAGCTGTATCTGGTGGGCTTATTGTTTAAGAATAATGCAAATTATATGTGTTTAAGTCTTTGGTAATTTGTGTTTCTTACAGTAGGTTTGAAAGTTTGGAGAACTATATTGTAGGAATTATGAAAGCATTTTGTTTTGTGAATGTTAAAAATATCATTTTAATTACATTTTATAAATTACATATAAATGGAAAAAGAAGAACATAATCTCTATTAAAATTTTATTAAGGCAGGTGCTATGGTGCACGCCTGTAATCCCAGTGGATCAGGAGGCTGAGGCAGGATAATCCCAAATTCAAAGCTACCCTAAGCAACACATTGAAACACTTTCTCTAAATAAAAAAATAAAAAACAGGCTGGGGATGTAGCTCAGTGGTTAAGAACCCCTGGGTTCAATCTCTGGTACCAAAAAGACAAAACAAAAACAAAAACTTTGATTAGGGGCTGGGGATGTGGCTCAATCGGTAGCACGCTCGCCTGGCATGCCTGGCCCGGGTTCAATCCTCAGCACCACATACAAAGATGTTGTGTCCACCGAGAACTAAAAAAAATAAATATTAATTAAAAAAAAAAAACTTTGATTAGTACTTAGGTGTGTTTTGTAGAATCTCAGCAATTACATTTGAAGGTATGAACACAAAATTGTAAAATGTACAGCACATACAGATATATAAACACAGCACTTTGGCTAACTGCAGAAGTTCAATGGTTGATTAAAAGAACATATTTTAATATTTGCTTAGCTCTAAGGTGTACACACTCAGGTACATTTTACTATTTTTTAATTAATTAATTAATTTATTTTGACAGAGCTAGAGAGCTGGGGATAAAATCTATGGTCTCAGGCATGCTAGGGAAGCAGTACTACCACTGAGACATCCCCAGACCCACATTTTACTTTTGAAGAATTTCTTTCTTTTTCTTTTTTTTTTTTTAAGAGAGAGAGAGAAGTTTTTAACATTTATTTTTCAGTTTTCGGCGGACACAACATCTTCATTTTATTTGTATGTGGTGCTGAGTATCCAACCCAGCACCCTGCGCATGCCAGGCGAGCGCGCTACCGCTGAGCCACATCCCCAGCCCAAGAATTTATTTCTTATTTATTTATGGGGACAAGGCGGCACTGGGTTGAACTACTACTGAGCTTTTTTGAGATAGTATCTTGCTGAATCGCCCATGCTGGCCTGAAATTTGTGATCCTCTTGCTTCAGCCTCCTAAGTTGCTGGGTTTAAAGGAATGTGCTGTCACACTCAGCTGAAGAATTTTTTAAAAATTACTCAAATTAGTGGAAAAACCTACAGTTAACAGGATTTCAGAAGCACGTCAATAATCTAAATAAGTTAGTCTGAGAAGCTATGTAAAACCTGAAGTTACCATAGACATCTTAACTAAAGATGGAAGCTTTTGTAGTTGAAAAGCATAGAAACAAAGCAAAAAATGTATTATTATATGGTAGGTATATTTAGGTTTCAATCCTAATTTAGCCCCTCTCCCTTATTTAAATATTCCTGTCATTTTAGCCCAGAGCTAGCTGGTTTCAGTCTTCAGTTTCCTTGTTAAATTAATCAGTGGCAGCTTTTGGTTTGCATTTTTATTACTGCATTACTAATCCTGGTTACTGTTTTTTTGTCATTTTGTTAGGTTTTTATTTAGTTTGGTTTGGTTTTGGTATGGGAGATTGAACCAAAAGCACTCTACCACTGAGCTAAGTCCCCAGCCCTTTTTACTTTTTATTTTGAGACAGGGTCTCACTGAGTTATCTAGGTCCTTGCTAAATTGCTGAGGCTGGCCTCAAATTTATAATCCTCCTGCCTCACAACCTCCAGAGTCCCTGGGATTACCTGTGTGCATCACTGCCTTTAGTTCCTTGTTTCTACTGGCCTTGAGAAATTCAGCTGATAACAAAAACTGCCACTGATTACTTTACCAAGTGAGTATGAATGCCAAGTTTTGGTGTGTACCTTTAGTTTTTGGCTAAATGGTACTGGAGTGTCTCCCATTTTGACAGGTCTATTTTCAGTCTGAGGTAAGACTACTCATTATTCATATTACTAGTTTATGAAAAAGAGAAAAAACACTAATAAGTAAAAACTCTTTCTCTCTTTTTTTTTGGGGGGGGTGGTACTGGGTGTTCAACCCAGTGGCAATTAACAACTGAGCTACATCCCTATATCAACATTTTTAAGTGTTAAGATAGAGCCTCACTAAGTTGTTGAAGTTGATCTTGAACTTGATCCTTCTGCATCAACTGGACTCGCACTGGGATTACAGGTGCACATGCCCAAATAATAAGTAAAAACTCTTGAATATGTTTGTACATTTTCACTTTGAGGAGCTCTGAGAAATTGAATCCAATTTAAAATTTCCCTTTATTTTATTTTGAGCTCATTTGCATTAGCCATATTTAAACTTTTTTTTTTTTTTTTTTGCAGTACTGGGCATTGATCCTAAGGCTTCACACATATTATTAGGCAAGTGCTACACCTCTGTGCTACACTCATTTTGAGTTCCTATTTTTTTTTCCAGACAAAAATAATACTTACTTTCATGATTAGCTAATTATACCAGGAAGCATTCAAAAGATTACACTGGGTTGATAAATTTTTTCCCAGTTTAGCAGTGTGCTACATTCCAAATAAAAATTTTTAAGAATCAGTAGGAAATTTAAAAAAAATAATTCCTCCCTAGTAGAGGAAGTTAATTTTTCCCCCATCTTGAAAAATCATCAATTTTGATACTTGTCCACCTGAATGCAAGTCAGTATCTTATTTTGTTTGTTTTTGCACTGCTGGTTTACACCTGGGACCTCACACATACTGGGCAAGTGCTTTGCCACCAGGCTATGCCCCCAGCCCTACAAGTCATTATTTTCTGTACTAAGTTGAAATTTTTCTATCCATGAGAAAACAGTCAACAGTTAAGTAACCTGCCCAAGGTTGTACAAGTAATATATCAAAGAGTAATGATTTGAGACTGGGCAAGTGTGATTCTAATAGTATGTTTTTTCTTAGTGGTTAATCTTATTGAACTCAGTTATTCAACTACAATTGTATAGCAGAGAAGCAGCATTAAAACAAATACAAGGGGCTGGGGATGTGGCTCAAGTGGTAGCGCGCTCGCCTGGCATGCGTGCGTCCCGGGTTCGATCCTCAGCACCACGTACAAACAAAGATGTTGTGTCCACCAAGAACTAAAAAAAAAAAAATGTTAAAAAATTCTCTCTCTCTCTCTCTCTCTCTCTCACTCTTTCTTTAAAAAAAAATACAATTTTTATATACAACCAGAGATATGAAAAATTGTGCTTTAGATGTGTAATATGAATTGTAACGCATTCCACTGTCATTTATTTTTTAAAAAATGAATTAAAAAATAAAAAGCCATTCTAAGAAAAAAAAATGTAATTTTTATACTCTGAGGACATGTTTGCTATTATTTTGCCTGGCATTCGAAGCATTAGAGGAAAAATTTAAAGGAAAAGATGGTGACATGTTCCCTGGTAAACTCTGGTTCTTTGTTTCTCAAAAGAAATCTGGCTAAAGATGTATATTTTGTTGTCATTTATACAAATGATGTGCAAATGCCTAGGGCAGAGTATTAGTACTGAGTTACAAGGACAACTAGTGATTTAGTTACATTGTTTCTGTCCTAAAATTAATGAAAAGTTATGTTTTGACCCAAACATCCTTAAATCTTTTTTTTTTTCTTATTTTTCTTTTTTTGCTTATAGTGTATTGTACTTATAGTCCTGGTTTTATATACTTGTCCATTTTTAAAATAATATTCTGGTACCTTTGGTAAAATTTAATTCCATGTTTATTTTTATAATGAATGCTATTACATATTAACAAAATTTTTAACATTAGACCCTCCCCCCTTTTTTTTGTTTGTTTGTTTGTTTTGGTACCAGGGATTGACCCCAGAGGCACTTAACCACTCAGCTACATTCCCAGCACTTTTTATTTTTCCTTTTGAGACAGAGTCTTGCTAAGTTACTGAGGCTGGCCTCAAATTTGCCATCCTCCTGCTTTAGCCTCCCAAGACACTGAGATCCCAGTCTTGTCCCACTGTGCCCAGCTTCAACATCATATAGAATATTCTCAAGAATGAACAGAATAATGTCTGTCACAACTCATATTTTCTAAATACATGTAGCCTTTATTTCCAGGTGTTTTGCTTAGTACTCACTTATTACAGAAGTTTTCTTGCATCAAAGATTCATTGTGAATAGTTACTGGATAATTTTTTAAAATTTTGTTATTGTAGATGGACACAATACCTTTATTTATTTTTATTTGGTACTGAGGATCAAACCCAGTGCCTCACACGTGCTAGGCAAGTGCTCTACCACTTCGATACATCAGCAGTGCAGTTACTGGGTAATTTTTAAGAACCATTTCAGCAATAAGATTATATGGTTCTAGCCAGGTGCAGTGGTGCATGCCTATAATCCCAGCAAGTCGGGAGCCTAAAGCAGGAGGATTGCAAGTTTGAGGCCAGGCCTGAAGTCCTAAGCAATTTAGTGAGACCCTGTGTCAAAAAATAAAGAGGGCTGGGGATGTAGCTCAGTGGTAAAGTGTCCCTGGGTTTAAGGGACAGTACCAAAAAATTTTAAAAAATTAAAAAAAGATTATATGGTTCTAGATTATTTTTTTAGCTTTCAGTTGTATAGTAATAACTCTCAGTTTCCAAGAATAAGAGGAAAAAATGCATAGGGTTTGGTCTGAACCTGAGTGATTTCTCAGGATAAAGAATAACAATGTGTAAAAATTTAACAGAGCTGGGCATGGTGGCCCATGCTTATAATCCTAGGGGTTCAGGAGGGTGGGGTAGGAGGCTCATAAATTGAAAGCCAACTTCAGCAATTTAGGGAGACCCTGTCTCAAAATAAAAAATAGAAAGGGTTGGGGACATGGTTAATGGTTAAGTGCCCCCGTGTTCAATCCCTAGTACTGCCCCCAAAAAAGTAGCTAATTATTATGTTGAAAATAAATTTTCACTGACTTACCCTTGTTTCAATCTTTTTTACTCTATTTAACTTGTCTTTATTTTTAATTAAATGGGTTGAATAAAACAATACTGGTTATCATAAATTTATTGAAACTAGTTAGCAAAATAAATGTGTATACTATTTGGTCTAATATATTAAACCCTTTTGCCCTGTTCTGGCCTTTCTTTATGCCTTAGTATTTTAAAACACCATATATTTAATGAGTTGTGTTGGACCACTCCTTAAATCCCAGCTACATAGGAGACTGAGGCAAGAGGATCACAGGTTTAAGACCAGTCTGGGCAATTTAGCAAGACTCTGTCTTAAAATAAAAATGGTAGCTGGGCATAGTGGCACATACCTGTAATCCCAGCGGCTCAGGAGGCTGAGACAGGAGAATTGCGAGTTCAAAGCCAGCCTCAGCAATGGGGAGGTGCTAAGCAACTCAGTGAGACCCTGTCTCTAAATAAAATACAAAATAGGTCTGGGGATGTGGCTCAGTGGCCAAGTGCCTGAGTTCAATCCCTGGTACCCAAAATAAATAAATAAAAAATAAAAAGGTTGGGCATATGGCTTAGTCATAGAGTACCAGTGGGTTCAATTTCCAGTATTTCAAAAAAAAAAAAAAAAAACATTTTTTAATGTGACAGTGTAAATATTTTAAACCTGTGTGATGACTCACTTCAATTCAAGACTTTAAACTCAAAGTATAAGAAAAGATTTGTGCAGCTTCCTAACTTTTATGTGAAATGGAATTTGACCCTGAAGTGCCTTTCTTTATACTGAGGCCTGAAGATCTTTAGGTTTCAAAGAATTTCATTTTCATAGTATTTTTTTCCAACATTTTATTATGGAAGTTTTCAAATGTGCAGAAAATTTGAAAGAATTGTTTTGTGAATTCATTAATTTTTATCTCCTATCTGCTTCAGTTAACAGTTTTCTATGTGTTTTATTCCATATTTATCTCTCCATTAATCTATTTTTGAAGCATTTCAAAGTTAAGTTGGAGACATTAGGATATTTCACCACTAACCATTGTAGTATGCACATGAAGAATGTTATATATAATTTATAATGCATAACGTTTTAAGAGTCATTGATGATGTTGATTGTTTCTGTAGTTTTTGTTTGTTGAGTCCATTGTCTGAATATACTATAGTTGTTTATCCTATATTGTTAGAGACTTAGGCTATTTCCTGTTTGGGCTGTTATAAATAAAGTTGCTATATAAATACTTGTTTGAATGTTTTCGGTAGACTTATGCTTTTCTTTATCTTGGTTAAAAATATCAAGAGGAAGGACTGGGTCATAGGGTAGATGTATGTTTTAGATTTATTTTTTAAAAAGACAGAATTTTTTCCAAAGTGGTTCTGCTATTTTATTTCCCCTATAAGGTTTGTTCTACATCTTTGCCAATAGTCTTTATATTGTAGGTTTTAATTTGTATTTCCCTGATGGTCAGTGATGTTGAGCACCTTTTCAAGTGCTTATAAGCCATTTGTATCTCTTCCTTTAAAACCATTACCCATTTTGTGTTTTCATGATTAAGTCATAAGGGATTTTTGTATGTTTTACATACAATTCTTTTATCAAATATGTTTTGTGAATATTTTCTTCCAATCTATAACTTGCTTATTCATTTTCATAGTGGAGTCAGTTCATTGCATTTTTTTCAACATTTTATATGACTTCAAACAAAGTTTATAGTGAACATTCATACACTCATTACCCAGTTCTATCTTTAGTATTTATTTTTTAGTATTTATTTTTTGACCCTAGGGGTGCTCTTTCACTTGGCAACATCCCCAGCCCATTTTTAATTTTAAGACAGGGTCTGGCTAAATTGCTGAGGCTGGCCTTGAACTTGAGGTACTCCTGCCTCAGCCTACTGTGCTGCTGGGATTACAGGCGTGCACCACTGAGCCTGGCTGATCATTAACATTTTATTATATTTGTCCTTTCACATATCTATCCATATATCCTGTTATATGTATTTCAGTGTAAATTGCAGGTATCAGTTCATTTCCCCCAAGTACTTCAAAATGCATATTATTTATTAGAACTCAGAATTTGCTTGCAACTTGTTTTCTTTTGAGGTAAACTTCTTATACCATGCAGTGCAAAATTCTAAGTGAATAATGGCTGAGTTTGACAAATGCATGCACCTGTGAAACCCTAAACCCTATCAAGATGTAGAATTTACTGTCACTCCGGGAGGTCCTCTCATGTCTGGTTCCAGTTAAATTCTGCCTCCATACCCCCAGAGGCAACCATTTCCTGATTTTTTGTATCATCGTTTACTTTGGCCTGTTCCAAAACCTCATAACAGTGAATTCACACATGATATACTTTCTGGTTGAAGTTTCTTTTACTTAGCATGTTTTTGAGATTCATCCTGTGGTTGCATTGTCAGTAGTTCATTCCTTGTTACTGCTCAATAGTAATCCTTTGTTTGACTGTATCACTGTGTATCTGTTCTCTCATAGATATACACCTGAATTGTTTCTAGTTTGGGAGTGTGATATGAACATTTTTTTTCTTATTTTATCTGGTATGAACATTTTTGTACAAGTCCTTTTGTGGGAATATCTTTTCCTTTTTAGGAGTAAATAATTAGGAATGGAATTGCTGACTTGTAGGGAAAAGTGTTGGACCCTTTTCCATAGTGGTTTAACAGTTTCACACTCCCCAAAAGTTCATTTTGTTTCATATTCTTGCCATATTTGGTGGTTTTAGCCTTATTTATGTTTAACCGTTTTGGGGTGTAGTGGTATCTCATCATAACAGAATATTGTACTTTAAATATCTATTTCTTACATCCTGCCACCTTTATCTAGTTACTCCTCATATATATTATACACACCTCAACTTTTTCTGTACTACTTCTCCCACCTCCAGCTTTTTCTATATTACTTTAACTTTGCCTTCAATTTTCTGTGCCCTTGCACTTTTATTTACAGTGCATGGTAAGAACTATTATTAAATTGCTGACCAATGTGGTATCCAAGCATCAAGTTGGTAAATAAGTTACTCCTAAAATACATTAACAGAAATTTGTCACATCCTGGTTGTTTCGCTTGAGAATTTTTTTAAGAGGTGAAGGGTGACAGAATAATATTTGTATATAGACTTATACACACAAGCCATACACAGATTTATGAACACAAGTCTTTGTTTTCTATCAAATATAGAAGATTAGCCACAGTTTGATCCTCTTTATAAAATAAGTATGAAAGGCAAGATCCAACTGGAAATATCTATTGGTTGTAAAGTATTAACAAACTGGAATCCAGAATATACTATTGAAATCATCTACAGTTTGGTTGTTCTCTTAAGTTCCTTCAAATAAATTAGTAGAGTAATTGAGTTGTAAATATGGAAGAATCACCAAAGTACACTGTCCAATCCTCAGTTAATTTCTTTCAAAAAATAGAAATAGTTACCTGAGGGGCTGGGGTTGTGGTTCAGTGGCAGAGCACTTTCCTTGCAAGTGTGAGGCACTAGGCTTGATGCTCAGCACCACATAAAAATGAAAGTATTGTGTCCATCTACAACTAAAAAAAAATTTTTTTAAGTTACCTCTTTCCTGTATGATAGTAATTCTATAGTGGTTGCATATAAGAACCATCTGAAGGAATTTTTAAAAAGTCTTTTCACTCAGGTTGTGTTCCAAAACAAGTTAGAAAATCTGAGAAGGGAAGATGGAACCCAGGCATCACACTTGTCTTGTTGTTGTTGTTGTTTGTGATACTGAGAAATGAACCCAGGACTTCCTACATGCTAAGCAAGCATTATACCACCAAGCTACATCTCCACCCTTTTTTAAAATTCTTATTTTGAGACAGGGGTTTACTAAGTTGCCCAGGCTGACTTCAAATTTGCGATCCTCCTGCTTCGGTCACCCAAGTCTCTGGGATGATAGGCATGCACCCCCACCCAGCTCAGCATTAGTATTTTTAAAAGCTCCCCACATAATCCCAGTGTGCAGCCAAGACTACAAATCAGTGCTATTAGGAACACAGGAAATAAAATTTAGGTAAATGTATATGAGCGTTCCTTTAAACTTTCCAGGTTGCATACCACAAGGGCATTGGAGATTTTGAAGTTGGGCTTCACCATTTACAAGCTCTGTGACTTTGGGCAAGTTTCTTGGCTAAATGCAATCATGGTGTAAAGTTTCTAGTGCGATGAAGAGAACAAAGTAGGTCTTTGACAATATCGGGTTCCTCTTATCTTAGAAGTGGCATCTCTTTGCGGATTACAAACTGTCATTCCTTCACTGTTAAATAAATTCAGCACAGTTTTACATGTCAGGTGGAAGGCATTCCTAACAAAGCCTTTATGTTACATCATCAACATGGAAATTAACACAAGGCTCAATTTACTGATTTCCCTGGCTGAGTGAAGAGGTTGGCCTCATACTCCTGTAGTTAAAGTCATCAACTGAGAACTTGATACAGTTAACTGATGAACTAGACCCAAGAGTTAAGTATGTTATTTTAGGTATATGCTGAAGGAGCTGTATACTTCTTACTCAGAAGGATTTCTTTGAATTTTCTTTTTTCTTTTAAACATATTTAAGCTTCCTGTACAAAACAAAGTTCTGAACTCTTCCCTTTAAATATAATTTGCTCTTTTAAACAAACTTGTATTTTGGGAAAGTTAGTATCTCTTCTTGGATGTATACATTGCAGCATCTTGAACGATATATAAAATATGTAGGTGTCATTAAATATTTACTAAATGAATGTTTCCCCCTGAAAGAAAAAAAAAATGATTTGTATGAGCTTTGAAATAAAGCAACAACAAAAGCCTAACAAATAGTCCATCTTTTGTTTCTAAGTCGATACAGTTTGTTTGTGAAATGAACTGTTCCCCAATCTTTCATGTGAAATATGAGGGCAGAGGTTGAGATCCTGATGTGCACACAGGTATGGCAGTGCTTTAAGTGAAGGAATCGAGTGCCGGTAGCACACAGTTGACAGCAATTCATAAATTCTGCAGTCTCCAGCTTTTGACGGCTCTGGAAAAGCAGCCTGAACAGTTCTTGGGGTTCTTTAGGGTAATAACAATACGTAAGGGGTGGAGTGCTTAATCCTCTTAAGTGAATGATAAGCACTGAGGAAGGCGTGTCTTCTAGAGCCTCACTCCCTCGCGGCTGCAGGTCACGTGAGCGCCAAGTACTTCCCGATTCCCAGCTACTGGCTCCCGTAGGCAGTGTCAGTGTGAAAGGTGGAAAGCGCAGGCAGGCAGAGCGGACTGCGAGGAAGTTTAAACACAGAAAGCGAAGCATTTCGAACTATAACGATGCCACACTTTACTGTGACTAAAGTAGAGGATCCAGAGGAGGGGGCAGCGGCTTCGGTCTCCCAAGAGCCCAGTTTAATAGAAATAAAAGCCCGGATTCGGGATTCAGATGATCCAGGTGAGTCCTCAGTTTCGGAGTTTTTGGAATCTGAAGATTTTGTGAGAAAATATAGTCACTAAGATATCAAAATTGAAATGCCCTCTTATGGATTGAGAAAAAGTGTTGTGGTTGAAGTATTTTTCACTCAATTGTTTCACTCCTTTGTATATCTGATAACTTTTACGTTTTTCACACACTGGTTTGTTTTCACCCACAATGAGTTCTGTGTTCGTTACAAACAGGTGAAATTGAATCATGGCAGCGTATGAAAAGAGTTTTCAAACAAATGAGCACAGTAAAAGTCAATATAGAATTACTTTTTACTTACACAGTTTAGGTTATATCCAGAAAATACTCTAAACCCAATGAGTGAACAACATTTAAATTCAGCAGTTTACAGAATATTATATAAAGAGGGAGCATGGTTCACTAATTTTGTAATGTGGACTTTGTGATTTCTATAGTTACTTAAAATTTTGCTTCAGTTTGCAAGATAAACGGTAATTCAGTAGTGAATACTCTTAATAAATTTTTAATGAAAGAAAAGTACAATAGATGATCATTATGGTGACTGAGCATAGCATCACTGTTTAATAAAGTTACTTGATGTTATTTTCTCTAAATGGTAACAGTTATACTTTCTAGGGGAATTGTGGTTTTGGAATCTTAAGCATGCAATTAAAATCTGAAGTTAATATTATGGTATCAAATATAGCCATAGTTTGAAGCCCCTTATTTTTTAAATCTGTAAATTGTCAGCAACTTCTCTAGTATGTGAATAAAGTCTAAGGGAAACTCACAAAATTCCCTTTAATTCTGTGATGCCATGATTCTAACTTTTTTCTATAGCAAGTAACACATTGCAGTTCCTTGCTGTAAACAGCTGTTGATTATCTCAGCTTCTTGCCAAGCTTTAGAGAATTTTAAAGAATCTTTAACTTATTCAAGATGGTGACTAGTTAAAAAAAAATGTTCCTTTTATATACTTTTTCCTGATAGAGAAAATTTATTAGGAGAAAATAAAAAGGTTTTATGTAAATTCTTTGTCCACTAGGTTATTTTCATTTTGCTGAATAGTCAGGATGATAAGAAGCTGAAAACAAGTTTAACCTACTTTGAACTTGAACCTGATTCTCTACAACTTCAACTCAAAGAAGTTAGATAATTCTTTCTCTCCGGCCTGTATTTCAAGATAAACTTTCTTAATTGCTTAGATTTTATTCCCTTTAGAACTTTGTCTTTATTGTCATCTTCATTAATTTCACAAATGCAAACTTCTATTTCCTTTCTCCAGACCTCTGCTCTTTTATTTTCGTCTTTATTAGTCCCATTATGTTTGGAGAAACGTAACTCTCTTCAGATTAGAACAGAGCTTTACTCTACGAACAACCACCTAGGAAAGCCATAAAAGTTTGAGAGTACCCAACTTTAAGAAAGTGCCATTATTACACTATTATTAGGCTTAACTTATTTTCTTCCATAGTAATTGCTTTGAACAAGAAATAAGTCACAGATATAATCTAATTTGAATTTTATAAGGATTTTCATTTGTTGTTTTCCATAACAGCCCCAGAAAGTCACCACTTGAATAAACTATTGTTTGGCAAGTGAACAACTGCTAGGAATATATTATCTAAATTACCTTAATTGTAGGGTTAAATTGGAAGGAGAGAGGGGAAAGTCTAAAAGTCGTTTCTTCCTTTTTCAACCTAGGAATAAAGGGTCAGGATTTTTTGTTTTGTTTTGTTTTTTGGCCCCTTTTTGACCCCTCCGAGTTTAAAAAAAAAAAAAAAATCCTACCTTCATTTGAGGTTTTGTTGCATGTACTTCTAACTCTGGCCAGTTATGTAACCAGTAGTTTTATTTTCCTTTGTTTTTCCTTCTCTGTGGAGAGAAAAATACATATAATGGTATAAATGGAACATATTTAGAAATCATATCATCCTTTTAAGTGGGTTTTTAAAATATATGTATTTGAATTAGACTAGTGAATAATTTTAGATAAAATAGAAATACAAACACAGAGGTAATCTAATTTTTTAAACTACATAATCCTTGCTGTACAAACTACAATAGAAAGTCAATATAGTAGAACCCTGCTTAATTGGGGCTTTAAAAGAAAAAGGAAAAATTCAGATTTCCATAACATTTTTCTTGTTTTCTTCCTCCCTGTTCTGTTTTCTCAGCAACCTATCCATAAAAATAGCATTTACCACACACTATATTTCAGTATATGTTTACTTGTTTCTGTCTCCCCAACAGACTGATTTTTTTTTTTAAGAAAGAGTGAGAGAGAGGGAGAGAGAATTTTAATATTTATTTTTTAGTATTTGGTGGACACAACATCTTTGTATGTGGTGCTGAGGATCGAACCTGGGCCGCACGCATGCCAGGCGAGCTCGCTACCGCTTGAGCCACATCCCCAGCCCTATTATCTGTTCTAAAGAAAGTTATATCTAATAGAAAAAGCAGACACATTTTTATATAATAATGAATGCTGGATAATTACAACAATAGAAATATGCAAAAATACAATAAATGAAAATGAACTGAGATAAAGTGGCACATTTAAAGCCACATCCCCAGCCCCCCCAACAGACTGATTGATTATAAATTCCTTGAGGACAGAGATCTTATAATATCAATTTTGTATTTCCAGGTTCTTAGCAACATAGTAAGCAAATCAGTGGATAGACATATTCTCTGCCTTTTTTATTCACCGAATGTGGTGTCAGCTGTTTGTGCTCTTTTCCCTAAGCCTACAAAGGTGTAAGAAGTTTCAAGTTCCCCACTAAATGCAGCAGAATGGCATTGGAGTCAGGGACCTGGCTGTGAATCCCAGTCATACTAATTATTACTAATTAGTAGTAGTGTTAATTTGTAATAATTAGTACTTGAGTGACTTTCAGCAAGCTATTTAACAGCTTCTTTCCTCATTGATAAAACCAAGGGAATAACAGTACCCATTTTACAAAGTGGTTATATGGAGGGCATAGGATACCTTGTGTGTGTGTGTGTGTGTGTGTGTGTGTGAGAGTGTGAGAGAGAGCGAGAGAGAGAGAGAGAGGTATGACCTAGCATTCAAAAAATAAGAACTACCCATTATTTATATAGTGTGATTAGTGGTTCACTAATTTGGATAGCAGTTGATGGAAAGAATAATAAATGGCATGGTGGGGATCCTGGAACAGGTGTCTCAGGAGGAGATATCACTGATTCTTGGAGACCTGGAAAAGAAGATGACAGATAATAGGAACAATTTGAAGATATTCAAGAAGGATGATGCACTTGTGGGGAACAAATATTTAGAGTGCTTAGCATATTGGTTGTGGTTGTTACTGTTTTCGGGTACTAAGGATTGAACCAGAGCCTCATGCAAATACCACTGAGCCACATTCCAAGCTATAGATAGCACATTGGGCATGTGGTAAAGAGATGAAGGGGCTGGGCGTAGTGGGGCACACCTGTAATCCCAGTGGCTCTGGAGGCTGAGGCAGGAGGATCACCAGTTTAAAGCCAGCTTCAGCAATTTAGCAAGGCTCTAAGTAACTGAGACCCTGTCTCTAAATAAAATACAAAAAAGGTCTGGGGATGTGGTTCAGTAGTTAAGCTCCCTTGGATTCACTCCCCAGTATCAAAAAGGGGGGGGGTAAATTGAGGGTATTTAGTGAAGTGTTATCCAAACTCTCTGGGACTTCACATGGTTATTGCCTTTTTAGAGATTTAAAAACTGAGACTGTTGACAATAGTAGGTGACTTGCCTCAGGAAAAGCCTAATTTTTTTTTAACATGAATCTTTTATTTTCAGTTATTACCCAGCAATAAGAGAAAGTTAAGTTCACAGTTTTAGCTCTTGACACAAAGTGAACTAGGTAGCAAATTCACTTCCATCAGATAAAGCTAATGGACCAAATTTTTCAAGTTTAAGCCATCTTAAAAGCTTGTAGCATACCAGATACTGCATGTGTTCTCTAGTAACAGTAGCCAACAGTGAGTAGAACTTGAGTATTTTTTAATTGCTGGTGGTTTCTATAATATGTTAGAAATCAAGAGGTTTATAAACATGTTCAGATATGAGTTAGATTCTTAAAAGTCTAAACGCTTATTTAAGAGTATGTATTTCAAAAGGGGTCCATGATCCATATGGACTAAATTAATACTTTTCACTGGGTAGCAGGTATATTTGTAAATATATAATTGTATTAGACGTTGGCACCAGTGCAGAACATGCTCAGCATCATAAAATTCAAAACATTAGCACAAGTTTATATGTCATTAAAAAACAATTATCAGGAGGCTGAGGCAGGAGGATCACAAGTTCAAGGCCAGCCTTGGCAATTTAGCAAGACCCTGTCTCAAAAAATAAAAAAGACTGGGGATGTATCTCAGTGATAAAGCACCCCTGCGTTTAATCCCACTACAAAAAAAGGGAGAGAGAAAGTTACTGTATATCTTAATGTGGAAGGGCCACAGGATTTGATAAGTATTATCAAAACTAATTTTAATAGGACCAATAGAACAGTTTTATTGTTTACAGAATTTACTTAATCAGATGTGAATGCTACCCTTATTCTTTTTTTATTTTTATTTTTAGTTGTAGATGGACATAATCCCTTTATTTATTTGTTTTTATGTGGTGCTGAAGATAGAACCCAAGTGCCTCACACATGCTAGGCAAGAGCTCTACCACTGAGCCACACCCCTGACCCTACACTTAGTTATTCTTTATTATTAAAGTATTTATTTAAATTTGTGTAAGTATTTTTATCAAATAATTGCTCCAGATTATCTCCCTCCTCCTCAAATCTTCTTATTGGCCAAGCATGATGGCACATGCCTGTGACCCTAGCAGCTTTGGATGCTGAGGCAGAAAGATGGCAAGTTCAAAGCCAGCCTCAGCAATTTAGGGAGGCCCAAAGCAATTTAGCGAGACCCTGTCTCAAAATAAAACATAAAGGACGGGTTGGGAGCCTGAGGCAGGAGAATCATGAGTTCAAAGCCAGCCTCAGCAAAAGAGGTGCTAAGCAACTCAGTGAGACCCTGTCTCTAAATAAATACAAAATAGGGCTAGGGATGTGGCCAAGTGCCTCTGAGTTCAATTCCTGGTAACCAAAAAAAAAAAAGGAGGACTGGTATTCTGACTCAGTGGGTAAATGCGTTTGGGTTCAATCCCTAGTGCCAAAAAAAAAACAAACAAACAAACAAACAAACAAAAAACAACTTGTAGTGTCTGTGGATTAGGCAGATTCATACTGTTGGATTGCCTTCATTGGACATAGATTGGAAGATTTCTCTTTTCCCTTCCCTTCAAAAAGGGTATTTATTTATTTATTTTTCTTTTTTTACCCTTGGTGTGTTCTTTGACTCTAAAAGATACCCTTGTATCATTTTAATAAATACCCCCCAAACAGGGTATTTATTAAAAATGAACCCAAGGTAAAAGAGTCACATCCCCAGCCCTTTTTATTTTGAGACAGTATCTTACTAGGTTGCTTACAGCCTCACTAAGTTGCTGAAGCTGGCTTCAAACTTATGATCCTCCTGCCTCAGCTTCGTGAGCTTCTGTGATCACAGGCATACACCACAATACTGGACCTTAGAATAGTTCTGAGGACATTTTCAGAAGTGGACCTACATTGGTATTGAACAGCAGCTACAAACATTAACTCACCAGCAGTGCAAACAGTATGAGAGCAATTTGTCAAATGAAGTAATAAAGTTCAAATTGTATTACTAATATAAGTTGTTAGGTAAACATTAATTCTGCTCATTACCTGTGAAATCTTACATTCTTAAAAGGATATTTGACTACCTTCTTTTATTGACTAACATTGAGATAGAAAACTAAAGAGATTTTTCTCTGTGTAAATATAACTATTTTCTATAGTGAGGATTTTAAAGTCTTTTATAGCCAGGCATACTAGTACGTGCCTGTAGTCACAACTTGTCAGGAGGCTGAGGCAGGAGAATTATTCCAGGTGTTCCAAAGCCAGCCTGGACAATATAGGAAGACCACATCTCAAGAATTAAAAATAAAAGCCTTTTTTGTTTGTTTGTTTTGGTACCAGGGATTGAACCTAGGGCCGCTCACTGAGCCACATCCCAGCCATTTTTTATATTTTTATTTAGAGCAGGATCTTGCTAGTTTCTGCTATGGGCTTTGAACTCATGATCCTCCTGACTCAGTGCACCTCCATGTTTGTTCTTTTAATTATTTGTGTGGGCCTTTCCCCAATCCATCTATCAAACATATATCTTCATGTTTTAAAATCTGAGTTTATCCTTAAACCTGCTGAGTGAGGCATATTTTTCTATCTTCCTTTCCATACCTCAGTAGGAAAGGAAGCATTGCCAGAAAGACAAAATATCATCCCAGTTCTTTTTTTTTAAATTATTTTTTAGTTGTAATTGGACACAATATCTTCATTTTATTTATTTTTATGTGGTACTGAGGATCGTACCCAAGGCCTCGCACGTGCTAGGCAAGCACTCTACCGCTGAGTCACAACTCCAGCCTCATCCCAATTCTTTTCACCATGATTTTTACTGTATGTAAGACCTTAATACAAGAATACACAATTTAGTTTGTTTCCTTTTAGTTCTGTTTTTTTTTTTTTTTGGGGGGGGGGGCAGAAGTGGAGGTAGTACTAAGGATTGAACCCAGGAACACTTTACCGCTGAGTTACATCCTCAACCCTTTCTATTTATTCTGTTGTGACAGGTTCTAAGTTGCTTAGGTCCTTGCTAAGTTGCTGAGGCTGGCCTTGCACTTGGGATCCTCCTTTGACACCTCCTGTGTCACTGGGATTACAGGCATGTGCATGGCTGTAATCTTTCAGTTCTTACAACCGTGTAGATTGTAACTCTTATTTGTCATGTATTCTGACAGTCTTGAACATTTTCATTTTGCATTTCAACACTATTTTCACCAGTTAATTAGAATTTCTCCCAGAATTTTTCTTGCTTAGCACACCAACCCTGTGTGTAGGATATGCTGCTTTTGCCCCACAAAGAGATTTGCCAGATTGAAATTGACTGAATTCTATAATTTTTTAAAAAAAATAAGCATAAAAACTGGGTGTTGTGGTATATGCCTGTAATCCCAGCAATTTTGGATACTGAGCAAGGCCAGCCTCAGCAATTTAGCAAGGCCCTCAGCAATTTAGTGAGACTCTGTCTAAAAATAAAAAGCTGAGGTGTAGCTCAGCGGGAGAGAGCCCCTGAGTTCAATCCCCAGTACCAAAAACAAAAACTAAACAAAACCCCTTTATACACTGTACATGTTGCTTAATTACTAGATACTTTTATTTTCTATACTTAATATTTAGGAGTGTAAAATATATAACTTTAGCATATTGTAAAATATTTAAAAGATTTTCAGATTTCAGATAGAATTTGGCTATATGGCATGGATTATTAACTGGTAAACTCTGAGGAATGTATCATTTCTTGTTTTTGCCATGTTGAAAAAGGAAACAGTTTTACATGAACATGTTGTCAACTTTAAGTTATAATACTACTAGCTACCATTGTTTTTTGAAGGTTTTTTGTTTTTTCTTTTCTTTTTCTTTCTTTTTTTTTTTTTTTGATACCAGGGATTGAACCCAGTGGTGCTTACCCACTGAGACACAGAGACACAACCCCTGCCCTTTTTTATATTTTATTTAGAGACAGGGTCTTGCTGAGTTGCTTAGGACCTCACTAAGTTGGTGAGGCTGGCCTTAGTAATCTTCCTGCCTCACCCTCCCAAGCTGCTGGGATTCCAGCAGGTGCCACCACACCCGGCTAGCTACTATTATTGAGCATGGTAAGTAGAAGAGCCAGTGTTCAACCTAGGCACTTAACAAATATTGGCTCACATAATCCTCACAACCAAGACAGGAAACCATTATTGCTATTTTCTATATTAGGAAAATAAATTGTCAAGAAATTAGATGATTTAAGTAGCAAATTTGGAATTCAAAGTAAATGTATATGGCTCTAAAGCTTTTTTTGTTTGTTTTTAACCACACCGAATGGCCCCTCCGCTTTAAATACACATAATTTTTTATGTTTCCTGCAACTAGGCTGCTCTCTTAATAGTTACTAATTCTTTTTTTAAGTGTTTTTATTAATTATTGATGGACCTTCATTTATTTGTTTGTATGTGGTGCTGAGGATCGAACCCAATGCCTCACACATGCTAGGCAAGGACTCTACCACTGAGCCACAACCCCAGCCCTAATAGTTACTAATTCTTATTCTCTATTTCTTTATTATTGTAGATTTCTTAAAATTAAAGTTAACTTCTTCCTCTATTATTTCAAGTATTGGATTGCTTTGTATAAATTTAGTATAGAATATTTCTAAACGGCTGGGGATGTGGCTCAAACGGTAGCGCGCTCACCTTGGCATGCGTGCAGCCCGGGTTCGATCCTCAGCACCACATACAAACAAAAATGTTGTGTCCGCCGAAAACTAAAAAATAAATATTAAAAAATTCTCTCTCTCTCTTTAAAAAAAAGAATATTTTTAAATGTAGAATATTCTTTGAAATAATGCTAAAAATTGTGAAATTTGAGCATAGGACTTGGCTTAAATTAGCTTAATCTGACGAACCTTTAGAAGCCTTCCATTCCCACATTCCGGGAAGATTCCTACTTAACAGTGATATAGAAATAGAAGGCTTAGCTGGGCACAGTGTAATCCCAACAGCTCTGGAGGCTAAGGCAGGAGAATTGAAGATTCAAAGCCAGCCTCAGCAACTTAGTCCCTAAGCAACTTAGTGAGACCCCATCTCAAAATAGAAAATTAAAAAAGGGCTGGAGTTATGGATCAGTGGCTAAGCACCCCTCCGTTCAATTCCTGGTACCGAGGGGAAGGGGAGTGGGAGACTTAAAACTTAAAAATGGAGTTAGTGAAATAATTGACTTTAATATAACTTCAGAATACGTATTCTTCACTGAAGGTATGCAAGATGTATTTCTTTTAATGTATTTCATTATGGTTTTTATTACTTAGAATATGGTACATAATCACATTTTTTTTTTTCTGTACTAAGGATTAAACCCAGAGCCTCATGCATGCTAGACAAGTACTCTACCAATGAGGTATATCCCCAGCTCCATAAGTGATTTTAATCTATTCTAAAACACCATATGATGAAGTAGGTCTCATTTCCTTTGCTGTGTTCTTTCCACTGTAACATATAACCTTTTGTGACAGAAGATTCTGATCCTTGTGTTAGAAATGGTGAATCTATAGTAAGAGTTCTCCTCTAAAGTTGTCTCTATCTTTTTCCCACCTCAATATCTTCATCTGAACTCTTTTTTTTTTTTATATCCACAACCCAGTTGTGCCAGGGTAAGTGGTAGATTTTATTTTATTTTTTATTTTTTTAATTGGTTGTTCAAAACCCTATAAAGCTCTTGACATATCATATTTCATCTGAACTCTTGTGCTTTCATTCCCTGCCTAATGTAAAGCATTACACACATTCACACTTAACATCATCACCTCAAGATCAGGTTTGTATTTCTTCCAAGATGACTTACCTAATATTGTTTTTCAACTTTGATTATTCCATTTGTCAGTATCTGTTAGCCCTCAAATATACTTTGCAGTGTGCCTTAAATTTGTAATCATGTTGGAATAGTATTTACAGATGATTGTATTAGCAGTAGATCTGCCTATACCTCTTGCCATTTCTCTCCACCTCTTCCTGCTGGAAGTCCAATAGTTCTTCCCCTGTGCTGTCATTCCACCACCTCCCTGTACTATAGTGGAGCCCTGCTGCAGGAGATGGGCTTCAGTGAACTGGATAAGAACCAGGGACTGGCCCTTGTCTACTCCAGCTGCTTGACTGCTATTGTCTGGTCATCTTTTCCTTACAATAAGTCAGATGGATCAGAGGGAAAATGGCTAAAGAAAATTCTCATAAACTTCTTCAGGACTTTTGTGTCATATTCTTTGTTCCCATAGGCTGGTTTGGCTCTGAATTATCATTATTCCACCTTGGTTACCTTTTCTTCCTTTCAGTATGTGGATTTCTTGGGGAAAACAGGAATAACATTGCATTCATAGCTCTTCCAATGATATTTTCCTGGTTCCTTCAATGAGTATTCTTTAGTATTTCCAGCTCTTGATCTCAGCTTGTGCCTATATTTTAGAAAAATTCAACCTTCTATCTTTAACTCTGTTTTAATGATGACTTTGAAATCTTTATTTCCATCATTAACCTTTTATTGAACTAATCTCAAATTTCTATTTCTTTGGATATATTTAAAAAGTAATTTCACTATGAGTCAATTTAAAAGCATGTTAAACATTTTATAAAATATACAAAGCTCTACATTACAAAAAGTTGTAATTGTCATAGCAATATTAAGACAATATTGCCTTCAAAGCACATGTAATAGGCAGATACACCCCTCCCAGCATATTCCCAATTCCAAGTTTTCTCTCAGTGACCTCTTATTCTTAATTCTTATTTATTTATTTATTTATTTGTTTGTTTATTTATTTATTTATTTATTTATGGTACCAAGGACTGAACACAGGGGCACTTAATTACTGAGCTACATCCCCATCCCTTGATACTGTGTTCTGCTTCTTATTAGGATCAATTGTATGTCCATCATAAACTATTGATGTCTAGGAGGGATATGTGGCTCAATGGTAGAGTTCTTGCCTAGCATGTATGAGGCCCTGTGTTTAATACCCATTACTGACAAAAGAAAAAAAAAGGAAGAAATAAACTTAATGTTCAGTGATTTACAGGCAGTAAATTTGGTTTTGTGTTTGGTTTAGAATCACTACTCATGCCTTCTAGCTCCTTGGCAATGAGACTTGGCTGACTAACGATATTTGTGACAATAAGGAGATAATTTTGAACAGGTAGAAGCATCTTTGAAGAGGCACCATGCAGCAGTATAGAAGAACATCACAAAGAGAGCTTCTGTTATATTTGGTACTGCAGGAAACCAGTTATCAGGGCTCTAGTAATTTGGGTAAATCTTTAATACAGAAGTAGTAATTGTAGCTGTAGTGTTTTTGAGGAAGAAAATGGTCATTTTGTGGTCTAGGGAAGCACATGAATTATGACTGTAAGTAGTAGCTGTCAGCACATTAATTTTATTTCCTTCTAATTCATTATCTTTCAGTAAGCAACTGAAAACTCATAGGGTATTGAATCCTTTGAAATTCATCTTAAATTCCACCAACTGGCCAGAGAAGGAAGATCAACATCTGGTCTCTAAAGTATGACTTATTTGCATATTCTCCTGTAATTGAATAGACATTCTTGTGGGAAAACTTTGTCTAAACAGTTTAGGTGAATAAAAGAAAATTTAAATCCCAGTTTCCGAATGTTGTGCATAAAGGAGGCTCATCATTCATATTGGTTTCTGAGGATCCAGTCCATGATTGACTGGTTTCAAGGCAGAAGTATCATGGTGGAAGGATGTGGGGCAAGAAAGCTTCTCAGCTCATGTCATCTAGGAACCACAGAGCTGTTTTCTACTTCTTTATTGACCTCTTTCCTTGAAATATTACAATATTTGATCTTTTTCTGTTTTCCCTTTCTTTTCTTTTTCATTGTCTTTCTCACTAATTGTTGCTCATTTAGTCTTCCAAATAGTTCCCAAAACTCCTCACTAGTCTCCAAACTACTGTGCTAGTCTATTGTCATTTCTTGTCTGGCTTTTAAAACCATTCATTATAGTAATTACCAGAGGAATTTTTCTCAAATGTAAATCTCATCCCTATCATTTCATTCCCATTTAAAACCCTATAATATCTCCCCTTTGTCCTCAGAGAAAAGTTTGTACTTCATAATCTAGAACATCCCAACTTAATAGCTTCCTTGTCTGTTATTCATTATTATTTATTTATTTTTGTAGTACCAGGGAGCAAACCCAGGGCCTTGCACATGCTGGGCAAGTGCTCAATCACTGAGTTGTATCCCCGCCTGCCCCCCTCCTTTTTTAAATGGGGATTGAACCCAGGAGTGCTTTACCACTGGGTAAAATATCCACATATCTGCTCATATGTGGGGTACTAATTTGAAATTCCTAAGGAAAGGAGAACTGCCTTTGCAGGCTATATCCTCAGTCCTTTTTATTTAGGACCTCTCTTAGTTTCCAAGGCTGGCCTCGAACTAGCAGTTCTCCTATTTCAGTCTACCAAGTCACTGGGATTACAGGCATGTGCACCCCGCCCCACCCTCGCTCAGATGCCTAAACTGGCATGGATCCTCCTGCCTCAGCCTCCCAAGTAGCTGGGATTATAGATATGTGCATCACCACACCTGGCTTCTATTATTCTTTTATACATACAGCATTCCAGATATAACAAATGTACTCAAATGTTTCTGTGGTTCATCATGCCTGTTTTATATTTTGAAGGGTTCTTTCCTATAGTTACCTAACAAGTGCTTCCTCCTTTCAAGATGAGCTCAAAATCACTTCTTCCTTAATGACTTCTGTGATTGCTTCAGGGACTGTAACAAGTTTGTACTTCCATACCTCTCCGCTACACCTCTGATATAGTACTTTAATCACCCAGCTAATCACTTGTCCTACTGTTATGTGCTAATAGCTCCTTCAGGATAGCTACTCTGCTCTGTTCATCTTTGTGTATCCCCAGCACCTTGTACATAGACTCATACTTAAAGGTGCTTAGTAAATATGTGTTGATTAATTTAAAAATAATATAATGCAGCATGTATCCAGCTGTTCAGAGGAAGATTAATCTTGTTAGAAAATTGAACCTTATGGAAAGAAGCACTTGAGTTGGGTCTTTGAAGAAAGTAGAACTCAGGTAAATAGGAAGGAGAAGGAAATTTTCAGTGAAAAGATTGTGGGTCTTACAGTTGGGGCTCACGGTATATTCTAGAGAGTGTGAGCAGAAGTTTCTTGACTAAGAACTTCAGATGATATTAGAGCTGAGTAAACTGGTGCTAGATTATAAAGGGACTTGAATGCCAGGATCAGTTTTTTGGAGTTCCTCCTATAAACCAAGAGGTCCAAATAAGTAAGCCAGGATATATTTATAGATGTCTAAGCCATTAGCCTTTACCACCATCCCTTTCCTGAGAATTCAAAGCAGGAACAGAGGTAGAGCCTGCAAAGGCAGGTCTCCTTTCCTTAGGAATTTCAAATTAGTACCCCACATATGAGCAGATATGTGGATATAAACAAGTCCAAATTATTTTCTTTTCATAAAAATGGTTGGAAACTCCTGGAACTGTCACTTGGAAACCTTTGAAAGCATTTTGTTTTTTTAAGCAGTGAAGTAACCTAATAAAGGCAGAATTCAGGGATCATTAATATGGATTGTTTTAAGATGGGAGAATTGCTGGCAAGGAGAATAATTGAAGTACTTTAATGATCCAAATTGGAAAATATAAATCTAAGTGATGGAAGTGTGGTGGAAAAGAAGATTGGTATGGAAGCATAGTGAAGTCACAGTTGACTGGATTTGGTGACTAAATGTGGAGGATGATAGAGGGGGAAGAATCAAGTCAGTATTGCCTATGCTGACTGGTCCTGCCTATTTAACTCATTGGGTCAGTGACTACTCTCTTTTTCTCCTTTATTACCAGTTTGGTTTATTAAACCCTGTCATCTCTAGGACATTGTCATTAGCTGTGTCCTAATATCAGTTCCTCTGACTAGATTGTTTTTTCTCCATTTCTCCCATCCATTATTCTGCTTTTTGATGAACTATCCATCCTTCAAGATTTAGCTCAGTTGTCTGCTTGACACCATCCCATCTGACTACTGCTTTATTTTGTGTTTTTTTCTTTTTTTTTTTTTAATGAAGATTGGCTCCTCTTGCCATTTCTTTTTTTTTTTTTTTTTAAGAGAGAGAGAGAGAATTTTTTAATACTTATTTTTTTTTAGTTTTCGGCAGACACAACATCTTTGTTTGTATGTGGTGCTGAGGATTGAACCCGGGCTGCACGCATGCCAGGCGAGTGCGCTACTGCTTGAGCCACATCCCCAGCCCAGTGTTTTTTTTTCTTGAAAAGTATTTTTACTTGCACTATAACAATCATTTTATTATTTCATAAGTGTGTGTGTGTGTGTGTGTGTTTTGGGCAGTGCCTGGAATTGATCCCAGGGCACATTACCACTGAGCTATACCTCCAACTCTTTTTATTTTTTAATTTTGAGACAGTCTCACTAAGTTGCCTAAGGTAGCCTCAAATTTGCAATCCTCCTACCTTAGCTTCCTGAGTCACTGGGATTACAAGCATGTGCCACCATGCCTGGAAGTTTGTGTATTTTTTTGCTCTCTAGACTTCTTGAGAACAAAGGACTGCTTTTTTGTTATCCATACTGCCTAGTATGTATTTGACATATATACACATTCAGAGTAGTGGTTGAATTAATAATAACAGCTACACATGCCTATAGTCCTAGTTACTTAGGAGGCCAAGGCAGGAGGAGGATCATTTGCACTCAGGAGTTCAAGACCAGCCTGGACAAACAAAGGGAGACCCCATCTAAAAATAATAACAACTATTATTACTATTGTTGCTATCCTAGAGACCATCTTAGAAATGCTGTTAGCACGTAAACAAATTATAGTGATCTGGTAATGAGTATGCCTGCCTAATAAATCTAGAGTTTCTTTCATTTTGCATATTGCATTCATATTTCCTTTCCTAAAATACTGCTTCCATTTTTAGACTTCTACTTAGAAAATTTCATTTGTTTTCCAGTTTCTTTAGTCTTCTATTTGGTGTCCTAGATAGTGCTATGTTTATTCCTTCTTTCTGGTTTTGAGTCCTCTATGCTTATTAAGGTTTTTTATAAGTCCTACTTAAAGTTCTTATTGCTCAATCCATGTTGTTCTCCTTTGGACCCTTGCACCTCCTGCTGCAAGATAAGTGGTCAAAGACTCTGGTTGAGATCTGGCTCTGCCTCTGTTCCCTTAGCTGCATCAGCTGCACTACCTTGGCCAAATAATTTCTGCTTTCTCTGAATTAGTTGTTTCTTCAGGAACAGGAATAAATTCTTCCTTGCAGAGTTGCTAAGCAGATTTGATATAATGATGATAGGAATTTTTCCTAAATTCAGCCATTTTAGACACTACTTTTATAATCTTCCCATTTTCATGGATCATCTTGTATTTTATTTTTTTTTTCTGTAATTCAGTCACTACTTTCATGGTTTTCTTTAAAAAGGAAACTCTGTCACAAAGTAAGATATCAGCATTCTTGCCATAGAGGAGAAATTAAAAATAGATACAATACAAGCATTATTAATCTTGTTAGATACTGTTGCTAAGCATAGGATCTAAACCTGATTTAAAAAGAGAGAGAGATTAGCAAAATTTTAAGCGATATTGAAGATATTCTAGCATATACATATAAAAATGATATTTTAGGGATGGGGATATAGTCCAGTGGTAGAGGACTTGTCTGGCATGTGCATGACCCTGGTTCCATCCCCACAACTGCCAAATAATGAAATTCAAATTAAAGAAGTTACAAATAATTTTTATAAAGAGCTTCAACTTTCTGTTACTTGGATTAAAGTCAGGATAGGGGTGCAAAGGTAGAATCACATCCTGAAACCTAAAGTCACAGTTAAAACTTATTGAGATGTTTAGTATAAAATGAATTTTACAAGCACTTTCAATATTTATGAATAGTTTATTTTATAAATATTTATGAATGTTTGTATTCTTATAGATATAACTAACATAACACAAATAAAATAGTTTGGTTGCTAAGGAGTTTTTCCCCCCCAAATATTGAAACAGAAGCATACTTACTGTTGTAGAGATGAATGTTGTTTATGTCTTCTTAATTTTCTCTACCCTTTCATCCTGAGTCCTTATTGGATTTCCTAACCACAGAAGCTGCCCTGTATTTACCATGTCCTGTCTTGGGGGCCATCTTATCTGAGTAGGCGATGTTTCTGAACTATAACAATATGACCATCTGTGGTCACTGTGTCTCTAGAGAACTACTTTGATAACTTGTAAGTTACCTACATTTATTCTTGTACCCAAATTTTATGAACAACCAGCATAATGTATTAGACAAGTCAGAATCCAGTTTCAAACTAGTCCTTGAAATGTACATTCAGTACACCTTGGCCAAACCATTGAGCTTAACTTCACTTTGACTTTTTTTTAATTTTTTTTTTTTTTTTTTTTTAGTTGTTGATGGACCTTTATTTATTTGTTTATATGTAATGCTGAGATTCAACCCCAGTGTGTCACACATGGTAGGCAAGTGCTCTGCCACTAAGCCACAACCCCAGCCCCACTGCTTTGGCTTCTTTATATATTTCGTGTCTATACATATCCCAGGGTTATCATGAGAATCAAATGATGTGTGAAAACATTTTAAAAACTAGAATGTTATTAAATGTAAGATATTACTACTTTTCTTAGTTTCTTAGTTGAATTTGATTCTTCATCTAGGTTATGAGCTTTTTATTTATTTATTTTTTGGGTACTAGGGAGTGAACTCAGAAGCACTTAACCACTGAGCAACATCCCCAGCCCTTTTTGGGGGGTGGGTACTGGGAATTGAATTCAGGGGCATTCAACCACTGAGCAATATCCCCAGCTCTATTTTGTATTTTATTTAGAGACAGGGTCTCACTGAGTTGCTTAGCGCCTCTCTTTTGCTGAGGCTTGTTTTGAACTCGCAATCCTCCTGTCTCAGCCTCTGGAGCCATTGGCACCACCTTGCCCAGCAATTATGAGCTTCTTAACATCAGGAAATATATTTATTTTTTGTTTGTACATATTTTGTTTTTGTTTTTTGAGACAGTGTCTCTGTGTTGTCCAGCCTGTTCTGGAACCCCTGTGCCCAAATGTTCCTCTTACTCATGCTCCCATGTAGCTGGAGCCTTTAGGCATGCATCACCATACTTGACTGGGAAATATCTTTTTTTCCTTTTCATTTTTTTTATTGTTGCATTTTAGTTGTATCTAATTATGGGATTTGTTTTTGCTTATTCATACATGCACACAATATAACAATATAATTTGCCTCTCACCCCCATTTTCTTTCTTCTACTGATCTCCCTTTGATTTTCATGAGATTCCCTTACCCACCCCCAAACTTTGGAGAATCAAACTATTATTATCACATGGTTGTACAATTTTAAGTCAATGTGCCAAGAATTCAGACATATTACTTTCATATTTTCCTCATATTGTTAAAGTACAAAATGTTTAGAATTCTAGAAAATATGCCCAGTTACCAAAAAGCTAATTTTTACCATGATACTTGCAGCGCTGCAATTTTTATTATTTCTTATGAGGATGATTCCATGGCTTACCTCAGGTTTTTTTTATACTTACCATTTAATGAGTATCTACTATCTTTAATCCTTAACAGTTTTCTGCAACATAGTTGCATAAATAGTAAATTTAGGCTAAGAAACATGAAATCATTTTTCCAGAATTATCTCCATTCTGTGAAGGCTGAGTGAGGTGAGGAAGCTGTAGAAGAAAAATTCGAAGCTAGCAGAGGTTGTTTTATGAGTTTTAATTAAAGAAGCCATCTTTGTAATGTAAACGTACAAAATGAAACAGCAAGCAGCAATTTTGAACCTGGGAACAGAACATCTAGCTAAGATAGTTGATGAAGGTGGCAACTCTAAACAGATTTTCAATGTAGTCAGAAAAACTTACATAGGAAGAAGATGCCACCTAGGACTTTCATAGCTAGAGAGAAGTTAATGCCTAACTTCAAAGAACAGGCTGGCTCTTTTGTTAGGGGCTAATGCAGCTAGTAAAGTCAAGGTTCATGTACCATTTCAAAATTCCTAGGGCCCCTAAGAATTATACTAAATCTGTCCTGCCTGTTGCTATCTAAATGGAACAACAAAGCCTGATGACAGCACATTTATTTCCAGCTTGGTTTACTGAATATTTTAAGTCCACTATTAAGAGTTGCTCAGAAAAAAGATATCTTTCAAAATATTATTGTTCATTTACAATATGCCTGATAAACTAAGAGCTCTGATAGACAATGAAAGTTGTTTTCATAAAAGTTGTTTTCATGCCTGCTTAATACAACATCCATTCTGAAATCCAGAGGTGAAGGAGTAATTTTGACTTTCAAAACTTAGTAAGAAATATATTTCCTGAGTCTGTAGTTTCTATAGATAGTGGTTCCTCTGATGTGTCTGGCAATGTAAATGAAAACTTTCTGGAAAGGATTCACCATTCTAGATATCATTAAGAAATTCTGATTCATATCAACAATAACAGGAGTTTGGAAGTAGTTTATTCCTGCCTGTATGAGAGATTCAGGACTTTAGTAAGGAATTAATTGCAGATGTGGTGGAAATACGAAGAGACTAGAATTAAAATTGGAATCGGAGAAGGTGACTGAATTGCTACAACCTCATGATAAAATGTTAATGGATGAGAAGTTGCTTTTTTGGATAAGTAAAGAGTGGTTTCTTGAAATGATATCTACTTGTTATGCTGTGAACATTGTTGAAGTGACGACAACAAAGAAATTAGAATATTATATAAGTCTAGTTGATAAAGCAGTGGCTGGATTTGAGAGGATTGACAATTTGAAAAGAAGTTCTGTGGATCAAATGCTATCAAACAGCATCTCATACTATAGAGAAATCTTTCATTAAAGGAAGAATTCATTGTGGTAAACATCATCATTGTCTTATTTAATCAACTGTGCCAGGTATTCTCCCACCTACTCTGAAGGCTGAGGTGGAAGGATTGCTAATTTGAGGCCAGCCTTGGCAACTTAACAAGCCCTATCTCAAATAAAAGGTTTTGGGAATGTATTTTAGTGGTAGAGTGCTTACCTAGCATGCACAAGGCCCTGGGTTCATACCCAGTAACACATGAAAGAAAGAAAGAAAGAGGGGGGGAGGGAGGGAGGGAAAAAGGAAAGAAGGAAATTTAAGCAACTACTACCCTATCTATCAGCAGCTGTGAACATTGAGGTGACATCCTCTACCAGCGAAAAGTTGACAACTCACGAAGACTTCAATAACAATTAGCATTGTTTTAGCAATAAAGCAATTCTTTTTTAAGAGAGAGAGAAAATTTTTTAATATTTAGTTTTCGGTAGACACAACATCTTTATTTTATTTGTATGTGGTGCTGAGGATCGAACCTAGCACCCCACGCATGCCGGGCGAGCGTGCTACCGCTTGAGCCACATCCCCAGCCCAATAAAGCAATTTTAATTAAGGTATGTATTTTGGGTTTTTTGGACATAATGTTATTATACACTTACAGTGTAAAAATAATTTCATATGTACTGGAAAACCAAAAAAATTGTGTGACTCACTTTATTGTTATATTCACTTTATTACTATTTCCTGGAACCAATCCACAGTATCTCTGAGATGCTGTAGTCATCTGAGGCTGTTGGTAAAGCTATAGAATCTGAGGATCCTCCCATAAAATTGAGTAATGACAGTTAATTTTGTGATCCAGGAATTTGTAGTATAACTAATACTTTATAATTGTAGTATAACTAATACCTTATAATATTTGACTAGGCAAATTTAGAAAATACTGGTTTAATGGAAATAGTACTGAGTGAGTGAGTGATGAAATGGGAATGAGGATCTAGGGAGTTATCCTTTAACCCTAGTATCTTGATATTAATTAGTTTGACATTTCCCAAATGTATATCACATAAGACTAGCTATACAAGGTATTTGATGCAAAATGAGTTATCTTTTCTGATATACATTTAGGAGTGCTTAATGTTATATTCTTTGGGGGAATTAATTAGGCAGCCATTAGCATATTGAAGGGTATGAGAAATTATGTTACAGAAGCCTACTTAACTGTTAAATTGATTTGCCAATTTACTTATTGTTTTAGTCAGCTTTTTCATACTGTGACTAAAAGATATTACAAGAACAATTTTAAGGAGGAAAAGTTTATTCAGAGGCTCACAGTTTCAGAGGTCTCAGTCCTTTGACAGCCGGTACCATTCCTTGGGGCTCAAGGTGAGACACAACATCATGTTAGAAGCGTGTGGCAGAGGGAAGTAGCTCACATGATGATAGAAAGCAAAGACACTAAGCTCACTACACATATACCCCAAAGACAAACCTCTAGAGACCCATCTCCTACAGCAATACCCTGCCAGCCTACAGTTAACACCAAGTTAATCCCTACAAGGGGATTAATTCACTGTTCAAGTTAAGACTTTGTCATAATCCAATCATTTCACCACTGAAGGTTCTTGTGTTGTCTCACACATGAGCTTTTGGGGGGAACACTAATATCTAAACCATAACACTTAACATATCTACCCCATTTCTCACTAAATCCCTATTGGTATACTAAGGAATATGCACTTATGTGCAAAGTAATTGTGTACCATATATAAAGTATAGTTCATGGTTCTGTGCTCCTATAGCAGTTTATTCTATCTGTGGTTAGGTGTCTACACGTAAATTCATTGATGTGGCAGATAGTATGGACCACAATATAAATATCAGCTAAATGATCTGTTTTTGGCATAAGTAGTTAAGTAGTTTTTATTTGTTTTGTTTTTGTTGTTTGTTTGTTTTAAACTGCAGTGCTGGGAATTCAACCCAGGGCCTTGCACTTGTTAGGCAAACACTCTGCAACTGAGCTACATCTTGAGTCCTCTGTATATCTTTTTAAAACTATATTCCTCTTATATTAAAATTTCAGGTAAGGATCTTTTGACTCTATGGGGTAATCTAAAAACACAAAAACTAATGATTTATTAATTTTTTATTCATTGGTTTACATTTTTATCTTATCACTTAATTACTTTACCTAAAATTACTATTTTTCTATTTTTATTTATTTAAAATAGTACTGAGTGAGTACTAAGAGAAATTAGGAAAACAACCCCATTCATTCAACTCCATTAAAATAATAATATGTAAGTGTTTCTGGATCTATTTAGTTTCATTGCAGTAAGTTCAGAATCTGTTATGTAAAGAATATAGGGTTGGTTTGTTTGTTTTTTTAGAGTTTACCTTATTTCAATTTTTGTCCCCACTTAGAAAACCTTCCTGTATAGAGAGGCAGAATCTAGTAAATTGAATAATAATGTCAGTTGTTTTGGGTTTCATCTTTAATCATCTTTGCTTAATTGAGTCAAAATGATTTCTTAGGATAATGATGCTTTAGTTTTTTAAAACGTTGGAGTCTGGAAAATTATAAATATATTACATTAGGGCTAGTTATTTTAGGTGTTTGATATCTTGAAATGACTTGTATGTATAGATAAGTCAATAGGATAATATTGTAAATGTACTGATGTTTATAGCCTTGGTATGTTCTTAATTGACATTGTTATTTAAATGAAATTAATGGGTTTAATTAAGACTTGTGCTGAATTTGAGCTGCAAGACATAGGCTAACATTTAATTTACTTCAGATTCTCCACTATAAATGGTAAGTGAAGAGATTCTCAAAGGAATTTTTGAAAAAGTATTCCTATGGGCAATCTAAGAAAAATATTAAAGTCCTTCAGAAAAACTTCACAAAGGTAGTTTTGTAAATGAGTATCACCCAAAGTCATTTTTTAAATCTCTCTCTTCTCCAATGTGCTTGACAAGAAACTAAATTAAATCTTCATTCCTTACCATTTACCTAGGATAAATGTATTAATTAAGCACATGCCTGTTTATAAAACTACTACTGTAAATTCTTACTGTTACAGAAAATATTTTCAGTTCATTTTTCCGAATGCATCTACTTGATATTAATAAAAGGTATATGTTTTGTTTCTCTGTTGTTTTTTATTATTATTGGAACTAACATTTTGATTTGTAGAGTATCTTGGGCTTCTGATTATAATCTGGTTATATTATAGCCTAGATGTAGCTTAGTTTGGGAAGGTCATCAAAGGGTAAAAGTATATTATCAGCACATGACTCCTCTTACAGGAAATAATTTGGTTAAAATAAATGTAATTTTGAATAATATTTAGGATAGTTCCCAGTCTAAAGCAAACTTGTGTGTCTCCTTACCAGTGACAGGCAGGAAAAATACTAAATGGGAGAGTTCAGATATAGGACAATAGAAAGACAGTGAACCAAGATCCAGTGGATTTCATCTTAGGGATGCAAGGTTGGTTCAACATAAGGAAATCAATAAATGTAATTCATCACATCAATAGACAAGAACCACATAATTTTCTCAATTGATGCAGAAAAAGCATTTGACAAAATACATCATCCATCTATGTGTAGAACACTGAAAAAACTAGGGATAAAAAGAATATACCTCAACATTGTAAAATCTATTGTAAAAAGTACCTTGGAGAATAGATACAAAAAATGACTGTGGGTGATATTCATTTACAAACCCAAGGCCAATATCATTCTAAATGGACAAAAACAAAGCATTCCCTCCAAAACCAGGAACAAGACAGTTATGCCTGTTTTCACCATTTATATTCAACATGGTCCTTGAAATTAGCCAGAGCAATTAGGCATAAGAAATAAATTAAAGGGATACAAATAGAAAAAGAAGAGCTCAAATTATCTGTTTGCTTGACAACATAATTCTATATTGAGAAGAACCAAAAAGTTCTACCAGAAAACTTCTAGAATTAATAAATGAATTCAACAAAGTAGCATGATACAGAATCAACACTCATAAATCAGTTGCATTCCTATACTCCAAGCAGTGAAGCTGAAAGAGAAATTAGGAAAACAACCCCATTCACAATAGCCCCAACTGTGATTTTTAAGTCATGGCTAGTTTCATTCTAGTGGGTTCATGAACTTATTCACTCCCAGATTTGCCATTTTCACTTAAAAAAAAAAAAAGATATTGAATGATTTTTGGATTCTTAGAGACTAGTTTTCAAATGACGGTGGAATGAGATGGACATCATTACCCTAAGTACATGTATGAGGACACAAATGATGCGAATATACTTTGTATACAAACAGAGATATGAAAAATTGTGCTCTATATGTGTAATATGAATTGTAATGCATTCTGCTGTCATATATAACAAATTAGAATAAAAAAATTACCAAGTAAGTAACAAAGATTGCCCAGAAAGCCTTTAATTATAATAACAAAAAACAAAACGCTAAGTTGAATTTGTAGGGAATCACATAAAAGATTTGTTTCTACTTAGATAGAGGAAGTTATTCAAAGGAAGAGTCCTGGCTTGACTAAAGAATGCACATGCATCATGCATGCATAACTCAGAAAACATGCATATATATAGTAAAGAAGGAGCTAATTCTTTCTAATAAAGTCATTTTTATTTTCCTCCCTAAAATCATTTTACTTTGCCTGAGCTATCTATTCCCATAATATATTTCATGAATTCCATATAACTTGTTTTAGGCTGCTGTCCTTGGTTTAAGAACAAAAAAATTATAAATATAGAGTATTGAGGAGCATGAACATAACACATATTTTGGGCTAGGGTGTAGCTTATTGGTAGAGCACCTTCCTATCATATATGTGGCCCTAGGTTCAGTCTACAGCAGTGCCAAAGGAAAAAAAGAGAGAGGACAATGTATCTAACCTTTCTCTTTTAGCAGTACTGTGAATGTGTCTGACCATTAACCCAAGCATTAATTTTATCAAAAATACTAAGAGAAAAAGTTTTCAACATTTTCTGACCCAGCACATGTAAGAGATACAAGACATTCCCATTAACTGATAGCTGGGAATCAAAATCGTGAGAAAGGGGTGTTGGTAGAATTTTAAGAGGAAAAATAGATGATATGATACTCCACTCCAGCTTTTCCTCTAAATCTACTACTAGATCTAGGTTACGACCAAAGTTCTTCCATTTCTAAAATTCTATGATTTTTTTTCTTCTGCCTTTCTTTGCATACCATCAATACACTTGCATAGTTTTTTCCCCTACCAAAGGATGGGAAGGGGGAGAATCTAATACATCACCTTACTGTAGAATTGTTATTCCTATTTAGTCTTATGTGCAAAAATAACCAATAACTTTTTTTTTTAACTGAACTATAGGACATGTTTAAAATAAAAGCTGGAAATTAGTTTGCTGGTGTTTTGGGGGAAGCGTCCTATAGTAGAAAATTTGGAATTCCTCTTTTTCAAAACCAAATTAAGGAAGAAAATTTTCTGAGATTATATTTTAAAATGTTCAACAGCATGAAAACTTTAGTTTTAGAAATCTGGTGTCTATCTTGTTTGTTTGTTTGTTTGTTTGTTTGATGATGTAGTAAGGTATACTACAGCAGACATCAGAAAACAGAACTTTTTAACTATCCGATTATTTCTTTTTGTCTGGAATGCATATTTTAATTAAGTAATACTTTGCAGTGCTGGGGATCAAGCCCAGGGCCTCACACATGTTAGGCAAATGCTATGTCACTGAGCTATATATACCTAGCCTTGGGATGCATATTTTAAAGCATTAGATTTAATTAAATTATATATAAATTACATACATGGACCATCAAAAATAGTATTTGAATTTTTTCTAAGACAGCAATAATATGATACAAAAATATCTGATATTTATTGTTGATGAAATCATAGGTACTTTTATGTAGTTCATTGTCTACATCATAATTGCGGAAAATATTAAACAATTAGAAGTTAGTGAAAATGAAGATGTAATTTTTCCCTATTGTTCATAGACCCCTTCAATCTAAAATTATTTGTATTCCCTAAGACACATTCAGGGAAGCCAGATGTAATCCTCAAGTGTTTCAAGAGATTTAATCTTTGAGGAAGGTGGAGCTCAGGGTCTCTTCCATATTTAGCCCTTAATGCTTTTCAAGTCTTTAAAATAAGCAAGTGGTTGGTTGTTAAATGGTGATTATCAATAGCTCTTGCATTAGGAACTCAGTTTATTGCCACTGGTTTTATTTCAGATTACTGAAATGAATATTTTTAAAAGCCAGTTTAAAATCAGAACATCCCTTCTAGCAGTAATGAGTTGCTTTTATTTATGCTTTGACTTTGAGCTGTTTTCATAATATATTCTTTTGTCATTAAAGAGAAAATGTAACTCATGTCCTAGGCCCTGAATCATCCTACTTTGTGAATACTTTGTGGAAATTTGCAGGATAGTGTTTGTGTGATAATTTTTTAAATTTACTTTTTATTGTGGTAAAGTTAATGCAAAATTTACTATTTTGACCACTTTTAAGTATACAATTTCATGGCATTAATTACATCTGTAGTGGTGTGCAGCCATTACTGCTATTTCCTAAATTATCATCATCCCAAACAGCAGCTGTACTCATTAAGCAATAACACTCCTTAGTACATTCTACCCAACTCCTATTAAACACTAAACTTTGTTTTCATGTAAATTAAATCATGCAATATTTGTCTTTTTGTGTCTGGTTTATTTCCCTTAGAGAGTGTTTTCAAATTTTATCAATGTGTTAGATTGTATCAGAATTCTATTCTTTTTTATAGCTGAATAACATTCCAGTCTGTGTTTATGCCACATTTTGTTTATTCATTCATTTGTTGGAGGACACTTGGGTTGTTTTTGCCTTTTGACTTGGAAAGAATGCTTCTATAAACTTTGTCATATAATATCTGAGTCCCTGTTTTCACTTTTTTTGGGGGGGCATATATACTTAGAAGTGGAATTACTAGGTCATTTAGTAATTCAGTATTTAACTTTTTGAGCAATGTGATCTTTTTTTTTTAATTTTTATTTAATTTTTTTTCTTAGTGGTGCTAGGGATTGAACCTAGATCCTTGTGAATGTTAGGCAAGCACTCTACCAACTGAGCTATATCCCCAGCCCCGTGATCATTTTTTATAATAGCTCATTCTGTTTTTATTATCCTTTCATTAATGTAAGTTTTTTTTTAAATTTTTGTTTCCTGGGTTGACTTTTGTTGCTGAATTTTAAAAACTTATTTGTTTTGATCATTCATTTTTTCTTTTCTTTTCAATTGTTTGTTTTTCAGACCCGAATCAGAACTCCATCACAGGGGAACACAGCCAGCTGTTAGGTATAGTATTACTATGGGAATTGACTCTCTAAAGTCACCTTTTTACCCATTTGTACTAACAGACATTACTTACTCCCTTCTCTAATTCTATTTTTGGTCATCTCCTTTTCTGCTTTTCACTCTTTAGTTTTTTTCCCTGCTGTGTCTCTTTCCAACTTGGTAAGCTTTAGGAAATGACTTCTGTAATTGATTACTAAAGTCAATTTAGTTATATTAAAAAGTAGTTTTATAGTATATGGTGAAAAAGTACTCTAAGCTTACAACTTCTTTTTTTCCAAGAAATTTTGAAAAGAAAATATAATATTTTATAATATCTTGGACTTCACAGCTACTTTACCCATTTTTGTTATTTTTCTTGGTCTTTTGACAACTTTATTTTTATTACTGAAAGTACTTCATAAATAGCATGGTCTTAACTAATCCATAAAAATTACTGTTTCAGTTATCTGTGAAACAAGTTAAGGAAGTGCAGGGATTTCTTTTGGATATTGCATATTTAAAGAGCAGGAAAGTTAATTTAAAAAGAAATAGCAGGAAACTTATAATTTGACAAGAATTTCACAAAATCTCAAAACTGATAAATTTTTAAAATATAACAACAAGGGCTGGGATTGTGGCTCAGTGGCATAGTGTTCGCCTAGCATGGGTGAGGCACTGGGTTAATCCTCAGCACCATATAAAAATAAATAAAAGTATTATATCCATCTACAACTAAAAAAAATACTTAAAAAAAAAACACGAGCTGGGATTGTGGCTCAGTGGTAGAGTGCTCGCCTAGCATGTGTGAGGTACCGGGTTTGATTCTCAGCACCACATATAAATAAATAAAATCAAGTCCATTGACAACTTAAAAAATAAGTAAATAAATAAATAAAGACACAAGACATATTCTAGTTGAGGAATCCATACAATACAAAGGTATAAAGAAAGCAAAGATCTTATGAAGTGTCTCTTCTTCCTACTACCTCATCTCCATTTCTCCAAAGTACTTAAAGTGTTGACAGTTTCTTTGGAATTCTAGAAATTATTATAAATTTTGTATTGTATCTTTTTTCCTTTTTATATCAATTTGGCTATATTATTACAGATTATTCTATTCTATCATATAGACTGTTTTTCACTTAATAGTTTATCTTAGACATCTCATATCACTACATAAAGATCTGCCTCATTCCTTTGTTTACAGTGGGATAGTGCTGGGAGCCATCAGCCAAGTAGGTATGACAAATTCCTTGCCAGCTTACTCCCATGCTGTCTAGTGGAAGGACTTCTGTAAGGTGACCTTGCTCAAGGACCAGGGCAGGATCCGTGTTTAGGGTGTTCCCCCTTTAGAATAGGGCAGTTTAGCATAATAGGAGATTAGGGTGTTCCCCCTTTAGAATAGGGCGTATCCTGCTGCTGAGTTCCTCTTGAGTGCTTAGGGTCAGACAGTATATTTTGGGAGACAGAAGCCCATGTGGAGTGGATTTGGGCAGAGAGTGGATTTGGGAGAAGTGGATTTGGGCAGAGAGTGGATTTGGGAGAAGTGGATTTGGGCAGAGAGTGGATTTGGGAGAAGTGGATTTGGGCAGAGAACGTGGATTCCCCCAGAGCGTGTTTGTAGACGGCCAGTGTGAGTTCGGGAATAAAGAATTGCTGTTTGAATCTACAAGCTGTGTGGAGACTCCTGATTTGTGCCCAGCCAGAGACTGCGGTATCTGGTGGCCCGTACGGGGAACGCCTGAAGCTTGGGGGTAAGTGAAATTGCTCGCCCCTGAGGGAATGCGAGAGAATGGGTGACCATTTCAAAAAACAATGTGTTCTTCTTTTGATTTATTTTGTTTTTCTTTCAAGCTGCCTATCCCTAGAAATTTCTCAGGCAAACTGGAAAAAATGGTTGACTAAAGGCTTGAAGTTTGTCGGCCCTGAGGAAGAGAAAATTGATACAACGATTTTTTATTCCGTTTTTGCTTCATTCAGTTTCGGTTTTGTTTTGTGTTATCTTATTGGGTTGCGTTATCTTTATAGTAGATTAAAACAAACTGAAAAGATGTTAAGTAAATTGTTAGAGGTTCAAAACATGGAGAAAGACATTTTAGATCAAGCAAAAGAGAAGGTCTCTCGAGCTAGTCAGACAGAGGAAGAAAATTTAAAGGAAAAGGGGTTGTTAGGAAAAAGGCCACAACAGGAGGCTGTTACTAACTCCGTTTTATCACAAGAGGGTTTAATTCAACCAACAGCCCCACCGATAGAGACAGCTGAGTGGCCCTCAAACCCCGTAGTTGATAATTGGGATCCTGCCCTGGTCCTTGAGCAAGGTCACCTTACAGAAGTCCTTCCACTAGACAGCATGGGAGTAAGCTGGCAAGGAATTTGTCATACCTACTTGGCTGATGGCTCCCAGCAGGATAGTATACTTTTGTCCTCCTTTTCTGTAATTTTACTCAGCCAATTCATTCTTCATGAATGTTTAGGTCATTTCTAGTGTGTTATGTTATAAATTATGTTGCAGTAAGGATACTGTACTTATATCCTTGTAATCTCATTGCTATCATATTTTTAGGATAAATTTCTAACAGTACAATTCCTTAAGCAAAGGTAAGTACATCTTCTTCAGAGAGATAAGTCATCATAAGCTTCCACCAATAAAATGTATGGAGGAATGTTTGGCTGTGTATTATCAAAAGTTGATGTTACCAGTTTTAAGTTTGTTTTTTTTTTGAGAATTTTAATATTTATTTTTTAGTATTTGGCGGACAAAACATCCTTGTTTGTATGTGGTGCTGAGGATGGAATCTGGGCCGCACGCATGCCAGGCGAGCGCGCTACCGTTTGAGCCACATCCCCAGCCCCAGTCTTAAGTTTTTATTTTTACTAATAGGTGAAGATGACATTTCTAGTTTATATTTGTACTTTAATTATGAGTGAGGTTGAGTATTTTTAATATAATAACAGTTGTTTGTATATTTGTGTGTGAGTTTTTTGATTCATATATTGCTAAACTTTTAGCTGGTTGAATATTTGCAGTGCAGCTGTGGAAAATATGTTACCAGAAAGTCCAAAGTAGGGAAAGTACTTGATTTGTCTTGTTTGCTTATGGAGATTTCAGAGTGTTGGTTGAAGAAATCAGATACTCCTTTTTGCTCTTTTTATGTTAAGAGACTTTGAGTTATTGAGAAGAGGTAATGAAATCTTAACTCTCATTCCTTTGAGTGAGTGTATATGCTAGAACTGCATTTAACACTGTAGGCACCCAGAATATATGTATTAAATAAATGTTTTTACATGAACATGGAAATCTGATCACTAGGGTCCTAGCCTTGGGGTATTGGAGATATCACTATTCTCTTTTTGTTTTTGTTTTGTAATGCTGGGAACCAGACTCAGGGCCCTGCACATGCTAGGCCTGCACTCTACACTGAGCTAAAAATCTTGGCCCTTTTATACTTTTATAATGGATAGTTATGCTGATCAAAATTAGTTTTTCTCTATGTAAAAATTTCACAGTTAAATCAAGAATGGTTAAGATTTCATTAATTTTTGCCAGACCGCGCAAAGCACATCTAAACTATTAAATGGCTTCTGTTCCTGATACATACCTGGTAGGCAGAGAAGTTAAGTTATTTATTACCTGACAGGAGGAGGTGGAGGTGGGTCAGGTTTTTACAAATGAAATGGTCAGTTAGGAGTTGATGCAGCTCCACCATTACTAAACTGATCAAAATAATGAAAGATTATTTTTTGCTATTTTTTAAAAATTGTATTGTTTCTCAGAAAAGGCATTGGTAGCTTGAATGAAAACCTCCCTGATCTCTGGGCTTAGGGTGTAGCTCATTGGTAGATCACTTGCTTAGCATGTGCAAGGCCCTGGGTTTGATCCCCAGCACCACAGTAAGTAAGTAAGTAAGTAAGTATAAAATCCCAGCTCTCTAAAAACCCTCCTTTAGAATAAGTTGGTCTAGTAGGTAAAATTTGCCTTGCCTGCTAACTTGAATTTATAATAGAGTCCTTCAGACTTTTCTGCTGAATTGGATTTATATCTTCCAAACCTGCTAAATACTTTTCCTGTCAAAAGACTGCAGGTATTGTTCCCACTGACTCATCTGGTCTCTTGCAAAACTCAGGATCAGGCTGAGGAGATGTATGGGAGGGTGAAACTGCTATTATAACCATGAATCAAGCTCTATACTTATAATTTATGAACTTCCCTGTGTGTGTAAGTGTATACTTTTCAATTCAAAAAAACTTTAGAAAACAAACAAGCAGTGAGTCCTGGCAGTTTTACAAGAAGTTTTGCCAAACATTCAAGGAAAAAGAATTCCAGTCTTCCGCAGTCTTTCTCAAGGCAAAGAAAACCAAATAAACAGTGTCTGAATCAGTTTGAGGCTTTCATAACCTTGATACTCAAAGTTAAGAAGAGTATGAGCCAGTCTTACTTATGAATACATGTATAATCCTAAACAAAATATTTGCACTCTGAATCAAGCAGTATTGTTTTTCAATTGCTCCTAATGCCAAGTTGAGGTTTCTGCTGAAAGTGCATGGTTGACTTAATTTTGAAAATCAATTGATATGATTTGTTATATTAACAGATTAAAGGAGATATAGAAAAAGGTTTTTTAGTTCTTTTCACAGTGCTAGGGATCAAACCCAGGGCCTTGTGTATGTTAGGCAAGCACTGTACCACTGAGCCATATCCACAGCCCATACAAAAAGTTTTTTATTCAAAACAAACCCAATATTAACATTTATTAATTCATAATGATATTTTTAAAATGAATTGGTCACCATCAGAGTATTGTAGTGAACCAATTCATTATTCTGAGGACTGGTCAATAAAGGAAATGAAGGATCTGTCTTTACCTGTACCACTGGGTAACCAAGTAGCAGATTAAAGGGAATATCTGTTTGATAGTTTTTCAGCTAATAAGTGAGGAAAGAATAATAGAATATCACCCTTTTTACCTCTCATAAATTAATACATAATAACAACATTTGTTAGTAATGTCTCAAAAGGAAAGACAACCAGATGGCATATACCTCCTGATAGAAAATCACAATTGCCATTATGATGCCATTATGATGTAGTTTTCCTTTCTTTTCCTTAAAAATACTGAATATGATGTGATTTAAGCCTTTATACTCACCTAATAGGTTCTGTTGTAATTACAACAGGTATTTCCTATAATCAACAGAACCCATTAACCAATATCACATTAGTGCTATCATCAAATCTAGCCCATCAGAAACTCTCCAGGACAAATGGCAGTGTTGTATATGCCTGAGATCCCAGCTTTGTGGAAGACTAAAACGGGAAAAATTCCAATTTCAAGACCAACCTGGGCAACTTACCAGGACCTCATAAAAAATAAAAGTGTTTGGGGATGTGCCCCTGGGTTCAGTACTCACTACCACTAAAAAACATACAAACAAACAAACGAAAAACTCTTTAGAACAAATGATTTCTTCAGCAAGCTGCAAGGGTGAAAAAAGAGACAACAATATAAGATGTGTAACAACTAATCCTAATATATTCCTCTTATTTGGTAGCTGATCCAAACAAACAATAAAATCAAAAACATAACTTGCATTTTTTGAGAAAACCTTTCAAGTTTGTGGAGATGCTTAGGTCAAATCCAAACCTACACCAAAGAAGCTTAGATGATCTTACTGCTTGATTCCAGCCAGCAAAGACCATTTGACAAGATCAGGAGACTTAGGGGAGATTTATCTTGGGCCCCGAATATAGTATGTTCATTGGCAAAAAGAACATTGTAGAAATAACAGTACCACAAAATAATGTTTTAAAATGAATGTTTGGTATACTTTTTTTCCTGTTTGCAAAAAAAAAAAAAAAAATTAAATGGAGGGAGTGTAGTAACTCAGTAATAGAGTGTATGCTTGGCATGTGCAAGGACCTGGTTCAATTCCTAAGCATCAAAAGAAAAGAAAAAAAGAGATAGACATATGAAATCTTCAGTAGAACCAATGGTTCTTCTATTTGTTTTCATTTGAATTATGCAATAAAACAGTAGTTTTTCAACAATATCAGCATTATTTAGATAGTAAAATGAAACACAACAGTGATCTGATGCAGTGTTTAATTTAAAACATTACCAAGGCCGGTCTCAGTTAGTATCCTCCAAAGGAATCTTCTTAGTATTCTAGATAATCCTAAAAGCCCTAGAATATGGATTTAGGTTCTTGGTTCATGCAGAATTAGGGATTATGTATTACTCAGAAATCCTGGAAGTTCCACACCATCTGGTTTGTTTCCTGGTGTCACAGTAGTGACCAAAACTAAAGAAGGCTATACTATGAAGCAGCCAAAGGAGAAGGGACAGATTATCAAAGGAACAAAAGAAAGAAAGCTCAGCAGCATCACAGAAACTAGAAAACCTAAGAGTGCACAGAATTTTTATCGACCTAAAATTGTGATTATCAAAATAGGAATAAGAACAAAATTAAAATAATTGTAGGTATATGCCAGATTTTCCTTAGCTATCTGTTGATAAGCACCTATGTTGGTTCGATAGCTTGGCAGTATTGAATCGTGCTGCTATAAACATTGATATAGCTGCATCTCTATAGTATGTTGATTTTTTATCTTTTGAATTATATACTGAGGAGTGGGGAAGCTGTAACATATGATGATTCCATATGTTTTTTAAGAAATTTCCATACTGCTTTCTAGAACAGTTATACTAATTTGTAGGCCCACCAGCAATGTATTATTAGTGTAGCTTTCCCCCAACATCCTCATCAACACTTGATAATGGAGTATTATGCAGCCATAAATAGGAATGAAATTATGGCATTTGCCAGTAAATGAATGGAACTGGAGACCATCATGCTAAGTGAAATAAGTCAGACCCAGAAAAGTAAAGGTCAAATGTTTTCTCCGATATGCCGAAGCTAGTACAAAATTAGGGGAAAAATTGTGAATGGGGGATTCCATAAAAATAGAGATCAGTGGAATGGAGGAAGAGAATTAAGAAGGGGTGGGAGGAGAGATGGGAAAAGGGAAGAACAGTGTAATGAATCAGAGCTAACTTGCGCGCGCGCGCGTGTGTATGTGTGTGTGTGTGTGTACCACAGTGAATCTCACCTTTGTGTATATCCACATGACATTAATTTTAAAAAATTGCAGAAAGATTAGTAGAGTGGAGGAGAGAAATAGGGAAAGAGAAGGAAAACGACTGAACTAGATTAGTAGAGTGGAGGAGAAAAATAGGGAAAGAGAAGGAAAAGGACTGAACTAATTCCATGCATTTATTTATTTTTTTTCAAAAGGAGAAGAAAACTTCCACTTTGGCCAAAGATTGATGCTTTTGTGCTACAGTAAATGTCATGATCTAATCTAAATAGGAAAGTGGACTCTTTTCTCTACTCAATCTCAGGGAATGTGGTAAAGCAGCCCAAGGCTTTTGGAGAGCCTACTTTGTATAAGGCCTTATCAGATGTCCCAAACAATCAGGCTTGCTCTAAAGTAGTGATTTTCAATTAGGGGAAATTTTGCCTCCCCAGGATATTTAGAAATGTTTAGATACTTGTTTGTTTTAAGATAGGTACTACTAGGCTGGCCTGGAACTTGTGATCCTCCTGAGTAGTTGCAATTATAGGTGAATGCCACTGTGCCTGTCTTGTTTGGAGATTTTTTATTATTTTATTTTTTTTAGTTGTTGATGGACCTTTATTTTATCCATTTATTTATATGTGGTACTAAGACTCAAACCCAGTGCCTCACACATGCAAGGCAAGCACTCTACCACTGAGCCACAACCACAGCCCCAGGAGATGATGATGATCATCATGATCATGATGATGATGATTTATACCAGGGATTGAATCCAGGGGTGCTTAACCACTGAGACATATCCCTAGCCCTTTTATTTTTTATTTTGAGACAGGGTCTTGCTGAGTTACAGAGGCTGGCTTTTAACTTGGGGTCCTCCTGCTTCAGCCTCCCAAGAGGCTAGGATTACAGGCATGTGCCACCACACTTGGCCTGGAGGCATCTTTGATTGTCACTACTTGGAGATGCAATTGGCATATGAGTAGAGGCCAAGTGCCTCAGTCTGGCTGGGCACAATTCAGGAGCCACTTGTCAAAAGAAACTAACTTTATTTTTAGAACCACACAAGATAAACAAAACAGCTCCTCAGGAAAAAAACCCTCAGAGCCCAACTGCCACCACCGGCTTCCCACAAGCCACACACCCCAACAACCTCTTCCTCCCACAATCCTCCTGCTCTTGAGGCCGATTGGCTGGGTCGCATGGGCGGAGCCAAAAAAGTCCCCCAGTGAGCAGCTCCATGGTCTGAAAGGGCAGGGAAACAGCCCAATGAGCATCACCGCAGAGGAGCCAATCAGCTAGATGTTGCTGGGGCCGCTGTGAGCCAATCATCAGCTGGCAGTCTGAAAGTTTGCTGGGGCCCCTTCAGCTCATCAGCTGGCAGTCTGAAAGTTTGCTGGGGCCCCTTCGGCTGTGGCTCTCAACAGCCAAGAATGCTCTTAAACATCCTATAAGACTGTCCTTATACCAAGTAATTATTTAGTTCAAACATTCAGTAGTATGCTTGAGAAACCTCCTCCTAAAGTAATTCTAAGGAATGTATCTCGGGGAAAAAGGAAAGTGATCCCAAAAGCCTAGTAGTCTGAAATGCAGCAAAGAGCACTGAACAAATGAAATGGTAGACGTGTACCTTGAACACAAATAATTGTTACCCTATAAAATAATTTTAATATCTTATTTGTGAGGTTTAAAATACTTCTATAAATATTGGACAGCAATATTGGATAAGTTAGGAAGAGAGTTGGAACTGAGTTGGGCTCAAAAGGCTTTATGTGGTTTGGGAGAACATTATTGTTTAGTCTCATTTAATAATTTGTTTTAAGTGAAATATATCCTTAAGTAAAACCTTAAGTAGAATAGTTAAAAGGATAGAAATAGAGTGAGGAACTAGAGAAAAGAATGGAATAAGAGGGAAACAGACCAAAAATTTCAGAAAGGAAGAGAGTGACAGAGAAAGAATGAAAATAAAACAGAGAAAGAAAAAGAATAAGACCATCTTGAATCTAATGTATGAAATATGATATGTCAAGAGCTTTATAATGTTTTGAACAACCAATAAAAAAAAAGAAAAAGAATAAGATCATGGCATTTGCAGGGAAATTGATGGCATTAGAGAAGATTATACTATGTGAAGTTAGCCAATCCCAAAAAAACAAATGCCGAATGTCTTCTCCCTCCCAAAATGGGGTTGGGAGGGAGAGCAAGGGAGGAAGATTACCTCTAGATAGGGAATAGGGGTGGGAGGGAAAGGGAGGGAGAAGGGGAATAGCATGGATGGTGGAAGGAGACCCTCATCATTATACAAAATACATATCTGAAGATGTGAATTTGGTGTCAACATACCTTATATAGAGAGATATGATAAATTGTGGTATAAAGGTGTATTAAGAATTGTAATGCAAAAAATAATAAGAGAGCTCATGTATAATGGCATAATTTGGCATGAACATACTTTATATACAGAGTTACGAAAAATGGTGTTGTGAATGGATAATTATGATTGTAATTCATTACACTATTGTCATGTATGTAAGAAATATAAAAAAAACAGAGAAATAACTCAATAAATGGGCCAACGAACTGAACAGACACTTCTCAGAAGAGGATAAACAATAAGTCAACAAACATATGAAAAAATGTTCAACATTCTAGTAATTAGAGAAATGTAAATGAAAACTACTCTAAGATATCATCTCACTCCAGTCAGAATGGCATCTCCCAAGAATACAAACAACAATAAGTGTTGGCGAGGATGTGGGGGAAAAGGTACACTCACACATTGCTGGTGGGACTGCAAATTGGTGCCAACCTGGAAAGCAGTATGAAGATTCCTTGGAAAACTGGGTATGGAACCACCATTTGATCCAGCTATTCCTCTCCTCAGACTATACCCAAAGGACTTAAAAACAGCATACTACAGGGACACAGCCACATTCAGTGTTTATAGTAGTACAGTTCACAATTGCTAATTGTGGAATCAACCTTGATGCCTTTCAGTGGATGAATGGATAGTGAAACTTTGGTATATATACACAGTGGAACATTAACTCAGTATTAAAAGAGAATAAAATCATGGCATTTGCAGATAGATGGATGAAGTTGGAGAATATAAAATGCTAAGTGAAGCAAGACAATCCCCAAAAAACAAAGGCCAAATGTTTTCTTTGATATGAGGATGCTGACTCATAATGGCAATGAGCTGGGGGAAACATGGGAGGAATGGAGGAACTTTAGATAGGTCAAAGGGAAGGGAGGGGGCAAAGGAATAGGAATGATGGTGGAATGAGTTAGACATCATTACCCTAAGTATATGAAGACACAAATGGTGTGAAAATACTTTGTGTACAATCAGTGACTTGAAAAATTGTGCTTTTTATGTATAGAATGAAGTGAATTGCATTCTGCTATCATGTATAACAAATTAGAATAAATAATTTTTTTAAAAAAACAATACTTTCTCGTCACTTCAAATTTTTATTTTGTATTTGCTGAAAAATCTCTTTTTAGACTTATTGGGACATAGATTTTTATTGCTTATTATTCCTGTGCATATATAAAAAGGAAAAAAATTCCTGGGGAAAAAACAAGAAAAAGATAGTAGAACCCAGTCCATATGTATTAGTAATGTGACAGTTTAAAAAGGTTTCCAGATTTCTAAAAATTTGCCTAATTGCTAGGGATCTAGCTCAGAGTAGAGCTCTTGCCTAGCATGTGCAAGGCCCTGGGTTCTGTCCCCAGCAGAAAACACACATATATTTAATGGGATTGGGGATATAGCTTAGTAGCAGAGCACTTGCCTAGCATGTGTGAGAGCCTGGGTCCCATCCCAGCAATACAAAAAAAAAAATTATGCTACCTGAACAAATTATGAGATAATAAGTGTGTGTGTTGCTTAAGCCAATAAATGTGGGGGCAATTTTTTGCACAAAAATTAATAACTGAACAGTGCATGTATGTTTTTAAATTGTTGTACCTTCTTAGCAAATTAGACCTTATTATTTAGTTATCTTCTAATCTTTAAGTTTTTCTCTTGAACACAGGTTTATCTGAGTAACAAAATTATACCAGCTTTTTTTTTTTTTTTTTTTTTTTTTTTGGTATTTGTGTGGTGTAACTCAACTTTCAACGTTTTGTATATCCTTATATTATGTCTCTAATAAACACCATGTCTGGATTTTGCTATTGAAACCAATCCATCAATCTTTATATTTTTTACTAGTGAATTTAGTCTGTTTACATTATTATAATTATTGGTAATACTTATATATTTGAATCATTTTGCTATCCTAAATTATTTGTCCCATTTTTCCGGCCTCTTTATAAGATTTTTACTTGACAAAAAGCCATATGTATTAACCCAAATAATAAAAAAAAAAAAAACAGCACACTTTTATATCACTCTCTCCTGGCTCCAACCTCCCTCATGTTTATTTTCTAGAATAGATCTATCAGAAAAAGAGGGACAGGTGTCACAGTGGCATGCAAATGTAGTCCCAACTATTTGGGAGGTTGAAGCAGAAGGATCACTTGAGTCCAGGTGTTTGGGGTGGAAGGAAGGAGGTAGAAAAGGAGGGAACTATTCAATAAGTGTCTGTTGGCTAACTACATGATCTGACTCCTTCGTACCTTTCTAACTACACTTTCCTTTCCTTACTCTACTTCAATTATATTATCCTTCCTGTTTAATGAATTTACCAAGATTTTTTTTGCTTTAAGATCTTTTGAAATTGTTTTTCTCTCTGCCTGAAATGCAGGCTTTCCGTTGCCATCCTATGCTAAGATTGTGCTGCAGCCTGTTCATATCCACTCACAAGAGACAGTTGTGTGCATCTCTTCTCAAAACAATTTTCACTGTATTCACATAAGTAGTTTGAAATTGGTTATGTGTGAGTAATTACTCTACAGAAATTGGCAGATATTATAAATCTGGGAGAGGTTGCTTGGTTGGTTTTGATTCTGGAGAGCCTGCTTTAGAAGACACTAATGATTTTGATTAAAGTTGCCCTTCCCCCAACGCCCCCAGTCATGGTCTACCCCAGTACCTGTTACATTATTTTCTTCATTGAATTTAGCACTTCTTGAAATGCTTTTTAAACTTGTATATTTTCTGTCTTCTGTGACTTCAGTATAGGCAGAGTGAAAGCAGGGTCTCATTGCCTTGTCCATTACTATATCTCCAGAATAGCACCCAGCACATTATAGAAATTTAATAAATATTTGATTTAATTGAATAAATGAATCATTCAGAAGTGGTAATCATTTAAACTGTGTCATTCAGTAGCCACTAAAGAAAGAAAGAAAGAAATTACATTTTTCTTTTTTTAATAATTTCTTATTTTGGAAAATACCAAAGGTATAGAAAAGTGGAATACCTTAATGAACTTTCATAAACCCATTACCCAGCTTTAGCAGCATTTCCAAGCTTTTCACATTTCCACTTACATTTTTCCTACAATATTTTTTTCTCCAGATTTTTTATTGGTGCATTATAATTATGCAAAATGATGGGATTCATTGTTATATATTTGTACACAATTTAACAATATAATTTGGTTAATTTTGTCCCACAGTACCTCCCCTTTTCTTCTCCTCTTCCTTCTTGATCTTCTTATATTCTACTGGTCTTCCTTATATTTTTATGAAATTCCCCCACCCCCTTTTTTTCCTCTAGCTTCTACATATGAGAGAAAACATCAGACCCTTGACTTTTTAAAAATATTTTTTGGTTGTAAATGGACACAATACCTTTATTTTATTTTATTTATTTTTATGTGGTACTAAGGATCAAACCCAGTGCCTCAGATGTGGTAGGCAAATGCTCTGAGCCACAAGCCCAGCCCTGACCCTCAACTTTCTGTCTGGCTTATTTCACTTAACATGTGTTCTCAAGTTCCATTCATTTTCCTCAAATGGCATAACTTCATTTTATTTATAACTGAATAAAACTCCATTCTGTATATATACCACATTTTCTTTATCCATTCATCCACTGACAGACACCTAGGCTGCTTCCATAATTTGTTGTGAATTGTGCTGCTGTAAATATGGGTGTACATGTATCACTGTAGTATACTGCCTAGAATATTAAAGAAAATCCCAGACATCGTACGGTTTTACTTACCCCCTTAAAAAATACCTGGCATGTATTCAAATTTCTCTGTTTCGAAAGTATCTTTCTATATTTGAATTGTTTATGTCAGGATCTAGCAAGGTTCACATCTTTTTTAAAAAAGTTTTCACAATACCTTTATTCTATTTATTCATTTGTATGTGGTGCTAAGAATCGAACCCAGGACCTCACACACGCTAGGCAAGCACTCTGCTGCTGAGCTATAGCCCCAGCCCCAAGGTTCACATCTTAATAACTGATTGTTATATCTCAAATCTGTGAGAGTTCACTTTTTTTTGGTTAAGGACATTTGCTGAAGAAATAATATTATTTGTCATGAATTTGATGATTATATCCTTGTGGTGGCATTTATTTAACATGTTCATCCTTTGTGGTGTGTGTGTATGTGTGCATGTGTTTGTGTGTAAGAGAAAACTGGTAGTTAGATGTGCAGGCTTAATTAGATTCAATTTCCATCCTTTTCATAATATAGCATAGGTTGTACAGTGTGCTTTTAATTGTGTTACAGTAAGACATTGTCTTGTCCTACTTTCAGTGGGCTCTGTACCACCCTGGTCCACCAATTGTAAGATTCTGCCTCAGCTCTTTCCCTAATGATTTTAGCAACTATTGATGATCCTTCCCTAGATCTATTATTTTCAAAGGGGTTGCAAATTATTCTCTTTTTTTCTAAGTCTTATCATTCCATCTATCATAAATTAGCTACGATGCTTCTAAAATGAAGTTTTCTTTTAGCAATTTAGTTATCCTGAAGTACAGTTGGAATAAGAAAGAGAGTGTAATTACTTGATTCTTTCCTTCTACTGTTTTTCAGAGTTCTGTGTTGTTTTCTTAACAACTCTGCAAAGGTGATTAATTTTTTAAAGTATCATTTTGGATACTTCTTGTGTCTGCATTTCAGATCATTTCTTTTTTTTAGTACTTATCCCACTTTTGGCCACTAGGACTCCTTATTTTTCTATTATCTCCTGCTAGATCATATAACTTTTACACAATAAAAAACAAAGTTAAGGAGATAATCAACACAAACTTTGCTGTCTTGGGCGCTCAGTATTTTTTTTTTTTCTTCACAGCTGGTTCATCAAATTTCCACTGAGTGCCTCTTTTAATATTAAAAAAAAAAAGTGGAAGAAGCTCCATACATGGTGGCACATTCCTATAATCCCCAGCTACAGGAGGCTGAGGCAGAAGGATGACAAGTTTGAGGCCAGCCTAAGTAACTTAGCAAGACTTGGTTCCAAAATAAAATTTGAAAGGGCTTAGAGGAGGAAAAGTTTATTTGGGGGCTCATGGTTTCAGAGATTTCAGTACATAGACGCCGGCTCCATTCTTTGGGACTCCAGGTGAGGCTGAACATCATGGTGGAAGAGTGTGGTAGAGGGAAGCAGCTCACATGATGAGAGAGAGAGAGAGAGAAAGAGAGACTGACTGACTGACTTCACTCTCCAGATACAAAATATATACCCCAAAGGCATGCCCCTAATGACCCATCTCCTCCAGACAACTTTACCAGCCTCAGCTACCACTCATTCAATCCCATTGGAGAATTAATTCATTGATTGGGTTAATGCTGTCATAACCCGATCATTTGTCCTCTAAACCTTACATTGTCTCATACATGAGCTTTTGGGGGACATATCACATCCAAACCATAACAAGTGTGTAAAGTAGCCCAGTACTGTATTGTACATGGAGTAGGCACTTAATAAATGTACTATTTTTTTTTCTCATCCTGGATTGAGGCAACTTTAGGAATGAGTCATTGTAGGCTAGAATCCTCAAAGTATCAAAAAAAGGAATGACCCACATTTATTTTTTAAAGATTTGCTTTTACTCCTTTTGGAAAGATAGCCACATTTTCCACGCAATGCTGATTGAATTCTGTTACTCTTACATTAAATCTGAATGTGAAAATTAGTTATGTTAATACAGAGGCAACACACAGGTATTTGGTACTGATACTTCTTCAATGCTAATGAGAAACTAACTTGGTTTACCCTTTGTTCCAGATGATGGGCATAAGAAAGCTCGAAATGCTTACCTCAATAATTCCAGTTTTGAAGAAGGAGATGAATATTTTGATAAAAACTTGGCACTCTTTGAGGTAATACTTTGGAGAAAACTATGGACAGAGACTTAAGGAACAAAAATTTCAAGATAAGCCATTTTCTGTCCCATTTGGTTTTAAAATAGTACAAACTGGATAATATAATAAACAATGTTAAAATATAGTAGTTAGGGCTGGGGTTGTGGCTCAGTGATAGAGCACTTGCCTAGCACATGTGAGGCACTAGGTTCAATTCTCAGCACCACAAAAATAAATCAATAAATAAAGGTATTGTGTTCATCTACAACTAAATTTTTTCTTAAAATACAGTAGTTTTTGCTATAACTTGTAATTGTTAATTGTATCTGTATAATCTAATTGTAGCATGTACCCATTAAATCACATTTCTATGAAGTAAGGGAGAAAAGTCACATGAAGAATGTTGCAATCTATGATTTAAATATTTACATTGGAATAATTTTCTAAGTATAAAGCAGTGTATTTCTTAATGCTGTTTGAGGAAAGTGTTATTTATCTTATAATTAAACAAAAACCACTGAGGAAGAGGATGCAAGTTAAAGAGGACCTATATATCCTCTTAACAAATAACTGTATATATTTGGAGGGTAAAAATATGACATTTTGATTTATTGGGAAGTGTTTTAATTAAGCTAATTAACATGTCCATTACCTTATACATTTATTTTTTGTAGTACAAACCTTGAAAATTTTTTTAAGTTATTTTGAAATATATATTATTATTAACTGTAGTTACCATGTTGTGTAGTAGATCTGAAAACATTCCTTCTGTCTAACTGAACCTTTATGCCTTACCCTGTGACTAACATCTCCCTCCTCTGCCCTCAGCCTCTGGTACCCCCATTCTACTCTGTAAGTTCAACTTTTTTAGATTATGCATATAAGTAAGGTCATGTGGTATTTGTCTTATTTCACTTAGCATAATGAAAAGGACTTGGATAAGATTATCTAAGATAAAATATAATCTAATTATATTTTTACTATATGTCTTATAGGTTAAGGACAAACGTTTGTGATTAAACAAAATATTCACCTCAGACCTTTGTTTGAAGGAAGCTGAAAGGAAATACTATTTTAAAAAAATATATTAGGAGATATGACACTTGAATCACTGTCCAAAGCCAGACAAAGGTGGTGGTAGAATAATTACCATATGGCTGGGGATATAGCTCAGTGGTAGAGTATTAGCTTAGCATGCACGAGACCATGGGTTCCATCCCTAGCACAGCAAATAAATAAATAAATAAATAAAATGATAGTAATTGCCATAAATGTTAGTAGCCCCCACAAAAGGGGGTGTTATAGTTAAGGATCATATTACCAATATTCTTTTCTAGGTTGCATTATTTTGTTTGCACTGTAGATAAAGTTTCATAGCTACTATAAAGAATAATGAGTTTTCATTTAAGAGTGTTATATGTAGGGGATTGAGGGTATAGCTCAATGTTATAGCACTTACCTAGCAAGCATGTGGTCCTGGGTTTGATCCCCAAAACCACAAAATAAAATAAAAATTTCTAAGCATAAAACAGAAATGGAGTTTCTTCAAAAAATTAAAAATAGAATTCTTACATGATCTAGCAATTCCACTTCTGGGTATATATTCCAAAGGAAATGAAATCATTATGCCAAAGAGATATCTGCACTCCCTGTTCATTATAGTATTATTCACAATAGCCAAGATATGTAATCAACTCTTAAGTATTCTCAATGGACAAATGGACAGAGAAAATATGGTATACATACACAATGTAATAATTTACAATTTACTTAAAAAAGAAGGAATCCTGTCATTGGTCACATGGATGAATCTGGAGAACCTTATATTAAGTAAAATGAGCCATGCACAGATAGACAAATACTACATAAAAAATATCTATTTATACAATACTACTTAATGTGGAATCTGAAAAAGTCAAACTCATAGAAGTACAAAACAGAATGGTAGTTACCTGGGGCAGAGATAGGACTGACAGGGAGATGTTAGTCATAGAGTATAAAGTTTTAGTGAGACAGGAGGAATAAGTTTTTCAGATTACTTTATATAACATTATGACTATAGTAAATATATTCTCAAAAATTACTCAAGAGGGCTGGGGCCGTAGCTCAGTGGCAGAGCACTTGCTTAGTATATGTAAGGCACTGAGTTTGATCCTAAGCACCACATAAAAAAATAAATAAATAAAATAAAGGCATTCTGTCCATCTACGACTACAAAAAAAAAAAAAAAACTTTTTAAAAAAATTTCTCAGCAGATTTTAAATGGTCTCACCACAAAAAAATAATATTTGGGGCAATGTATATGCTAAGTAGCTTGATTTAATCTTTTCACAATGTATGCACATATCAAAACATGTTACCCATAAGTACATAAAATTTTAATTTATCCCTTAAAAAATAATTTTATAAGGATTTAGTGACCTGATTAAATACTGCTTTTTGTTTTGTTTTTATTTTTTGTGGTGCTGGGTGATCAAACCCTGGGCCTTGAACATGCAAGGCAAGTACTCTATCACTGAGCTACATTTTCCAGCTCCTTTGTGATCTTTTAAATATGAGGGACAAATAGTTTCATTAATAAATTTTCTTAAAATATTTACATGTGAAATATTTTCTCATTTACTTTGCAGTTTTATGGTCAAAAGTTTATTTTGATCTTTATTGTCAGTGTTCTTCACAACTCATTTCTTCCATATTTCTGACTTTACAGGAAGAAATGGACACCAGACCAAAAGTATCTTCTCTCCTTAACCGCATGGCCAATTACACTAATCTAACACAAGGAGCAAAGGAACATGAAGAAGCAGAAAACATCACTGAGGGGAAAAAGAAGCCCACCAAGGTGAGGCCTTGGAATAACAAGGATAAATTTTAAAAGCCCTATACATAAGAAAGGGGGAAAGATCCATGGCATCATTCTGTGTTCAATAATTATTTGTTAAATGCTTGATATATGATCGGAACTATTCTGGGCACTGTTGTCAGCACAGGCAATACATGTGGTGTCCCTGCTGTTATGTAGGGAGATAGTCCTTAAACTGTTGTAACTCTGTTAAAGTATATTACATATTAAGTGTTGATTAATACTTTTAAAAGTTTAATTAAGGTTACAGAGACTAAGACTGATAAAGGAGCCAGACAGATGAGTTTGCTAATTGAGGTAGGCTGGACAGAGAAAGTCCTTCTGAGAAGGTGATATTTGAACAGAGACCTAACTAATATGAGGGAATGAGCCATGTGGGAGCGAATAGCATATCAAGTGTGTCCACACCCATCTGCCAAAGCCATCTATCTGTAGTGAAGCGTTTTTTAAATACTAAATACCAGTTTTTCTTAAATATGAGACAATATGTATAATTTGCATTCTAATTGTTCAGCTCTTTGAAAGGGATAAAATGATCTTTATTTTTCCATCTATTTCATTTTCTAACTACTATAATGAATTTTACTCAATTCGAAAGGATTTCCATGAGGTCATTATTCCGTTTTTAAATGAAAAGAGAAATCTAACAGCTCTAAAGAACAGAAATTTTTAAATTGTTGAGGGCCCACATTCCTGAATATAATAAACACATGAGAACCTATGCAAAATAAAAATGTATATCTCTAAGAATATTAGAAATACAGTGACAGACTTTTCTAGAGATTTATATGTGCCTTTTTGAAGATATTACTTAAATTTATTATCTCTGCTTTAAGATAAACATGGTCATTAGGAAGCAAGTTTTTATAGAAAAGATTAAAAAATAAAATGGTAGCAAATTGCAAAAAAGAAAAGTAAAAGAATAAGAACATCTCATGGCTGACTATATAATTTTTCTTTTGTCTATATCTTTCTTTCCAGACTCCCCAAATGGGTACTTTCATGGGTGTCTACCTCCCATGTCTACAAAACATTTTTGGAGTAATTCTCTTTCTACGCCTTACATGGGTGGTGGGCACAGCTGGAGTTCTTCAGGCATTTGCAATTGTCCTTATCTGCTGCTGCTGTGTAAGTCCCACATTGGCTTTTGGAGGTCACTTAGAGCACTGCCAGTTCTCAGGAGTATATGCACTTGACTTCTTTGGGAATAAAATAAAGAATACTTGGAAAGAATCATGATCTCAACAGTAGGGATTATTCTGATATTAAAATCTAAAGGATTTTCATTTATTTAGTGTCTGTTATTCACGGATGTACTAGAAATTACAAAACAAGACCTCAAGTGGAAGTAGAAGATAAAAGTCCCTATCTTCAAAGAATTCAGAATCTAAATAATTGGAGCTTAATAACACAAAAGTTTTATTTTATTTTATTTTATTTTGGCGGACACAGCATCTTTATTTGTACGTGGTGCTGAGGATCGAACCCAGGGCCACGTGCATGCCAGGCGAGCACGCTACCGCTTGAGCCACATCCCCAGCCCAACACAAAAGTTTTGACAGAAGATGTTTTAGAAAACATCTTCTTTGATGAACTATTCCAATATGTCCTGAAAAAAAATATTGACAATTATTTGAGTGGGGGTGAGGTATATCTGGTTTGGGTTTGGTTTCGTTTTGAAGTCTCTTCCAAAAGGGAAGAGACTTTCCTAGAAATTCAATCGTTCTTTCCAGGTCTTCTTTCCTTCTATATTGAGAACATCCTGATCTTCCACTAACTTAAACTCCCTATTTTTATGTATCCCAGCCATACTTATCAATTTTATTATAGGTTTCTACTGTCGTCTTTTATTCCTGTCACCATTATGCCCTCCCAGTGCATCATGCTTAGCTGAGTAGTTGAGTATTATACAAATCAGGTTAAGTGGATATAGCCCATATCATTAATAACTTAATAGAACTACCTTTTTTTTCTTTTCAGTTTCACAGACTTGAAATGTCAATAGCATATTTTTGACTCCTTGGTTGCCTTTTATATCTAATCAGCTACAAAGAGCAGTCACTCTCTCTTAAATTTCTTAGGTGCAACCCTTCCTTTTCATTTACACTACCACCATTGCTGTTTTATCCCTCACTTAACTTCTGCAGTAGCCTACTAACCAGTCCCTCTGCCTCCAGGTACTCCCTATCTGCAGGCCATTCTACATTCTGCTACTAGGTAATGTTTTTAATCAGTTCTTAGATGCTCAAAAAGTTTTCGTCAGTTCTTTCTTATTGACTGTTATTCTTGGTATCATAGCTACAAAATAGCTTGGTATCATAGCTGTAGTCAGGTTCTAAGCTATTTTCCAGAATTTTTTCCATAGTAAATTCTTTTTAATTTACTCTTTTGAATTTGCCATGTAGGCTTTGTTTTCTGTTTAATTAGGAGATCCAGGGTGGGATCAGTTGTTCTTAATAGCATCTTATCTACTGAGTACAATGTTAAGGACATATTAACTGTACATGCCAAATAACAGTAATGTGATTAGTGTAATGAGTTGAATGAGTTGAACCATATTGTTGCATTTCCAAACCATTAGGTATACAGCAACTTCTCCCATAAAAGTAAAAATAGTTAAATGTTTAATACATGCCCTGAAGGCTATAGATAGGAAAGTATTATAGAAATTTCAGTCTTACCCCATAACAATATTCTCCTTTCTCTTTCTCTACAGACAATGTTGACTGCTATCTCCATGAGTGCCATTGCCACTAATGGAGTAGTGCCAGGTCAGTAGGCCAAGCTTGGATTTCAGTGATTGTTGGTGATTACTGTATGCATAAAGCCAGAGGTGCAAACTTCCAAGGAACAGAATACTCTTTAGGCTGTTGTCCTATACTACAATAGAGTTAACAGTCTACAGGTCATAGAAACTAATACTGTTTGACCTTAGGGTACCTTCTTTAAAATTTATTTTCTAGCCAGTTGCTTTAATTTCAGTCACACTCTTAGCTTCTTCTAGTTAGAATGTATTTTATTAGACAATCTCATATCTGAAGTAAAATCCCTGATTTCTTCCTTATACTGGCATTAGATGTCAATATATATCCTACAATCAAGGCTTTGTCTATTACTTCCCTCTAGCAAATCTTTTTTTTTTTTTTTCACATTTAGGATTTTCAAAAGCTTGAGACATTTGAAGGATCATGTGTATGTTTATTGTTCCTATTTATAACTTTTTATATTCCTTTTACTAATACTTTGTCTTTATCCTGTTCATCTTCTATTTTGTCTTTTAGCTGGGGGCTCATACTTTATGATTTCCCGGGCACTGGGTCCCGAGTTTGGTGGGGCTGTTGGCCTCTGCTTTTATCTTGGTACCACATTTGCAGCAGCCATGTACATCCTTGGTGCCATTGAAATTTTTCTGGTAAGTAATGTCTTAACTTGTAGTCTACAGTATAGAAAAAATATAGATTTGAGCTTATTTTGTTATTCAGTATCAGTGTTTCAAGACATCAGTTACAGAAATCAATGAGGTGGTTACTAGCTCATTTCTTGGTTCTCACTATGAATAGGAGGCAGAAAAGTTGAGGTATCCTTTGCCGGCTTATCCCTTCCCTCCGCTTGATCACTGCCACTCTGCTGCCTCAGTCAAGGAGTTAATGTCTAATTAATTAATTGAAACAGGAGGCAAAACATGTGCCAATGGGGAAATAGTAAAATGCAGCTTTTTAAATATATATAATAAATATATTAAATATGTATAAATAAATAAAAATATATCAGTGAAATAAAATGTTTCAATTTCTCTATTCACTGAGACATACTTTTTTTATTTACAGTAATGATAGAAGAAGCAGGGCTCAAAATAATAATTACTTTATATATTCCTTTGAATAAAAAATATACACTTGTTCCTTTTTTCCATTTGGAAATATAATTATTCAAGGAAAAAAAATTCATGATATCCCATTTCTGTAGGCATTTTAGATCCAAATAGGAATTAAGCTAATTCTCCAGTCATTTTTTGTTTTAGCTTTGCTTTTCCTTCAGGTCTTTTATGTGATTATTTTGAAATGACCTCATTTTCTACTTTTTTTGGCCTACCAGGTATATATCGTCCCCCGGGCTGCCATCTTTCGCAGTGATGATGCACTCAAGGAATCAGCAGCCATGCTAAATAACATGCGTGTCTATGGCACAGCCTTTTTGGTCCTCATGGTATTGGTGGTTTTCATCGGCGTACGCTATGTGAACAAGTTTGCCTCACTTTTCCTGGCCTGTGTCATTGTGTCCATTTTGGCCATCTACGCTGGAGCCATCAAGTCTTCTTTTGCCCCACCACACTTCCCGTATGTCTGTCTCTTGGCCTAGTCATCACTGGGTAGTCATTGACAGTATCTGGTGATGTGATAATTTAAATCAGAATTTCATGGAGTCACCTGAGATTTCTCTCTTGGCCCAGTTATCTGTCAGGAAGCCTCCGAGAAAATTAAGTTCTATTGATCTTCTTCCTTATGTCCTAAGCATAAAATTAGCAGCTATGGCCATCATTCAAATAAATATTAGGTTTTCTTCACAATAGTAGTGATTGCACATATTTGAACTATTCATGAAGGACTTTAAAGTGTAGTCATTGCCAGCAAACTTTAAGGTATTTAATTGTTGAAAAATCAATAGTCAAAAGAACTCTAAATTTTTTTATCCTGTCTTAGAATAAATTCCTGCTAAGAATTTATAGTTATAAAATAAACAGAGCCAGGAATAGTAGCACTCTCTATAATCACAGCGACTTGAGATGCTGAGGCAGAAAGATCACAAGTTTGAGGGTATTTGTAATCTTTTTTTGAAAATAATTTGAAAAATTATCTGGATGCTCTAGAAATAAAACTCCTTAGTTCTATGTTGATTTAACAAGATTACAGAAAAATTAGGGTTTTTTTAACTCTTTTTTTTCTGAACACAATATCTTTATTTTCATATGGTGTCGAGGATCGAATCCAGTGCCTCACGCATGCAAGACAAGTGCTCTATCACTGAGCTACAACCTCAGCCCTGAAAAATTGCTTTTATATGTTGAAAAAAAAAATAAAAACAGGTCCAGTGAAGTTAATGACTTTGCCCCCAAAATAATTAATGTCAGAGCAAGAAAATGAACCTGATTTCCCAACTTTGGTCCAGTATTCCTTCTGTGTCATGCTACATGATGTCAGTAATAAATTCCATCAAAAAGTTTTCTTCTGTTTATTAGGTACTATAAAATAGCTAAAGATCTTTTTTAGAGGCATAGAAGTTCTAAAGGCAATATTATTCTGCATCTTACCTTGGGAAATTTCATTTTGCCTCAGGTTATCCTTTGGGGTTTCTTAACCCATCTTTTTTGATTAATAAAAAAGTCATAATACATGGTATTTTCTTTAAAATCCAGCAAAACAAAATGAAAAACCTAGAGAAATACCTAAAACAAAACTAGGAACTGTTGAGAGTTGTTGAATTTGAGTAACAGGTATATGGAAATTGTGTGTGTGTAAAATATTTGTATTACTTTTAAATATCCTTACTCCCACTGGGTCTAGGCTTATGTTCAAAAACAGTTTTCTCTTAGGCCACAGAGGGATGTGCTTTTTAATTTTAGCCAACCTGTCCTCACAACCATAACCAGAAGGTTTAACGTTTCCAAGAGGATGTTAAGAATTTAAGACTTTACTAAGCGAAAAATGAAAAGAAAAAAAAAAGACCATTTTAAAAATAAGAATGAAAAGATTCTAGGATTCTTTCTGATTTTGTAGCCTAACATTTTTTGGAAGATGAGTCAGCATAGTGTCTTCTGATTGTTCTTGTTTGAGTTGTATTGCTGCCACCAATCACTTGTATGACCTTGGGCAAAATATTGTATTGCCTTAAACTTCAGTTCCTCCATCCACAGAACAGAAATATTAATACATTGCAAGATCCCTATAAGGATTATTTGGTGGTAACTATAAGTCATCATTCACAATGCTACTCAATAAATATCATTTCCTCTCCTACCTATGACAGAAGAAGCTCTCACTACTGAGATTTTTTTCCCCTTTACTGACCTGTTTCCTTTTTTAAAAACGTGTGTGTGTGTGTTTTCTTGTTGATCTTCTCCCCATTTGTTTTCACTTAGGGTTTGCATGCTGGGTAATCGTACCCTTTCATCAAGACACATTGATGTTTGCTCTAAGACCAAGGAAATTAACAATATGACGGTACCATCAAAGTTGTGGGGATTCTTCTGTAACTCAAGTCAATTTTTCAATGCTACCTGTGATGAATACTTTGTTCACAATAATGTCACTTCAATCCAGGGCATTCCTGGGTTGGCTAGTGGTATAATTACAGGTAAGTTAGTGGGTTGTTAGACATGTTTTTATTCTTCTCTTAGGAAAATAGACTTTCTGTCATGTTATATTCTTTTATTGTCCATGAAGACATATGGCCATAATGGAACTTCCTGTCTTAAGCTCTCAGCACACAGCTCTTAATTCAATATATTTCTACTTTCCTCTTAGAAAAATTGTCTGACTCCCTTGCAGAGTGTTATCTATTAAAATATATGTCCCTCTGAGGACAGAGCTGACTATTCTCTGTCTGCTGTCTTTCTGTCTCTCTCTCTCTGCCTCTGGCTCTCTGCCTCTGGCTCTCTTTGAGACAGGGTCTTGCTATGTTGTGCAGTCTGGCCTCCAACTTCTAGGCTCACATGTTCCTCCTGAATCGGTCTTCTCTGTAGCTGGGGCTACAGGCACATGCCACCACACCCAGCTTTGTGTATTCCTGAAAAATTTCCAGTGTTCCCCCTGCAGTGATAGTTAAAATAGAACTGTTTTAATGTCACTACATCCACACATGTGTTTTCCTAACTCAGCTAAATTCTCAAAACTCTCGTTAAGTGACATCTACTTTAAATGTTTGGTTCATGAATTCTTTGCACGTTAAACAAGCTCACACTAAAGTGTTAGAAATAGTATTGATAACTAATAAAAAAAGAATAATGGACTTTGTGAGATGTTCAGTTTGACTGCATTTGTTGTATCAAAGCATTTTGTCAAGTTATATTTAAATTAAGTGAGAAAAGGCATTATGTTTTTATTTATGTGTATTTTATTCCGCGGTGTTTATTTATATGCTGAAATTGAAGAAACAGCCCTTTTAAAACTTTGATAAGGGGGTGGGGTTGTGGCTCAGTGGCAGATTGCTTGCCTGGCATGTGTAAGGCACTGGATTTGATTCTCAGCACTGCGTATAAATAAATAAAATAAAGGTCCATCAACAACTAAAAAAAGAATTTAAAGAAAACTTTGATGAGGTGTTAGATATGTAGCTCAGTCATAGAACACTTGCCTAGCACATATAAGACTCTGGGTTCAATTTGTAGCACTACTAAATAAACAAATACTATATGAAAGCAAAGTCTGATTTTTAATATTGTTTGGGTAGGAAATTACCTAATTATATTCTTACCATACTGCTGTTGCCTATATTCTCTTTTCTTCCCACTGCAGAGAATCTTTGGAGTAATTATCTACCCAAGGGAGAGATCATTGAAAAACCCTCAGCCAAATCATTTGATGTCTTGGGAAGTTTAAATCATGAGTATGTTCTTGTTGATATTACCACCTCCTTCACACTTCTAGTGGGGATCTTCTTTCCCTCTGTCACAGGTAAGCAGATACACTGTTTTATATTTTAAAAGCTGTCGGACCTACAGAGTGATTTTTTTTTTTTCCTAAGGAGACAGAATTATATTTTCAAGGTTCCTCAATTTGCCTTTGTCTTGGGTATTAATATGAATATCAAGATTTCCAGGAGCTGAAGAAATAACTTGGACTTTCCCCCCACTCTAAAAGGTATCATGGCTGGTTCTAATAGATCTGGAGATTTGAAAGATGCTCAGAAGTCTATTCCCATTGGAACTATCCTTGCCATCCTGACCACGTCCTTTGTCTGTATCCTTTTCATGAGTCTTAGAGGAACATCCAGTAGAAGTAGGACAATCAGTGCTTTTACAGTGAATAAAATTATCTCCTTCTGTGACCTCACTAATTACTAGATGATCTACCTACCTTATGTGAAAATTTCAAGAAGAATTTTATAGGGTTAGTATATTTAGCCACTCATTTTATTGATAGGAAAAATAATGCTGAGTGTCTACTTCTTATCTGATGTTAGAAGATAAGCAGCAGTTTCCTTGACTAAGTGTGGTAGATTTAAGCAACGTTATCCTTTTTGGTGCGTGTATTGAAGGTGCTGTTCTCAGAGACAAGTGAGTAGTTAATTTCTTTGTAATAATCATATGTCTCTTCTATGACATCTGATCATCCAACAGATCTCCAAGACAGTTGTAATCTCAAAAATCCAACCAAAGGTATAAATCATGACTAACAATAAGAAAATGTAAGTATTGAATTGTAAGTTAAGACCACTAATAGCACACTTGCCTAACGTGTGCAAGAACCCTGGGTTCTAATCCCCAGCACTTAAAAGAAAATATATGCATATAGTTTCCCAAACTATTAGTGAATAATAAGGACCAGTGTGTTATAAATACGTGTGACACAATGAATATCACTCTTCAAAAAAAGCAGTGAATTTGCCTAAATAAGTATTTCCTTATACAGTTTAAAAACTGTTGGGAAACTAGTCCAGAAAAGTATGGAAGAGCAAATAAAACAACTTTGAAGTGTCTAGCATTTCCTTTGTGAGATAATTGTTTGTCATTTTAAGTAAAAGCTGTTAATTTTTTCTTTCCTCTGTGAATGCTGCTGTTTTATTGTTGCCATCTTTTTCTCTTCTCTAAAACAGTGTTTTTGCCAGATAATTGTAAGCAAATATTTCCTTGAAACCTGCTGCTTCTCATGTTTCCCATCTTGGTTAATAGCCTCCCCTTTCACCCCTCTCTCAAGACAGAAATCTAGGTGTCATCCTAGGCTTTTGCCATTAATTCCCTCATTCAGGTGGTTTCTAAGCCCTGTAAATTCCACCCTTCCACTTTAACTGGTCTCATTATTTCCCCTATTCTGTATTGCCATCACTTTGTACTGGCCTTCAGGATTTTTGGCCTATGTTATTTTAATAATCTCCCTTTCAGTTTTACTGCCTTCTAATCAGTCTTTCACACTGCTAGTAAGTCAGTTTTTCTAAAGCACAAAATTTGTTCACATAAATCTCCTTGCTTAGAGCTTGCCAAGTCCCCTTGAAATCTATCACTTTGATGAACTGGACTCACTTCTGTAGTCCTAGCTGCTCAGTAAGCTAAGGCAGGGGATCAAAAGTTCTAGGCCAGCCTGGCAATTTAGAGAAACCCTGTCTCAAAAAATCTTACTGGACTAGAGGTGTAGCTGAGGGGTAGAGTGTTTGCCTGGTAAATGTGAGGTCCTGGGTTCAGTCCCTAATACTGCAAAAAATAATTTTAAAAGACAAACACCACTTTGATCTGTACCACTGCACCTCTTTCTGCTCTTACTTCTCACCATTCCTTTATAAGCTCCTTATGCTCTAGTCGTAATTTAGAGTTAAATCTGCTTTATTGTTTCAGATTTCTGTATATATATACCTTTTTCTAATCTGTTTCCTTTGCTTAGAATCAAGTATCCCCGTGCCCAGTTTCATCACTGTTATTCAACATAGTCCTTGAAACTCTAGCCAGAGCAATTAAGCTAAACAAGGAAATTAAAGTGATACACATAGAAAAGAAGAGTTCAAATTATCTTTGTTTTATATTTAGAAGACCCAAAAACTTCCACCAGAAGACTTATAGAATTCACAAATGAATTTAGCAAAGTAGCCGGATACAAGAGCAATACCAATAAATCAATCACATTCTTAGACTCCAACGATGAATCTCCTGAAAAAGAGAAATTAAGAAAACTATCCCATTCACAATAGCCTCAAAAAAAAAAATGCTTGGGAATCAATCTAACAAAAGAGACCTCTGCAATGAAAATTACAGAATACTAAAGAAAAACTGAAGAAGACCTTAGAAGATAGAAAGATCTCCCATGTTCTTGGATAGGCAGAATTAATATTGTCAAAATGGCCATACTACCAAAAGCACTATACAGATTTAATGCAATTCCTATTAAAATTCCAATGATATTCTTAATAGAAAAAGCAGATAAAGCAAATAAATTTTGTTGAGAAAAACAAGAGGCCCAGAATAGCCAAAGCAATCCTTAGCAAGAAAAGTGAAGTAGAAAGCATCATAATACTAGACCTTAAATTATATTACAAAGCTATAAACAGCATAGTTTTGGCACCAAAACATACACGAAGACCAGTGGTACAGATTAGAAGCAGAGATAAACCCACATAAATACAGTTATCTCATACTACACAAATGTGCCATAAACATACATTGGAGAAAAAGATAGCCTCTTCAACAAATAGTGCTGGAAAAACTGGAAATCCATAGTATATACTAGAATGAAATTGAATCCTTATCTCTGACACCTAGCAAAAAACTCGGCTCAAAGTGGATCAAAGACCTAGGAATGAGACCAGAAACCCTGTGCCCACCAGAAGAAAATGTAGTTCCAAGTCTCCATCATGTCAGTTTAGGAACTGAATTCTTCAGCAAGACTTGGAATGGAATCACCATTTGACCCAGTTATCGCATTCCTGGATATATACCAAAAGAACTTAAAAGCAGAATACTATAGTGACACAGCCAAATTAATGTTTATAGCACCCCAATTCACAATAGCTAAGATACGGAAACAACCTAGATGCCCTTTAACAGATGAATGGGTAAGAAAATGTGGTATATATACACAATGGATTATTACTAAGCCATAAAGAAGAATGAGATTATGGTATTTGCTGGTAAATAGATGGAACTGGAGACTATGATACTAAGTAAAATAAGCCAATCCCCCAAAAAACGAAGGTAGAGTGTTCTCTCTGATATGCAGATGCTAACACACAAGTGTGGGGGTAGAATTTCATTGGATTAGACTAAGAGGCATGAAGGGAAGGGAGAATATGGGACTAGGAAAGACAGTAGAATGAATTGGACATAACCTTCCTATATTCATATGTAAATACACAACCAGTGTAACTCCACATCATGTACAACCACAAGAATGGGAAGTTGTACTCCATGTGGGTATAATATATCTAAATATACTCTACTGTCATGTATATCTAAACAGAAGGGCTAGAGTTGTAACTCAGTGGTAGAGCACTTGCCTAGCATGTGTGAGGCCCTGCGTTCGATTATCAGCACCACATATAAATAAATGAATAAAATAAAGGTCCATCAAATCTAAAAAAAAATTAATAAATAAAACCAAGCAGGTCATACCTTTATATAAAAAAATAAAAAAAAGAAAAAGATTTTAAATCCCTTAAAAAAAAAAAACCAGTATGATACTGGCACCAAAACAGGAAGAACACGAATGGAATAGAAAACAAACCTACTTCAGTACAGTTATCTGATACTAGGTAAAGGTGCTAAAAACATATATTGGAGAAAAGATAGCCTTTAAAAAAAAAAAAAAAAATTGATGCTGGGAAAACTGGAAATCCATATTGGCTCGGGAACTGATTTCCTTGACAAGACTCCTAGAGCCCAAGAAATAAAATAAAAAGTCAGTCAAATTTAAAAAGCTTCAAAGCATTAAAAAACTTCAAAGCAAAGGAAACAGTACAAAGAGAAAGCCAACAGAATGGGAGAAAATCTTTGCCACCTGCTCCCCAAGTAGGGCACTAATATCCAGGATATATACAAAGAACTCAAAAGAACACCAAAAATTCCCCAGATAACCCACTTAACAAATGGGCAAAGGAACTAAACAGACATTTCTCAAAAGAAGAAATGTAGATGGTCAACAAATATATGAAAAAATATTCAACATCTCTAGAAATTAGAGCACTGCAAATTAATACTACCCTGAAATTTCATCTCACTCCAGTCAGAATGGCAATTATCAAGTAGGCAAAGAGTAATGAAGGGAAAGGATAAGGGATAGGATAGGGGAAAACAGTGGGATGAATCTGACCAAATTTGAGAAGGGATCTAAGTGGTGAAGTGCCCCTGAGTTCAATTCCCCAGTATAAAACAAAAAGGAAAAAAAAATGCAGGGCTGGGGTTTGTGGCTCAGTGGTATAATGATTGTCTTACATGTGTGAGGCACTGGGTTCAATCCTCAGCACCACATAAAAGAATTTAAAAAATAATTAAAGAATTAAAAAATAGAATTAAAAAATAGAATTAAAAAAATAATAAAGTTATAAAAAATCATACACAAAATTTCTCACAGTAATAGTATTTTATTTATTTTTATTATTATTTTTTTTTTTTTAGTTTTATGTGGACACAATATCTTTATTTTAGATTGTGGTACTAAGGATCAAACCCAGTGCCTCAAGCATGCTAGACAAGGACTCTACCACTGAGCCACAACCCCAGACCTATTTTTATTCTTTTAAAAAATTTTTTTTAGTTGTAGATGGACACAGTACCTTTATTATATTTATTTATTTTTATGTGGTGCTGAGGATCAAACCCAGTACCTCACGTGTGCAAGGCAGGCGCTCTGCCACGAAGCCACAATCCCAGCCCAGTAATAGTATTTTTTATTATTTATATATGACAGCAGAATGCATTACAATTCTTATTACACATATAGAGCATAATTTTTCCTATCTCCGGTTATATACAAAATATATTCACATCAATTCATGTTTTCATATATGTACTTTGGATAATAATGACCATCACATTCCACCATCATTTCTAACCCCATGCCCCCTCTCCCTTCTCTTCCAACCCCTCCGCCTTATCTAGAGTCCGTCTATTCCTCCCATACTTCCCCTCCCTACCCCTCTATAAATTAGCCTCCTTATATCAGAGAAAACATTCAGCATTTTGTGATTGGCTAACTTCACTTAGTATGAATAGACACTTCTCAGAAGATATACAATCAACCAACAAATACATGAAAAAATGTTCATCATCGCTAGCAGTTAGAGAAATGCAAATCAAAACCACTCTAACATTTCATCTCACTCCAGTCAGAATGGCAGCTATTATGAAGACAAACATCAATAAGTGTTAGCAAGGATGTGGGGAAAAAGGTACACTCATAACTGCTGGTAGGACTGCAAATTGGTGCAGTCAATATGGAAAGCAGTATGGAGATTTCTTGGAAAATTGGGAATGGAACCACCATTTGACCCAGCTATCCCTCTCCTTGGTCTATACCCCAAAGACTTAAAAACAGCATACTACAGGGACACAGCCACATCAATGTTTATAGCAACACAATTCACAATAGCTAAACTGTGGAACCAACATAGATGCCCTTCAGTTGATGAATGGATTAAAAAATATATTAAATATACACAGTGGAATATTAGTGAGCAATAAAAGAGAATAAAATCATGACATTTACAGGTAAATGGATGGAGTTACAATAATAGTATTTTTAAATACCAAAATCAAAATAATCCAGGTATCTATAATGAATAAATTATGTATTCATGCAGTGGAAAATAAAAGTAAAATAACTGGACTGGGGTTGTAGCTCAATGGGAGAGCCCTTGCCTAGCGTGTGTGAGGCTCTGGGTTCATTTGATCCTCAGCACTGCATGAAAATTTTAAAAAGTATGTATCCATCTACAACTAAAAAATATTTGTAAAAGGTAAAATAACCACAAGAATATAGGGGGAAAAAAAGAATTTCCACAATGCCGAGTAAAAAAAAAATGCAAAATGTATATACTGTATTTCATTTGTATAAAATTTAAAAACATATAGAACTACATAGCATTAAAAAACAGAGTAATGGAAAGTGGAGAAGAAGGAAGGGCTTGTGATTGGGAATAGAAAGACTTGGACACTGGAAGTGTTCTCTTCTTTTACCTATATGGTAGTTCATGGGTATTTGCTTTGTGGAATTTTATTGAGATATACATTTGGGTTTTGTACATTATTTTTTTGTGTGTGGTACTTAATTTTAAAATGAAAATAATTAGAGATTATCATATCTCACCCATTAAATTTGCAAATTTTAATACTCACATCTTGTGTGGAATATGTTATGTGTATAAGACTTGAAACCTCACATGCATCTAATAAGTATAACCTTTCTGGAAAGCAGTTTGTGATTTTGAAATGATTAAATATATTGGTCCCTCTCCCCACCCATCCATGGTTTTTCCCTCAGGAATCTGCTATAAGAGAAAAAATCTGGTACATCTATGTAGTATGTGCATTAAAGATGTTAATTAACATGTATTTTATATGATTAGAAGAATGGATAATATATATGATTAATATATATTATATTATTCAAACCACTGAATTTTTATTCATGTTTTTTCATAACACAGTAAAATGAATATGCTTCAAAAGAATACAGAATTAGCTGGGCATGGTGGCTTATGCCTATAATCCAGGGATTTGGGAAGTTGAGGCAGGAAAATTACAAGTTTGAGGCCAGCTCAGCAGCTTAGTGAGGTCTTCAGCAACTTAGTGAGACCCCGTCTCAACATAAAAAATAAAAAGGACAGGGGATGTAGCTCAGTGGTAAAAAGCCCCTGGATTTAGTCTCCAGTATAAAAAATATATATAGAGAATTATAGGTTCATTAAGATCTCATCAGTCTTTAAAAAATGTTTAAACTGTGCAAGAGTATTTTCTAAAATACTCAGAGTATGCAGTTAAGATTATGGATTCCCCCCCTCCTCCTTTTTTTTCCCCTTTAACAATTTCCCCTCAAAAGCAAATATTTTGATAATCCAAAGGGGAAAGCTACAAACAAAGCTTATCTTATTTTCTGGCCCTACTAGTTTGTTGTTGTTGTTGTTGTTGTTGTGTGTGTGTGTGTGTGTGTGTGTGTATGTTTTAATTCAGGTTAGCAGTGCCTTTGTAGTGTAGGTGGGTAGTTGGATAAACCCAGGGCCTTGTGCATGCTAAACAAGTGCTCTACTACTGAGCTTCCCCTATAAGTGTCTTTGTTGTTGTTGTTGTTTTTTCCGAGTGGGGGGGAGGGGTTGTCCGGTTAACCAGGGATTGAACCCAGGGCCTCCAGCATGGTAAGCTAACACTCTACCCCTGAGCTACATTCCCCTCTTCCCCATCAGTGCCTTTCAATCAAAGCTTTCTGTCTTTGTATTTCTTGGTATTCATATCTGCCTCAATTTTTATTTTCCAAAAATTATAAATAAAAAAAATTTGGCAACTATCTCTTTCTAAAGTCTAAAAAGTTATTTCCAAATTAAATTTCCCTACTGTTTATTTCTTTATCTAGGTTTGGGGATGCCATGAAAGGTAATTTGGTGGTGGGCACATTATCTTGGCCATCCCCGTGGGTGATTGTTATTGGCTCCTTCTTTTCAACATGTGGGGCTGGACTTCAGAGCCTCACAGGTGCCCCAAGGCTGCTTCAGGCTATTGCCAAGGATAACATCATACCATTTCTGAGGGTGAGTGACTTTTTCCTATGTCCTCTTCTTTTTTCCACATTTTATGAGAAACAGTGTGGTCTTTGTGGGCTTAGGTATTACTAGCTCATAAATATGGAAATGTGGGGTTTTAGTACAAGACCTCCTAAATTCTAGTATGAGTTTATATATGTTTGCTGTAAGGGTGTTTAAAAGACAACACTTCTATAACACTGTTATTTTTCAGATGTCAAATTGTAGGTTACAAGAATGAGGGCACATTGACTAACTATAACTATGACTGATATTTTCCCTTCTATACATAGGTTTTTGGTCACAGCAAAGCCAATGGGGAACCTACCTGGGCTTTACTTCTAACTGCTGCTATTGCAGAGCTGGGAATCCTTATTGCCTCCCTGGATCTTGTGGCCCCAATTCTTTCCATGTAAGAGCCAGGTGTTCTCTTCAATTATTCTTGCTTAAATGACATATAACACATGATTTCCACAAATCATTTAACAGTAATTATAGTGACATAGTGGACTAAATACAGGTTTTACTTCACTTAAATAATATTCCTGAGAACTTTCATGTAAGGCTAGCTTATAAATTACCATGGTTTTTTCTCTACTTATACAACTTGAATTTTTCCTATCCCCTCTTTTTTTTAATGGTACTAGGGATTGAACCCAGGGAATGTTAGGCAAACACTCTACCACTAAGCTATAAACCCTAGTCCTTATTGTTCTTCCAGGTTTTTTCTCATGTGTTACCTCTTTGTGAACTTGGCATGTGCCTTGCAAACATTACTTCGAACACCCAACTGGAGGCCCCGATTCCGCTACTACCACTGGTAGGTCTGCTGTTTTCTTCTGGGAGAGGAAATATTTCTAAGCTAGAAAACTAGGAGATTCTGGGTTCTTGATACATTTGTTTTTCTTGACCAGTCATTCTATAAATCTATTTTAACATTTAGTTCTCATGTGGATCCTCACTTTTGTACTCAATTTTTTTTCTAAATCACATTGTAATAACTTGATCACTTTATAATATCACACTAAGAATAAAGATAACTATAATATACATTATTTCCAGGCATTTTCATTCTTTAGGTTAAAACAACCTTTCCATTACAATTCTATTTTCCCATTTCCCTCTTAGCTAAGCACTTAACTTCATCCCTTTTTATTTTGCTCTCATATTCTCATCAGTTTTCATTCACTCACTTTCTTCCTTAGGAGAATTTCATTTAGTAGTTAAGAATGTTGACTGTGGATTCAGGTGATCCAAGTTCATAGCTTAAAACTACTTCCTCACATTGTAACCTTCAGCAAAGCACATAACCAAGTAAAATCTCATTTTACTTGTTGTAAAAGGGACTAATAAGTCTGGAGTGCAGTGTCTGGTACATAGTAAAGCTTTTAATGAAATGGTGTTGCTACTATTGTGGTTAAGCCTCCCCAGTCCTGAAGGAGCCATCCAAGTTTTCTGGCTGCCATCCCATCTTCTTTTTCATAACCTAAGAGTTTTTAAGTTATATTTTATATGTACCTGTTACTTCATTCCTCTTTGCTAGCTTTCCTTTTCTGGCTTCATTTACAAATGGTGGGAAGTGATATGGTAGACAAAAATTTTTTAGACTTTTCAACAGATTTTAACACTTCTGATCTTCTTTCTAGTCTTAAATTTAGTTTAAAATTCATTATGAACATTTTTGTTTTGCTAGCTTGCTTCTATTTTTTTTTTTTTATGAGATCTTCTCTAAGTTAATAACTTTCCTAGTCACACTTTAAAATTTCCTAGTCACAGAGCTAGGATGTTCATTCTGCACACAGAAGAGCTTCAGGAAATGTAGTTATCTAATTTTATTTGATCAAAGCACATATTTCAGGTAGGGGCTATGGTTCTATGGTGAGCACTTGTCTAGCATGCTTGACTCCTTAAGTTTAAAGCCCACCCAGTACTACATACATTATAGACAGACAGACAAGATAGGCAGACTGACTGACTGATCTTTGTTAAAGAGGCATATTAAAAACAAACAAACAAACAAGTATTTCATTACTCCTACCAAGTTTCTCTTATGTACTGTAAGGAAACTAATAGCAAATTTTCCTCAGTGGGTTCTGAGTTATGCTTATGAAATTGTTCATAAAATTTTCAGAAATATTTATATGAAAAAGTCTTAAAGATTTTAGAGTTATTAACATTTCTGACTGCATGTTCAATATCTGCTTTGCCAAATTAGTATTAATTGTCCTCCTCATTACAGATGATGTTTGTAGAGTTGCTGTTCTCTCATGTTTTTATAGCCATGGGGAGAAATCCTCTATTACAAAGGATGCTTTGGGGGCTCAGTACAGATCTACCAGCTGTTTGTGGTCAGTTTATGATAAGACAACTATAGAAATTGGGAATAAGTATTTAGAAATTTTATAGCAACTCAAGCTTGCCACATGGGCTGGGGGTGTGGCTTAGTAGTAGAGTACTTGCCCGGTATGCTCAAGGACTTGGGTTCAATCCCCCGCACCACAAGAAAATAAAAACACATTGCCATAACATTCCCTGCTTGAGATAAATTTTCTAAAAATGCGTTTTTATTGCATTCTACAAAAGTTCCATCTGTAATGGATTAAAAAATAATAAACCCATACCACAAATAATTTGAGAAGTACCTTTAGCACAGTCTTCTTTTTTGTTGCTTAAAAGATCCTTATTTATGTTTTGTTTTCAACTTTCTAGGGCCCTCTCTTTCATCGGAATGAGTATCTGTCTAGCTCTGATGTTCATTTCTTCCTGGTATTATGCCATCGTAGCTATGGTAATAGCTGGTATGATCTACAAGTACATTGAGTACCAAGGGTGAGTGTGGATTTCACCTTGATCACTGCTAAAAGTATTAAGACTGGCAATGAAAATTAATTTAGGATCCAGGTAACTTCATTTGTCTCTAACTAAATTTTGCGTCCCTAACTAAATTTTGCATCCCTGATTCTTTTATCATCTTACAGATAATAAACTTTTAATTACAAGAAAGTGTGAATAGCTCAATGAAAAAAAACTAAAAGAACATAGCCAAATAATAATGAGAGGTACTAAGCACAATATAACACTAAAGTCAAGGAATTGTCTGTGAAATAAAAAATTAAATCAGTCCTAAATAATTTTGTTAAGAGAGACTTCATAACATTTTGATTCAGAAGATTACATTGAATTTTACTTTCCCACGTATTTTCAGAATAATTTAAGTTCTTGGTCTGTGACACTTTCCTAATCCAAACGACTGTTTTATATTAGTATTTTATATTACACTGGGTGGTGTTTATTTGCTGTCAGTGGATTCATTATGTTAGTGAAGAACATTATATAAATCATTAATATGTTTTATCTTCTACTTTGTGCATTTGTACTTTTAGATTTAAAAAAAATGAACTTTATTTTTTGAAATTATACTTACTTGGTTTAAGTCTGTCTCTGCTCTTTTCTCCTTTTTCTTCCAGAGCTGAGAAGGAATGGGGCGATGGTATCCGTGGGCTGTCCCTCAGTGCAGCCCGGTTTGCTTTGCTTCGGCTGGAGGAAGGACCTCCACACACTAAAAACTGGAGGTAAAGAAATCAACAAGGCCTAGTGGTGTTCGGCACATAGTTAATGCACAAAAAAATATGTGCTTTGTTGATTACAGGATAAGATAATCATACTGCTCAAGGAATTGGAATAATGGACCTTTTTTTTAACTATCTCAAATCTTTATTGCCTTTTCATCATGTGATTTGTTATCTAGATTTCTATCATTTGTTGTTTTCTCTTGAAGACTGATAAATTTGAGATAATACTGAGAGCATTCAAAATAACTCAGTACCCTCAACTTATACCTCTGACTTCTTCCTATTATCAAATTACATGTTTTATACAGATCTCCTGAATTAAAGTGGGAATTGACATTCTTTTTCCCAAATCCAAAATGTTTTCTCCCTCCACCCCTCATCTAACCTCTTCACAGGCCTCAGTTGCTTGTATTACTGAAACTAGATGAAGACTTACATGTCAAGCATCCTCGCCTCCTCACCTTTGCCTCACAGCTCAAAGCAGGAAAGGGTCTCACTATTGTGGGTTCTGTCATTGTGGGGAACTTCCTGGAGAACTATGGTGAAGCTTTAGCTGCTGAGCAGGTAAGAGTCAAGATTTATTGACTTGGTAGAACTTAGTGTAAGCATTGTGATGTTTGGTACTAAAAGTTCAAACTTATAAATCAATTCATTTCCTGTGTGATCTAGGTTTCCCAGTTAGGGCTAATTCTTTTTTTTGTTTTTTCTTTGTGGTACTAGAGATTGAACTCAGAGTCTTGCAAGTTAGGCAGGCACTCCACAGCCCTTCTTATTCATTTATTTATTTATACAGGATTTCACTAAATTTCTAAGGTTGGCCTCAGAGTTGCAATCCCCTTGCCTCAACCTCGCACGTAATCCCAAACTGGATTACAAGCATGTATCACCATGCCCTACCAGTGCTGACTTTTGAACAGTCATTGTTTTAGTCAGCTTTTTTGCTGCTGTGCCAAAAGACATGACAAGAACAATTTTAAGAAAAAAAAGTTTTGGGGGGTTCACAGTTTCAGAGGTCTCTGTCTACAGACAGCAGACTTCATTTCTTAGGGCCTGAGGTGAGGCAGAACACCATGACAAAAGAGTGTGGTGGAGGAAAGCAGCTCAGGACATGGCATCAGGAAGTAAGGGAGAAATCTGCTCAGCAAGGACAAAATATAAACCCCAAAGGTACACCCCCAGGTACCCACCTTCTGCAGCTACACCCTGCCTATAGTTATTACCAAGATAATCCCCATCATAGGATTAATGCACTGATTAGGTTAAACCTCTTATAATCCAATAATTTCATTTTTAACCTTTCTTTTTTAATACTTATTTTTTAGTTATAGGTGGGCACAGTATCTTTATTTTATTATTATTTTTATTTTTTATGTGGTGCTGAGGATCGAACCCAGTGCCTCACACATGCTAGGTGAGCGCTCTACCACTGAGCCACAGCACCAGCCCCCCTAAATAATTAAATCTATCATTTGAACTGTAGGAACAGTTCCTAAATCTTATGACGAGGAGAAAGGAACAACTCTTCTTCCACTTTACCAACTTATGTGATATCATAAGCAAGATTCCTTTATCATTTCTGTTTACTGAATATCTGAGTTCTACCTGAAGAAGGAAGTAGTTTTCTAATATTTATATTTTCCAGCCTTTTCCTTTTTTTTTTTCCCTTCCAGTCCTGGGGATTGAACCCAAGGCTTCACACATGCTAGGCAAGCACTTTACCACTTGAGCTACATCCCCAGCTCTAATATTTATTGTAAATGACAGAACTAATCCTGTTGTTGGAAATTTTTCAACTGTATTTCAGAATTTTTTCTGGATTTCATTTCATAATGCTTTGAAACCCTAAAAACCAGAAATACTAAGAAACATTAAAATGATGGTCAAAATTCATAAAAAGAACATAAGATTGCAAGTCACAGTTCTTATCCTCCTATACCACTGACTTAATCTTTGCTTTGAAAAATTAGATCTATCTTCTACACCATTATTCCTTTCCCTTTTCCACAAAGAGGGTTAAATGAAATAAAAATATCAGTAATAATCACCATTGAAATGTTAAAAAGGATACAGAATGGGAGAAGCAACAAGGAAAACTTACCTAGGAAAATCCTGAAGAGATACTGAATCATCAGATTGAATTTCTGAAAGTGAAGTCAGTGCATTACTATAACTGAGGAAGGAAAGAGATCATGTTCACACTAGTGAACTCTCTTGGTCATTAAGAAAGTAGTTTGAGTATTTGCTTTGTTGAATATTTGCTTTGTGGTGCTCCCTATTCTAAAGTTTTTGATATGTTATAAAGGAAGAAAAGCAGAATAGAGAAAAAAGCAGTGAAACTCCCAGTAGACTACCAGCACTGAAAGGTGAAAAGGACAAAGGATGATATTTCAGTGGAATAATTTTAATTTTTTGGACTTTAAACGTTTAAAAAGAGATGGGGAGTATCATATAGAGAAGGAATAATGATTTTAATGGTCTAGGGAAAAGCAATTCATTATTGAGGTTTTGTGTTTCTTTCAGACCATTAAGCACCTAATGGAGGCAGAGAAGGTAAAAGGATTCTGCCAGCTGGTGGTGGCTGCCAAGCTGAGAGAAGGCATTTCCCACCTCATCCAATCATGTGGCCTTGGGGGCATGAAGCACAACACAGTGGTGATGGGGTGGCCCAATGGTTGGCGGCAAAGTGAAGATGCTCGTGCTTGGAAGACTTTTATTGGTACAAAACATTTTCCATATTAACCTAAAGGCCCAAATTGGGAATAGAGTTGAATCCCTTTTACACCAACCTTAGCCCCTAACCTTCTAAAGTAAGCATTATGCCATTGCTGAAGCATGGTCTTATGAGGCCACCTAAAAAACTACTAGTGTTAATGACCTGATTTTACCTATCCTCTCCAGCTTTACATTTATATTCATGAGTTGTTTAGTTCTATCAAGTATTGGGCTAGGAATTATCTCCAAAATTGCCATGTTTTCACTTATGATTTTGCGTACTTATATCCTCACATGGATTGGAGGATAGTCCTTCAGCATCAAAATCTCCCAACTTCACTTATGCCTCCTTGAAAGTGTGGTAATAAGAGTATATCTAGTAAACCATGATCCTCAATCCAAATCAGCTAGGTATTCAGATTTCTCTCAGTGAGTTTAGTTACTTAATGGGGTATAATCTATACTATACTATGTATTTGGGCATCTTTTACTCAAAGAAATGTAATCCTTGGGCTGGGGATGTGGCTCAAGCGGTGGCATGCTTGCTTGGCATGCTTGCAGCCTGGGTTCGATCCTCAGCACCACATACAAACAAAGAAGTTGTGTCTGCTGAAAACTAAAAATTCTCTCTCTCTTTCTCTCTCTTTAAAAAAAATTTTTAAAAAAAGAAATGTAATCCTTATTTTCCTGACCCAGTGGGAAGTAAAGCAAACCTAAGGATTCTTCTCTGCTTATCCTGATTTTCTCTTTTTTTCTCCCTAGGAACAGTTCGAGTGACAACTGCCGCCCATCTTGCCCTGTTGGTAGCTAAAAACATCTCCTTCTTTCCCAGCAATGTGGAACAGTTTTCTGAGGGCAACATTGATGTGTGGTGGATTGTGCATGATGGGGGGATGCTCATGCTTTTACCATTCCTACTGAAACAGCACAAGGTATTTTAGGCAACTTTAAGTCTTTCTCCCTTCTGTCTTGTTTGACTATACAAATTCTTTCTTGATTATGTAGTGTTGTGGCTTAAAATCAAAAAGTCAGGCATTATTCTTGAGTTTTCCATAACCCAGTTTCAAACTTTACAAGAAATAGTTTTTGTAAAATAATTGATAACAATCTAACTTCAAATGTAAGTCAGAAAATAAAGTTTCCCTTTGGAAAAAACAGTAATGTGTGAACACATATTAAAAAGAAAAGTTTCTAAAGGAAGTATAAGGGGTGGGTGGGTGGATGTGTGTGTGTGTGTGTGTGTGAGAGAGAGAGAGAGAGAGATGTACTCATTCTTTGGTAAGACTAGGTAGATTTAAATTAAATTAGTCTTGTATCATTAATGTACTGTCTAAATAAAGCATCCTCTTAATGTATCACAAGTGAGGATACATTGATATGTTATTTTCCTCAAACATCAAACAAGAAATCATTTCTTCAGTGCACCCATCATAGCTGATTGTCCTCTAATCAGCTTTGACACTGTTTATCAATCAGAGGTGGCATCATATCCCACATATTGAGGGCTCAGTCCCACAAAATGACCCTCCCATTTCTTCTAATTACAGGCCCCAGGTTTGATTTACCTAATGCTTGTGACTGACCTGCTATAAATGAGGGTTCCTATGACCCCCTCCTTGTTCTAGAGTGGCTTGCAGAACTGAGAAACACTTTATTCCATTTCCTGGATTTTTATAAAGAATATTATAATCAAAGGATGCAGATGAAGAGATGCACAAGGCATATGGGGAGAGGCATGAGTTTTCATGCCCTTTCTGAAGCCATCATGTTCAGCTATCTAGAAGTTCCCTGAACCCAGTTCTTTAGGGATTTCATAGAGGCTTTATTACATAGGAATTGTTCATCAAATCATTGGCTATTGGTGACCGATTTAACCTTCTATCCCTTTGTCCTCCTAAGTAGTTGTGGATTGGGGCTGAAAGTTCTAACCCACTAATCTGCCTCAGTCTTTCTGGTGACCTACCCTGCTTCTGAAGCTATGCAGAGGCTCCTAGCTATGGACCAACTCACTGGCATACAAAAACATACTTAGCACCATGAAGATGCAAAGGATTTTAGGAGTCATATGCTAAGAAATAGTGACATATACACAGATAGTGTATATTTCACAATATCACAAGAGACATCTTTTCTTTCTTTGTCAGTTTTTTCTTATTATGGAATCAAGAACTCCTTAAAACTATATTTAATGTGTTTCTTAGTTAATCTTTTGCCCTAATACAATAACTTACCAAGCAAGGAACAAATATCCTCATGCCTATAGCAGGGTTGTTTTAAGTCAGAGTGCCTCATGTTTTAGAAAATAACTTTAATTCTGCCTTGCATCTGTTTTCCATGTACATATGGCATTCTGTCAGGTGTGGCGAAAATGCAGCATACGGATCTTCACAGTAGCTCAACTAGAAGATAACAGTATCCAGATGAAAAAAGACCTGGCCACCTTCCTGTATCATCTGCGCATTGAAGCAGAGGTGGAAGTGGTGGAGATGGTAAGAAAGTGGAGTTTGAGATAGAGGTGACCACTACTCCCCCAACCCCAACCCTATCTTCCTAGAACCTTTTTTGGTTTGGGAAATTATTCAGCTATAAATGTTAATTAATCCCCTACTTCCAATAAAATTCTAATTTGTTGACCTAAATAAGTAGAATACATAATTTATGTTTGGTAATACTTTTTGGTTTTGCTTTCCATTTATTATATAGCTCTTATATTTCTGCCAGATTCTTTTCTAATTATTTTTAATTTTTAATTCATTCTTAAATTCACACACAATGAGACTTATGTGTGAAAAATACAGACTAAAGTTTGTGTTTTGTGTTTCAAGGAAACACATGTAATAGATAGATTACAGAAAATATTCAAAGCCTCTGGATTTGATTTATAACCCCAAACTAATGTGTCTTTGTAGATCAGAGACTAGACAGAATAGAGGTGAAAGGTTGATATTGTGATATATTTTCTGATTTAAGATACTGAATGGAAGTAAAAATGTGTGGTCTATCCTTCTTTCTCCTTTGTGCATTTTGCCCACTTTGTGTGATGTCTGTGGCAGCATGACAGTGATATATCAGCTTATACTTATGAGCGCACGCTGATGATGGAGCAACGGTCCCAGATGCTCCGGCACATGAGGCTATCCAAAACAGAACGGGACAGGGAGGTGAGACTTTGTTGCATTGATCTAATCCTGGCTCTGTGAAGTCTCAGTGAAAGGGATGATACTGTATTGTTTTCACAGAATGACAAATTCTTTTCTTCTCACTGTATTAGTTATCCCAATAAAATCCCATTTTTTTTTTTAAATAGTTGAAGCATGAGAGAATATTAGGTAGAATAACTTTGTTGGACCTTCCCAGGCACAGTTGGTGAAAGACCGGAATTCAATGCTACGATTGACCAGCATTGGCTCTGATGAGGATGAAGAGACAGAAACCTATCAGGAGAAGGTGCACATGACTTGGACAAAAGACAAGTACATGGCATCCCGGGGACAAAAAGCCAAGTCAATGGAAGGATTCCAAGACCTACTTAACATGCGTCCGTAAGTTTTCTCTCAGAAGCTTATCATGTAAAACAGTATCCTAGTCAGTGACACAGATGTGACTGACTGAACACATAGGATGAATTCTGTTCATTTCACCCACATCCAGTCATTTCTCTATTGTTTGTCTATGCATATTAGCTCCCAAGTGTACACAATACCATCTTCTTTCTCTTCACATAGTTCATCTCCATACTGTTAGCTTATTAAATGAGAAAATTCGGGATTTACTATCATAAGGAAATTATTTTACTTATCACATTATCCATAGTTAAGTTAAAAAAGCTTTGGACCTCAAGTTTTTAAAATTCAATTGTAACTATTTTCTTTTTGCTTTAATTGTCCGTTTCTTCCCCACCCAGGGACCAGTCCAATGTAAGACGAATGCATACAGCAGTGAAGCTCAATGAGGTTATAGTTAACAAGTCCCATGAAGCAAAGCTGGTTTTGTTGAATATGCCAGGGCCACCCCGAAACCCTGAGGGTGATGAAAACTGTATCCTTTTTGAAAGTGGAACCACCAGTTGGGAAAATCTTATTAGCTCATTTCTTAGATGAGACATCTAGGAAACCATAAAAGTTATTGTCTATGCCCCACTTTCCCTCTTTGAGGAACTAAGACTTTTAAAGTCTTAGGCAAGGATTCTTACAAAGTGGTAAGACTGATTAATCTCCTTTTGGGAAGTTGGGGGTGCAATATATTCTCTCTGAACCCTAAAGACTTTTTAGTTGATGTCTTATATTAAATGACCATCCTAGAGACAGAATATCCACATTCTTTTTTCTATCCGTTTTGCAAAGCCTTTTTCTTTTGGATGGAGTTAGCAGAGAAGCAGCTGAGAATGGAGACTCAAAGTTAAGAAAGAAAAAAGGGATTTTCCCTAATACTTTCATCCCAGAATTGTTTTAATTGGAAACTTTCAGCATTGCAACAACACAGACTAGCCCATTCCTGCCATTACAGAAAAGAGGTTTAAAAATGGAAAAAAAAAAAAAAAAAGAGGCGGGGCGCTGGGGTTGTGGCTCAGCAGTAGAGCGCTCACCTCACACAGGTTCGATCCTCAGCACCACATAAAAATAAATAAACGAAATAGAGGTATTGTGTTCAACTACAAGTAAAAAAAAATTGAAAAAAGAACTGGCAGGAAAATCTGACTTGAATGGCTTCACTTAGAAATTATTGGGTGCTCTCTGGATTGTTGTGGGGTGGTTGGGTTTGTTTGGTTTTTTTTTTTTTTTGTATTTTTATCATTTAGAATAACATGACTATGGATGGACTCCCTCATTTCTTAATAACATTAGAAAATATCTAATAAATAGAAGAATCTTATATATGCAAAAATATTATATCCCTGGATTACTTCACAGGGTTAATGAATCAAAAATTCAGACTTGGGGCTGGGATTTGTGGCTCAGCGGTAGAGCACTCGCCTACATGGGCGGGACCTGGGTTCTATCCTCAGCACCACATAAAAATAAAGGCATTGTGTTGTGTCCATTTACACCTAAAAAATAAATTTAAAAAAATTTTTTAAAAAAAGTTCAGACTTAGCTGAGCACAGTGGCACACACCTGTAATCTCAGCAGCTCCGGAGGCTGAGGCAGAAGGATTGCAAGTTCAAAGCCAGCCTCAGCAAAAGAGAGGTGCTAAGCAACTCGGTGAGACTCTTGTCTCTAAATAAAATATAAAATAGGGCTGGGATGTGGCTCAGTGGTCAAGTGCCCCTGAGTTCAACCCCTGGTACCAAAAAAAGAAAAACAAATGTTCAGACTTCTCCAAGTCTGACTATATAATTAAGAAGCATGCTGTTATCAGATAATACCAGATAAGAGATGCCAGGTTGTAAAGTGAACTTTTCTGCTTGTTTGTCTCCTTGACAAATTCTGAAGACATGGAGTTTCTAGAAGTACTCACCGAGGGACTAGAACGAGTCCTCCTTGTCCGGGGTGGTGGCAGTGAAGTGATCACCATTTACTCATAGTCTGCTCCTGAATGACTCTGCTTGGTCTCTCATTTTCTAAAAGGCTTCCATCCTCCATGGAAAAGTGATGGTTCTTTATTACCACACTCACTCAACTAGAGTCCTGTGTTCTGTACACGTAACACTGAACTTTTGATGAGCTGAGCCTCCAGTACTTGTTCAAGAATACTTATAGATCTGTTCTTGGCTCCCTTATAATGACAGAAGCAGCAGATACTCCTTCAACATCAGAAGAATGATCAAGTCCCAAAACCATTCAGTACCAACAGAAGGCAAGTTAGGATTAACAAAGCCAATAAATGGGAACCTTTTAGCACTGTTGAAGACAGCAGCATGATAAAAGGAATGCTAGAAATTCAACTGAAGACAAAAAGCAAGTACATAGCTAACATTAAAGATGAGTCTCAGAAGTCATGGTTCAATGATAACACCACAGGGGTAACTGCCAGAGACGGCCTCACCTTACTAAAGAATTTGTGGCTAGGTGTATGGGGGCCTATTATCCTTGTGAAAATAACCAGTGGCAAGCCAAGATGTAAACCTTTTGTAGCTAATTATTTCTTTAGTGTACCTTCTGTTCTCTAGGACTCTGTTAGGGTACATATCTACAAAACACGAAACATGGCAGCAGCCTCTCCTTCTCCCTCAAAAACAAGATTGCCCCAGAATGTCAGGTTTAAGTATCTACACTGTGTCTGTGTATATTTCAGCTGTTTGTTTCTCTTAGCTCAAAACAAATTCTGTGGTTGTAACACAGGCACTGTTACCCCCCCACACACAAAAAAAAAAAAAAGAAAGAAAGAAAGAAAAATTTAAGGTAAGGATTGGTCTCTTACAGGTTCTTTAAATGGCTAAACTAAGGAAATTCCAAGGAGTAGCTATTAAAATTTACCCAAGTAGTCTCTGGTTATCTATGCGACAAGGGCAAAACATACAAGCTGTGATGTAGAAACAGGTCATGATGCACATTGGCCACTAGGTTCTCCTTTCCTTCTTTTTATGCCTCAAGTTACTAGGCTTGGATCAAGAACCCTTAAGGAACAAATACTAGGAAGACTGACTAATATCATTCTCTGAAAGCTCTGACTGTCTTTAAAAGGGGGAATTCAGCAATGGAACTAAAAGTTCTAGAGCCATACCGTTTCCATAGTGCCAAAGTTATCAAGCTGCTACTCTCCTTACCTACTTAAAAATGCATACAAATTGACAATGGCCTGATTCAAGAAAATTTGTTTTCACTAAGTAATCTATGGCCTCATCCCTAAGGTTATAGTTAAGACTTGAAGCACTCAACTAAATGGCCCAAATATGAGCATTTCCCCCCTTTTCCTTTTATTCTTCATTCTGACTGAAGAAGTTTGGCTCTGAAGTATTATCCAAGCCACCAGTCTTCTTTTTTTTTTTTTCCAGAAAGTTCTAAATGTGCCAAGGAAATACTTTTACAAACTCATCTTTTTATTTACTAATTTACTGATCACAAAACACCTGGCTTACCAGCATAGGGAAACTGTGTGTGGCTAAGCAGTAATTTCAAATATGTGAAATTTTCATTTCTTGTACAAGATGGGTATTTAAGAAACTGTCTTCTTGCCTGTATTCACAGCTGCTTTTAATTTCACTTTATTAATGATAAATAGTGCCACTCTTTTTTGATTACCCAGTAAGATTTGGAATAAGCTCTCAGTCACAAATAATTCTTTTGACACACAGGGACAAAGAAGAAAATCGTTCAGTATGACTTAAGAAATTAAGTCATTTTGATTTGTTCCTTTTGCTCTTCTTTCAAACTTCAGGCCCATTTGTGGGTAGCAAAGCAGACAGTATCTTATGTCTTTTTTTTCTGCTCCTTCCTGCGGGGAATAGAAATTTTGTTTACAACTCCCATTGCAACACTCCACCGCTTAGTTGAATATAGTAGTAATGGGTCAGGTCCCCTAGGACCTAAGATCTTCAAGACTCCAATACTGTAAAGGTCATCCTGCCCAGGAATTTCCCAAAATTTACACATACTTCTGGCCAAAGTGATATACACATTTTTCCTATACAGAATAAATATGGGCAGAAAATAAGGTAATTTTAGAAGTGCTATTTGTGGTTGGAACTCTGTAAGAATCTTTTAAAGGGAGGAGGGAATTAGTGACTTATTAACAATGCCACTACCTTAATCCCTAAAATACGAAATCACTGTTACATGGAAAAATGGTTATTAGGCCAGATTTATATTCATCTGTCTAGAGCATTTCACGTCTATGTGTTGCTTATGTTGTCTGTCTACAAAATGTCTTGTCTGGTTTAATCACTGCAAATAAAGCAATACCGAAAACTTGATGAGAGAATGCACCTTAGGGGAAGGGGCTTTTGTTTCAAGAGGGAAGACAAAGACGACCTGCTTTTTGGGCAAGATCCAGCTTTTAAGTCTTACCTATGACTTTACCAGGGCAGGATAATATATAATTTCTCCTACTGCTGGCTCTCTGCCTTCCATAGCTATCTTAAAAGCTGAAGTTTGAACTGCAGTGTCTGTTTGATAGGTTCCTTGTGGCAGGAGAAAGATCACTGCTCTTTATCTTCCATTGCCTCTGATCTTTGTGGCCCCAGGGATCCCACCAATCCTCATTCCCCCTAAACATGTTAAAAATTCTTTATTGTGTGTATTAAAATAACAATTACACTGTAAGCATATTTATGTGTTCTTTTTTCTGGTTTATTTTTCTTTTCATCATGTATAATTTGAATCCAGCATTAGTTCCATCCATGAGTGTCTCCAACAGAATTTTTATGTCCCAACTTGTGTTAAATAGAAGTGAACTATTAAGGAAAATAGATTTATTAAAGGAAATTTGTGAAACTTTTAAGTATTGTTTTCAACCATTTAATTTATTAAAAGGAGATGCTGCTATGGCTTTTGATTTAGCAGCAACCACTCTTTTGTTTACATAGAGTTCTGGTTTTGTTTGTTTTGCTCTGTACTGCAAACATAAATAAAGTTTTCTACATTATTTTCAGTCAGGGGTTGTGGTATAGTGTTTGTAATAATATACACATTGTCCTTCTATGATTTGTCTCCTGACCATGGAGAAGAGAGCTTTTTGGTTCTTTTCAATATGAGTGAGTATACTTAAAAAAAAAAAAAAAAAAAAAAAGTATACTTAGGGAGCCAGTGGGCTTAAAGAAGGATGTAAATGAGGCCAAATATATAGGCACCTGGTGCTTCCTTCTCAGGTTCACAAAAGTAATCCTCCACCACTGAACTCCATTCTCTGGAAGAAGAAACAGTGAATAGGTGAGTGGTGAATAAGTGTTGAAATAACTTTCTGAATCAGTATTTTAATCACAAGTTCTATTATATCTTATCATTAAAAAAAAATCTTCCAAACACCTAATAGCTTTTATTACCTAAGAAATGAATTCTAATACCAACTCTTAATTCTCTACCATCAAATGAGTCAGCTATTCACTGTACAAATGCCTCAAATTTGACTTTTCTTTTACCTTACCTCAGGGGGCTCAATGAAGGCTAACCAGTCTGATGCATGTGTAGGCAGTAGTCCCATAGACTGACACTTGTAAACAGCCAATGCCAAACCCATTAGATTCCCAATGAGATAGACCAAACCCTGAAGAAACTTCTGGCTTGAACTCTCTAGCATCTTGAAAGCTGTTGGGGGTAACAGAAGCTGTCAAAATCAAAACAACCTTCCTTTTTCAATATGAATCAAATCAATCATATATATTAATATAGATAAGCCCAAAATAAGATAGCAAATAGGATCACTAAAGGTGAACAGAATATTGTGAGCAGCATTGTTTTCCCCTCCATTTCACCACTACTACCATCACCACCCTGCATACCTTTTGGTTAAAAAAAAAAAAAAAATTATGCCCAAGACTTTAAATTCTTAAAACATAGGGAAGGGTTTATTATTTCAAAAATACTTACTGGCTGAAATGGCCATAAGTGCTTGAATGGGTCTCCAGGCCATCATACACACCATCATAGTAGGGAAGATGGAGATAGTATTTCCTGCCATGTACATGATGAAGAGGTTCATAGGAATCTGCTTGAGGGGACCCAAGGCGATGTCCCAGCAGCGCTAAAACAAGCACAGTTATAACCTTTCATCATTACCCTCAATCCCACATTTACTGCATCAGTGATGCTAAAGTCAAATGAACAGAATTCCCAGTTCCCTGCTTCTGACTAAGCTGACTCAATTCCACCACCTCTTCCTTTCTCTATGTTGCCACAGGAAGCTCCTTTCCATTAAAGGTATAAGAAGCCTCACCATCTGTTAGTTTTCCCCATAAGATTTCCAGTCATCTTTTTCTTGTGATTTTGGCTAAAGAAAAGATTTTCCTGCTTTTGTCCTTGAACTTCTGCATATATCACTGTCCCTTTTACAACTAAAGAAATAGAAAACTCCACATGCTGGGAGATTAGCACACCTTAACAACAGAACAGGCAGGGGCTGGGGTTATAGCTCAGTGGTAGAACACTTGCCTAGCCTGTGTGAGATATTGGGTTTGATCCTTAGCACCACATAAAAATAAATAAAACAAAGGTATTATGAAAAAATTGTTTTGATAACAGGCAAGGCACAGACGATTTGAATGACATAAACGAACTTTCACATATATAACACTGTACCCAACAATTACGGAATTCATATTCTTTTCAAACATCAGATAGTTAGAAAAACTGGCCACTTGCTGAGCCATGTACGAAAATCTCAATGTCATAGAACTCAAAATATACAGTGTTCTTTACTATAATGCAACTAAGCTAGAAATCAAAAGGTAACTAGAAAATCCCTTATATTTAGAAATTAACAAATGTATACTAATCCATGAATGCTATCAAAATGGAAAATAGAAATGTTAATTGGAAACAAAAATGCTGCATTAAAACTTGTATACAGTTAGAGCTGTAATATATTTATAATCTTAAGTACATATCAGAAGACTTAGTGAGGCTCTGTCTCAAAAAGGGCTGGGAATGTACCTCAGTGGAAAAGCACCCTGGGTTCAATCCCCAGTACAAAAAAAAAAAAAAGCTAGAAAAAGAACAAACTAGCTAGCTGGGCATGGTAGCATACACCTATAATCCCAGTGACTTGGGAGGCTGAATCAAGATGATCACAGTTTCAAAGCCAGCCTCAGCAACTTAGGCTCTAAGCAACCTACTGACACCCTGTCTCAAAATTTAAAAAAGGGGAGGGGAGGCTAGGGATGTGGCGCAGTGATTAAGCAGGTTCAATCCCTGGTACCAAAAAAGAACAACAAAGAAACTTAGGAAAAAAACAAGACTTTTTTTGGTACTGGGGGACTGAACCCAGGGACACTTTACCACTGATGGCCATCCCCAGACCTTTTTATTATTTTGAGAAAGGGTCTCATTAAATTGCTAGCCTCAAAACTGAAGCTCCTGCCCCAACCTCCCAAGTTGCTGGGATTACATGCATGCACGGCTGCCCTTGGCTAAAGTTAGAGAGAAAAAAAAAAAATTCCTATCATGTATTCATACACTTTAATGTACCAAGATGAAAAATTACAGGATAATGGGCTAGGGATGTGACTTGGTGGTAATGTTTGCTTAGCATGCACAAGGCCCTTGGTTTGATCCCCAATACTGTGCAAAAATAAATAAATAATGCATATTGAGAAAAGATTGATAATAGCTCTGTCATTTTCATGTTGTGAAGATCACATGCATTTCATGAATGCATGAACAAAGACTGTGTAATGCAGAGCAACATTAAGGCCAAGAAACAAGTAAGAAAAGGAAAGAAAGTGCTATGTACTACTCTAGGCACTTAGGATATATCCAACAAAAGCCCGTTCTCATGGAGCTTACAAGAGTGATAAGGCCAATGGGCAATAAAAAAAAAATAACTATTATATGATATATTCATAGCATATGTTAATGATATGGAGAAATAGGAAAACAAGATAGGGAGTACCATAAGGGTAGGCTTCACTAAGACCAAAACATTTGAGAGATGTAAAGGTGATAGGCAAGAAGATCTGGAAGAAGAGCATCCAAAAATAGGGAAGAGCAAATACAAAAAACCTGACATGGGCACTTGTCTTGCTGTCTTTAGAGAGCAGCAGGGAAGCCATTATGACTAAAGTGAAATCAATAATCAATAAAGGGTAGAAGATGAGGTCAGAGATGTTCCAGGGGTTTGACCAATGCAGAGTTATGTAGAACATTATGAAGACTGGGCTTTTATGTTGAAAAAATGGGGACCTATAGGAGGATTCAGAATAGGAATGATCTGACTTATATTTTTAAATGATGTTGACTGTTGTGATGAGAATAAACTACAGAGGGCTAGGTATAAGTAACAAGACCAGTTAGAATTCTACTGCAAAAAGGAATACAAGAGATTTTTTGGAGATGAAAAATATGTTCTCTTTTAAGATGGTGATTTCATGGTGGTACACCACTATTAAAGCTCATCAAATATTACCCTTTAGAGGTTCCCAGCTGAGGGCAATTTGTCTCCTGGGAGACATTTAGAATGCTGGAAATGTGTAATTGTCACAACTAGGGAAGGAAGGGCACTACTGCCATCTAATAGGTAGAGCAGGGATACTGAACATCTTACAGTGCACAGTACAGTTCCCCCCACAACAAGAAGTGTTAACCACCACTTGTCAACAATGCTGAGGTTGATAAACCATGCTTTAGTTGAATGCAGTTTACTGTACATAAACTACAATTTGGAAGAATTTATATGTACATATATATTTTATCATATATCTTTGATTTTTTTTAGCCTCTTGCAAAAATCTGGATGAGAGGGCTGGGGTTGTGACTCAGTGGTACAGTGCTTGCCTAGCGTGTGAGGCACTGGGTTTGATCCTCAGCACCACATAAAAATAAATAAATAAAGGTTTAAAAAATAAATCTTAAAAAAAAAATCTGAATGAGAGATAGTGGCTAGGACCAGGATGATAAAGACAAGAAGTAATAGGCCTGTCTTGGTGGTGAAAGCCTGTTAATCATAGTAACTAGAAAGATTAAGTCAGGAGGATGGTAAATTCAAGGCCAGCCTCAGCAACTTAGGTTGGCCTAGGTTCTCAAAAAAAATTTTTTTTAAAAAAACAACATACAGGGATACAGCCACATAATTTTTATTCACAATATACAATTCACAATAGCTAAACTGTGGAACCAACCTAATGACCTTCAGTAGATGAATGGATGAAGAAAATGTGGTATATATACACAATGGAATATTACTCAGTAATAAAAGAGAATAAAATCATGGCATTGGATATGGAGAAATAGGAAAAATAAAATAGCAATAAAAAAGAATAAAATCATGGTAAATGGATGGAGTTGGAGAATATAATGCTAAGTGAAGTTATCCAATCCCTAAAAACCAAATGCTGAATGTTCTCTAATATAAGGAGGCTGATTCATAGTGGGATTGGGAAGGGGAGCAGGGAAGATTAGAGGAACTCTAGATAGGGCAAAGGGAAGGGAGGGGCAAGAGGATAAAAAAGATGGTGGAATGAGATGGACATCATTAACCTAAGTACATGTATGAAGAGAAGATAACAAATTAGAATAAAAATCAAAAGGCGGGGGTGGGGGTGGGGGGCGAGGTGCTGGAGATGTGGCTCACTGGTTAAGCGCCCCTGGATTCAATTCCTTAACAAAATAGTAATAGGATTTGGGATCTGTTTTGAAGGTAATATCTTGACAGAATGGATGTGTGGTGTCAGGGAACTAGCATAAAAAACGACGACTTAAGCTGGAAAGCCTTGCCACCAGCAGATTATTTTGCAACTATTTCCTAATACCTTGCCTTAATGAATGTCTTTTACTTTTCCAACTGTTAAGCACTATTGGAGCTGTTATGTAAATTTACTGTAATACTTACTGCATGCGGTGTAGCTCCCATTCATTATAAATGGGGTCTACAGTAATGCTACTTGGGAGAAGCGGGTAGGTCCTGACTGGCTCCAGGACTAGGGTAACATCTATACCTCTGTACCTTCTCCACCAGGATCCGGTCCGTCTCCTGCACGCTGGTATCAGGTACTTGCTTGTCCAAGTAACCGACTGGGTATAGTGAGTCTCCCTGGCTACTGCCGCGGTCACTTCGGCCCCTGAAGAACCAAACCAAGAGACTAAAGCTGCAACTTCCCAAACTTTATATCCTTCAGTTCTTCTTCTACCAATCATAATAAAGAGCCTCAGATGCACTACCCAGATTAGGCCAAGTGCTCAGATAGGCTCGTCAGTCCCTTTGCCAATTAAGAAGACTAAAATAAATATCCTTAGGGAAAAGTAACCTGCACGATAGAGAAGCTGCTACCTCCCCAGGTGACGTCTGTCTACCACCCAACCTTTTCAGAGAATGCGCCTCAGGATGAGGCTGGGGAAGTTCTAAAGTTCTAAAGCTGGTGACGACTCTAAAGTCGAGCTTGATCCAGGCGCTCACCTGCTGCCTCCTCCAGGCCCGCTCAGTTCAATGGCCCATTTGAACCGCCGGCCTCGGTTGGCCACCAAGCCTCCTTGGGCGGTCATGGCAACGACCGCTTCCTAAGGTTGCGAAGCCTCAAACAGAAGCTGACTCCTAGCTCAGGACCCACTAGCGGCGTAGCCCACCGGCTTCTAACCCCTGCGTCTCCCTCGGCAAGCTTACTTCCGGCGTGTGGATATAGACGTCACTTCCGCCCCAGAAATTGTCTACCGGGTAAGACTGGCGACTAGGAGCTTGGATGTAGAAAATCAGAGGAGAGAGGCAAGATATACAGCTTCCGAAAGCTTCTCCAGTAGACTTGTTATGTGTTCTCTGATCTCCGAGGTGCACTTTACAGTGCACAAGCAAAGTTCATATCTCCTGTGTTAGGAATTGAAGTCATGGAAAGCTCTTGACCTCCATTCCTACGTGCTCCTGGGAACACAAGTGTTCAAATCCTGGCTCCACCACTAATTTGTGACCTTGAGCGAGTTATTTAGTAGATTCCAAGTACTGCTTGTCCACGGTGTAAGTAACCTTGCTAAGTAGATCTGCCTCCATTCTGCACAAAAGCAAAGTGGCAGTGGAAAGGTATACGGGCTTGGGATTCACGTGGCCAGCCCCCCCCCCCCCGGCCTTTTTTTTTTTTTTTTTTTTTTTAAGGACAGATCTCTCTTAAATTACCCAGGCTGGTCTCAAACTTGTGGTCCTCTTGCCTCAGCCTCCCGAGTAGCTGGAATTACAGGCGTAGGCCACCGTACCGGGATTCCCATGACCTCCATTTGAATCCAGGCTTCACCACTTAACTAATTTTGTCACCTTTGGCAAGTTAAATCCATTATTTCAACTTCCTCGTATGTAAAAATTAATTCTTCCTATTTTCAAGGTTTGTTGTCAGATTAAATTGTACCTGCTTCAGATGCCTAGTTTGTTTTTCAAGTATCATTACATAATCTACATCATTATTCCTGGTTAATGGATTCTGTATTCAGTTGTGTACCCATGTCATAATTTTTTTGTTGTTGCTGTATTTTATTTAGAGACAGGGTCTCACTGAATTGCTTATTAGCACCTCACCATTGCTGAGGCTGGCTTTGAACTCTCTATTCTCCTGTCTCAGCCTCCTAAACCGCTGGGATTACAGGCATGCCCTATCGCACCACACGAACATTTAGGTTTTTTTCCTATCTCCCTACCACTTTTATGAACCAATGTTACTGAGCATCCTTGTAGTACATCTTGTCTTAGTTCCTTAGGTTATACCCCAGGGACTGTGGTTTGCTACATCAAAGAGCTTTCACATTTTAAAAGAATTTTCATTTTCATTTAAAATGCCCACTAGTAAAATCGGCATCATTGACATTCTACCGTCTTTATAAGTTTTTTAATTAGCAGTTCAAAAATGGTACAGTATTTTTTAAATTTTGTATTTCTTCGTAAATTACTTGACAACTGGAATTTGACAGAAGGGGGTACAGTGAGAGTGTGGTTGGAGGTAAGACTGAAAAGAGCCTCCTTGGCCAACTAAAGAATTTGGATGCTTGAAGATGATGGTAATATAAAACACTGAAGATTTTCACCTCCACTTTGTTTTCCAATTTTACAAATTGGAAGTTTAATTGCAGACTGTTTAAGGCAGAAATAGAAAAGTCTTTCCCCCTTCAATCCACTCTAAAATGTGTATCCATCTGATCATAGGAAGGCATGTAGATTGCCTTCCCTGATTCCCTTCTTTTCTGCTTTACCATGTTGTCTCTGATGAACCTTTAAGATTCATCTTAAGCTTCACTAGGGCCTTGGCCCTACTGGACATTCCTCTGTCCCAGTATATATTGCCTAATAGCACTTAACCACTTGGCATTGTTGTGTGTTGTCATACCCTGAACACTTAGCTCTAACCCCCATGCCCTACACTAAATTACTTGAGGACAGTAGCTGTATGTTAATTATCTTTGGTTCCACAGCCTACTGCCTCCAACTTGCAAAGTACAGTAGTCCCTCCCACCCCCATCTGTGGAGGACACATTCCAAGGCCACCAGTAGATAACCTGAAAATGCGGGTAGTACTATATATACTGTTTCTTTCTATATATACATACCTAGTACACATTCTTAATTTGTAAATTTAGGCACTTTAAATATTAAGAGATTAACAATAGTATCCAATAATGAAAATAAAAATATAGCACTACACTGTAATAAAATACGGATGTGGTCTCTTCTCTCAAAGTAGCTTTTTAGACCATACTCACCCTTTTTGTGATGATGTAAGATGCCTACCTGATAAGATTAAGTGAGGTAAATGACTAAGCACTTATTACACACTTTTGTAGTTAATGTGTGGCAGCAAAACTAACAAATTCCCTTTTTCCTTCTTCACAGTTTCTCAGTATAGTAAGTCTTTGCAATCTCAGCATACTTTTTTTTCTTATTAAGCTGAAAGTTTTATTTTTTCACTTAAATAAAGCACTTTATGGCTTCTCTTTGGCATACCTAAACTGCCAGTATCACAATTCTTGTACTTTGGGCCATTAAATAAAATAAAGGATACTTGAACACAAGCCCTTTGATAGGAAACAATCAAATCTGATAACCAAGAAGGCTACTAAGTGACCAATGGCAGGTGGCATAATCAGCAGGAATACATTGGGAAAGGATGATTCAAATCCATGGTAAGATAAGAGTAGGACACCACGAGATTTTATTATGCTAACCAGAACAGCATACATTCTGGACTTTTCCAGCGTTGGGGATGTAGCTCAGTGGTAGAGCACTTGCCTAGCATGCTTGAGGCTCTGGATTTGATTCCTAGCACCACAAAAGAAGAAGAAAAAAATAGAATTTTTCATTTAATATTTTCCAAACATGGTTGAAAGTAGGGTAACCATAGTTTGAGTATGGATAATGAATCTATGAAAAGCAAAGCTGTGGATTGAGTAGTGGGGAGCTGCTAAACTGAATAAGTGTTTAGTGACTGTGAGTAATTAAATTGAAAATAAATATGATAACAATATATGAGTGTGCTATAATTATAGATGTAAAGTAAAACTATAAAAATGAGGATATACATCAAAAATGTTAATATTGTATTGGGATAATGGTTTTCATTTAATGGACTCTTCCCCAGGACACAATAGGGACAGTTCCTCTATGCATGCTTAGATTCTTCAAGAAAAAGATGAATATCCTCCCTATAAAGCGCTGCTTGTTCTTTTAAAAGATTATCAGAAAGTCATTAGAAACAATCTCTTGTGAAAATGGAGTTCAGGTTGATATTTGAGAATTCAATTTTTGCACAGTGTTCTTTGGAAAGAAAAGGAAATTAGTATGATTTTTTATAAGCCTGGGAAACCTGGATTATAAAATCAACTCCAAATGAACTACCAGAATCACTTTGAGTTAGGTACTTTCTTGACCTTAATTTCTTCATTTATAAAACAAGGGATTTATAATAGATGGTGTCTAAAGGTGTATTCTAGTTCTAGAATATACCGTGCTTGCTTTTAAAAGCTAACATGTTTTGTCTACTGTCCTTTCCATACATATGTTCCCTTAGAAAAGATTCAAATGATAGACACAGTGAAGTACTGGGATTTCAGATCATCTTTTTAAATTACTCTTTCCAATACTTTTCCTAGTTCTCTACATTATTCAGGTACCACTATTGGATTTAGAAAGATAGGTGTTATAATATTATAAAAATAACTATGTTATATAAAAAATCTAAACCCAGAAGTATAGTGGTTCTCTATTGAGAATCAACTTAAGAGCTTTTAGAAATTTGATACCTAGGCCATACTTGGAGATTCTGATTGTTTTGCTTAGAGCAGGTCCTGGGCAGCAGATGTTTTGTTTTTTTTCCCAGGGGAGGTTTACCATTGAGCTACATTCCCAATCATACTGTTTTTATCTTGAGACAGAGCCTTGCTAAATTGCTGAGACTGGCCTTAAACTTTTGATCCTTCTGTCTCAGCCTCCCAATTGGCTGGGATTACAAGCATGCACCACCATGCCTGGCTGGGCATCAGTATTTTTTAAAGCTCTCCAGGTGATATTACTACGTAGCAAGGATCTAAAATTGCTCACCTAAAGCATTTTATTGCTCTAAAATAACAGGGTTCGAATAGTTACAAAGAGTAATTCAAGCAAATGGTCAGTTTTTGAGAGCCTCATTATGTGCCTAACTGGATTAAACATGAATTGGAAGATAATGGGAATATGAAACTAAAATAAATATTAAATTTACTTTATGCCTTTGAGCAAATATGATGTTAATTAAAGAAAGTAAAAGATAAAGCATGATTCCCGTAGTTCTCATGAATTTCCTCATTTGACTTTTGTTATTTGTGCCATTTACACATTTTTTGTGTTTATTTTTTTTATCTCATACTCCTTCCTAGGAATCAAAGAAGCTATTTAATGCCATGTTCCTCTGACAAATAGCGTTTGAGCTGAAACCTGAATAATGAATTTTATTTATTCAAAATATCTGATTTGCAAGAACAGATCCCTTTTGGTTATGGGGAGAAAAGGCTTTCTTGATCTATACAGTTTGACATTATCTCTATAAAAATTGTATTTTGCTCTTCTTCCTGGTCCAACAAATTTGGCTTTGGAATCTCCTAAACTTTTCCAGTTAAAATGGGTTTCCATTGCAAATTCTAGATATTTTAACTCTGCTATCATTATTGCCTTCTGAAAAGTTTATTCTGTGTCAGTAGTGGGGCTTTAACAAGAAGAAATCCCCCTCCCATTTATCCTTTTTGTATTTTCAAACCCATTTAGTGAAAAAAACTGTTCGGTTCTACCTTGTTAGTTACTATTGGGTTGCCACGTAATTTCTATGCATATTAATTAATGATGTTAATTAAAGAAAGTAAAAGATAAAGCATGATTCCATAGCTTTTTTCTTCAAATTTTGGTTTATTGATCTGCAGTGTCATAAAATGCCCCTATCAGTAAAGATGTGCACTAGTAGTGTGGTGCTTGGAGAAGTTGTTGGTTTAGTAATTCCATTCTTTTTTAGCAACTGCCTTCTCTTTTATTTCAGAAGGGCTGTTGTGCAATTCACATTTTAACAGGTTCCCATTATAGTAAGCTTCCCTCCGGCACTGGCTTAGGAAGCTGGGAAGATTGCCATTCTCACAGATCCCATTAAAGGATAAGAATGACAACCATAGCATGAGTCATAGTAATGTAGTACCTGTGGCCTAACAGGTCTTTCCAAGTTTGGTTACTCTGGATTCATCCATTCCTTCTAGTGATTAATTTCAGCTATCTTGAAAGTGGGCTAAACCGTCTCTAAAGCAAGCATCTGAGCAATCCAGATCTTTTGGAAAAAAAAATTTCCTGGGTATCAGTTCACATATAAAGCATTGCTTAATAACCTTAGACTTTGAAGGATTCTTATGGACTCAATGTTTGTGTACCCCCAGAGCTCTTATGTTGAAAACTTAATCCCTGGTGTGATGGTGTTTAGAGAGATGGGACCTCTGGGAAGTAAATAGGTTTGGGTGAAATCTAGAGTCCTCATGATAGCATTAGTGCCCTTATAAGAGACATCAAAGAACTTTCTGCCCCACCCACCTGAACGAAAGCCCATATGTGAGCACAAGTGAGAAAGCAAACATCTGCAAGATATGAAGAGAGCTCTAACTAGGGAAGCCCAAACTCGGTTTGATTTCAAACCTAGTTTGATCTCAAACCTCCCAGCCTCCAGAACTGTGAGAAAATAAGGTTTGGTTGTTTAAGCCACTCAGTATTTTGCTATGGCAGCTCAAGCAGATTAATACAAAGATGAAGTGTGATTCAAAAGAGTTGGAGGAGAACAATAGGTACTTTTTAGTACTTAGAAGACAAAGTCACCCCTTTACACATGTACAGGAAAGTAGGGTGTTTAATCTTCTCATTGCATAGACAGGAATACACTAAATATTGTCCATTAACTTACTCTCTCTTGGATATCTTCTGTGTCTGTCATGAGATTTTTTTTTTGGGGGGGGGGGTACCAGGGATTAAACTCACAGGCGCTCGGCCACTGAGCCACATCCCCAGCCCTATTTTGTATTTTATTTAAAGATAGGGTGTCACTGAATTGCTTACTACCCTGCTTTTGCTGGGTCTGGCTTTGAACTCGCAATCCTCCTACCTCAGCCTCTTGAGCTACTGGGAGTACAGGCGTGCACCACACCATCTCATGCAGATCTAACTCATTCTTTTTCTGCAGTGATACCATAGTATAGTATATGATAATTTAATCAGTCCCCAATTTATGGGCACTTAGGTTGTTCCCATTTTTCACTGTTAAAAAAAATACATCACTATGAATATCCTTGAGTACTTGTCAACAAAGTTTTGTATGACAGTAATACAATTAGAATTGCTTACCACAGAGGTTATAGAGTTTAAAATGTTGATAGGCTCAAATGGGCCCTTTAACATGTACTTATTTGTACTTCCAAGGGTTAACCAAGTGTTTTTGGCTCACCAGGTGTAGAGGTATAACAGCTGTAGATTTATCAGAAACAAACTCTTTCTGATAGAATTCTCAAACATTGAACACCCCATTTCCACTATCATTCTCCACCCTGACCCCCAAAAAAATCCCAAACAAAACTACTGCTTCCCCCAAGCAGGGCATAGTATTATGGTTGTGTTTAAAAACAATTGCACATCCCGTAAACCAGGAGTGAGATGTGCTCATATCCACTGCTACTTCTTTATCTTAAAGTTCCATTACTTTCTTCCATAGCCTGCACAGGAAGGTGGGGATTGATTTTGCCAAAGTCAATTGTCTGGAATTTTCCAAAGGTACTGATGGTGAGCAGTAGATGTTGTTACTTATGGAACAGATGAACTATTGCTGTGAGTTAGACCTCTTCTAGCATCGTCATCTATCAGGCCCAGCATGGGTCTGAGGGTATGAGAGTGACATAAATGCAGCACATACTATGGTTCCCTGAACCTCCAGTCTGAACTTTCATACCTAAGGTTCTTGCCACCAATCTTCCTTCCCTCCCTTACCCTAGTTTTCCTGAATCCTTCCTGATGACAGATCATTTTTTTAAAGTACTGACTTTGTCATTCCCCTGCTAATGGTCCCTGTTATGTCCTCGCTGCCTCCAAATATTGTTCCTTAATAATTCCAGGTCTTCATACAACTTGCCAGATGCCTACATACATTTTCATTCTTTGCACCTGATAGTCTCTAAGGCTCTTTGTACACCACAGTGGTCCTGGAACTTATTTTATACTTCCCCTATCAAAATCCTGTCCAGCTTGTCAGGCCCATCTCAAATCCTCCTTTACTGTCCCTTTTCTGATCACTACATAGGACTTTGCATTAGAGTTCTTTTCTTGGTGGGTGTTTATGGGTCTTGGATACCTATACATAGTGCCTGGATAATTCTGCACCCCCTTAGAGAACGGGATGAGAGGCAGGAATGCTAACTTACTAGCCTATTCACTCAGAAGGAATGAGAAGACTGCTTTGGAAGGCCTGTGATGAAAGAGCTTTTTGAATACAAGCACTGATACAGAAATTAAAAAATATATATGTATGGGCTGCACTTACTGATTTTTAAATAAAAACTTAAACTTCTTAAACTTCATTGAGCCCTAAGGGAAAATATTTCAGCTTTTTTGATAGAAAAAGTATTAATATGTTTGCATCACTAAAATGGCAATGTTTGTGTGTATTTCAAAAGTAGCAATACAAAGGTAGATTTATGCTAAATTATGAGATCTGGGAGTTGGTGGCTTATGAAGCAAACATTAGAACCTGGGTCTGGAAAAGAATCTGCTTGAGACTCTGTTCTAACAAGTTTAGAAATGAGAATACTGAGGTTCTTTTCTAGCCTTTAGACAACCAGAAGCCTTGTTTTAGCTGAGCTTTTTTCTGTATTAACACAGCAGTTTCTCAAGAGTCATAGGACTCCGTTACTTGTCTTACCACATCCTTGAGTTAAAAATCAAGTCTTGCACTCTTTTCATTCTCTTCTGGTAAAGGTCCAGCAATGATGTTTTTTGCATAATAGGCCATCAAGAAATTCCTGTTTATGATGATGAAGAAAGAGCTTGAGAGAAAGTGACTTCATGTGTTTAATTTTATTTAAAGTAACACACCTACTTAGTAGAAGTCACACTCAGGATATATTCTTTGTAATACGCCCTCATAACTCAGGGCTCTAGCTCCCTCCACTCACTCACCCAGCTGGAACTGTTAGTAGGTGTGGCCCTACACACAGGCATGTACCTGCCTGTGCTTGGTACAATCTGAGATGTTCTCAAAGCTATTGCTCATGCAAATATTCTAAAAATATGTTCCCACTGCCCTAAAGTGCTGCATTAAATTTTCATTATTACTATTTTTTGGATTAAATAAGGACCCTGTTACTAGGGAAAAAAATACACTGTTATAATCACCTAATGATATCTTAACTCTGAATATTTTATCTGACAGGCTACCTCCATCCATTGCTCTCAACTCTCACAGCATTTAGGATATATACCTTTTATGATTCCACTCACTGTAGTCTATTGGAATCATCTCTCTCCCTATTTCTCTAAGCCATTGTGATCTGCTTCTGACTATTTCTAGCACCTGGAGATATGTCTGGCACATAGAGGGCCCTCAAAATATTGTTGAACCAAACTCCCCACTTTTTCCTTAGGCAAGTCCTGGAGAATTCTAAAGAGTGCCTAAAAAAGTGAGCCAAAAGCCAGGTGCAGTGGCGCACGCCTATAATCCCAATGGCTCAGGAGGCTGAAGCAGGAGGATCAAGAGTTCAAAGCCAGCCTCAGCAAAAGCAAGGCAATAAGCAACTCAGTGACACCCTCTAAGTGAAATACAAAAAAGGGTTGGGCATATGGCTCAGTGGTCAAGTGTCCCTGAGTTCAATCCTGGTTACCCCCTCAAACATCCCCACCAAAAAAAAAAAAAAAAAAAAAACGTAAGCCAAAGGATGTACACAATCAGGTAGTAAGGAAGAGTTCCTTCAAATGTCCTGCTTGATTGGGTTCTGTTGGCAGGGAGAGGACTACTTGGCAGACTTGTTTTTGTCACACTTTGATTAACCTTGACCACGGGCTTACTATGAAGCTGGGTAAACTCTGGTTCTGTAAGATGAAGAGAATTACCCTCATTAATTAAGAGTATATCAGGGACAGAACCAATCCTAATCTCATATTTTAATCTTCCCAGCCCAGAGACTGAACCTGCTTTCTGAGGATAGGTTCTGCATCACATGCATTTTTTGTATTCTCAAGAGTCTAGAAAAGAGCCAGGGATATAGTTCAGTTCGTAGAGTGCTTGCCTTGCATGAACAAGGCCCTGGGTACAATCCCCTATGCTACAAAAATAAAATAAAGAGGTCTAGCAGAGTCTGGGAACTAAAGCGTGATTGATAACAGTTATGTAGTGCTTACTGTGTGCCAAATACTTCTATAATCATTTTATATATGGTAATTCATTTAACACCTACAACCACACTAAGAGGCAGATATGTTATCACTTCCATTTTGTGACTTGCCAAAGAGCACATAGTTCCAGAGCCTGGGCAATTCATCCATCCATCCATGCATTTCATTCTGTGGCACTGGGAACTGAACTTAGGGGGCGCTTTATCACTGAACTACATCCCCAACCCCTTTTTTAAAAAAATTATTTTTAAACGATATCTCACTAATTTGCTGAGGGTAGCCTCGAATTTGCGACCCCCTGTTTCAACTTCCCCAGTCACTGGGATTGTGGGTGTGCTCCTCTACACCTGGCTCAGAGTCCAGTGCTTTTAAATACCTCCCCAGTGCATTTAAATAGGAGTGAATGACTATATCTCTCCTTGCACCATATTTTTAAAATTTTTTTTAGTTGTTGATGGGCCTTTATTATATTTATATGTAGCACTGAGAATCAAACCCAGTGCCTCACACATGCTAGGCAAGCGCTCTACCACTGAGCCACAACCACAGCCTCATCCCTGCACCATATTTTTACAGCAGATTATTTAATCTTTCTTTAGCAGATTGTGAGTCAAGTCCTCTCCCACTGGACTGTCCCTAGCCAGCAGGATCATTTGTTGATACCCTCAGTCCCCATCGCAGTATTACTTGTCAAGCCACAGCAAGGCTTCTGTGCATACCTGTGGCCACTAGGGGGCATCGCGAACACACGCCCTCCCCCCTCCCTTTTCCTCCGCGATGGGAGAGAGGCCGAGACGGAGATGGGCGGAGCTAGCGTTGGGCGGAGCCCTCGAGACGCCCACTGGGGGCGCTATCCCGGCGGGCTGCGCGCGCGGCGGCGTTTGAATGGCTCTGAGTGGGGCCCGGCCCTGCAGTAGAGGGACGCTTTAGGCTGTCCCGCGGCAGTTTGCCAGCGCCGGCGCTGGGGTGAGGCGCTGCGGTACCATGAGGCGCCGGTAAGTGACGGCCAAGCCGGTGAGGGACCCCGCCCGCCGCTGCCTGAGTGGGCAGCACCTCTCCAGCTGGCCTGGAGCTGCCCGGGCCCACCTGCAGGCCCCGCGGTGGCCTCGCTCGGCCGGGCCCGACGGGCTGCAGGGGCGCGGGGCGGGGCGGGGGCCGGGGTGCGGCCGCTGACTCGCTGTGGAGCACTGTGGGCCTGCTGGAGGTGGAGGAGGCTCGGGGCCGCCGGCGCTGAGACGCTCTGGGCTAGGCCCGAGGGGTCTGGTCGGGGAGAGCCTTGGACGGAACCTGCTGTCACTTATTTATCTTCGGGTGGAGTCGACATCTATACCCCGGGGAGCGGGGAGGACCGGACACGCGTGTGAGGAGAGCTGTTTGTGGACAGGTTTTCCGAGAGCCGCCTAGGCCTGGCCAAGGCATTTCCTTATTTTCTGATGTGTCTTTGGTTCCCAGACAGATGAGCTTTTGTTCCATGGAACATAACTGCATAAGAATTGCTAATTGCAATTTTAAAAACCTCCATTGTATTTTCTGAAAAATAGTTCTGTAACAGTACCTAGACTTTACCTATTAAATGAGTTTACCTATGAAGATAATGAAGAGTTGATCCGTTTTCTTTCATAAAGTTCATTGGAAATAGGGTATCTATGCCTTTGTGTGTGTGTGTGTGTGTGTGTGTGTGTGTGCAGATTCGGAAAAAATGGGAGATAAATTAATTCTGTGTTAATCACCAGTTTAGCACTTGTGAAGATCTGAGAAATTAGTTTACCTAATAGCTTAAACTTATGTATAAAATAAGCATCCTGGGATATGTGTGTGTGAGCGCGTGTGTATGTGTTAAACCTACTTCAGACTGAATCAGCACTTTATACATTGAGGCTTTTACTTGGCTAATAATTGGCAGCGAAATAATAAGTAATATTTATTTTGCATTTTCTATGTGCTAAGCATTGTTTTAAGAACTTTGCTTTTGGTCTGTTAGTGATATTATCCCCATTTTGACAATGAGGAAACTGAGGTATCGAGAAGTCAAGTAACATGTACAGGGTTACACAGAGAATGCAGCTGAAACCCAAGCAGACTGGATCCAGGCTTTTAAGTGCTGCTATGCTGCCTCCTTTATATGTGACTCTTCATTTATGTCAACTTTGGAGACATTTGTGAGAGTGTGCCTTTGTGTACACATAAATTAATTCATATAATATTTAGTTGAGTTCTTTGCTGGTGTTGACTGTACATGTTTTGTGTGCAAACAAAACATTGATTAAATCAATTTAACTTAAATGACTTGATCAATATTCATGTGTGTATAGTTGCTTATAGTTTTAATATCTTTGTATCATTTCTCAAGTGCAGAGAACAGTTAGAAGCCTGTATATTCCTGCTGGACCCCAGGGTGCAAACCTCTAATCCCAGATACTTCAGAGGCTGAGGCAGGAGGATTACAAATTTGAGGCCAGCCTGGGCAATTTAGTGGGCCTGAGGTGTAACTCAGAAGTAGAGTGCTTGCTTAGCATGCCCAAGACTCTGGATTTAATTCTCAACCCCATGGAGGGGAAAATAAAAAAAGAACAATCACTTCATAGGAAATCAACAGTTTGCTGGGCGTGGCAGTACACGCCTGCAATCCCAGCAGCTTGGGAGACTGTGTAAGATAACTGCAAATTTGAGGCCAGCCTCAATAATTTATCAAGACCCTGTCTCAAAATAAAATAGACAGACCTGAAGGGTGTGGCTCAATAGGAGAGACCATCTGGGTTCAACTCCCAGTACTTGAAAAAAAAAATAGTAGTTTATGCTTATTTACAGCAGAACTTTTTAAATTTTATTTTTACTTACTAAACTTTTGATTGCTTCTGTGCCCAGCACAGTGTTAGACCCAATTGATTGTATAAAAGAAATGTTCCAGGCAACAAACTTGAGGGAGGTTAGTCTAGTTTGGGAGATGAGATTAACAGAAACAACCACAAAAAAAAAGAACATGATACTGTTCATTAGTACATTGGCTATATGCTGAACTGAACTGAGTAAAGCTCAGCAAAGAGCCAACAATTGAAGGATTTATGTAGGGCATTGAAGAGAAAGGTAGATGGGGGATTTTAGGAAGCAAAGTATTCAGAGATTTGGAATTGGGAATGAAAAATTTTTTTTCCTTGGGAACAATAAGTATGGTCCATTCAGAAAGTTATTGTTGAGTAAGATTGTGTGAGGCAAGACTAAGGAGTGTTGTACAAGACACACATTTGAAATATATGTATGTAAGCAAAGAGCAAGGTGTGATTTTGAAAGTTTTAAAACTTTGTCAGTGGTTCTCAACTGGTGCATTTTTCCCCTCCAGGGGACATTTGTCACTGTCCCAGTGTGGGGGAGAGGATGCTATTGGCAATCTAGCAAGATTGATAAACATCTTACAATAGGACAGCCCCTCCATGAGAAATGGTTACTCCAAATGTTGGTGCTGAGGCTGAGGAACCCCATTTTGATTGTTTGTATGGTCAGCCTCTGCTTGCATGTGCTTATAGATAAGTATGAATGATGAATTTCCAGAGCATGAGTACAAGTGAGAATGTATCTTTTTATTTGAAATATAAACATTTTAAAGGAAGAAGTATTTTTTAATAACTTTATTTAATTTATTTATTTTATGTGTGCTGAGGATCGAACCCAGGGACTTGCAAGTGCAAGGCGAGTGCTCTACTGCTGAGCCACAACCCCAGCCCCAGGAAGAAGTATTAAAACACAATAATTGATTAACTATAAAAAAAACAATGGAGTTAAATGTCATTATGGCATCTCCAAGGTTTTATATCCAGAGATGCCATAATGACATTTAAAGCTAAAAGGAGAATAGAACCACTAAAATAAATTAGAATACTTGTGGAAATTTTTATTTTAGAAATGTAAACTGCAGGGCTGGGGATGTGGCTCAAGCGGTAGCACGCTCACCTGGCATGCATGCCACCTGGGTTCGATCCTCAGCACCACATACAAAGATGTTGTGTCCGCCGAAAACTAAAAAAAAAAAAATTAAAAAATTCTCTCTCTCTCTTAAAAAAAAAAGAAAGAAAGAAATGTAAACTGCAGTTCACAGAAACCTATAATGAGATTTTAATGAAGACCCTTGGTATCTGTCAACTTACATTTTTCCTGAACCTCCTAAATTAGTCTTCATCGTGGTTGTCTTCTTTCTCCTTTCTCCTTTGTCCTTTCTCCTTTCTCCTTCCTTCCTTCCTTTCTTCCTTCCCTCCTCCTCCTCCTCCTCCTCCTTCTTCTTTTTTAATACAAAGCCTATATTTCTTTCTTAACAAGATTCTTCCTTTCCCTTTCCCCCTTTTTTGGAAGTTTTACAAATACTTTCTTCCTGTTAAAATCCTAAATAAGGTTTTAGTTTGTTGGTCATGAATCTTCACTTTGAAAGCTTAAAGGACTAATTTGATTTTTTTAAAAAAGTATACAAATCACTACAGTTTTACGAACAAGAAGTGAGTGTAACTTACTTCTTTTTCAAGGGAGTGGGCATTATCTTTTAAAAATGCTTGACCAGGGGTTGGGGTTGTAGCTCAGTGGTAGAGCATTTGTGTAGCATATGTGAGGCACTGGGCTCTATCCTCAGCACCAGGTAAAAATAAATAAAGGAAAGGTAGGGCTGGGTTGTGGCTCAGTGGTAGAGTGCTTGCCTTAGCATGAGTGAGGCACTGGGTTCGATTCTCAGCACCACTTGAAAAACTGAATAAATGAAATAATGGTATTGTGTCCATCAACAACTAAAAAAAATTTTTTTAAAACATGTCCATCTACAACTAAAAATTTTTTTACAAATGCCAATCAATATTACATTGATTTTTTTTTAATCAGTCATTATACTTGTTTGCTATTGTTTGAATGATCCCCTCAACTCACTTAGTTGCCATTGTAAGATTATTAAGAGGTGAGCCTAATGTGAGCAGGTATTTAGATCCTGTGTGTTGAGAGCCACAGACCAGTCGGGATGACGCCTGGCATTTTGCCAGAAGGAGTGGTAACGCCAGTGAGCCATTAAGATGATAATTAAGTTAAGCTGTGTATAATTGCTGTGACTGGATGATGCTGGATTGAAACAGGCTGTGTATTCAGTTGTATGTAGACCCCTGCTGTCCGGCAATAGGATGGCTCCTGCTGCCTCAGGCGCCCGCTACTTTTGAGTTCTCACTGAGTTTCCGTTGAGTTCTGGCGGAGCCTTGTGGAGGGCTGGGAGAGTTCCTGGGGAGTGCGCGGTGAAGTGCTGGTGAGAGTTCGGGCAATAAAGTAGTTCCTGTTTGAACCTACAAGTGCCTCGTGGCGGCTGGGTTATTTTGTGCCCAGCCAGACTGCGGCACATGTAGACTTCACTCTCATGAATGGATAAATGCCATTATTATGAGAATAGGTTAGTGATTAAATTCTGATGAATTCTGACCCCCTTTTGCTCTCTTGCTTACTTTTTTCCTCATACACTCTCTCTTAACTTTGTGTTGCCTTCCACCATATTATGATGTATCAAGAAAGCCCTCACTCCATGGGGCCCTTTGATCCTGGCTTTCCCAGCCTCCAGAACAACAACAACAAAAATTCTGTACAAATTACCCAGTCTTTGGTATTCTGTAATTGCTGCAGAAAATAGTTGAAGATATTAATAATATTTGTTAATTTGGTGCTTTCTGGAAAATATATTTAGGAAAATTAATTTTTAAAAAATACCTTAAGCATAATGCGAAAAGTGTTTACTAGAAGTATATACTTTTCAAATTACATGGAGTATAATTTGACTTTTCTTTTCCAGATCAAATGCTGTGCTTACTCTTTCTTGCTTACCTCTAAGTATTTTCTCACTAACTGCTTTGTATCCATTTACTTTGGAGAAGTTTGTATTAAACTTACCATTCTTATTCTTGAGGCATGATGAGAGTAGAGATAGGGGACTCTTCAGAACACTCTTTACCCTATTTGGCTGCTTTCCTGTGTAACCACCTCTCTTTTCTTGAGTTTTACACACTGCCTGAAATTCTTTTTGCCATGAACAAGTCACCCAGAACCTACCACCTATGTATAAGTCATGAAATGTTTATTCCAGCATCTTCCTTTTTCACCAACTTTAATTTAAGACTTGTGGTTTGGTGTTATGGTGGGAAAGGCACTGGTACTTGAAGTCACAGCTCTAAGCCTGGCTCTTCTATTAGTAACTGCGTGTTCTTAGGCAAGTCACTTAATCTCATCTGTAAATTGAAATTATCTTCAAGGTCCTGCTGTGAGAATCTATGAAATGGTTACTTTTCAAGGGGAAACCTTTGGAGAATAGGGCAATTGTTAATTTGTTCATGTCTTATTGTGCATTAATTATAGATGATTTCTTTTAGAGGCATTTGTACAAGTTATTTCCATATGATAGACTCAGGTAGGAATCTTAGAATGGAATTTAAATTCTTTAGCCTATAAGCATCAGGCAGGCAGGGATTTTTGTTTTGTCTACTGATGTTTTCCCAGTGCCTAGGATTATAATTAGCCCATGACATACATAAATATTTATGAAATGAGTGAAGATGTGAAGGAATGAGTTGTCAGGGAAAGACAAACTTGCTAGAATAGCACACAAATGCTCCTAGTACCTTGAAAGTACTCAGACTACAAACCAACTGGAGTACAGTTCAGTCACTCTTACAGTATAAAAAATGCTGCCTAGTAGTAGTAAAGCATCCATTGTTCACTTGGTAGCCTTTTAGAACTATTAAGCAATTACTGCCTTGAATGCTCCACCTAATCACAAAGTACAGCTTTGTCCATCACCAGATCTTACTTGAGTGTGTACTTGACATTTCCTTATCCTAGCAATATCATCATCATTAACAGTTTGCCACAAATAAATCTTATATATTTGTAAACTATCGGTCTTTTATCAATGGAGGATTCATGGCACAACAGTTAAAAACTAGCCCTCTTGATTTTTCTCCAGGGTAGGGGGGCCAGTGTTAGAGATTAAACCCGGACACCTGATCACTGAAGTACATCCCCAGTCCTTGGTATTTTTTGTGTTGAGGCAGGATTTTGTTAAATTGCTGAGGCTGACCTCAAACTTGAGATCCTCCTGCCTCAGCCTCCTTAGTCTTTGGCATTACAGGCATGCACCACTGTGCCCAGCAACTCTTGGTCATCTTGTTTCAGTCATTCTAATTCCACAAATGGAATATAAATAATCTTCAAGAACAGCTTTTCATCATAATTCCTACATTGTATTTAATTGATGTAGTTCTTAAGTCTCTTGTAATATATAGGTTCTTCTTTTTTTCTTGCAAAATTTCTATTGAGGAAACTGAGTCATATGTTCAAAGAATTTCCATTTTTAGATTTTTCTATTTGCATCCCCATGGTGGTGTTTAACAGATTCCTTTCTCTTCAGTATTTTACTTAAGATGATAACTTGTACCAGGTAATTATGTTCAGGTTAGGTTTTTTTGGCAAAAATATTTATTACTAGTGTGTATTTCCTGTTGTATTATATCAGGGGGTATATAGTGTCTGGTTATGATGCTAAGATTGATCAGTGGTTTGGTTTTCATCAACCTTCTCTGTCCATTGAAAGTTTCCTATCACCTTTGCTTTTGCTTTCCATTCAGGCCCAGATTGGACAACTGTTTCTAATATACTTTTCAAATTAGATGGGGAATAATTTGACTTTTCTTTCATATATATATAATTAGTTGTAGTTTGACACAGTATCTTTATTTCACTTATTTATTTTTATGTGGTGCTGAGAGTTGAACCCTGAGTCTCACATGTGCGAGGCAAGCGCTCTACCACTGAGCCACAACCCCAGCCCTGAATTTTCTTTTCCAGATCAAATGCTGTGCTTACTCTTTCTTGCTCACCTCAAAATATCAAAATAGAAAGAGCTCTAGATTTTGATTTTTGAGTATACAAGAATTTTACTGTGGTTGTTTAATTAGAGAGCTTTCCTTCATTTTATTTTTATAATTTCCTGTTTGTCATCAAGACTCACATCTGGAGCTGGGGTTGTAGCTCAGTGGTAGAGCACTTGCCTTGCACACGTGAAGCACTAGGTTCAATCCTCAGCATCACATAAAAATAAATAAATAAAGTAAACAACTAAAAAAAAGTTTAAAAAAAAAAGACTTAGGTCTGGTAGATGTATATTCTACTCAAATTAGATGCTCTGCTTCTGTGTACTAGTCTGTACTATCTATTCCCCATTTATAGCATTCATTATATATCTTTTCTTGTCATTTTTTCCTCTCGAGACTGTAAGCTTCTTGAGAAATAAGACATGTAGTTATTATTCATCTCCTGAAAAATAGTACTTGCTGAATTAATACATTGAGTTGAATACATATGTTTTTTTTCTTTTAATAGCTTAAAAGTGAATCTTAAAATACTAGTACTTTGTGATGATATTCATTTGCTCACTGAAGGGTGTATGTATGTGTTTACATTAATAGTTGTTGAATTGATTTTTAGGTTGTTTATGTTAAGCTAGAGAAATGCAATTCCTGCCTGTTGAGAAGTTTTACAGTCTAGTTTTGCAAGAAGAGACACACCTAAATCCATTAGTAGCCAGTCATGTCTTCAATTGAGGTCCTCAGTTATTTGTTGTTTGTGAAACAACTGAACTGTGCCATATTAACTAAATACAAAGAGATGGTGGGGCTGGGGTTGTGGCTCAGTGACAGAGCGTTCACCTCGCATGTGGGAGACCCTGGGTTCGATCCTCAGCACCACATACAAAAATAAACAAGTGAAATAAAGGTGTTGTGTCCAACTACAACTAAAAAATAAATATTAAAAATAAATAAATAAACAAAATAAAGATATTGTACCCGTGTATAACTTTAAAAATTTTTAAAAGAGAAAGAGATGGTGAAGTAAAAACAATGAGGGCTGAGGTTGTAGCTTAGAGGGAGATCACTTGCCTTGCATGTGGGAGGCACTGGTTTCGATCCTTAGCACCATAAAAATAAATAAATAAAATACAGTTATTTAAAAAAATCTGTAGTTTTGAGAGAGAGAGAAGAAAAAAAAAATTAAAACAATACTCAAGAAATGTTTCAGAGGGCTGGGGATGTGACTCAAGTGGTATCGCACTCTCCTGGCATGCTTGCGGCCTGGTTCGATCCTCAGCACCACATACAAACAAAGATGTTGTGTCCGCTGAAAACTAAAAAATGAATATTAAAAAAAATCAATCTCTCTCTCTCTCTCTCTCTCTCTCTCTCTAAAAGAAAAAAGAAAAAAAAAAAAAAAGAAATGTTTCAGAGCCAGGCAAAGTGGTGTACACCTATAATCCCAGGGACTCAGGAGGGAAAGGCAAGAAGATCACAGATTCAAGGCCAGTCTTGGTAATTCAGTGAGATCCTGTCTCAAAAAATATAAAGAGAAAAGAGCTGGGGAGGTAGCTCAATGGTTGAGAATTCCTGGATTCAATTTCTAGTACTATTGAAAAGAAGGGCTGGGGATGTGGCTCTAGCGGTAGCGCGCTTGCCTGGCATGCGTGCGGCCCGGGTTCGATCCTCAGCACCACATACCAACAAAGATGTTGTGTCCGCCAAATACTGAAGAATAAATATTAAAAAAAAATTCTCTCTCTCTCTATCCCTCTCTCTCACTCTCTCTTAAAAAAAAAAAAATACATCCTCTTTAAAAAAAATAAAAAAATAAAGAAAAGAGAAGTGTTTCAGAGAGAGATTTGAATTCAATAATGATAAGAAAAACTTTCATGAATAGGAAAGACAGGAAAGGAGTATTTCAGGGAGTAAAAACATTTTGTTTCAATAAAAATGAAACATTAGGAAAGACAGGAAGTTTAATTGCAAAGCTTAGAAAATGAGATCCAAAGTTATGAAGTTCAGGTATGCTTACAATGGTTTACACTTCTCCTGTTTCCTTTTGTAAAAGATTTAAAGTGTCAGTTTTGTAAGTTTTTGCCATCTTTTTCGTTGATCTCTATGTGATATACCAATATTAGCATTCTGCCAAACTTTGCCTATTGCTTTGAAATCACTTTGACACTCAAAATATTCTCTCCTCAAGTTTCAACAATTTGGTTAATTTATTTACTCCCATTTCTCTTTATCCTGGTTTCCTCCTCTATTTAAAAACCAAAAGTCTTAGGGGCTGGGGTTGTGGCTCAGTGGTAGAGCATATGCGAGGCACTGGGTTTGATTCTCAGCACCACATATAAATAAATGAATAAAATAAAGGTCCATCAACATCTAAAAAATACATTTTATTTATTTATTTATTTTTGTAGTATAAAAAACTTTAAGAAATGGACAAGATCATAAAATATTACATATGATTTTAACACAACTACCTCAATATTTAAAAAAATTTTTTTAAAATTTTTTAAAAATCCTATTTTATTATCTGCAGATTTTTTTTCGTTCTTTTTGAAGTAAGGCTGGGTAGACATATAAACATTTTTGCTTTCATCAATGAAGAAAGTGAGACTCAGCTATTTCCAATGTTATATTATCTATGATACGTGGGAAAGCTGGGAATTTGAACATGACCTAATCTTCAAGCTATACAGCCTTTAAGGTTGAATGAATCTTAATTTTTTTAACCAATTAGTAAGCTGTGATACCTGCTAAATAGCACAGAGCTTTCCAGAGAGTTGAGACGCAGCAGGAGCCCCCAAGGCCTTTGCAGATGAAACTTTTAACTCCCACAGGCCTCCAAGTGAGAATACTCACTTCAAGCTATTGCATGCACAGGGCACCTAGGGCATCTCCAGCTTAGTATGCAGGGCTGACCCAGCCCACACAGCTGAGTGGAGTGCACAATACCAGTAGGACTGGTCTTGGTGATTGCCATTAAAAACAAGTATATATCCCAGATGTTTTAAGGAATGTTCTGAAACCTTCAGGACTGAAGTGTGGACCAGTTTTCTCCAGGGAAAGGAATGGGAGTGGCCCAAGGGAGTCATAATTTCTCAGCTCTGTCAAACAAGTCCCTATGCTCTGGACCCCAATTTCTTTAAGTCAGGTTACTGAGGTATCATTTCTTTGAGTTTTGACATGCACACAGTTGTGAAATCACTACCAATCTAGATATAAAATGTGGCCCTCTATCAGAGAACTTCCTCTTATCCCTTTGTAGTCAACTTTTCCCTCCCCCCAGGCTGTATTTTTGTTATTTCCAGAATATCATACAAATAAAATTGTATAGCATGTATCCCTCCAAGTCGGGCTTCTTTCATGTAGTATGATGCAGTTGAGTTCCATTGCTGCATGTGGATCTGTAGTTCTTTTTTATTGCTGAGTAGTTGGGAATTTTTATAGAAAGAAACTGTAGAAAAATTGATCTAGGAAATTAAGCATTTGAACTGTGATGGGATGTCCATGCATTCTAATTTTGCTTAAGACGAACTTGGCTTATGCCTATTATCCCAGCATAATTTTTTATTTTTTATTTTTTTGGTACCAGGATTGAATCCAGGGACACTTAAATTACTAAGTCACATCCCCAGCCCCTTTTTAATTTTTGAGACAGGGTCCCATTAGGTTGCTTGGGGCGGGGGCTGAGGTTGTGCCTCAGCGGTAGAGCACTCTCACCTAGCACATGCAAGGTGCTGGGTTCAATCCTCAGCACCACATAAAAATAAATTTTAAAAAAGGTACTATGTTCAATTCCTATATATATATATAATTTTTTAAGTCGCTTAAGTTCTCACTAAATTGCTAAGGCCGGCTTTGAATTTTGCAATCCTCTTGCCTTGGCTCCTCCTAAACCACTGGGATTACATGCCAGTGCCACCATGCCCCGCTCCAGCATAATTTTTAATAGTACCTCCTTTCACTCCCAAAAGACTCCTGTTTGGGTGATCAATTATATTTCCAGTCTAAACCGAGTACATAGCAAGATGTGGTTATAGTTCGCTTACTTTCCAGTTTGCCCAAATTACTTTCCAAGATACTGTAATATGCATATTTACATTTTATATAAACATTGTAGTAGTAATAACATGTAATCTCATTTTAATCTTTACAACAATATTCTCATTTTGCATTTGAGGAAACATTCAGATTAGAATAAATGACCTGCCAAAAATCATGAGCTAGAAGCTCCGTATATTCTACAGTGTATATCTTAAGGTCTTTGCAATATCTATTAATTAATTAATTTGGCCCTTAATCTCTTATATTTGTTGGGAGAAAGTATAGTGTATTGATTATAGGTAATGGAGAATATAGGTAATGGAGCTGGGTACAGTGTTGCATACTGTGCCTGGGTTATGGTAAACTTTTTTCTTTCTTTCTTTTTTTTTTTTTTTTTTTGTTATGTGATACTGAAGAATGAATCCAGGGCCTTGCGAACATTAAGGCTGGCACTTTACCACTGAACTGTATCCCCAGCCTTTAATATGCAGTGAAATCCTCTCTTCCCCCAAAATAAAACCTCCCACTCTTAAAAAAATAAGAGTACTTTATGTTTTCCCCTCTAATTAAAAATTAATAATTTTAACCTTCAGTAGTTGGTACCCAATTATGAATCCCTTTTTAAAATATTTAATCATAGGGACTTTTTAATATATTTAATTTCCAAGAAATAGTTTAACATGCAGCATATCCACAATTACTTGAACAGAGTAAAGCATCCATTAAAATGTATATAGATGCTTTAAACATACCTTGGGAAAATCTTCAGTAATGTTTTTCCATAATTAATAAAGGCAGATGTTGTATAGGATAATGTAGGGACCAGGAGATGACTTTTTGCAGGAAAGCAAATAAAACAACAATTTGGGCTTGAATTGATGGGGCTGTAGTTCTCAGTGGAAGAGGGAAAGTCAGAATGAAAGGATCCATGAACTATTCTGAAAGAAGATTTAAGAAGACTTTGTGACTATTAGAAGGATGGAGAGGAACAAAAATAATTCCCCGATTCTAGTCTAAGAGAATTTTGATGTCATTAATTTCAAATGTGGTAGCCCAGGTGGACATTGAAGAGACTAAATAGGTTTTAGACACACTGACTGGAACCTAGCAGTGGCAGGCAGACCAGAAAGCCAAGGCCAAAGAAGTTAGGGGAAAGACTGGGTTTAGAGAAATAGCTTAAGCCATGAAATCATACTTCCTCTGTTTTAGGATAGAAAGAGGAGTTGCTGAAGGAAAAGAAACCCAGAGAATGGTAAAGCAATAAGAAGAGTCAGCAGAGCTGTATTATTTGAACAAAATTAGGGAAGAGTCATAGAGTGATGAAAGAGCTAACTGATGATGAATAATGAACAGTCTTTAGAGTTGGTGTGGCTGACCTTGATGAGCATCATCGCTGCTATAAAGGCTATAGCTTTCAGTGATGTTGAAGATGCAACTTTTCAAATGAGAGAGTAAAATGAAAACCAAGATTGTAAAGGATTAAATACAAATTGGAAGTAAAAAGCACTCATTGTAGAAATTTGGCAGGAAAGGAAAACAGATAAAGGGTATAGGAGTTGATAGGGGAAACTTGAGCATGTTTGAAAGCAGATGGGGAGAAATCAGTTCAAAGGGAGAAACTGAAGATTTTTTAAAAAGTGGGAGCAAAGTCTAAATTGAGGTAAGAAGGCAAAATTGAGAAAATTAGATGAAGCTGTCCTAATTTTGAAAAAGTTAAAATAGATTGTTTTAATGAAACTTTACCTCTGAATGTTGGTATTTCCATCTTATTTTGATTACTTTTAGAGTTAAGTTGCTTTTTTAAAACAGTAATCTCATTAAAATACTTATTTCTTCAGATTATAAAAATAATAAAATAATTCATGTTTATTGTAGAAAATAGGGAAACTTGTAATGAATGAAAAATCACCTGTAGTCCCACCCACAATAAAGAACTTCAGTTAATTTGTGTTTGGGGAAGGGGACATAGGAGATTGAACCCAGGGTCTCATGCATGCTAGGCATGCACTCTACTTCTAAGCTACACCCTCAGTCCATGGTTAATGTTTGGATAAAGCTTTCTTCCTGTTTTAAATTAATTATATGTATTTTAACTGACATAAAATATTAAAAAAACTAGATGTTAATGAGGTGTCATATGTTTTGATACATGTATACATTGTACAATGTTGAAATCAGGTTAAACATACCTGTCCACTCAAATATTCATAACTTCTTTACAGTGAAAACATTAAAAATCCTTTCTTTTAGCCTTTTGAGAAGTACAGTGTCTTATTTTTATCTGTAGTCACCCCGCTATGAAATAGCACACCAGAACTTCTTACTCTTATTTAACTGTAACTTAGTACCTGTTGGTCAACTTTTCCCCTGTTCCTTCCTGCTGCCTACTCTTTCCAGTCTCTGATTACCACCATTCTACTATCAACTCCTATGAGATCAACTCTTAGATTTCATATATGAATGAGATCTTGCATTATTTGTCTTTCTGTAATGATCCTCATTTCTATCCCTGTCCTGACAAATTATACAATTACATCCTTTTTATGGTTAGGTAATATTCCATTGTATATATGTACATGTTTTCTTTATCTAGTCACCAACTAATGGACACATTAGTGTGTGAATAGTTATCTCTTGGTTATTGTGAATAGTACCACAATGATGAATATGGAAGTACAGATATCTTTTTGTCATTCATTTGCTTTGGATATATACCTTGTGGTGGGATTGCTGATTCATGTGGTAGTACTATTTTTGATTTTTAATTTTTTCTTTATGGTACTGGGGATAGAACCCAGGGCCTGGTACACACTAGGCAAGCACTCTACCAATGAACTACATCCCTAGCCCTTTTTATTTTTATATTTTTGAGGATACTGGAGATTGAACCCAGGGGCATTCTGTCACTAAGCTATATCCCTAGCCCTACTTTATTTTCTCTTCCATTTTGAAACAGGCTCTTGCTAAGTTGCCCAGGCTGCCATTAACCTTGTGATTTTCTTGTCTCAGCCTACAAGTAGCTGGGATTACAGGTATATGCCACCAAGCCTGGCCATTCTGCAGGTTGTCTCTTCCCTCTGATGACTATTTCCTTTGCAGAACCTTTTTAGTTTGATATAATCACATTTATCTATTTTTGCTTTTGTTTCCTTTGCTTTAGAGCTTTTTGAATGGATATGTGTTATCTATATCTTGTTTGAAAAACTGGGATCCTACTTTGCGTTCAGTATTCTGTTTTATTTTTATTTATGTTTGTTTATATTTGCGTGCTGGGGACCAAATCTAGGGCCTACCAAGCACTTCTAGCCCCATATCCTGTGTTTTAAAATAACATTATGTTTGACCCTTCCTCCACTTTTAAAAGCATTCTTTGAAAATAGTGTTTTTAATGTTCCATTGTAGGCACTGATCCCATGTGGATCAGCCTTGGTTTCTTTTTTTTTTTTTTAATATTTATTTTTTTGTTTTAGGTGGACACAATATCTTTATTTTTATGTGGTGCTGAGGAACGAACTCAGTGCCTTGCGCATGCCAGGCCAGCACACTACCACTTGAGCCACATCCCCAGCCCCCATCCTTGGTTTCTTAAGTCTGTTTTTATTACCTTGTTTTTTAACCTAATCCAAATTTCATTGTTAAATATTTCAGATACCATAGCAGTTAGCATGATTCTGATAGCTGAATGTAAGAGGTAGGAATCATTAACCCCAAACCCTAAATATTGTCCCAGAATATCTCATTTTTACCTACTCTCTCCTCTTCCCTTCATTGAAATTCTTGAGGGAAAAAGTCTGTGTTTATCTTTCCCTGTCATTTTTTTGGTTGGCAGCTGCCTCTTATTGTTCTTAAACCCTATAAATCTCCTCATAGGAGATTTGGCTTACCCAAATAAAGTGAGGGAAGGGTGGGAGAAAGCTTATAGCTTATGTTTATCTCTCCATTTGTTGTCTTCTCAAAAGTTAGTACTCATTTGGCTTGAATAAAGCATTAATGTTTGATTATTCACATTGAAAATGCTGACTGAACTCTATTTGAAAATAATTTGTTTCAATTAACAAAAACAGATGCTTTATGCTCTATCACTGACTGTCTAATATCTTTGGATGTGTTACTTGGCATACTGGGGTTGAACAAAAAAGCTGGTTGGAGCTTTAAATTCTGAAGCCCGTTTATTTCTTATCTATTTTATTATTATGATAGTGTTTATAAACTGTCTTTATCCTCAAGGAAGTAAATAGAAAACACCTTTGTAATAATAGGAGTGACTATGGTGGTGACTTGAGAATGAGTCTTTAGAGACAACCATGTTTAACTTTTCAAGAAGAAATTGCCTAGTGAAATTACAAAGTTAAGTACAATATAAATGGTATACTGTGGTATGTTAATGTAGGAAAGTTAAATTAGCTTGATCTTGAGTTGCAACTTAAGATATAGACTAAAGTCCAGACATATTTCATTCCTATGTGATGAGTTTTTTTCTTTGTGAATTTCTGAACATTTAAAGCTGTTTAACCACTTGATTTGGCTGCCATCAGGATAGATTATATGAATAAATTCCTTTCTATCTTTCTGGTGGGCAAAAGCTACTATATAAAGAAAATTCATCCTTTCAATTTCTTCTGTGTACTGCTGTTTTATTTTTCAAGAAAAATACTATAATCTTTAGGAAAATATTTAATATTCAGAATAGTTTTAAGTCAGCATATTGGTCCCTTCCCAGCCTCCTTGTCTGTTTTTATTCTCTTAGGACCTTATTTCTTTTGTTCTTTTTTCATTAAAAGACCATCCTTTATATTTTCTATAATCACTGCTCCAACCTGAATGTAGGAGGTATGAATCAATAACCCCAAACCCTAAATATTGTCCCAGAATATCTCATTTACCCAGCCCCTCAGACATGCTAGGCAAGCACTCTATCACTGAGCTACAGCTCCAGCCAACCATTTCAGATTCTTTTTGTTCTATTACCAGATAGAATGTCAGCAGCACATAGAGAGCCTTAAACTAATTTCAGTAGCACCATAAATATTCTTGAGAGAAAAAGGATAATCCTATATTACTGCCCTTAAAAATGCTATCAGATTTCATGAAACATGAATTTGCAATGAGGTTTTATTATTAAAATTTTGATAATTTTCTTCCACTTAAAATAAAAAACTTCATTGAAGTATTACATATATTCCATAAAATTAATGTTTTAAATATTTGATTCATTGTATAGACTAACAGATTTTACAGTCATCATCCCCACTATAGTTTTAGCTTGTGCCCACATGCAGTTACACCCACTCCCTCTCCAGCCTAAAATAACTACTAATCTAATTTTGGTCTATAAATTTTTAATTTTATGGACGTTTCATATAAATGGAATCATGTAGTATAAGATGGGCTCTTTTAAAAGTGTCTGGCTTCTTTCACTTAACCATAACTTTCACACACGTTATAGAAAAAGAAGAGGGAAGTTGAGTCAGTTGGTTCCTTTCATTTATTTTTCTCTAATTTTTCTAGTTTCAAAGACTTATAATGTTAAACATATTTATCTTCATTATTTTGGTTCAATGTACCTAAATACCTTGCTCATTTTTACTTCATTGAGAGAACAGAGTTTTGACTATTATTGTCATTCCTCAGGAGATCTAGTTTGAATTCAGGTGTTTTAGGGGAGAGTGCTAATATAAGTGGTGATGATTCTTAATTTTAAATTCCCTTTGTTCATCACTGGTAAATAGGGAAATCATCACTTTCATATATTAACCTTGTATCTTGATAACTTGCTGTAAATCCCTTATTAGTTTCAGGATTTTTTTTTTTTTTTGGTTGATTCTTTCAGGTTTTCTCTATTGATAATTATATTATCTGTGAACAAAGATAGTCATATTTCTTTACGGTGCTACTGAAATCAGTTTAAAGAAAAAGGCAATCTGTCTGCCTTTTTATTTCTTTTTCTTGCTTTATTGCATTAGCTAGGCCTTCTAGTACACTATTGAAAAGCTGTGGTGAGAGGGGCATTGTTGCCTTGTTTCTAATCCTGGTGGAAAAGTTCCATAATTTTTACCATTAAGGATGTATACCCTTAATACCTATAGGATTTTTTAGGTGTTCTTTATCAAGTTGAGGGAGTTCCCCTGTTTTACCAAAAGTTTTTGTCCTGAATGGTTTTTGGATTTTGTCAGATGCTTTTTCTACATCTCTGGATGTGATTATGTAATTTTTCTTCTCTAACCTGTTGATGTTGGTGGATTACATTAGTTGATTTTCTAATGCTGATCAAATCTTCTGTGCCTAGGATAAATTCTGTGTGGTTATGATGTATTTAGTCCTTTATACATTGTTGAATTTGATTTGCTAATATTTTGTTGAGTATTTTATCAGTGTTTGTGAGAAATTGATAGTTTTCTTACAGTGTCTTTGGTTTTGGTATTAGGGAATTCAGAATATTTTTAAGTCAGTTTATTGATTCTAAGTTTTTTGTAATACACATTCAACTAACGGATTTTAACAGCTTATACTGATTACAATTTGTATTACTTTTTTATTTTGTATTTTTTGATGTACTGGGGCTTGAACTAGTGCTTTGTGCATAATAGGCAAGTGCTCTACCCCTGAGGCACATCCCTAGTGCACCCCCCCACAACAACACACAATTAAAAAAAAAAAAAAAAAAAAAACAACTTTTGAGATGGTTCTCACTAAGTTGCCTAGGCAGGCTTCAAACTGTAATCCTCCTGCCTCAGCTTCCTGTTGTTGGAATGATAGGTGTGTACCACATGCCCAGCTCACTTTTTTAATTAACCATTTTATTTTGAGGTAATTATAAATTTCCCCTTAATACTTAGCAACCACTAATGCATTTCTGTAAATTTTGTTTGTTTGTTTCACAAATCCTCTATAAATGGATTTATATAGTATGAATCCATTTGGGGCTAAGTTTTTCCATTCAGCATAATCCTTTGGAGATTCATCCAAGTTATTATATATTTCAGTAGTTCATTCTACTTTATTGCTGGGTTATAGTTATTGATCTATTGATCTATCAGATGGGTTATTGGTATTGATCTATCAGAATTTGTTTAGCCATTTACTTATCAGAGGAAATCTAGGTTGCTTGAAGTTTTAAACTATTATGAATAAAACTGCTAGAAACATTCATGATGATTTTTTTTTAAAACCAGTAATTGGATCCAGGGGCTCAACCACTGAGCCATATCCCCAGCCCTTCTTATTTTTTATTAGAAACTGCGTCTTGATCAGTTGGATAGGGACTTTGCTAAAGTCCTGAGGCTGGCTTTGAACTTGCAATCCTTCTGCCTCAGCCTCCAGAGTAGCTGGGATTATACATATGTGCCACCATTCCCAGCCATGATGAATTTTTATGTGAAATAAATTTTTATTTCTCTGGGATAGATTTTCAGGAGTGTAATTGCTGGATCATATGGTAGTTAACATTTTTAGGCAGGGTTTTGTTTTGTTTTGTTTTGTTTTGTTGTCAGTACAGGGGATTGAATCTATGGGCATTCTACCACTGAATTACACCCCTTCCCTTTTTGTTTTTTATCTTGAGTCAGGGTCTCCTAAATTGCCCAAGTTGGCCTTGAACCTGCAGTCCTGCTGTTTCATCCTCTAGAGTAGCTGGAATTATAGGCAAGCACCACCTTACCTGGCTACGTCTTTAATTTTTTAAAGAAATAGCTAAAATGTTTAGCTGTGCCATTTTGCAGTTCCACTAGCAATCCGTTTTCTTTATATCCTTGTCGGTATTTTGTATTGTCACTATTTTTATTTTATTCTAGCTATTCTGATAGCTGTGTAGCAATATGTCATGTTTTTTTTTTTTTTTGCATTTATCTAATGGTTAATAATATTGAATATGCTTAACTGCCATGTTTATATCCTATTTAGTGAAGTGTCTTTTTTTTTTCTTCCCTCTTTATGGTGGAAAAAATTGTACATTTAGAATTAGCATGCTCTTTGCCCATTTACTAATTGGATGTTTGGAGGTTTTAATGTTGATTTTGAGAATTCTTTATATATTCAAGATACTAGTTCTTTATGGAATATGTGGTTTTCAAATATTTTCTGCCACTCTGTAGCTTGTCTTTTCATGTTCCTACCAAGTTCTCATTTGCCAAGCAAGTTTTTAATTTAAAAACATTTTTTTAGTTGTAGATGGACACAATATCTTTATTTTTATTTATTTATTTTTTTAATGTGGTGCTGAGGATTGAACACAGTACCTCATGCTTGAGAGGCAAGCACTCTACCACTGAGCTACAACCCCAGCCCGCAAGTTTTTAATTTTTTTTTTACTTTTCTTTTTTTTATTTGTTTTAATTAGTTACACATGACAGTACAATGATCTTGACATATCATACATTTGAATCAGATGGGATATAATTTCTCATTTAGTTTTTAATTTTTTATGAAATTGAGTTTATCATGTTTTCTTGGATCATGCTTTTGAATTTTTTTAAAGACCAATTTGCCTTTTTTTAAAAGTCCAAGATCCCAAATACTTTCTTCTTTTTTTTTTCTGAAAGATAGTTTCACCATTTAAAAAAATATTTTGTGACAGCTTTATTAAGATGTTTTCGCTTGCCAAGTGTGGTGGCACATGCCTTTAATCCCAGCAGCTCAGGAGGTAGAGGCAGAACGATTGTGAGTTCAAGGCCAGCCTCAGCAACTTAGTGAGGCCCTGTCTCTAAATAAAATATAAAAAAGGGCTGGGGTTGTGACTCAGTGGTTAAGTGCCCCTGAGTTCAATCCCTTGTACCAAAAAAAAACACGAAGATATAATTCACTTATCATAGAGTTTAAACATTTAAATGCATAGAAAAGCAATTGTTTATTTTCTGTTTATAGATTTGTCTATTTTAAACCTTTTATATAATTGAATCATGCGATATGGCCTTTCAGTAACTGAATTATTTCACTTAGCATAATGTTTTAAACATTCATCTATGTTATTCTGCTTCTGTACTTCAGTAATATTCCATTGTGTGGACATCATATTTTGTTTATCTGTTCATTGTTTGATGGGTATTTGGTTGTTTCCTTTGTTATTAAAAATAATGATACTATGAAAATTCATGTGCAAGTTTTTTTGTAGACATGTTTTCCTTTTTCCACTTGTTGAAAAGACTCCTTTTTTCCATTAGTTTTCTTTTGTGCTGCTTTCAAAAATCAGTTGAGTATATCTATTTGAGTGTTTCTGGGTTATCTGTTCCATTGAGCTGTGTATCTATTTCACACCAATATCACAGTCTTTTGAGTACTGAAGCTGCATAGTAAGTCTTGAAATAGGGTAGACTGATTACTTCCTCTTTTTTCTCTTTTGAAATTGTTTTGGATATTCTAGTCCCCTATGTTTCCATTAAATTTTAGAATAATATTGTTGATATCTACAAGAAATCCTGCTGGAATTTTTATGGAAGTTGCATTAAACCCATATTTCAGTTTGGGGAAAATTGATTACCATTTTGAGTCTTTTAGTTCATGAACATATTTTTTCTCTACTAGATCTCTGATTTATTTCTTCAGAATTTTGTATTTTTCAGCATTACAAGTGTTATATAGTTTTATTAGGTTTACACCTATTTTTTTTTAATCAAGTTTAGGAAGGTCTTCTCTATTCCTATTTTTCTGAAAATATATATGATGAATGGGTACTGAATTTTGTCAAATGCCTTTTCTGTATAAGTTGATATGATCATTTAATTTTTCTTCTTTAGTTTGTTAATATAATAAATAACAGACTGGTTTTTGAATATAGAACCAGTGTTGCATCCTTGGAATTAATCCTACTTTGTTATGCAATGTAATTCCTTTTTTTTTTTTTTTTATATTGTTGACTTCCATTTGCTAATATTTTAAGTTTTCCCTTTTTGTATTGTTTTTGTATCAGAATAATAATATTAAATTAATAAAATAAGCTGGGACATCTTCCCTGCTCTTCTATTTTCTTGAAAAATTACATAAAACTATTTTTTCTTTAAGCATTTGGAATAATTCTCCCCCCAAATCATCTGGGCTTGGAGAATTCTGTTGATAGTTTTTAAATTTATGAGTTTAGGGGCTAAGAATACAGCTCAATGTTAGAGTGATGCCTAGCCCCTGGGCTTGATCCCTAGCACACTCCGTCCCCGCCAAAAAAAAAAAAAAAAAATACACACATACATATTTTTGCCTGTATCTGTGTGTTTTGTTTGTTTCCTTAATGGTTACAGGGCTATTCAGATTATATGAGTGGTAGTAGTTTTTTATTTCTAAACCTTATTTTCTTGATACTGGGAATTGAACCCAGGGGTGTTTTACTACTAAGCAACATCCCCAGTCTTTTGTATTTTTTGATTTGTGACAGGGTCTTGCTGAGTTGCTAAGGGTCTCATCAAGTTACTGAGGCTTGCCTTGTACTTGATGATCCTTCTGCCTCATACTTCCAAGTCATTGGGATTACAGTTGTACACCACCATATCCAGTTAGTTGTTGTTTTTTAAATAGAAATTAACCCTCTTATGTTTATAGACTAGTTAGTGTTTTCTTACTGCCTTTCAATATTTGTAGAGCCTGTAGTAACATCTTTTATCCATTCCTGACACTGGGAATTTATATCTCTTACTTTTCTTTGTCAGTCTTCCTGGAGGTTTGCTAGTTTTTTGTTTTCGTTTTTTCTTTTGTTTGTTTGTTTGTTTTTTTAATGAACCAACTATGTTTCATTTATTATTTTTCTTCACTTTTATTGATTTCTGTTCCCTACTGTGTCCTTCCTTCTGCTTGCCTATGGTTCTTTTGCCCTTCTTTTTTCAAGGTTCTTTAGGTAAGAGCCTAGATTATTGATTTCAGATATTTCCTCTTATATCCATTTTAGTCCTATAATTTCCCTCAGAACTATTTTAGCTATGTTCCACAGAAATAAATTTATTATGGTTTGTTTTATAGCTCAGGATATAGTCTATCTTGGTATTTGTCCTATCACATTTGAAAATAATGTGTATGAATTGGGTGGAATATTCTATAAATGTTGATGTGATCCTGTTGGTTTATGTGATGAGAATTTCTCTTCAGTTGTTCTATTAGTTGGTGAGAGGGGACATTGAAGTCCTCAAGTATTGTGAATTTGCCCCTTTCTCCTTTCAGCCCTGTTTTTGTTTCACATGTAACATTGCTATGCTTGCTTGATGGATAAGCCCTTTTGTCATTCGATAAGTTTTTTCTATGTCTCTGGTAATTTTCTTTTCTCTAACATATTTATGTGATATTAATATAGCCACTTCTGCTTTTGGAAGTTCACATTTACACTATACATTTTTTCTTCCCTTTTACTTTCTGTTTAAATCATATTTGAAGTGAATTTCTTATAGACATCATACAATTAATTCATAAAATAGTACCTTATATATGCATATCTTAACACAATTTACTGGTGTTTGTCCTTTTACTAGTTTGAGCAAAGTGTCCCTTTTTCCTTCCACCATATTGTCTTAAATACTTTATCTGCTTATGTTGTGAACCACATCATATAAATTTTGTTTCAGCCATCAAAAGTAATTTAGAAAACTTGAGAACAGAAGTCTATTGCATTTACCTGTATTTTTTCAGTTACCATTTTCTTTCTACCTCCTTGATGTTCTAATATTTATTATTTTATCATTTCCTTTTTGTTTTTATTCAACTAAATAGAACTTCTTTTAACCATTCTTTTAAGGTCAGTCTGCTGGTGAGAAGTCATCTTAATTTTCTTTCATCTTAGAGTGCTTTGGTTTCTCCTTCATTCCTGAAGAATATTTTCTCTGCCTACAGAATTCTGGATTGCATTTTTTTTTTCTTTTAGCACTTGAAAAATATGTACTGCTTTCTTTTGACTTTTCCCAGTTGTCTCCATCTCTAATGAACATCAGGTGGTTGTTTTGTGGTGACTACTCTCCTAATCCTAACCTGTTCCTTGAGATCTTCCTTTATGACTGTCCTGGGAAGTCGATTCCATCTCTCCTGTTATACCTCCATTTCTTGTTGTTGCCCCCCACCCTTTATTGCTTAGTGGGAAGAATTTTTTTTCTCCAGCTTTGAATATCTGCAGATATGTTCTTTCATCCCTCAGATTTGATTGATAATTTGGCTATATGTAAAATTTTAAGTTGCCTGAGAATTTTAGTCATTGCTCCTTATCTTTATCACTTATGTATGAACAGGTTTGAATTTGAGGGCATATTTTTCATTTTGTTATAGATTTTCACCTTCTGTACCTTTTTCTGGTGCTCTGAAATTTGACAGTGATGTGCCTTTTCTTCCATTATATGACTCAAAGTGTGCCTTTTTTACTGGGAAATTCATGTCACTCAAACTTGTACAGTTTTCTTTTAAAATTTCTCATTGTTTTATCTCTATTCTTTATCATATTCCTTTATTGGATCCCTAAAACCCAACTTCTGATTTTGTTTGTTTTTAATCTTTTTGCCCTATGTTCTAGGAGAGATCCTTGGCTTTCTCTTCCATCTTCTGTTGAGTTTTTTCTACTATATTATTGTTTTTAATTTCCCAACAATCATTTTGTTGGTTTGTTTTTTCTCATTCCATCTCATGGATATATTTTCGTATTGTCTCTTGAAGGTGTTTCTAAAGTCAGGTTTATTGAAGTATAATTTATGCAAAATAAAAATTCATCCTTGAATTCACCCCTACAGGGAATGGCACAAACCTGAAATTCCAGCAACTCAGGAGTCTAAGGCAGGAGGATCACTTGTATGAAACCAGCAGAGGCAACTTCATGAGGCCCTGTCTCAAAATAAAATTACACTGAGCTGTAGGGTCTAAGGCTCAGAGGTAGAGCATCCTTGGTTTCAATCTCCAGAGCCACCAAAAAAAAAAAAAAAGAAGAAAGAAAGAAAGAAAAGGGGAGAGAGAGAGAGAGAGAGAGAGAAAAGAAAAGATTACTTCCTTTAGTGTATGGTTCTATTAATTTTCACAGGTAATAATCACCATAATCAAGATGTAGAGCAGTTCTTTGGGAGCTCTGATCACCATAATGATAATTTTTTAAGTTTGTGTGTGTGTGTGTGTGTGTGTGTGTGTGTGTATGTGTGTATGTGTGTTCATTCCTGTAGGGCTGGTCAGAGTTCCCAAAGCATCTTCTGCCCTCTTTTTTTTTCAGTGATAGAAAGAAGGTGAAATGATTGATCATTTAGCATGTAAACTTTTACTTGATTCCTCTGATTCAGAATATTGTTCCTCTTAACCATATTTATGCTTGGTGTTTCCCATCCCAAGGACTCTGTCTTACATTTCCTGTAGAATAAAACGCTAGTCTTTTTCTAGAATGGAGAAGGAAACTAACTATGCATTAAATATTCAATCCATCTACTTTTTTTTAGGGTTACCTTTTTCCCCACTTCTTGAGTAGATATTGCCAATTCCTAACCCTTTGAGGGGTTCTGCTTTTCACCTTTCCTCATTGCTGATTCAGGATTTGGATTTCTCAAATGTGTCTTAAATAGATATTCAATCTGTCTGCTTCTATTGTCAATTCTGCTTTAAGGAATTCTGCTTTTCACCTTTCCTACAGATTTAGAATTTGGGTTTCTCAGATCTGCCAAGTCAAGGACCACTTTGGCTTTGCAGTTTGTAAATGTTGCTTTCATCTCATGTTTTCTTTGTCCTCATAGGTTTTATGCCTTTAAAAAACCTCTACTATGGGGCTGGGGATGTGGCTCAAGCGGTAGCGTGCTCGCCTGGCATGCGTGTGGCCCGGGTTCGATCCTCAGCACCACATACAAACAAAGATGTTGTGTCCACCGAAAACTAAAAAATAAATATTAAAATTTTCTCTGTCTCTCTCTCTCTCTCTCTTTAAAACAGAAAACAAACAAACAAACAAAAAACACTCTACTGTTATTTTAATGGCCTTTTAAGAAAGGATAAAAGTAATCATATGTGTTTAATCCATTACACTTAACTTAAAAGTACCTTTTCTTAATATTTATTTTTTAGTTTTAGGTGGACACAATATCTTTATTTTACATTTATTTGGTGCTGAGGATCGAACCCAGTGCCTCGTGTATGCTTGGCGAGCGCGCTACCACTGAGCCACCACCCCAGCCCCAAAAGTACCCTTTTTTATTAAAAAAAAAAAAAAAAAAAAAAGGCTAGCATTGTGTAAGAAACTCTTTGTCTATCTGCCGCCTATTTCTCTAGCCTCATATCTCACTCTGCTCCAATGGGCCTCCAGCCTAAGCCCCAACCACATATATCTATTTAAGTGATTGCCAAATAAACCATGTTCCTTTATACCTCTCAGTTCTATGCATGCTATTTTCTCTTTATGTTGTTTGTCCTCTCATTTCAGCTTTGCTGATTGTCTAGGTCCTTTTTGTCAGAATGCTTATGGTATTATTTGAATTATTTATTTATTTTTTTAAAAAACTCACCCTTAAGGTTTCTTAACCTAGAGATACAGGTGGGAAGGCTGTTCATTATTTTAGCTGCAGGATATCTTACAATAACTAAAATTATTTGCAAAATTTGATGTGTGTGCATATTTTTTGAAAATATGGAATGTGTATCAGAAATACCCATGGAGCTTTTTAAAAATTATAGTTGCTTTAGGCTCTGCTCCAGAGATCTGCTGAGTAGAGTCTTTAAAATTAGGGCTCAATAAGGTGTGTTTTCAAAAAAACTTCCTAAATGATTCTTTAGAATAGGATTTCTGAGTATAATCCTATTAACTCCAGGACCTGGCAAATAGTGAATGCTTTTTAATATATAAAGAAAGAATTAGGGAGGAATTTATGTTCAGGATATGACCTAAAATAAATTTCCTGTGTGAAACCAATGTACAAGTAGGGAAATCACTGATTTTCTCTTCTTATAAATGTAGTGATAACATCTATTTCCACCACTTTGGGATATTCAGGAAATAATAGAGGCTTGATTTATTTTTTTTTCCCCCCCAAAAGAAAAGGACAGTTTTGGAGAACAGGCTACAAGAATATAAGAAAAAAAATTAAAGATTAGGCATTGGGCAAGTCAGATTGTCTACTTGTTTGGGGGGTCAACTTTATGTATGTAATCTGATTTTGGTTCCTCTGGTTGCAAAGGGTTTTCTCTTTTTATTTACAGTCATGTGGCTCCAAAATTTTAGGTTTCTATACCTTTGAATATTATAAATACCATTTAAATGTACGTACCTAAATTCTGATTTCTTCAAAATAGCTAGTGATATGGGAAATGGGGAGATTGACTATTGCTTTAGCAAAAGTATATAATATTATTGCAACTGGTTGTGACTGAAAAAAATGAGAACAGAAAAAATTTCCTGGAATACCCTGTCTTGTGTTTCCTTTGTGTTTAAAGTTTTAAAATGTGTAAGATAGTTTAACTTGTATGCCTCTTTTACACAGTGTGAAGCTGTTGATGTTTATGTATTAACAAGAAATGATCATATTCTTTACTTTTTTGTATTTTCTATTATTTTCCTTAGGTATTTAAGAGATTATGGCATCTGAAACCCACAATGTTAAAAAACGGAACTTTTCTAATAATATTGAGGATCATTCCATTGATCTTCCTAGAAAAAAGATCTCTAATTTCACTAATAAGAACATGAAGGAGGTAAGTCCATGGTTTCCAAGAAATGGGCAGGTCAGTTTAAATAGTCAGGTCTATAGATTGTTCTGGTTAAATTGTTTAACTAATGGGAGGGTAATAATTTTGCTTGATATCCTAGAATTAAGTAGAATTATTGAAGTATAGCCATTACATTCCTAAAGCTCTAAAACCTTTTTGTTAAGTATACTGTTTTGATATGCTATAATTCTAATATTTTGGTATAAGAGGAAGCTCAGAATTGGACATAACTCTCCTATATTCATATATGACCAGTATAACTCCACATCATGTACAACCATAAGAATGGGAAGTTATGCTCCATGTATGTATAATATGTCAAAATACGTTATACATTCTACTCTTGTGTATAACTATAAAGAACAAATAAAAGGGCTGTGGTTACAGCTCAGTGGTAGAGTCTTGCCTAGCCTAGCATAGGTGAGGCACTGGGTTTGATTCTTAGCACTGTATATAAACAAATAAATAAAATAAAGGTCCATCGACAACTAAAATATATTTTCTAAGAAAAAGAGGAAGCTCAGAGATTCCTTTTGTTCACCATTACAAAGTTTGTTAGAATTGATATAATTTCTTTTAAATCATACTCACATATTAAGCCCCTTATAAGCATAATATGTGACTAGTGGTGTGAAAAATAGGGAGATGGATGTGTTGCTTTGTCACGGATACCTAACTACAATGTTGTACCTAAATTTTTTTTTTTTTTTTTTTTTTTTTGGTGCTAAGGATTGAACCCAGAAGCACTTTACTACTGAGCCACATCCCCTACCCTTTTTATATTTTCAGACAGGGTCTCGATAAATTGCTTATGGCCTTGCTAAGTTGCCAAGGCTGGCTTTGAACTTATGATCCTTCTGCCTCAGCCTCCCAAGTCACTGGGATTACAGATGTACACCACTGTATCCAGCTTGTGCCTAATGATTGTTAGGACAGAAGAAGCTTTTAACTTCAAAAACATATCTATTGAATATTTAATTTTGTTGACATCAGTCATAAAGTTGACATATAACCCTATTAAAGAATTTAATGTGCCACAACTGTTTACTTTCTTTTTTTCAGGTTAAGAAATCTCCAAAACAGTTGGCTGCTTATATAAATAGGTAAGAACTTTTTTAAAGTTTGTGTGTAACAGCAAATATCAAAAGCTGGATAACAATGAAAATATGGGGAAAATAAATATTCTGTTATAATAGTTATTATTAAACACTTCCTTTGTTCCACGATACACTAATACAGATATCAATATTATCTCCTTTCCCTTCAAACATCCTACTCAATAAGTATCATTACCCATAATGGTGACAAAACTTAAGGTCAGATAAGAAAACTGATTTGTTCAGGATCGGTCAAAAAGTGGTAAAGATGGCATACATTTTTAGATCTGCCTAACTCTAAAATGACCTTTCTACAAAAGCACTGGTTTTTAAAGTGTGATCCAAGAACCTAGGGATCTTGAAGCCATTTCAGAGACTTTGTGAGGTCAAAACTATTTTTATAACAATACTAAAACATATTTTTCTTTATATTCACTCTCCTGAAAATAGTATGGTAGTTTTCTAGAGGTGACATGACATTTGATATCATAAGAGACTAAATGCAGAAGCAGAAATGAGAATACAGCTGTCTCCTCTTAAACCAAATATTAAAGATTTGCAAAAACGTAAAACGTTGTTGTCACTTGTTTTTGTTTGTTTTTTGATTTATAAAATAGTTGTTTTTGTTTTTGTTTGTTTGCTTAGGGGGAAGGGTTGGTAAAATATTCTGTTAGTATGAATGTTGGTCAGCAAAAACACCTGAAATAAAAAAGGTATAAGGTGGAGAAATTTATTTTGGCTTCCCATTTCAGAGGTTATGGTCATTTGGCCCTGTTGCCTTTGGATCTGTGGCAAAGCAGTACATCATGGTAGGAAGCATGTGGCAAAAGTAACTGTTTGTCTTGTTGCAGTTAGGAAGGGAAAAAGCGAGGAAGGATCCAGGATCCCAATATCACTTTCAAGGGCATTCTCCAAATGACCTTTCTTCTATCAGGCTCCTCCACTTTGTAAAGATTCTACCCCTTCCTAATAGCACCACAGCCTATTGACCAAACCTTTAGTATATAGGCCTCTGAGGGACTTTTAAGATTAATACCATAACAATATGTAATAAGTGTATTATTTAAGAGTGCAAGGCATCCTGATACCAAAACATTTGAGGACCACAGTATGTAAGGTTTGCTCTGTTGTGTTCAGTCATACTCAAATTAAATATACGTCTCCTTTATCAAAATTATGTTAAAAATATTCAAACTGGCAGTTTATCACTTTGTCAGAGAAAGAGTAGATATCTCAAAAAAGTTGTAATTTTCTTTTTCCCAAATGGCCTTTTACTATTTCATTTTACAAGTATCTAGTTATGTCTTTATTTTCATTGTTTTCCAGGTAATTTGTAACTTCTTTTTTATTTTCCTCTATAACTAATAGTTAACACTTTTTTATTTCTAATTACTTCTAATTTTATTAGAATACAGTCACAAAACATGGCCTATTAAATCTCTCTGTTTAAAAACTTAAAAACTTTTTATATTTTTTTTCACTTAAGAAAACAAATTCTTATTACAGAACAGTTGGACAAGCTGTGAAAAGCCCAGATAAACTACGAAAGGTGATCTATCGCAGAAAGAAAGTTCAGCATCCTTTTCCAAATCCTTGTTACAGAAAAAAACAGTCCCCTATAAGTGGGGGCTGTGACATGGCAAATAAAGAAAATGAACTGGCTTGTGCAGGCCACCTGCCTGAAAAATTACACCATGATAGTCGAACATATTTGGTTAACTCCAGTGACTCTGGTAGTTCACAGACAGAAAGCCCATCATCTAAATACAGTGGGTTTTTTTCCGAGGTAAGAAATTTTTCTAAATCATGTTTAGTTTTCTTCCTGTGATATTATTGGCTATTTGTTTGGCTTATTCTTCTATCATAATAATTTACCACCCATTGAATACAGGCTTATTTGAGTGATAGTAATTCCCTCAGATAATTTTCTAGATTAACCAAATTGAATCAATGATTTCTTCCATTTCTCTAATCTAGCAATATATAAGATTTAGTGAAATGCTTGACAAGCTGCTGTAAATATCCAGAATGACAGGTTGGCCATTAAACTAAAGGAAAAAGACAAACCTTACCTAAAAAGTGGATCACCAAAGCCCATTATCTAGGCACAGTTTGCTGAGCTTTCAGAATTGCCTAGTAGAAGTTTTATTCAGGCAAACCTGCTAGCTGTTCTAATTAAAAAATTAATCATAATAAAAGTGCACATATTTACATACATCAGGATGTTCATTGATACATAGTAAAAACCAAAATCAATCTAAACAAACCATGATATATAAAGACTGGAGAATTTGCTATTAAAAATGAGGTCAATCTATGTTTTGATGTTGAAATTGTTCATATATTATAAGTGAAAAAGCAAGGCTTTAAAAAATGTAGATTTATTTTATTTTATTTTTTCAGAGTATAATCATATGTACCTATTTGTCAGAATATAGTTTGGAAAGATACATGCCAGTCTATTAGCTGTGATTATTTCTGGGGAATGAAACTGAATGTTTTTGTAGGCCAGTAGAGAGTATCCAGTTTTGATCTTATTTGGCTCTGTTTTAAACTTCTCACAATATAATTGTATTGCCTTATTATATAGAAGTAGACACATTTAAATGATATTATATTGCTTGTCACAGAACTAAATTTTTGTCGTTTCTTTCTTATACCATTCAGTTGTTAATGTCTAGCCTATGTTTACCTTTTCCTTTTATTCACACTTATAAATAGCTAAAAGTAATTTGTCATATAAATTATTGGGTTTTAAAAGAAAAATGATAGCAAGAAAAAAAAAGGTTTTATATTTGTTCACATCATTTGTTTACTATGTTCAACTGCAGTATTCTTTTTTGAGCCCAGTTTAAGGAGTCACCTTTGCATAATTTAAAACTATGTCAGTAGACTGTTTCCATTGAAAAAAATAGTTTAATATCATGTTTCAGTGTGCTTTTTAACAAACTAGATTATTGCCTTTCAGGTTTCTCAGGATCATGAAACAATGGCCCAAGTTTTGTTTAGCAGAAATTTGAGACTGAATGTAGCTTTAACTTTCTGGAGAAAGAGAAGTATAAGTGAACTTGTAGCTTATTTGGTGAGGTAAGTGTGTCCTTTATGCTCTTAGTTCAGTACAAGTAATTTTCAATGTGATATTAGAAATGCCTCTTGTTTTTTTATGCTTTTATCAGCTAAAAACTTCTATGTTTAGTTTCCATAGAGACAGTATGGTTTAAATTACATTCATCACCAGTCTGAGTAATCAGAATACAGAAAACCTTCTGTATATTACCTTCATTTTATTCAGGTCTCTCAAATGTTACCTTTTTGAGGACTTCCTCAGTTATCTTATTTGAAAATAGTTATTTCTTAATTCCCTGTCTCCTTCCTTGTTTTATTTTTCTCCATAGCATTTATCATCATCAACCTAACTTTGTATATTCTACTTGTTTGTTTATTATCTATCTCTGCAAGCCCACCCCTACCTCCTACACACACACAGAAGTGGAATGCAAGTCCTATCTCTTTGTTTTCTGCTGTATTTCAATACCTGACTCATCATAGACACTGGAATTATTTGTTAATGAATTTCTAAAAGCCAGTATGATGATTATAATATGAAAGTAAATAAGGAATTTGGCTCTCTAAGCAATGCTATCCTTTTTGTACCCCCCAGGATAGAAGATCTTGGAGTTGTGGTAGATTGCCTGCCTGTACTCACTAATAGGTAAAATTAGTATTTTTTAGAAAAAAAAAAGTAATGTAAGCTTAAAGAAGGGCAATTTGTGGCCTATTTATAATTTCATAACTTAAGGATTTCTTTTAGTTTACAGGAAGAAAAACAATATATCTCACTTGGCTGCTGTGTAGACTTATTGCCTCTTGTAAAGTCATTACTTAAAAGCAAATTTGAAGAGTAAGTGCTAATCTAAATTTTAATTCAGTTTTCTCTTTCAACATCCTTGATTTTGTGTGTTGTGAGTACATAGTAGTGGATTTGGCTCCATGGACTATCCATGGTTTCTGTTTTCAAGGAGCTTATAGTAAATTAGGAAAAGAATGTGAAATGACTGAAGAACAATTATAGAAGCTTCTATAAACAAGTTACATAAAATATAGTTTTATGAAATATGACATAAAAGTACTGAAATTTTTTAAAAGGGGCAAGGTCAGTGTGTATGTGTGTTTGGGGGGACAGTATCATCTTTATAAAGGCTTCTTGGATGAAACACTCGAATTTTGTAATATAATGTCATTTCAGATATGTGATAGTTGGTTTAAACTGGCTTCAAGCTGTAATAAAAAGGTGGTGGTCAGAACTATCATCCAAAACAGAAATTATAAGTGATGGGTGAGTATGACTTTGAAGATAAATTCATCCTGGGTTCAATCCCCAACACCACAAATAACAAAAAGATAATTTTTTGCTAAGTTTTCTTCAGGAAAGCAACTTTAAACAAGGTGGTAATTTTATCCCATGATCATCAGTGTATAATATTTATTCTCTTCATTTTCAAAGAAATATTAACACTGTTCATTTGTGAAAATCATACATGGAAATTAAATTCCAGAGCCCAGTAATCCCCCATATCCCTCCTAGCAGAACCTACCCTTCATTTTAGAAAGAAAAAGCACAACAGTGGCTTAACCCCCATATCCATTCTGTGAGTAGGGGAGGGGAATAAGGAATGGAGGAATTCTGCAGGGTTCTTTGGTTATCTAGACTTTAACCTGGGAGTCTGATGTTGATTACAATTGCAAAAACTATATTATAATCATAACTTGAGTATTGCCTTACTGTAAAAATGTGTTTGTATTGACTAAATGAGCTAGATTGTCATGAAGCTGCAAAAATTTCCTAATTTCCTTAACACCCATAATTTTCACTATAAGCTCTCAAAATTTCCCATTTTATACCCAAGAACAGATTGTCCAAATGCTGTAAATTCTTAGTTGTTTTCTTATCTACTTGGACAGCTAAATAACCTTGAATTTCTGTGATTGACATGACCTATTTTAAATAGTTACTTGATTTTAAATAATGTAGTTTTCTCCTTGTAAAAATTGAACATTAAAAATTCTTTCATTGGATTGTGTTTACTGTCAAAGTTCATATCCCACTATTTGTTTCTCTTCTTTTTTTCCTCCTAGAAATATTCAGATTTTAAAACAACAATTAAGTGGCTTGTGGGAACAAGAAAACCATCTTACTTTGGTTCCAGGATATACTGGTAATATAGCTAAGGTAATCTATATTTAAGTTTAATGTTAGACATTAAAAATAATACTGTTGTACATTTATAAACTATTCAGATCTTCAGGTAAAATAATTTGGTACTATTTTAAGAAGTTCTGAAATCAATCTCATGTTTGCAAATGCTTAAAGTCCTCTGGATGTATGAGTGACCTAGGCAGTAAGAACAGGAATTAGCCATTGAATATGTTTCATAAATAACCATAGAAATGTAGAGCCAGACAGCATTTAATAATCTAGTTCCAATCAGACAGAAATATTTGAAAAAAGTTAAAAATTCAGAAAGACAACATCAAACCAAAGACAATGGCACTCAGGAAATAAAAGATGAAGAGTACAATTAAATGGTTTTGGAGTGTTCATTTTTACTTTGCTTTTATATCATCCTTTTTGAAAAAGTGAACGGTTTAATTCACAGAATGAATTTGACATTGATCTTTATTGATTTGTCCCTTAAAGGAAAAGGTATGTTGCCAGTTTGGATTTCAGTATTTAAATTCCATAAATCATTGGTAATTATATTACAGAAGAAATTATTGTAAAGAAACATTGTTTGGGGGCATACTACTATTATAAGTGAGCATTAACCAAAATTATAAATGTATTCATTGGTTTAAGAAAACAGTCTAAATAAGAGAATTTATATCCTGGATTCTTCTTGGATATATTCAGAAACAGAAAAAAAATGACATTAAGCAAATGTGTTATCACATTGTGTGATTTTACTTTATAGAATTCTTAATGATAATACAAACAAATCAATTTAGTTTTGTTGTTTCAAAAAGAATATACATATCCACTTCTGTTAGAAGGCCTTGCATTTTAGACAGTACAACTGAAAAAAATGATCCTTTCTTTAAAATTTTGCTTTAAATTTTAATTTTTTACAATAGGAAAAGTTTTATAGTGAACATAGTCTCAAGGTATTATGCTTATTATTGAAGACTGTTGAGTGAAATATGGCCAGTATATTAAAAGGCCAATAATAAACCAAATTAAACCTTCAATTAATTTGTAATTTTTTGGAGGTAGAAAACAGAGGGCTATCATCAAGCTCTAGCCCTTGAGTTTACATAGGGCTGGTCAAATTCCTATCAATCAGTTTTAACCATGAAAGCAGAGTGGTCTGAGCATACGAACCAAAACATGCACTAAGCACTTAACTGGCATTTCTTGAATGTGTGTGGTGTGCCAGGCCCTGTGCTAAACAAGTGCATATAAAAATATCAAATAAGACTTGACTTGTAACTTCTACAAGCCACAAAGAGAAACTAAGGCAAATCAATCAACAAAAGTGAAGAGAAAATGGGTTGTATATATTTGTATTTACCATGCTGGCTAATGAAATGTTTTTGTTTTATCCTCTAAGGATGTAGATGCTTATTTATTACAGTTGCATTGAGATATTTCATCTACTAAAGAGCATTTGGTTATTCAAAACATCCTGGATTATACGATTTCCAAAAATAAGTCTCTTCTGAGAACTATGAACTGTGGAAGAAACTGAAACCATTTTTTCTTTTTAAAAAGCCACATAATGAAACCACTAATGAAAACCTAACAATCTACTTCACATTGAAGTGGAAAAATATCCAAACGGAGCAGCTTCAACTTCAATGAGGTGAAAGTGCACTACAAAGATTGTTCGCCTTTGCTGCATTTGGGATTTATGTGGTTATCTGGTAACATTGTTTAAGAACTACTGGTCTTAATGCAGTCCTGCATAAGAATATAATTTATACTATGTGAAAAAATAAGGCAGGACTTATTACTAGGAACCACAAAGACCAATCATCATTAATTTTTTATTGTGTTTTATAAAAAAACACTTGAATGTGTGCAGCTATTTTCTTATGTTGAATAAATTTCAAAGTTTAAAACATCATAGTAAATAATCAATATTAAAAATGTTTTGTCCACACTGAGATACTGTGTATATAAATGCCTTAATTATTAATAAGCCAATGTGTTATGATACCAATATCTGTTTTTTAAAAATAAAAAAACCCACCAGGCATTGTGGGTACATGCCTGTAATCCCAGCCACTTGGAAAGCTGAGGCAAGAGGATCACAAGTTTAAGGCCAGCCTCAGCAACTTTGGAAGACCTTGTCTCAAAATATGTAATTAAAAAGGGCTGGAGATATGACTCAATGACTAAGTACTCCTGAGTTCAATACCCAGTACAAAAAAAATTAAAACAACCATAGTTCTGGAATGATAAAATCATGAAATTAATTAAATCAGGGGTTTGCATTCATGTAGAATGCTGTTGTTGAAACATTTTCCATACTAGTTTTGAAACTTGAGAATGTTTTTAGAAGCTCTGATTTTTTTTTTTTTTTTTTTTTTTTTTTGGGCCAGAATGTTCATGTCATGTACGTATGTGTTATCTCTATAAAGAAAAAGGTGAATATGTATTTGTATTAATGTTTAACTGGAAATGTTCATGGAGTTGGCTAATTTATATTCACTTTTTATTGTATATAGATTTCTAATATTTTTCATTTCTGTATCATGTAAACTTTCTTCATTTGAGTAAATTCACTAAATATTTCTATTTTTTTGCTTTTTTAATTCTGATTTTACATGAATTTTAATTCTTTATTTACCAGTATACTGACAGATTCTTTATTTACTACTTATTTTGAAGAGTTACTTATACTTTCAAATTGTTTACAGTTAATGCTGACCTTGTATTTTAAATTCCAACACTTTACATTACTACCTCTGCTAATGGTTAGTATAAAATGCCAGCAGACTGTATGCAGTCTTTCTTTTTAAATTCCATTTTTACTGTCAATGAACCAAATTCGCGAAATCTCTTGATACCTCTATATCTAACCTGTCTTGAAAGTGATTGGGTTTAATACCACTACTGGTGGTTCATACATCCATCTTATCTTTAATAAGCCTAACAGACATTTGAGCAAAGATAAAATTGAATTCCTCTTCAGTAATCTTAAGAATGCAGATCTTCAGCATTTACCTAGTTAGTAACTACTGATAAGAATCTCTAGCATTTTTCTTCTTGTAAAAATGTTTAAAAGGTTACCTCGCTGAATTCTATTGTGAGTGTAAGCTATATTTCATATAGCTATGTGTTCCTCACAATGAATATCAGTTGTAGTAATTGGTTATTAAGCCTTTATATTATAAAAATTCCAGATTACTATACTTTTATGACTTGAAAAGTCACTTTTTAGGATGTGGGAATTGAATTATAAGCCTGCATCATCCTCCCTGTGAACCTTAAGATGGTGAAGTACAACCTTTTTGTTCTTTTTCCTTCAGTTATCATTATCTCATTTAAGAGTTTGAACAAGTTAGCGTAGTTGGACTATGGTGGTAATGAGGCTAAGGGTATGTCTTATCCTTTTATAAGTTTGTTAACATTACTCATGCACAAAATGATTTCATGGCTACAGACTGTACCTTTGCTCCGTGTCCATCTCACAGTCTACTGTAGGTCATAAGGAAGATGGTATATATAGTTTATCATAAACCATTGCCTTCTAATGGAAAGATAAGTAAAATGATTGGTTTGTGATACTGTAGACTTATAATATTAAGATAAAATATTCAAAATAAGAAATCTTTTGTAAATTTGAATTTCACAGTGTTAAATAATTGGATCAGATAATTGACTACAGTATTTTAAAAATCAAATTTCAGTAAATCAAATATCAGTAAAATATAAATACAAACACAAGTGAAATATAGTAAGAAGTATTATGCTTTTAATACTGTGTTATTATGCCTAATTTAGGTTTGTTGAAGGCAAATAATACTTCATTTATATACTCAGAACTAGATGACTGCAGAATCTAGCTCACAGAGATATTCAGAAACACATTTCTAATTTCTCTTCTTGGCCTTTACAGTTTGCATTAGTACTTACCTTTCCCAGTTACTGAGTTTGATTAGAATTAGGTTAAGATTATTGGATAAAGGATGTTAGATAAATAACTATTATTGACCACTTTTGTTGTTCTTAAGCTCTTCTGTGCTACAGCATTTAATTAGAACGGTGTTGATCTCCAGAAAGAGCCAAATAAAGTGTTTACAAAGTGTTTGGGCTGTTGTATTGACCTAGTTTAAGACAATTACTGTCTGTAGTTGCTCATTTGTTGTACTGCTGCTAAGCAATATACAGAACTGAGGAACTTCCCCAGGTCTCTATGCCTTTTTAGCTTTTCTTAAGTTTTCTATACTTTACTTTGCTAACTTTGCAAGTATAGGGACAGATAGTTTATTGAGGTGATAGAGAATTATAATCAAGGAATTTGCATCAACAAGAGATAAAATGGATTTTGTAATGAGTGATCAAGACCAGAATAAGGGTTAAAAATCAGGGAACCAGTGTTATCAAATGATTTTTTTAATTAATTTTTGTGGCACTGATTATTTATATAACTCCTGAGATGTGAATATTTGGATATAAGTATCTAAATCCACAGAGGAGTCAGTAAGCATTAACTGCTACTAAGGAATTAAATTCTAACAACTATGAATATACTTGGTACATATCATGTCCTAATGGTAAACATGGTTGGGTATATATGTTCAGTGCTCCATTTCTAGCCTTTGAAACAGTCTTCCCAAACAGATTATTTCTATATTTTGCAAGTTGATAAAATTAACATCAATGGATAATTAATTGACTATTAACTATTGAATACTGACAGTAGAAATCATATTTTAAGTGCTTAGTTACGTTAGTCAAGGAGTCTGAGAAAGTAAGATTTAAGTTAATATTGTATCAGTCATTCCCAGTTATCTTAATATTTAAGAATAAGATAGTAATGCCAATTTCCTTTATTTATTTGATTAAAAAAATTAAAATTATAAGCAGCTGACTCAGTTTACCTGGAGTAACCCATTGGATACACTACTTATTTTTTAATACAGACTTTGATTTTCTAGATTATTTTAGATGGAAATAGTATGTCAGTGGATATTTACTCCTATATTATTCTTTTTCTCATAATTTCTTCTTTCTTTCTTTCTCTCTCTCTTTCTCCCTTCCTCCCTCCCTCCCCTTCCTCCTTCCCTCCCCTTCCTCCCTTCCCTCCCCTCCCTCCCCTCCCTCCCTCCCTCCCCTTCCTCCCTTCCCTCCCTCCCTCCCCTTCCTCCCTTCCCTCCCCCCCACCCCTTCCTCCCCTCCCTCCCCTCCCTCCCTCCCCTCCCCTCCCCTCCCTCCCCTCCCCTCCCCTCCCTCCCTCCCTCCCTTCCCTCCCTTCCCCTCCCCTCCCTCCCTCCCTTTTGGTACTGGGAATTGAACTCCACATCCCCAGCCCCTTTTATATTTTATTTTGAGACAGGGTTTAGCTAAGTTGCTTAGGGCCTTACTAAGTTGCTGAGGCTGGCTTTAAACTTGTGATCCTCCTGCCTCAACCTCCCAAGTAGCTGGGATTATAGGTGTTCATCACCACACCAGGATCTCCCTTAATTTCTAATTCTTCTAGTCACAAAGATGTCAAAGAAAACTTTGTGGCATACTATTCTTCCTCCCTTTTTATTCTGGAGTAGGAGCATAGAAAAAATAGCTTATCCCTAAACATTATATACTTCTAATTTGATTGATGAACAGCACCAACTATTAATAATCAAAATAAATACTGCGTATTCTTTACCCACAGTTCTGATAACATTTTCCAATGCTGTATTTTAAGTAATATACTATTTAAAATATTCATTATAAATTTCTCTGAGTTGAATCATTAACAGTACCTTTTAAAACCAAACTTCAATAAAGATTAAGTACAAGTAAAACATATATACCACAGTATTTTGCTTTGCAAATTGGAATGAGTCATAAAGCAAAAAGATATAGTTGCTCTTTACCAGGGTAACCCACAGATACAATGTGTTTTTCTTAGCAAAACTTGTTATATATTATTGCTTTGATATACAAAATTATTACTCTTTGAACTAACAAGTTTTCAGATGGGAGATGCTAAGAGTCCAAATAAGGATTCAGCCTCCATTTGCATTTGTTTTGATTCTTTAGCCTTAAAATATTCTGTATTCTTATTCATAGTTAAACTCGATTTTTAAAAAAAGTTCTGGCCCTGCCCAAGACTGTTTTACAACATCACATTGCCAGATTTACACCAAAGCTCTAGAAAGAGTTGATCCAAAGTGTCTTTCAGGATAAGAAGGAGTTACTGTGAGTCTTGGAATACAGTGAATCACCAGAATTACTTGCTTCCAGAATTATTGTATTGTATTTATAAGAAAAATGTGCAACATGGAGCTTGAATTAGAATTTGAACTCACCTTCTCGAAATCATAAATAAAGTTTACATCAACTTACTTTTCTACTTCTATTTAAAAAAAATAAAAACTTCATTAGGTCTTTGGATAAAATTAAACAAGTGAAAAGACCTTCTTTCCCCTCTTTCCCTGAAGTACACTTGCCAGGCTCTTTCTGTACAGCTGCAGCTTAGCTTCAACAACAGTAGGAGATGTGAAGGTTGATACCTTTCTTGTGTGCAAGTTCTAGAACTCACAGGGCTTTCATAGAGCTTATCCTTTTCCCTTAGCAGTCCAAATGACTTTCCCCCAAGAAGTTTTAAATGACCCAACATTTTGTATAGTTTGTCAGCATATTGATGTTTTCTCTTTACGAGAAATGCCTTCCATTTTAGACTCAGCTTCTGTGGCATAGACCCCTAGTTTTGTGGTCAACTCTCTTTGTCTTGTCTTTACTTTTGAAGGCTTCTCTGCCTTTCTCTTAGACATTAAATGTTCTTCAAATTTCTATCATAAGGTCCTTTACTCACAACCATTTCCCTGAAAAACATCACTTTATTGCTTTGGCTTCCTTTACCATCTGCATTAATTGTTCTCATCTTAGAGATTGAAGGCAAATCGTGTATTGGTTGATCAAATAGAAATGGATTTTTTTTAAATAAGAAAACATTAAACTGTATGTTTGTCATTAATTATATATCTTGTCCTAAACCTAACTCCTAGCTCTAAAATGTTGCTTATTGAAAGCATCCATTGGGATATCTTGTAGACATCCAAAATTCAGTACACCCAGAATTAATGTCATTCGACACCTTCGTGCCTCTTCATCCATTCTGCTGTCCAGACATAATAAGTTCTCCTGGGTCCTAGATTTCCTTTCTCATTGAATAGTCCTACCTTCAGGTGTCAAGCTGCAAGCCTCTGAATTATCCTTGAACATTTCTGAATCACCAAATCCTATTGGTACAACCCCTGATTTTCTCTCATCTTTCTACCTCTCTTTCTCTCCTGCCATTAACCCAGCAGTTTTCCTAAATTATTGCAGCAGACCTCCTGGTCTCTCTGGTGTTGGTCCTACATCCCTACAATGCACTCTATACATACTGCCCCAGAATAATTTGTAAAGTATAAATCCTACCATGTTATTCCTTAAAGCCTTTTAGGAGAATCTAAAAAGTATAGTGTCTTAGTTCATTTTCTGTTTTAACAAAGTACCTGAAACCAAGTAATTTATAAGGAAAGGATATATATATATATCCTTTGTATATATATATACTTTTTTTTTTTAATAGTTCCAAAGATAAGGAATTTCAAGAACATGGTACAAGCATCTGCTCAACATCTACTTGGGCCTTCTTCCTCTATTATAACAGCCGACTTTATCACATGGTAAGACAGAGCAAGTATGCTAGCTCTAGTCTTTCTCTGAATAAAACCACTAATACCATCGAGGGGGACCAGCCCTAATGACCTCATCTAATCATAAGTCCTTCTCAAAGGCCCTCCCTCCAAATAACATTAACTATGAATTTGGGGGTGGTTTCAAACACGTGAAATTTTAAACCATAGTGTGTGGCTTACATCTCCCCATCTGCCAGAACTTGTTTAAATTTGTGGAAAACATACTTGGACTGGGAATGTGGCTCAAGCGCTCGCCTGGCATGCACGGAGTGCTGGGTTCGATCCTCAGCACCACATAAAAATAAAGATGTTGTGTCCACTGAAAACTGAAAAATAAATTTTAGAAAATCATACTTCCTCTGCAAATGCTTTGTTCATCTGAACAATATTTCCCTAACTCAACCAGTTAATCATTTTCTTAGTCTTCAGGTCTCAGTTTCCCTGGAAAGTCTGGAGCCTCTCTGTTACAGCGCTCTGCCATACACTCTCATCAGCCTTCTTTTATTACTAGTACTTGCCAGCATTGTGTAATTGCCTATTTGTCTTCATGGACTGATAACCATGATCTGTTTCACTTCCCCAGTGCCTAGCACAATGCCTGGCAAATAGTTAGCATTTATTCGAGTAAAGCAAGGGTGTAGAATGTTTGGACATAAATTGTATAAAAAAGAAATTTAGTTGGGCTGGGGATGTGGCTCAAGTGGTAGCGCGCTTGCCTGGCATGCGTGCGGCCCGGGTTCGATCCTCAGCACCACATACAAACAAAGATGTTGTGTCCGCCGAAAACTAAAAAATAAATATTAAAATTCTCTCTCTCTCTCTCTCAAAAAAAAAAAAAAGAAATTTAGTAATTCAGAGGTGTTTGTGATAGCAGGGCAGCTAAAAATGAGTAGTTCTAGAATACAGATCCCCAGTTTTCTTTTCACTTTGTTCATGTTGCCATAAAATAAAACCTTAGCTAAAGTGTCCTTGATCCCTAATGGTTGTTGTATTTGTTTTTTTGTCATATGATTTATTTGTTTCTTTTGGTTGCTGTGCTGGTATCACATGGTAAGACAGAGCTGGGGATTGGATTCATGGCCTTGTGCATATTGCACAAATGCTGTACCACTGAACTACCATTCTCTGTGCCTATTTTATGGTTTCTACATTTTACATGAGATCCATGCAAGTAAGAACAACCTATAAAGTGCAAAATTAAGGTACTTTCATGTAATGTATGAAATTCATAACTTTTCTTAAAATTGAGAATGCCCTTGATGTTTTCTGCTTTTATCCAAAAAAACAAGAATTGTATGGGAACATAGTGGTTATTTTTCTTGTAAGTTTCTTTTTAAAGTTACAAAAGTACTGAATACTTGTGAAAAGAGGCTAACAAAAAGAAAATGAAACACCATAATCTACCCAAAAGGAACTACTGTCTTGTCTTCCAGATTTTTCTTCTATGCATATATATATTTGTAATCCAAATGATTTTATATTCTACATACTGATATTTGTTATAGTGTATCCTACTTTCCACACACTGGAAGAGCTTGAGGGTAACTGGAAAACTTTTTGGCCTATTAAAACTGTATATTCTGGGCTGAGGTTGTGTATCAGTGGTAGAACGCTCACCTAGCCTGTGTGGTGCCCTAGGTTCAATCCTCAGCACATAAAAATAAGTAAATAAAGGTATTGTGTCCAACTACAACTAAAAAAAAAAAAAAATAAGTATGTTCTGCTGGGTGTGGTGGTGCACACTTGTAATCCCAGCTGCTTGAGAAGCTGACAGGAGAATCACAAGTTCAAGGTTAGCCTCAGCAATTTAGCAAGGCACTAAGCAATTTAGTGAGACCCTGTCTCTAAATAAAATATTAAAAATGTCTGGGGATGTGGCTCAGTGGTTAAGGGCCCCTGAGTTCAATTCCCAGTACCAAAACAAACAAACAAACTGTATGGGGCTGGGGCTGTAGCTTAGTGGCAGAGCTCTTGCCTAGCATGTGTTAGGCCCTGGGTTTGATCCTTAGCATCAAGTAAAAATAAACAAAGACATTTTCTCCATACACAACTACCCCCCAATTTTTTTTTTTTAAACTGCATTGTCTCAGCAGTTACCATTAATTTCTTTGGAGAAACTGGAGGAGACCAAAATTTTCTGAGAATTTTGAAGCAGTCTTAGTATAGGATTCTGTTATCTTTATTGATAATTTTTATCTGTTTTTTTATATTAGGAGAGGACTTATAAGGGAAAATAATGCCATTTTTATATTTTGAGAAGTAACATATAGGATGATCCTAAGTATTTGGGAGCCAAATTCCAACTTATACCATGATCTGTTTCCCAAGCCATCAACAGTTTTCTAAATGAGTATCATCAGCTCAGTCTTTATGTGTAAAGATAACATAGCATTAAGCAATGCTTTGAATATTGAGTCAATATTAAAGAATTCATCCTTGTCTAAAATAAATCAACTCCCAGTAATCTTGACCTCTCTTACAATATTTTCTACAAAGAGTTTTTGTTTTAAAGGTTCTTCTAACTCAACAGTTTTTTCCCCTGCCTAAATGGTGTTCATTAGATTCTGTTCTTAATTTTAGCTTTTTTTTTTTTTTTGGTGCAGGGGATTGAACCCAGCACCTTATGCTTGCAAGGCAAGCAGTCATCCAACTGAATTATATCCTTAGCCCTCTCTTCTTAATTTTAAAATAATCCTTTCATTCTGTACTGGAGGAAAGTCACTCTATACTAAGGAATGAATAAAAATTAGTTAATGATGATTAATAGGAACTGAAGTAAGGGTAATAATTATGTATAAATATTCACACACACATGAAGTCTGAATACTATCCTGGATCTGCATAGATGCTAATAATTTTTAAGAATCAAAATATTTTACAATTTTGTTATTTATGAGCTTTTTAAAGAAAGGTTAAAATTAGTTTGTTAACAAAGTAACTAATTACACAAAACTATAGCCATTGAAACAAAATTAACCTAACATGTTAAAACTTAAGTATATCTAATGGTAAAGATTCACATTATTAGGGGGTGGGGATATAGCTTAGTTGGCAAGTGCTTGTCTCCTATGCATAAGGCCCTGGCCTGGGTTCAATCCCCAACACCACAAAAAAAAAAAAAAAAAGATTCACGTTATTATTTTCTTAGTCTAATAATTTAACCATTTCTGCTTTGTCAGACTCCATGTTCTGAGTATAATGAATTCATTCAGCAAATCTTCAAAATATGAAATAGTGAAAGTTTGATAACTTCAAAATATGAAATAGTAAAAGTTTGATAACTTTTAAATGATAACTAGAAGTTATATATTTATAAAATTATTTAAATTGTAGTTGATGTCATCAATTATTTGAAGACATGAATTTGAAATGAAAGGGAAAGCTGTAGTGATTATAGTAATTGACATGTGCTCCCTGTACTCTTCAAGAGAGTAGCTAATGTTTTGGAATAGTGTTACCCCATATATTTTATTCAGATAAGCTAATATAAGAGTTAAAACTTTTATGTTTTAATGACAAATCTTAATGCTTTTATTCAAATGTTAATGCAGCTGTTGACTAATGTGATACTTGAGAAACTACATTATATCTTTGAAATCAAATACTTTAATTAAATGATATTTATAAAATATACACAGCTTCCATGAGCTACCAGCTGGCACCCCCATTTGTTATATCACATGTGATTTGAGTTTCTACTCTGCTACTTTTATCACAATCAGTCTTTTGTTCCATCTTTTAAGAAAAAACAACAGCTGACTGTATACTAGAAAAAGCTTCCTCAAGTACATTCCAGTAATGTTTATTAGTAGTGACTTCAGTAACTTGTAACATTGAGAGTTTAGAAATATATGTGTGGAACCATACCATTATAAGCCAGCTGCTAAAGATAACAAAGAAACTTTGGTTTAGCATTCAACAATTAAGTAGTAACAAGTACAGTTGAGCTGCATTTGTTAGAACTTAATTATTGAATGTTGAACCAAATGTTTCTTTGGTATCTTATGATTTAATTGTATAATAATTAAGTTGTATATAAATATTGGAAGCTAAAAATTCAATTAGAATCTGTGGAATACTTTTCTCAAACTAGACTCAACTGATCTCCTTTCTCCTGTCATTCTAGTTCTATAATTCTCTAAAGTCATAAATTTCTCAAAAGTTTTATTGGAAAATTAAAAACATGATTTTACATCCAAAGGACCATTGGTAAGTATGTCTAAGGTTCTGTTTCATGCTATTGTTTCTGAAATGCTAGATATGCCATAGTTCTAAAACCAAATTTTTGGGAAAGTTTTCAGAAGCCTATTTCTTACCTATTCTTTTAAGAGGTAGATCTAAGTGTATAGTAAAATATAAAATGTATTGTACATTTTAAAATCAGTTTTTCTTTATATAGTGCATTTGCTTTTTATTAAATGACTCACTGAAGAAAAAGAAAATCCTTTGCACTGGTATCAGTAGACCTTTATATCAAAATTCAAGTGATAATTAGATTTAATAGGAATTTTATAAATTGTGGTCATCCCTACTTATAAGTTACATATGTAAATGGACTGGTAGAGTTCAGTGGTAGAGCGCTTGCCAAGCATGCGCAGGGTTCTAGTTTCTATCCCCAACACAACAACAAAAAAATTAGTAAAAATACAAAATTAATTAGATATATGGTATTCATACTTACATATTGCATGTTGTCCACATTAGGGAGGGGGGGGTACCCAGGATTGAACTTGGGGACACTCAACCACTGAGCCACATCCCCAGCCCAATTTGGTATTTTCTTTAGAGACAGTGTCTCTCTGAATTGCAGAGCACCTCACCATTGCTGAAACTGGCTTTGAACTTAAGGATCCTCTAGTCTCAGCCCACCCCTGAACTGCTGGGATGACCAACTTGTGCCCCCATGCCTGGCAGTGTCTTTTGAGAATAGTGGCGTCCAATGGATCAAGGAATAACTTTCAAGGACATTTGTCTTACATTCTTTAATTCTGCCGTACATATTATGACTTGTAGAACTGAGTCATTAATAACTTACTTCTGGGCTGAGGATGTGACTCAGCGGTAATGCATTTGCCTGGCATGTGTGAGGAACTGGGTTCGATTCTCAGCACCGCATATAAATAAATAAAGGTCTATCAACAACTAAAAAAAAAAAAGACCTTTATTTTTTTTTCTCTTGCCTGAAGATTAAACCCAGAAGCACTTTTTTTTTTTTGAAAGAGTGAGAGAGGGAGAGAGAATTTTAATATTTATTTTTTTTAGTATTTGGCGGACACAACATCTTTGTCTGTATGTGGTGCTGAGGATCGAACCCGGGCCGCACACATGCCAGGCGAGCGCGCTTCCACTTGAGCCACATCCCCAGCCCCCCAGAAGCACTTTTACTACTGAGCTACATCCCCAGCAGTACTTCTTGTTTTCTTGTGTTTGAAATAAGGTCTAGCTAAATTGCTTAGGACTTTGCTAAATTGTTGAGGCTGGCCTTGAACTTGTGATCCTCCTGCTTTACCTCCCAAGTCATTGAGATTACAGGCATGCACCATTCTACTCCTTGGAAACCAGAGGTGAATGTTCCTTTAAAGAAACTTAATATAATTGAAATTCAGCTTTTTGCTTAAAATAAAGTTGCTTTTTTCTCCTTTTTGATATTTATATTTTTATTTTCATCTACATACCATGTAAAATCCTTCTCCCTATGTAATTAGATTGTAAACCTGTTAGACTACATACTATTAAATGCATGTATCTTGAATTATACTGAATATATGGCCTCTAGGTAAATTCTAAATATCAGTTTTCCACTTTTTCTTTCCTATACTGTTGCAGCAACATTCTTTCTAAACTGCTGATTTTGGCTCTTCAGGGAAAATTAGCATTTTGATTATAAATGATACACAAAAGCATAGTGCTTCTTTAAAAGTTTATGATATCATCTTTATAGAAAAAAATATATAAATTATGTAAAACCATAGTTTTTAAATGTTCCTACTCTTCTCCTCCTTAATACCAGTTTAACTAAAATTATCATTACATAGTGAAATTGGCAATGTATAGTGGTTATGCAATTACTGCAGACTTCATTTCTAACACAAAATGAAGGCCTGTTCCAGAAGCACTCCTTTTGTAGGGGTGTGGTTAGCCTAGAAGAAATTAACTCCCTGAACGGTCTCAAATAAAATTATTGAACTTTTAACTCCAAAGTCACTTATGACCCAGGTAATTTGAGTTTTTCCTTTTTTTTTTTTTTTTTGGTGCTGGTGATTGAACCTAATGCCTCACACATTATAAACAGATTCTAGAAAACACTGAGTTACACCTGGAGCCCCAAGTTTTTCTTAAGGATCCAGAAGGAAATGTTCTTTAATATAAGCAGAGTCACAAATATTGTGTTAGAAGGAGACAAGAGCATTGGGCTAGGGAAGATCAGGTAATCTGAGTTGTAAGCATTTAGAATTGGGGCTCAGAGTGATTATCAGGTGAAATAGATTTTATTTACCTGGATTATGAGAAATAAGTCTGACTTCATCTCAATATTCCAAATAATAATTAGCCCTGGTCTAATAAGTTCCCAGTGTATTATACAATTTCTGTTTTGATACTACAGTGGAGAATTACCTGGACAAATCTACACCAAATTTGTCTTGACATATTCACTCAATATTTTATATCAACTGAAACTCTTATATTCCTGGAGACTGAGCCAGAAGCAAATCTAAATCCTTAATCCTTAATGAACTTAAATGCTTTCACTATGGCCTGCCCTGCCCTTTTTTATATACTTAAGATCTCAATAAGTATATAATACTGCTTGGTTGTAAGCTTTGGATTTCTGTATTTTAGAAACATTACCACACTGTATTTGGATGAGCACTCAGTAAATACATTTCCTTCTAACAGGATTTGCTGAATCACTTGATTAAGTTTGTGATCCATTCAGAACTTTAGGATCACTTATTATTTGTGTCCCCATGGGGGACATTTTTGACCTCTACATTCAAATCTTGATTTTTCACTCAAAAGCTCTTCCAACGTTTTATACCTGTACCCAAGACAGCTTGCCTAAGTCAGAGCTTTACAATATGAGGTGATTTTCCCCTCCCTCCTTTATTTTTCTGATTATTTGGCTTGAGTATATATGTGTATAATCACTACAAATCCAAGAGAAAGAAATAAAAAGTAATGGAAGTAGGGTAGTCTTGACAGCATTTCACCTTGAATATGATATTCATGCAAGTTTCATCATTCTTCAAAGAGCCTATTTTATTCTCTTGGGATATGTGTCTAATATTTGTTTAATTTGTGTGAGGCACTAAGTCTTATATGAGTGTTTTAGTTAGTTTCCACTAAGTGCCAGGTGTTTTGATAGCAATCTACAGTACATCTTACATGTTCATGCCTGTTAGTTAATTCTTTTAACCATGCCTCTCCATTTTCAGGTAGAGCAGGAAAAATTTACAAATTCCATTTAAAGTTGATTTTACTAAAAAATTAGCAAAATCTTTTTTCCTTAATTGCAGAAGTGTTTTAAATCTAAAGTAGTTTGTTTTTACTAGAGTTTATTAGGTGTGTTTTGTTGCACATTCTTTGTTATATGTAGAAGGTATGGATTGTTCAAAATGTAACCATAAAGCAGAACATCTATAAGCAAAGTATACAGAAAACTCTTTCCTCATTATGTTTCTAAATATGGCACTCCCATAGTAAGAATTGCAAAATGAAAATGAGATTGATAATCTAAAGTTAAAATTAAGAGAGGATATACTGGCTTTCTTCCTAATCTTAATTCCCTAATTTAGAGACTTACATCTCCCCATCTCCAGTAATATTCTTAAAATGAACACAAGTCTTAACTTTCCTGGGAAATCTGATACACATTTCATGAGAATGAGTCCAAGTTTCACTAAAGGCTGCCTCCTTTAATCAATCGCAGGAAGCTTCAGGAAGGGGAATCAATTATGTTTCCATCTTCTAGATCATCCCCTAAAAGTGAGTCAGGAGATTGGATTCTGAAGTTAAATCATTTTCAAATCTCATTCTCTTACCCTCTCTTATTCGGATAGAATTTTAGGCCTTTTTTTTTTTTTTTTTTTTTTTTTTTTTTAATCTTTACTGGAAGCTAGGTATCAGAAACACAAAAATAAGTTGGGCTTGGTCTCTGCCTTCACCAATCTCCAATTTCAGCATAGTATGTTTGGCTCAGTAGCAAAGGGAAATATAGGACTTGTGAACTCACAAAGTAGAAAATCCAAACAAACGGTGGGGAAAAAGACAAGAGGGAACAGATCTACAAGTTGAAGAAAGATGAGTAGGAGTTGAGGAAAAATAACCCCTAACCCCAGCAAAGTAAATAGTGCTTGAAGGTTTGTGTTAGGAAGCAAAAGTTACCCCCAAATGGTAACAGAAGTAGTATATGAGAGGCCAGATAATAAACATTTTTGTGAGCTTTAAAATTAGTAATTCAAGTCTTCATATTGGAGTTGATATCAATGATTTAAAGCAGGTCAACTGCGTGCAAGTTTGTTATTTCAGACAACCGATTTACACAAGTAATGTGAAAGAAGAGTTGCAGGGGACTCCATGGCAGCAGGAAGATCTACTAAAGATCTTTGGGTTGGGGGGGTCTGGAGATGTTGAGTGCCCCTGAGTTAAATCCCCGGTACCACAAAAATAAAAGACAATTGTGGGATGGGGGATATGGGAGGTTTAGCTCAGTAACTTAGCATGTATGAGGCCCTGGGTTCAATCCCCAGCAGGCGCGCATACTTACACACAAATGGGGAGGGGACCTAGAACTAAAGCAGAAGCAACATAATAAGAGGTTAAGGTGGACATTGTAGGAATAAGTGAATGATTGGTGTTCCAGTTACTTATTGTCCTAAAACTTAACTAGCATATCAGCCAGGTTGCAAAATACAAGATCAGCATAGAAAAATTTACTGCAGTTCTGTACAGTGGTAATGAGCAAACCAGAAATGAAATTAAAACATTATTCTATTTATAACATGGTCAAGAATAAAACATTTAGAAATAAATATAACAAAATAATATTCTGGAAACAACTTGAAAAAAATGATTGAAAACATAAAAATGGTCATGTTAAATAGCTTGAAGCAATTAAGATTGTAATATTCCCAAAATTGATCTAGAGAGTCAGTGTAATCCCTATCAGAATCCCAGTTGACTTTGCAGAAATGGAAAAGCTGATCCTAAAATTTGTGCTGTAATTTGGATCTTACATACCCCTCCCCCAACTTCATTTGTTAAAGGCTTAATCCCCAGGATGCTCTTTGGAGCATGTGGAACTTCTAAGGATTGGGGTCTAGAGGGAAGTCTTTAGGTTATTGGAGACATGCCCTTGAGGTGAGTTGTAGAATCCTAACTCCCTCTTTTGCTCCCTGCCTTGTGATGAGTGTGCATTTTTACTTCACCATATACTTCTTTCTTGTGCTGCTTTACCACAGGCCCAAAGCAACAGAACCAACTGGTCATGGGCTGGAACCTCCCAAATTGAAATAAAATAAATTTTTTAGAGTTGATGACCTCAATAATTTGTGGTTAACACAATATGGAAATGTGGGGGAACCAAAAACAGTCTTGGGGAAAAAAACTAAGTTGGAGGACTTAACACTTTCTGATTTCAAAATTTACTATAAACTGGTGTGGTGGTGCATGCTGGCTAGAGTTATCTGGGCTCAGCTTTGGTCATCTGCAGGAGTATACTAGAACCAGCTCTTACCAACTTCCAAGACAGCCAGGTGTGCACATCCCAACTCCACTTTCAGAGTCAGCACTTTGGTAGTTATACTGAGTCATGGGAATATTTACATCAAGGAAATGGGAAAATGCCTCAAATCAGGCTTTCCTATTTGGAGGTTTGGAGAAAGATATAAGGAAAATGTGAAATAAAATAGTATTAGAATTCTCTCCGAAAGAGAATTTTGTGCTTGGTTTGTTTTATTTTTTTACTGAGGTTTTAAAATAAGGAATGAGCTATTAGCATGCCTCTCTTCCTGAGAAGCAGCAGGAAAATGAAGGCTAGAACATTCTTGTGCTTCAGGAAGACAGCCCTCTACCAGCCTGTTTTGTTAGGTTTCCCATGTGACCTGCTCTAACAGAAAAGGAATGTAGCTTAGGCCCGGAGATGCCATAGCATCATAAGAAGCCCAAGGTTCTGTCATGTACTTATCAAGGACACAAATGATAATTTCAGATATTTTAAAAGACTATTTTGGGACGGAGAGGGAAACATGAGCATAATTAGGGACTCTCTAGCAACTCTTTTTTCTCTGTTTTGAGGGCGAAATCCTTTGGGATGATCTGATTAGAATTTTTTTTTTTTTTTTAAGAGAGAGTGAGAGAGAGAGAGAGAGAGAATTTTTTAATATTCATTTTTTAGTTATTGGCGGACACAACATCTTTGTTTTGTATGTGGTGCTGAGGATCGAACCTGGGCCGCACGCATGCCAGGTAAGCGCGCTACCGCTTGAGCCACATCCCCAGCCCCTGATTAGAATTTTTTAAATTTTTTTTTTTTTTAGTTGTAGATGGATACAATATCTTAATTTTATTTATTTATTTTTATGTGGTGCTGAGGATCGAACCCATAGCCTCGCACATGCTAGGCCAGCGCTCTGCTACAGCCCCAGCCTCTGATCTGATTATACTTTATTACTACTTTTCAACATATAAATTGAAAGATATCGATTCCGAATTAATCAAATATATTAATGTATTGCTGCTAATATATTATGCGCATAAACAGAGATTTAAAACATGTATTTGGGGCTGGGGTTGTGACTCAGCGGTAGAGCACCCACCTAGCATGTGCTAGGCACTGCATTCCATCCTCAGCACCACATAAAAATAAATAAATAAATAGAATAAAGGTATTGTCCAACTACAACTAAAAAAATATTTTTAAAAAAATGTATTTATTGAAAAAGACTCTGTTACATGTCCCTGCTGTGTCCAAAATTTGTAGGCTCTGTAAAAAGGTACACACATGTTTTTTAAAAAAGTGAAAATAGGTTCCATAAAGCCCTGGGTGGGGTATAATTGTATAAGTGTTGTTTCTTTTTTTAAATTAGTGCATTATAATGAAATATAATAGGATTCATTTTTATATATTTATACATGCACATGATATAATTTGGCCAATACTGTTTTCTAGTATTTCCTCTTCTACTCCCCTTGTCCTTCCCCTCTCCCCCTCCCCCTGTCCTTCCCCTTTATCCCTTTGTTCTCCCTTCAGTTTTCTCGAGATTGTCTTTGCTGTTTCTGTTTTTCTTTTTGGTGAGTGCAGCTGGATAGGAGTCGATGACTTCAGTCTGAAAAAATCTGGGAAAACCTGGTCTCTGCACTGGGACTAGCAATTTCATACAGTATATATCAAATACCAGATCCATTCAGACAAAGACTTCATAAGTTTCCTGTGGAAAGAATTCCTTCATCATTGTCTTCTAATTGGGAGAGTTTTATTATTGATGTACTCAAAACTGCTGTGTGCCTCATATTTTAGTTAGTTGGGGATAGATAGGCCTTAGAGAGAGAAAAAGGAATGAAAGCACCAAAGCCTATAGTAGAAATATATTGCATAACTCCCTTCAGTTTGGCCCAGGAATTGCTTAGATTTAATGACCTGGACTCATTGTTGTTAGTGACCTAACTGGAACTTCCTAGCACTTTAATCTAGCTTTAGTAAATTAGAAAATACCATAGGCTACTATGTTGATTATAAAACTATTTCACAAGTTGTCTTTGAAGCAGGAGTTTAAAAGAATCACTGTCATCTCTTGTCCTTTATAAGATACAATTGGAGGAATATTTTCAGTGTGGAAGATGATAGTATCATCTGAACATAAAGGTTGAATCACCTACCCTGATTCATTAGTCCCTTCATGTTCTTAGCTTCGCTTTCCTCTCCAGCCTCATCTCAGCTCAACATCTCACACACACACACACCACTGGGTGCCAGAGTGTTCGCCAGCCATCGTCTGGTCCACCTACAATTTCACTGCCAATCTTAACACTTAATGTTTCTCTTTTGAAAACCCCTCTGTGCTTTTTTCCTTTCAACCATCTGTCCACCACTCTCAGAATAACTCTTCTGGGTTATTTTGTGGTAGAGCACTTGCCTAGCATGTATGACGCACTGGGTTCAATTCTCAGCATCAAATAAAAATAAAAATAAATAAAGGTATTGTGTACACCTACAACTAAAAATATATATATTAAAAAAAAAAAAATAACACATGGGCCGGGCACAGTGGAGCATGCCTGTAATCCCAGCTGCTCAGGAGGCCGAGACAGGAGGATCACAAGTTCAAAGCCACCCTCAGCAATGGTGAGGAATTTAGCAACTTATTTAAAGACACAAATACAGAATAGGGCTGGGGACATAGCTTGGTGGTTGAGTGCCTCTGAGCTCAATCCCTGGCACCAAAGAAAAAAGAAAACTGGGCTGGGGTTAAGTGGCTCTGTGGTAGAACACTTGCCTAGCACATGTGAGGTACTAGGTTCGTTCTCAGCACTACATCTAAATAAATAAATGTCCATCAACAACTAATAAGATTTAAAAAAACCACTTCCTTAGGGCTTCAAATCTAGTTTATCTTTTCTCTCCGATTTTGGTTTCTATCCAGCCTTTTCTCCTTTGTGCTCTGAAGGTACCCTGTACACCCTCCATCATGGTAATATGCATTGACTACATTTAATTTTACTTATTTACATGTCCGTAGCCTCTTTGGCAGGCCCAGTGTCTGTCAAACTCACCATTGTGTCTCCAGCTCCCAGTTCTATACAGCCTAAATAAGTGTTCAATATAAATTTGTTGAATAAATGATTAAATAAAAAATCAAAGAGCTACTGGGTTTTTGTACTAAACCAGAATGTTCAGACAAGAACTAAGTGCCTGTTCCTATCAGTCATCCATCCTTGGCTATAGCCACCAACTAGCATCTGTTTTCCTATCAAGAGAAGATTCATTTAGTAATAGGAGTGAAACAAGACCCTGCCATGCTGTCACTGAACACATCTGAAAACCCTGTTACTGCCATCAGGGACTCATTGACTTACATGGATCATTAATTATAAGACTGCATATTTTGTTGCAGAATTAATGTAATGTATTGTTCAATATGGGTATCTAGCACAGTACCCTTTACATTTTTATTGTTTAAGACATGTGGGTTGATAATTATAATCATATCCACAGTACCTCCAGCAGCTCATCAGGATCTATACCAGTAAATCTGGCATGAAGGTCATTGCTGACAATTCTTTATCTGGAAAGATGTTCATATTCAATTTATTGTGAAACAACAGACTAATGTTGAATTCTTCTTTCTTATATTAAGACATATGCCTTTACTATTGGAGAACTATTTTATTTTTATTCTAGAAGGGCATTCTGGCCTTGGATATAAAATCAATCTCTCAACTCTTGGATTTCCATAACTTGTAACTGCTGTGTGACCTAGAATGTGACACAGTTGGCCATTTCAGGTATTTTTTTCCCCTGTAAAATGATCTCGCTATATATTTATAGGAGAGTTTATTTCTGGGTAGGCAATGTAAACAAATGAAGAATAGGAGAACCCAGGTAAAATTACTTATTTTAAAATAGATAAAATATTTGATTGTAGCATGCATAATGGAAACACTTGTGTGCTCCACCCCCCCTGAAGTGAAATATATAGTTACATACAGCTCATTAAATTGATCCTATTTCTTATCCTGCATTAATCACAAGATGACACTGAAATAATTTAGTGACTAGTCACCATAATAATAATAGTACATTCATTTATGGATTGTTTTCCACTTGCCTATAGCTTATGCCAACTGCTTCATTTACATGATCTCATTTAATTCTTTTAACAACCCTACAGACATGAATAAGCAATTCCTTCTTCCACATGAGGAAACTGAGGCTGAGCAAGGTGAAGCCACTCAGCCAAGCTACCATGGTAACAGATATAGCCAGGATTCAAACTCCAGTTTGACTCCTACACTGTTTTTAAGTGTTGAGTAGCAGCAGGACACAAATTTGTTATTGTGAACATTTAATTTCTGCTTCTGGAAAGTTGCTAATGACTAAGCCATGTAAGAAGCATTGTGTTTAGGGCTGGGGATGTGGCTTAAGTGGTAGCGCGCTCGCCTGACATGCGTGCGGCCCGGGTTCGATTCTCAGCACCACGTACAAAGATGTTGTGTCCGCTGCTAACTAAAAAATAAATATTAAAAAAAAAAAGAAGCATTGTGTTTAAGCTCAGCATTTATATTTAGTTTTTTAAAGAGGTGTTTTGTTGTTGTTGTTGTTGTTTATTTTGTGTGTGTATGTGTGTGTGTATTGTTTTGTTTTACTGGGGACTGAACCCAGGGGCCTTTTACCACTGAGCTACATCCCCATCCCTTTTTATTTTAATTTTGAGAAAGTCTCAACAAATTTCCCAAGCTGGTCTCAAATTTGCCATTCTCCTGCCTCTGCATCCTGAGTCTCTGGTATTACAGGCATGTGCCACTGTGCCTGGCTTCTAAGAATTTTAATAGACTACTTATTACCTAAGGCAAATGCTAGTCTTCTCAGTCAACAGCTCTCAACTTGATGCACATCAGAATCACCTATGGAGCTTGTAAATGTGACATGCCAAAGGCCCTAGCCCAGAGCCATTGAGTCAGAATCTCCGTGGGTGGGGACCAGGCAGGTGATGTTTAATAAGCTCTCCAGGTGATTCTGATGCATACTTAGAAGTTTGAAGATCACTGAGCTCTATCTGAGAACAGAAGGCTTTTATTTTTGTTCTTTTTCAGAGAATAGTATTTCTGAGGTTTGCAGATTTACTTATGGTCTCACAGAAAGTTTTCAAATAGCTAAATCTAATTCTGAACCATCCTGTCTAAATTTATAGTATAGCTGTCATTTGGCGAATTGTTGTATGACCTTTATTTATTTATTTACTTTGGTGGTACTGAGAATTGAACCCATTTATACTTACGGGTACCAGGGGTGCTCCACTGCTGAGCTAGACCTCCAGCCCTTTCCCCTTGCTTTTTTTTTGAGCTCAGTTGCTCAGGCTGGCCTCAAACTTACCATCCTTCTGCCTCAGTCTCCCCAGTAGCTGGGATTGCAGGCACTGCATCAGGGCAGTTGGGCTGTTATGACCTATTTAATGGAATAATTGTTGCTTAATTTTCACTTTTTTACGTTAAATATTGTATGTTAATGACATAGCTAGCCCTCTATTTAATATGTGTTTAGACTTTTTTTCACTTGGCATGTGAAAAATGATGGTTGTTTTCCTGTAACCACTATTAATAAAATCTCAAGCAGTTGAAAACAACAGCTGTTCACACTCCAAATAAAGAATCACAAAATCCCAAGATTAAAGTCATAATGCACAGCCATGTGTTACTTAAATTCTCTTTTACCGCATCTCCACCAAGTGACTAATTGTCCTCATCCTGTTAGATAGTTACCTCTGCCCAAGCCAGGAACAGTCTATTCTATCTAACCAAGCAGGTTCTTCCTTACAAGAAGGTGAAATTCATTTCTCTAGAGCTTCCATATATTAGTTCTATTTCTAATCTCCTTGTCAGAAATTCTTACTTAAATCAGCCAAAACCTTTGCTCAAGAAAATGACTCCCTGATTGCTTGCTGTTTTCTGGAGATTGGTAGCATACTTCACTATTTGACAAGTAGCCTTTCTTGTTCCATGACCAGGTGCACATATAATTGTGGGACATAAATCTAAATTCAGGATTGATATTTTTGTAAAAGTTTCAGTAATTCTATATAACAAGTTTTATTATGGGATATTTATAGAGAGATGCCCAAATGACAAAAAAAGCAGTGCAACTTCACATTCTGTCAAAGTATTCTAAGTGTTCCATTTATATTAATATCATTAGAATAATATAATGTTAGCAAACATATTTAAACTTTGAGAAATTTCTTGCTTTCTCTGTGAGTTGTTCAGAACCTTCTAAAAAACATAAATATATTTATCATTTAAAAGAGACATATGTCTCTTTTAAATGATAAATATATTCTACATCAGATTCTATTGATTTATGAGCTCCTTTGAAGCTAAAAAGAACATTTGTGTCATCACTAACTAACAACTTCTGGTTCTAACACTCCTTTCTAGGAATATACACTTCCTTTTAACCACCCTTTCTCACAGACCAAAACTTGACCTGGAACCCTGGATAACGGCAAATGCAGCACTAACTAGTATTCCAACTGAATGTGAACATTCAAAGCTCTGGATCCAATTAGAGTCAAATGTAGCAACTAAGATAACAAATCAGGTTAATCCTAGGATTAACAAATCAGGAAAATGCCTGTAAGTCCTCCTTGCTTTAGGTACCTTTGGGTGTAAAGTTAATATTAGAAGAAAAGCTGAACAATTGTAGTTACTACTGTGACCATTCAGATAGAACAGCCAGAGTGAGACTACAATATGAAAATCACAGTTAAGAAACAACATTGTTTATAGCATAAAAGCATTTGCAGTTCCATTATAACTTACGGTCAAGTCAGTTTTTATGAACCCAGGAGACAGTCCCTTCTACAATATTCTTTTTCCTATGGTAGGATGAGAAGCCAGCATTATCCTATTTCTCCTCATGCTTCCAGAATTTTGTTCCAACATGGATCTTATTTTCCGATGTCCTAGTAATCTCTTTTTTGTTGCTTTTAGTCAATGTGTCCAACATTTTTTTTACTACCACCTCTCTGGCCTCTGGTTCTACCTATTGTTTTACCACCATTGCTGACATCTTCAACATTCAAGTTAATTCCACAGATGTAAAACAAAGTACAGAAAGGGAACATGTGACTCATTTGTATTTATTTCATAAGAGAAGACTAGGAACTTGATAGACATGCTCTAACAGCTAAAAATTAATCCTGTGGGAAATTTCATGTATAAAATATGTAACATTATATATAAAGTCCCTGCTTTAGCAATAAGGGCAAAATTATTGACATTTGAACCACAATAGCATATGTATCAAAATCTGTTGTTTGGAAAATTACAATAAATATTTATAGAATGGCATCATTAAATTTGTAAGCTAACCCCATACAAACTATAAGATAAAGAACATCTATGGCATTTTATATTTATTTATTTTTATTTATTTATTTATTTATTTATTTTTTTGAGAGAGAGAGAGAGAGAGTTTTTTAATATTTATTTTTTAGCTTTCGGCAGACACAACATCTTTGTTTGTATGTGGTGCTGCTCGAACCCGGGCCACACGCATGCCAGGCGAGCGCACTACTGCTTGAGCCACATCCCCAGCCCGGCATTTTATATTTAAAAAGCAAGAAGAGCAACAATTAAAAATCATGACCAGGACCAGCAGATTCCCACCTGAGGTCAGATCTGACCATACCAACCTGCATGGCATCCAGGCCCAGGGTAGGCCCGGGTCCATCCCACCACTGGCAGACACCTGCCAGAGCTCAAGTGCTGGCACAGAACTGCCTCTGCTGACCTGTACAGGATCCAGGTCCAGGGTAGGTCCACTATCCCCCTCCCCTGGGAGCACAGGCCTAACCCACATCCATTTTGGGACACTGAAGATATCACCATAGCCTTCCCTACCTAGTACCCCCTACCTTTTGACAACAGACAGGGCCTAGAAGCAACTGTATCTTGGAGCAAGCATTCCAAAGACAGTGTAAGGCCCACCTTTTCAGCCCCATCTCTGAAAGATGTTGCCTCCATCTTTGGGCACCTCCACTGCTATCTGGAGATACTACCACTATTGCCACCTTCACCTTTAGTTGCAGTAGCATACATTGAGGGACACCTGCAGGGTCTGGAAGCCCAACATCAAGGTGAGGTATGATAATCTGCATGGATATTACAAGAGTATAGGGTAGAAACTATAATATCTCAGATCCACACAGCAAGAAAGGAAGTCACTTAGAAAATATGAAAAAACAAGGCAGGAAAATGCCCCAAACAAACTAGGAAACTACAATAACAGAACCCATGGACAGTGAAGTTGATGAAATGTCAGAGAAGGAGTTCAGAATGTTTATATCAAAATGATCTGTGAATTAAAGAATGACCTAAATGAGAAAATACAGGCAAAAACTGATCACTCCAACAAAGAGAGAAGAGAGCAAATACAGGTAGCAAAAGATAACTTCAAGAAAGAGATAGAGACTCTGGAAAAAAATCAGAAATCCTTGAAATAAAGGAAACAATAAACCACATAAAAGACTCAATAGAAAGCATAACCAACAGACTAGATCACTTGGAAGATAGAATGTCAGATAATGAAGGCAAAGTATACAATCTGGAAAATAAAGTTGACCACACAGTGAAGATAGTAAGAAACCATGAACAGAATATCCAAGAATTATGGGATAACATCATAAGACCAAATATAAGAGTTATTGGGATAGAGAAAGGCACAGAGTTTCAAACCAAAGTAATGCACAATCTCTTCAATGAGATAATAGAAAATTTTTCAAGTATGAAGAATGAACTGGAAAAATCAAATACAAGAGGCTTACAGGACACTAAATGTACAAAATTACAACAGATTTACACCAAAGCATATTATAATGAAAATGCCTAGCATACAGAATAAGAATATAATCTTAAAGGCCTCAAGAGAGAAGAATCGGATCACATATGGGGGGAGACCAATGCATATCTCAGCAGATTATTCAACCCAGACCCTCAATGCCAAGAGATCAGGGAACAACATATACCAAACTCTAAAAGAAAATGGATACCAACCAAGAATCTTATATCCAGCAAGATTAAGCTTTAGATTTGATAATGAAATAAAAACCTTCCATGATGAACAAAAGTTAAAAGAACTTACAACTAGAAAGCCTGCACTACAGAACATCCTCGGCAAGATATTCCATAAATAGGAAATGAAAAACAATGATGAAAATCAGGAGACAGAGGTATTATACTAAGGAAGAATATAATCAAAGGAAAAACCAAGTCAAGTTAAATATCAAAAACAAACAAAAATGACTGGAAATACAAAGTATGTCACAATAATAACCCTGAATGTTAATGGCCTTAACTCACCTATCGAAAGACATAGACTAGGAGATTGGATAAAAAAAAAAAAAAAAAAAAGACCTAACAATATGCTGCCTTTAAGAGACTCATCTCATAGGAAAAGACATCCACAGACTGAATGTGAAGGGTTGGGAAAAATCATACCACTCACATGGACTGTGGAAGCAAGCAAGGGTTTCCATCCTCATATCAAAGGATGTCCTTTTTAAAAATAGTTTTTAGTTGTAGATGGACACAATATCTTTATTTTTATTTATTTTTATATGATGCTGGGAACTGAACCCAGGGCCTTACACATGCAAGGCAAGAACTCCACCACTGAGCCATAACCCCAGCCCAGGATGTCCCTTTTATTAATTTTAGACTTCAAGCTAAAGTTAATCAAAAGGGACACAGAAGGACACTACATACTGCTCAAGGGAACCATACATCAACAAGACATAACAATTATATATATGCCCCCAAAAGTTCATCAAACAAACTCTTATTAAGTTCAAGAGACAAATAGACCACAACATAGTAATTCTGGGTGACTTTAACACACCTCTTTCACCACTGGATAGATCTTCCAAACAAAAGTTGAACAAAGAAACTGTAGAACTCAATAATACAATCAATAACTTAGACTTAATTAATATATATATATGTATATATATAATATTTCATCTTTAACAGCGAATACACATTCTTCTCAGCAGTACAAGGATCCTTCTCTAAAATAGACCATATATTATGCCAAAAAGCAACTCTTAGCAAGTACAAAAAAGTAGAGATACTTCCCTGCATCTATCAGACCATAATGGAATGAAATTAGAAATCAATGATCAAATATAAAATAAAAGCTACTCCAACACCTGGAGACTAAATAATATGCTACTAAATGAACAATGGGTTGCAAAAAAAAACATCAAGGAGGAGATTAAAAAATTCCTAAAGGTAAATGAGAAAACAGATACAACATATCAAAATCTCTGGGACACTATGAAGTCAGTCCTATGAGGAAAGTTCATTGCTTAAAAGAAGAAAAAGTCAACAACAACAACAACAAAAAAATGATCTAACATTACATCCCAAAGTCCTAGAAAAAGAAGAACAAACCAACACCAAAGTTAGTAGAAGACAGGAAATAATCAGAGCTGAAATTAATAAAATTGAAACAAAAGAAACAATTGAAAAAATTGACAAAACAAAAAGTTTGTGAGGTGACTAGAAAGGTGAGGTGAATAGAGAGCCTACATTTTGGGAGCAAATTTTTACCATACACACATTAGATAGAGCATTAATCTCTAGGATATATAAAGAATATATATGTATAAAATATCTCTAAGATATATAAATATATATATAAAGGATATATAAAGAACTCAAAAAGCTGAACTCCAAAAATAATAATAATAATAATACAATCAATAAATGGTCCAAGAAACTGAACAGACACGTCTCAGAAGATGATATACAATCAATCAACAAATATATGAAAAAATGTTCAACATCTCTAGCAATTAGAGAAATGTAAATGAAAACTACTCTAAGATTTCATCTCATTTCCGTCAGAATGGCAGCTATATACAAACAATACGAACAACAATAAGTGTTGACGAGGATGTGGTTGAAAAGGCACACTCATACATTGCTGCTGGGACTGCAAATGGGTGCAGCCAATATGGAGATTCCTTGGAAAACTGAGAATGGAACCACCTTTTGACCCAGCTATCCCTCTCCTCATTCTATACCCAAAGGACTTAAAAACAGCATATTACAAGGACACAGCCACATCAATATTTATAGCAACACAATTCACAATAGCTAAACTGTGTAACCAACCTAGATGCTCTTCAGTTGATGAATGGATTCTGAAAATGTGGTATATATACACAATGGAATACTATTCAGCATTAAAAGAGAATAAAACCAAGGCATTTTCAGGTAAATGGATGGAGTTTGAGAGTATAATGCTAATGAAGTTAGCTAATCCCAAAAAACAAGTGCAGAATTTTTTTTTTTCTGTGATATAAGGAGGCTGATTCATAATGGGGTTGAGGGTGGGGGAGCATGGGAAAATTAGATGAACTCTATATACAGCAAAAAGGTTGGAGGGGAAGGAAGGGGGAATGGGGGCAGGAAAGATGGTGGAATGAGAAGGACATCATTACACTAAATACATGTATGAGGACACAAGTGGTGTGACTCTACTTTGTGTACAACCAGAGAAATGAAAAACTGTGTGCTATATGTGTAATATGAATTGTAATGCATTCTGCTGTCCTATGTAACAAATTAGAATTTTAAAAAAGTTTTCAGAAAAGAAAATCATAACCAACTCACAACAATGTTGCTGATGCAGTGTTTCAGATGGCATCCTGCCTGAAAATTGTAGGAATCTGAACTATCTGCCTCTGTCCATTAACTGTGGGAGCTCAGCAACCTGCCAACTATTGTATGGCTGCCAGTCTTACTTGTGGAATTCTGAATTAGACTTCTATAAACCAAGAACAACTTAAGCACAGTAAATACAGTTCATAGGGCTCAGGGTAATTTTAGGGCCCCACAAAAAGTCTTATTTTAAAATAATAAGGAAATAACTACAACTAATGAATATGCTTACAGTCATTAATCTGCCTATATTATATTTGTCTTTATAACAATGTAGTGTGTGTGTGTGTGTGTGTGTGTGTGTGTGTGTGTGTAAGAAGTGATCTACAAAGGCAAAAGTGCCTACAAACCCCCAAATCATAATGTGGCCCTATGGTAAACTCTAATCATCTGCTAATATAGTTCATGGACACCAATTTTTTAAAAAGAATTTTAAGTTGTAGGATAGACACAATACCTTTCTTTATATTTATTTTTATTTAAAAAATTTTTGTAGTTGTAGATGGTCAGAATACCTTTATATTATTGGTTTATTTTCATGTGGTGGTGAGGGTCGAACCCAGTGCCTCACACATGCTAGGCAAGTGCTCTACCACTAAGCCACAACCCCAGCTCACAGACACCAAATTTTAATGGTCCTTAATAACACAAAATATCACATTTAGTGCTATATGAACTCTATGTAACTGCTTGTCATGTGATCATAAGAACTAAAGAAAGATCTTATATTTTAGCATATGGATTGAAGCATCCTCACATTCTGCCTAGAAACAAAGAACCATTCTCTGATGACCCATGAAATAGTAGCATGAAGGAGCTTATGAGATGTAGAACCCCAAACCCAACCCAAAACTTCCTAATCAGAATGTGATTTGTATGCATGCAAAAATGCAAAGGCACTGTCTATAACTAGGAAAATATTTAAAACTGATCCAAAAGTAATATGATTGTGTTAAAAAAAAAAAAAAAACTTGACCAACAATTCTACCCAAAAAGGGACAAAAGTTCCAGACCCCAAAAGAAGTATAAAAATCTTCCAAGAATTTGGAAAAGATAGACATACAAAGACAGTAAGAAGGCTATAAAATTCTTAGGAAAAAAAAGGGGGAAAAGCCTCCTAATCTAGGATTTAACATGAAATCAAGAATACAGACAACAAAAAAACAACAAAATTAAAATAGATAAATTGAACTACATAAAAGTGAAATATTTCTGTACATCAAAGAACAGGACTAACAAAACAAACAGGCAACGTGCAGAGTGGAAGTAAATAACTTCAAATAATATCATCAATAAGGGGTTAATATCCAAAGTACATAAAACACTTGTACAACTAAACAACAACAAAAATCTAATTAAAAAATAGGGAGAGGACTTGAAGAGACATTTCTCCAAAGAAGATAAACAAATGTCCAAGAAGCATATGAAAAGAGGTTCATCATCACTAATCATTAAGGAAATGCAAATCAAAACCACAATGAGATACCAGCTCAGACCCTTTTGAATGACTAATATTAAAAAAAAAAATTAAAGCAAAACAGAAAATAGTAAATGTTGACAAAATGTAGACAGACTGGAACATGTGCCCATCAACAGATGAATGTATTAACAAGATGTTGTATACACACTCAATAGATGCTGTATACACATCTAACATATAATAATAATAGAATATTATTCAGCTTTTAAAAAGGAAGAAAACTGACACGTGCTACAACATGAATGAACCTTGGGGACACTGTGTTGAGTGAGATAAGCCAGTCACAAAAGCCACTTACTATATGATTTCACTTATATGAGTCATCTAAAGTAGTCAAATTTATAGAAACAGAAAGACCATGTTGTCAGAGGCTGGGGGGGGTGGTGGAAATGAGGACTTGTTTAATGAACATAGTATCAGTTTGGCAAGACAAAGTTCTGGAGATTTTTATAACAGAGTGAATATGCATAGCTACTGAAATGTACACTGAAAATAGTTAAGGTAAATTGTATATTATGTATATTTTACAGCATTTTTTAAAAGTGCGTGCTTTTGCATTTAGGGACAGATGTGAATAGAGGGCTAATGCCCTGTAAGGGTTGTTGTTATGTGTGTGCAGGGAGGGCTTGGAGACACTTGTCTGATGCTGGTATTCAACCTCCGCGCTGTATTTCTGGGGTTCTGTGACCATCCTTTAGCCTAACTCTGTGGTATGTTGAACATTCTTATGTGCAGGTCATTGAAAAGTGTAAATAGTGTTTCAAATGAGTCCCTTCACTTCTTTATTTTTTTAGACCCTAAAAGCACAAAAAACTATAAAATAACTCCTTTCTCTTAAGACTGTGGATTCTTGGTCATTATTATTCAAATACAGTAACTAATCATATTTACATTTTAGCATTTACACAGTACTTTAGCTAGAATATCTCAGGATATTTAGAATTTTGGATCATTTCTTAATATCAAAAGTTATTTAACATATTTTCACACTTCCCCCATTATTTTATTTTGCACAATAAAAAAGGATGAGAACTCAGAATCAAATGAAGAAAATAAAATATTTCCAGTGTAATTTATTTTTGCAAGATATTAAAGCAAGTTAGAATTTCTCTTGAACCTCTGATGACCCCTTTCATATCAGATGATTTTATGGAGACCCGAACCCAGGGCCCTAATGAATGACAGGCATTTTGTAACATTAAGGAATCGGCTACAATTTACTTGAGTAAAAAAGATGAGCTAAGCTACTTCAAGTAAATGAGATTTGAAAATTCAAAGGCCAAAATTCACTTAAAATAAATAGCACAGCTGAAGTTTCCCAAGCACCCTGCTAGTGTTACTCCAATTTAAAAAATTGACTTAAATATAAAAGAAAGGGGCTGGGTTGTGGCTCAGTGGTAGAGCGCTCGCCTAGCGCATGCGAGGCACTGGGTTCGATCTTCAGCACCATATAAAAATAAATAAATAAAAACAAACATGTTGTGTCCAACTACAACTAAAAAATAAATAAATATTTAAAAAATATAAAAGAGGTTGTATATTCTGTGTCGAAGGAACCGCTGAGCTATACGTGGCTAAATAACCAATGTGATCCTGCAAATGAGAATTCATACCCCATTTGAATCAAATATATGATATGTCAAGGTCATTGTATTGTCTTGAGCAACTAATAAAAAAATATAAAAGAGAAGTAGCTAAAGGCATGATTGTTATTACTTGTAGTCATACCTTATCACCTACACTCTCTTCTATTTAATGTGTGAAATTTAGTTTGGGAAGCACTGTGACACCAAAAGGTGTTGATAAACAGAATCCTGAGACAGAGGAAGAAAGCCCAAAACCATCACCACAGATGCCACTTTTAGTAATCATGAAAACTCCATAGAGGGAGGAAGTTTGTTTTTTGACTGATTCAAATTTTAAGAGTAGAAAGTAAATTCTATTATATGTTATATTTTAGCCATCTTAGCTTCTTTTTTATTTTGAAAAATAGCTTTATATTTTCCTGACTATAAAAATGTTGCAAAAAAATCAGAAATATAAAGAACATTCCACTCGCCCCCTCTTTTTCAACACTAGAAATTAAACCCCGGGCCTTGTGTTTGTTAGGCAGGCACTGTACCACTGAGCTACATCCCCAGCCAAGAACACTTTTTAAAGGAGAAGAAATATTAAATCCCAGAGTTAAACTCTGTTGGCATAATACAACATTTATAAAATTCCTAAAGTCAGGGTTTTGAGATTTGCTTCTGTCCCTAGCCTTGTTCACCCCCTTGTGGCCATGTTGTAAAGTAGTGAAGAGCCAGGCACCAATAAGAGGAAAAAGTAAAAGGATTCATTTTAAACACTATTTACAATAATCAAGGTCAATAGTGCTGCTTGAAATCTATGTGGGTCAGGTCTTGGAACACTTGAAAAGGGTGTTTGTAAATTATCTCTTCATTAAACTTTCTTTGAAGTAGGGGTGATGTTAAGGGGAATTCAAAGAGATGTCCTATAGATAATGTTCCTTTGTTAAACCCAACTAGAAGCCAAAAGGGAGGGAAAGTGAGTTTTTGCAGTCCTCCAAAAGCCAACCTTCCAAGGCACAAAGCAGGGTAATGGGTAGAGGATGGATCTGAATAGGCAAACACAGCAAGTATAGCACAAAATCTTTCTAAAATATTTCATTGAAATTAGCTTATTTTATAAGTCCCAAGGCATTATAGAATACCTCTTGTATAAGTTGGAATTGAACACCTGTGTAATTTATGTAGCCTACTTGGAAAACAGCAGAGAAAACAGAATTTTACACTATCTGAAAACATTCTCCTTCATCTAATACCCAAAGAAGTAAAAACATGACATTTGAAGAGTTCAAAGCATTGGGCACATGGGTATGATTGACACAGACAGGGAAGAAAGTAAAGAAGATATGGGGACACAAACAGTACAGTTGGTGTTCACTGGTCCTCTTCTACCTTTTGTCCCACAAAAAAATATACTTCCTGGGGCTGGGGTTATGGGTCAGTGGTAAAGCATCTGCCTGGCATGTGTGAGGCACTGGGTTTGATCCTCAGCACCATTAAATAAATACAGCTATTGTGTCCAACTACAAGTACAAAAAAATTATAAAGAAGTATACTTCCTGGCTCCTGCCTGGGGTATCAAGACCAAGGTTGATTACTTATTACAAACTGAACATTTGTCTAAGATAACAACAAAGAAGGATCACCAAGAAATATATGAAATAAAAATCAGAAAATTTGGGGTGAAGTCATTTTTATTTCAACATATTTGCAAATTCTTTAATCACATTAGAAAAGCTAAATTTTATTTCCTACTTTAGATAGTGGTAATGATGGGGAGGGTTGTAGCACATTATGATCTTTCTACTATGGTTCCAAGAACACTTACTCCTGCCCTGGCTGTGTATGAAACAAGACCGAAGCTGTCACCAGTTTTAGCTCAACATATCCTGGGGAATGAACACAATGTACACAGCCTTGTATTTTAAACCTGGCATTTGAAGCATTTGTTTTTGTTGAAAAATATTCTTGTCTGAACACATGGCTTTGTTCCTTTTAGTTGCTTCCTACTAATCCTGTAATACAACTTGGATTTAATTCACTGTGTTGCTGAGGATGGATAAAATTCAGGAGGGAGAACCTCATCTATAGAACATCTGTAGATGAAAGTGGAGGAAAGGAGGTCAAAGATGCTATATTCATTTGCTAGGACCGTCATAACAAAATATCACAGATTGGGTAGCTCAAACAACAGATTTATTTTCTCATACTTCTGAAGACTAGAAGTCCTAGATGAAGGTATTGGCAGGGTTGTTTTTATCTCAGGCCTCCAACTTGGTTTGCAGATGGCCTTTTCTCTGGGCGTGCACAACTTATAAGGAAACCAGTTCTATTGGATAAGAGTCTCATCATTATGACCACTTAACCACTCTTTAAAGACCTCATATCCTCCACCATTTGACCCAGCTATCCCTCTCCTTGGTCTATACCCAAAGGACTTAAAAACAGCATACTACAGGGACAAAGCCACATCAATGTTTATAGCAGCATAATTTACAATAGCTAAATTGTGGAACCAACCCAATGCCCTTCAATAGATGAATGGATAAAAGAAATGTGGCATATATATACAATGGAATATTACTAAGCAATAAAAGAGAATAAAATCATGGCATTTGCAGGTAAATGGATGGAGTTAAAGAAGATAATGCTAAGTGAAATTAGCCAATCCCCCAAAACAAATGTCGAATGTTTTCTTTGATATAAGGAGGTTGATTCATAGTGGGATAGGGAGAGGGAGCATGGGAGGAATAGACAAACTCTAGATAGGGCAGAGGGGTGGGAGGGGAAGGATGGGGGCATGGAGTTAGAAATGATGGTGGAATGTGATGATCATTATTATCCAAAGTACATGTATGAAGACACGAATTGGTGTGAATATACATACTTTGTATACAACGAGAGATATGAAAAATTGTGCTCTATAGCCTCTATGAAATAAGAATTATAATGCATTCCACTGTCATATATAAATAAAAAATAAGATAAAATAAATTTAAGAATAAATAAATTTAAGAAAGATCTCATATCAATTATATCATATCCTAATAACATTGGCCTTCATTGCTGAATCTCATGTCACAAATTCTAAAGATATATTCAAACTTCACATTTTAGATTTATACAGGAGGGTTTCATCAATTTTCACCACACTTTCTACTTTAGACCATTCTTTCTTTGGCCTTTTGGCTTTCCTTACTTGAATGCTATTGATTTTATGCAGGTTTTAATATAAATGGTTAGAGTATTTGTTGGTGTTTTTAAAAGTATGTAAGAATTAAATAAATATATTTACTGATTTATGAAAAAAAAAAAAAAAAAACATCATGTCCAAACAGAGTGGGGGAAGATTAGGGCTTTAACATATGAATTTTGGAGGAGCACAATTGAATCCATAAAAGATGCATTATCTCAAAGGGTATTTAAAGCCTGTCTCATATAAAAAAAAATATACCTTCAACTGCTCACTTTTCATCCTGGGCCATGCCAATGAAGACAGCCCTCTTTTTCCCAGCTTATATTTATTTTTTAATAATTTTATGCCTTTATTAGAAAATGGGGGATGGAAAAGTAGAGCAGAATTCAAAATGCAAAGAACAAGGAAAAACATATTTACAACTCGTATTACAAAGACTTCATTTCCCTAATGTTCAAGAGTTCCTCCAAACTGTGAAATTGTATTAATCAACTTTCTGTTGCTGTGACAAAACAAAAAAGAAAGAACAAACAAACAAACAAACAAAACCATTGAGAAAAATACTTAAAGGAAAGATTTTTTGTGACTCAGTTTCAGAAGTTTCAGTTCGTAGTCACTTGGCTATATTGTTTCTGGGCATGTGATATGGCAGAACATTACGGAGTCAAGGGTAGTGGACAAAGCTGTGCCACCTCATGGTAGGCAGGAGAAAATAAAGAGATTGAGAGGGAGGGTGGAGGTGGGGGTAAGATATACCTTTAAAGTTATGATGCCTTCAGTGACCTACCTCCAATTAGGCCTCACTTCCTAAAGTTTCCACAAACTCTCAATAGCCTGATAAATTATGAATCCATCAATAAATTAATCTCTTGATGCATTTAGAGCCCTCAAAATCCAAACACCTTCCAAAGACTCCAGTTCTGACCATTGCTTCACTGGGGAGCAAGTCTTTAACACGTGATCCATTGGGAGAAATTTCAGATCCAAACTTTAACACAACCAATAAAGAAAAAAAATCCAATACAAAATGAACAACAACAACAAAACATGTGAGTCCTAAAAAAGTAACTAAAATGGCTCCTACATACTTGATATAACATTCCGCCTCATTTATAATAAGAAAAATACATATTAAAATGGATCTTTTTAAATTTTTTTTTAGTTGTCAGTGGACCTTTATATGTATTTATTTATATGTGGTGCTGAGAATCTAACCCAGTGCCTCACACAAGCTGGGCAAGTACTCTACCACTGAGCTAGGATCCCAGCAGAATCTTTATTTATTTTTTATTATTTTTTTCTTTTTAGTACTGGAGGTTAAACCCAGAGGCATTTTTATCACTGAGCTACATCCTTTTTATTTTTCAAGACAAGTTCCTGCTAAATTGCAGAGGATCTTGTTAAGTAACTGAGTCTGTGATTCTCCTTATGATTCTCCCGCTGGAATAACAGGCATGTGCTACTGTACACAGCTGAGATATCATTTTTAACCCATCCACTTGGCAAAGATAACATTCTATTGCACACTGTTTTTCATGAGAATATGGAAGAACAAGACATCCTATATATTGCTGATGAGAATGAGAATTGGAACAATTTCTTGGAAGCAGATCTGACAATATGTAGTCAAATTACAAGACACAAACTTTTTTTTTTTTTTTTTTTTTTTTGGCACAGGGGATTGTGAGGATGGCCTTAGGCCTGAGCCTAAGCAACTCCATTTTAAAAACTCCAGTTTGAAACCTGCAGTCTCACCAGGCACACCTAATGGAGTCCTTTAATATAGCCCTCAGACACAAGTCACTTCCCCCCACCCTGATAAACTCGGAGTGAAGCCTCTGACAGGCTGTCCTGATAAGAGAGAAAGGCCAAAAGATCAGGGTGGGGACCAACAGACCAGATGTTTTAACCCCAGGGTAAATGATGTCACTGAGAAATCCGGTGGTAGCTGATAAGGATTGAAAGGGGGGTCAAAAGCCCCCAAATTTAGTATAAATAATAGAGCAAATGAACAGATATTCAGCCAGCCGATATTGATACACACAGGCTGGAGAGCCTGATGAGGACCTGGACTGACATCCCATCACTTGTCATCCTTTGCTGATCATCTGCATCTTCCTCACTGCTCTCCAACTCTACAGCCACATCTAGACCCTGGTGAGAGCTGCAACTTCTCCCTAGGACCGCTTCCTCAGCAGATGTCAGCTCCACTCTGGAGAAGCTTGCCTTGGTTCTAACCTTATGACCACTCTGAGTGAGTGTGCATCTACTGGACTTAAAGCCTAAGGCTTTGAGACTTTTGATCTGACACTTGAACTTAGCATGCAGAGGAAATGTCTGTCATTAGCTTGTCATGATTAAGTGTGTGTGCAGTGCTTAAAATTAGTTAATCTAGAATTATTTGCTGTGAATTAATTAATATAGAATTGTTTGCTGTGAATTGATTATGTCTATTGCAATGCATAACATTAAGGATTGTTGTTTTTTTTTTTAAATATTTATTTATTTATTTAGCTATTGGCGGACACAACATCTTTGTTTGTATGTGGTGTTGAGGATCGAACCCGGGCCGCACGCATGCCAGGCGAGCGCGCTACTGCTTGAGCCACATCCCCAGCCGTTGTTTTCTTGATTAAGAACCTATTGAGTGAAATTATATTGAGTGATTTGAGTGAATAAAGCATTGAAAAGGGCAGAAGCTTGTGGACATTTTTTATTTTTCCTCCTCAACTGCATAAGTCACACCTTTTGCCCATTGTGACAGCCATTGAACTCAGGGGACATTTAACCACATTCCCAGCCCTTTGTATGTTTTATTTTGAGACAGGGGTTGAGAAGTTGCCTAAGGCCTCAATAAATTGTTGAGGCTGGCTTTGAACTAGTGATTCTCCTGAGCCACAGGGATTACAGATGGGTGCCACTATGCCTGGCCAAAGTAATAACTTTTTTGGTGTGGGGTACTGGAGATTGAACTCAGGGGCACTCAACCACTAAACCACATCTTCAGCCTATTTTGTATTTTTTTTTTTTTTTTTTTTTTAGAGACAGGGTCTCACTGAGTTGCTTAGTGCTTCACTTTTGCTGAGGCTAGCTTTGAACTCACAATCCGCCTGCCTCAGCCTCCCGAGCCACAGCAATAACTTTTTGATCTAGCAATTCTAATGTTATTTTACTGATAATAATTATAGTGCACATAGTTAGTCCTTGTTATTGTCTGGTTCTGGAATGTCCTCCAAAGTCTCATATGTTCAGAGGTGAGGCTTTGGGAAGTAATTAGATCATCAGGGCTCTGACCTCATCAGTGGATTGATCCATTGATGTCTGGATGGACGACTGAGAGTTAGGACCTACTTGGAGCAGATAGGTCACTGAGGGCATGCCCTGGCAAGGTGTGTCTTCTCCCTGGACCCTTCCCCCAATCCTGCTTCCCTGGTACCATGAACTGAGCTGCTTTCCTCCACCACACCCTCTGCCATGTTCTGAACTTTGTTAGGCTCAGCAAATCATTCACAATAGGATGATGATTGCTGTGAAAATAAAAGGAAAAATTATGATGAAAACCACATTGAAAGAGTTTTTCAAAATGGAGCTAGGAGACCATCAGGAAGCAGGATTTAGGAAGGATTCAAATTGCTGCCTATGACTGTGAACTTTGGTCATCTTCACCCTTTGATTGCAGGCAACTAGAACAGATAATTGTATTGTGTCCAGAAACTTAACATGCACATGGAGAAACCAGATGACTCTGGCTTTATGGACATTTCTAATGTAAATTACAAATATTATTTTCTGTTGGCTAGCTCCTGTCATACCACATCTGTGGGTTTTTGTTGTTGTTGTTGTTATTGTTTTTGTCAATATCAACAGAAGTTCCCCACAAAGGAATCTTCACTGCTTTGTATACTCTTGACAGTTTAAGCTCCCAGAGCCTTCTTTGGAACAGTGATTCGGAGTTATCTAAACCCGTACTTCCCAAACAACAATTCCTAAGACCCCAAAATAAAATCCTTCTACTTTTGTAGATTCTGAGTTTGGAATGACAGCAGTGTGATAATGCCAGTTGCTTTTCTCCAGAGGCAACCCTTGATTAACATTTTGTCTTTTTCCAGCTACTTTCTAAGCGGAGATGGTATCTTCTTCCATCACACACCAACAAACGAGCACCTTTTAATGTCATACATCTTGGAGAGTTCTTGAATTTTTTTTTTTTTTTAACGCTCTCTTTAGAACTGTTTTGCATGACACTGGAGTCTTATTTAGATCGCTACCCCTCTTGGTCTCATCCTCCTTTACTCCCGAGAAGCTTCTGTGGCAGCCAGAGCAACACAGACTTCACCACCTTCGCCTCTGTGGGCGGCCCTCTCTAAGGGCACCTGACACACACCCCGCACACCGGCCCCCAGCCTGGAGCCGACCGAGCCTGGGTCAGCCCTTCGGCCTCGCTGGTCGATTAGCTGTCCTTCTTCGGCTGGAGCCCCTCAGTTGCATCCCGGGTCCGGCGCGCAGTGATGACGACATCGGTCCGGTAGCCGCGGCGACGGGGGCTCGGGGGCGGGGAAGGCTTCCGGGCTGTCGTCCTGACTGCAGAGAGCTGCTGTCATGGCGGTCGCTCCGTGCGGCTTCTTTTCCATCCTGCTGCTGTTGCTCTCAGGGGATGCCCAGAGCTCGGAGGTGCCCGGGGCTGCGGCCGAGGGGTCGGGAGGGAGCGGGGTCGGCCTAGGCGATCGTTTCAAGATTGAGGGGCGTGCGGTTGTTCCAGGGGTGAAGCCTCAGGACTGGATCTCGGCGGCCCGAGTGCTAGTAGACGGAGAAGAGCACGTCGGCTTCCTTAAGTGAGCATCCTGAGGGCAGCAGGAAAGCAGTTGGGAGGGACGCCGGAGGGATATCCCGCTTGGAGAGCTTAGTGTCAGGACGGGACAGCGTCGCTGTCGCAGAGTGAAGTGGCAGGTTCCACTATCGCTCTATGCCAGGAGACCTTGGGAGGCTGTCAGACGCTTTCCCCTTCCTCTTTCCTTTCCGTATACCTCAGAAATAAGGACCGCAGGCCCTCGCCCCAAGGCCAAAGCAGTGGAACCACTTATTTTCAATCCCATTTTGGCCCGGTTTGGGTCCGATCGCTCTTGGGCCCTGGGAACAGGTGAACCCTCTTGCTGGATTCTTTCATTTGCATCTCATTTGGTTTCCCTAAAACCTGGTCGCTTTATTGCATTCATTTCAGCCTTTTGATAGCTTGATTTTGTGTAGAAAGATACTAAACAAGTGGGAATTCTCAAAGCCCAAAGGGCTTCCTGTGATGACAGACTGGGAGAGTAATGTCACTGCTTCTAAAATTAATGGGCCCTGAAGTCCCTAATCAAACCACACCTTTTTTTTTTTTTTTTTTTTATTGGCCCGGCATTGGGATTATTGTTCTTTTTACACTTGAATTTGTCGAGGGATTTCAGTATCACAACTGTCATTTAGTGATATTAGGGTTTCTCAAAAATGCTTACACATTCCTGTCCCTTCTAGCTATTAATAGAAATGTGATATCTGTCTATATTAAAAGGGATGAGTTTGTTAGCACTCTCCTTTGGTAGAAGCCTGCTTTTCAGATGTCCAGGCACAAGTGTACTTTTGTTTGTTTGTGGTACTGGGGTTCAAATTTAGGGCATCAGACATAGTAGGAAAGTGCTCTACCACCAAGTTACATCCCTAGCCCAAGTATGACTTTTTAAATCTTTCCATCACTACTTGTTTGTTTGTTTGGAAAATGAAATTGTGAACTGAAAGAAAATAGTTAGGAAAGGAAGTGGTTCTCTGCTGGGTTTGTGGACTAGCAGTGGTATCTGAAAACCAGAAACCTTAAATGTGAACATTTAAATTTCATTTGCAGATTTGTTTATATCAGCCAGGTGCCCTTTTGAGAAATTCAACCTCAGATTAGTAAATGACAACAAATTTACAACCAGTAAGTTAATGCTATCTGGCGTTAATCTGGCACTAGGGCATTCTTTAGACTTTACCACAATTTATGATTGTTTAATGGCTACGCTTTGGGAAATTAGCCTTAATTGACAATTTGACTTCTCTTCTGCAGCACACAGTTCTTTTGAAAAGCATTTATTTTTAGTTTTTAAATAATATTAATAACATGTTTGTTGAAGAAAATGTAAACAAAAAAGTTTCTGCTTGAAAGTTTCAAACAGATAACAACTCTTATATTGTATCTTTTCTCATTTTTTTAGAATCATATGAGTTATTTACAATGATAAAACATAAGGCTTTATAGCTTGCCCTTTTCACTTAATATTTGTGAAGTTTTTGAAACTATTTCATTTTTTAAACATTTGCATGTAGAAATGAGAATTAATAGGAAGAATTTATGGTGAAAATCTTTTTGTAAAAGGGTAGGTAATTTGTCTTATGACTGTTCTGAAAAACTAGCACACAATTTTGGCTTCTGTGTTTGGGTTTTTTTTTTTTTTTTTTTGAAGTGGTTTAGGACTTAGCTAACGGTGATACGGAAAGTTAAGATTACTCAGACCATTTCTTAACTATCATCAGTAAGTAGATAAGCCATAATTTATTTAACAAGTCCTCTGATTTTGGACATTTAGGCAATTTTCAGGTGTTAGTTTTAATATATTAAGGTTATGTGCTACACTTTTTTTGAACTTTTTATTATAGATATTTTCAGACATTTACAAAATAAACTTGTGAATTCTTGGATACTCATCACAGTCTACTGTTTTATTTCATATGTTCTCTGTATCTCATTTTTTTAAAAAAAATATTTTTTAGTTGTACATGGCGCAGCATCTTTATTTTGTTTATTTACTTTTATGTGGTGCTGAGGATTGAACCCAGTACCTCACACGTGGAAGGCAAGTGCTTTCCTGCTGAGCCACACCCCAGTCACCTATATCTCATTCTTGAGTATTTTTGTATGGTTCTAAGCAGAATATAATTTTACTTGTAAATGCATTATTATGTTTTTCTAAAAGGTAAGGACTTAAACAAAAACCATTATCAATTCAAAAACTAAATAATAGTGCTTTGGTATCATCTAATGCACAGTTCATTTCTGTGTTTCCCTGGTTATCTCAAAAATGCTTTTATGGAATTCTTCTTTTAAATCAGGATCCAACAAAGCCTGTATATTATAAAGTAGATTTTTAAAGCCAAGTTTTAAGTTTTTTTTTTATTAAAAATATTTATCTTAGATAAAATACATATTTGCTTTTTCTTTAGGTAATTACTTCTGATAATATTTGTTTTGTGCAGTCATCAGTTGTTGAATTTTTTTTTTAAACCCAGAAAGATGGTTTGAAATTGGTTCGGTCAGGGTCCCATCAATAAAAAGAAGATAAGTTGGGTGCCATGGCATACACTTGTAATCCCAGCACTTTGGGAGGCTGAGACAGGAGAATTGCAAGTCAAAGCCAGCCCCTGTAATTTAGCAAGGTCCTAAGCAATTTAGTGAAATCTTGTTTCAAAATACAAAACAGGATGGGGATGTGGCTCAGTGAACCTGGGTTCAATCCCCTGTACCAAAAAGCAAAACAAGAAACAGAAGACACACTGAGATTTAGATTAACTCAGAAAAAAATAAACAATTTAGAGGGTTTAATAAGCATTAAATAGTGTAGTCGTGTTATAGGGAAACAACCAGGTGGTGCAGTACTCTAGAACTTACAACCTCAAGACTATTACCACCTCTAAGCCTGAAGGAGGAGTGCAAATACAGATTACTGTAAACTTGAAGAAAGGGCTGATTTGGAGGAGCTGTGTTCCTGAATAAAGCCAGTCAGGTGAACTCTCAATGAGAAAGCTGTGGGGGATCTATACTAGGTAGAGATGGATCGGAGGGCAAATGGAAGATGTCCATCTCAAGAATAAACTAACTTGATGTTTTTATGTTTATTCTGTTTTGGTTTAGTGTGTACTTTGAGGTAACAAGGAACACTTTTTCATCTTTTTAGTGAATACATGAATGTGATCACGATCAGTTATTGCTTTGACTATGAAAAAGCATTTTGAAGTATTTTAAAAATGAGGCATTATTTTAATATATTATTATGATACTGGGGATTTCCTGATAACAGTTGATCCTTTTTGAACCACTTGTTTTCCTGAAACAGAAACTTCTTTTTTTCCTTGGAGTAGTTTTTTGTTTTCCAAACAGATTAATTTTGACTTAGCTCTTGATAGAATGGTTTTATAAATCTAGTAAGTTTGTAAAAGTAAGAAAAAGATGGGATGTTTTAACTACATAAACATTTTAAATATATGCATACCCAAAAAAGAACTAAAGTAAATGGGACTGTCTGTAATAAGTGAAACACATAATTCTTAAGTATTTTTTATCATTTATTAAAAAGAGAGAAAATCCAGAAAATAACAAGTTAAAACTGAAACAGAATGTTGTTTTTAACACTAAGAGTTTGTTGGGGGGTTGGAAAAATTGGGGCCCTTATGTAATAATAATGTAATGTATACTTGTATTTAGAACTGTGCTCCTGTTAACTTTATCCACAGAAAGAAAATAAGTATTTTCTATGTCAGTGTTCTCTGCTCTTCTGGAGTGGTTTCAGGTATTTTCAGAACCTGTTCAGTGTTAATTATGGAAGATGAAGTGGGGGACAGTTCTTGTCATTCTTTTATTTTCAGCTTTTTGTTTAATGTCATTTGGGGGCATTGTTTTTAGAATTAACATGATTTAAAACATAAGAAAAAACTAAGCCAAAGTGACTAAATATAATTTTTATTTTTTCAGGACAGATGGGAGTTTTGTGGTTCATGATATACCTTCTGGATCTTATGTAGTGGAAGTTATTTCTCCAGCTTATAAATTTGACCCTGTCCGAGTTGATATCACTTCAAAAGGAAAAATGAGGTGAGGGCACCTGATTTAATTTTTACCAAAGTTTAGGCTACTGTATACCTCATTGTATATATTCATTTCAGAATATAAGGGTGAAAAGTTTCCTATTGAAGCTACACTAATTCCTTAAAACACTTAAAATGTTTTCATCTGAACATTGATAAAATCATGAAGTTGAAATTCTTCCTTCTTTGGCTTAAAGTTTATTTTAAAGCTCTAATATGATTATATAGAGAAAAGTTAGCATTACTTACTATAGGAGCAAAAGCACTGTGTTAGTTATTGAAATGGGGTTTTGAAAGTTGGATTTAACTTTTTTATTTCTAATTTAAGTTTTCTAAATTAGAAATACTATTTTAAACTGGAATATTTTAGAAACACTTGATCTTGAATTTCTACATCTCCACTTTTCTGGAATATTTAGTGCGCCATGGAAATTTAGTACTTGTAGTGAAAAAAAAAATAGATTACATTGTGGAGTTTTTCTCAAAGTGAGGATCATGATAAAAATAAAAGATGAAAGCACAATGTTTGAGGCTGGCAGAATAGGAAAGAATTTCAGAATTCTGAGTAAATGAATATGTGCTTGAAATTGAGTTGAAATTTAAAAAAACCTTTGGTCTACTTGAGGCTGTGGGTATGGAACAGCAAAACCCCATTTGAGGTTAGGACAGTTGTGAGGTTGTCCACAATCTTCAGATTTGCCTTTCATAATAAAACACTTATTTTATTCATTTTTAATTTTTTTTACTGTCTCATGGCAATAACATCCTTTTTCGTCTCATCTAACCAGTCAGTAGATGAAGCAGTTTTAAGTGAAAATGTCTCTTGTTTGTTTGTGCTATCACAACATTACTCTATGTTGCCACAGGCAAAAGGCAAAAATCATTTTGGGGTTTACAAACTACATATTTGGGGTTTATAAACTACAGCTTATTGCTGACCTTTTTTGAATGTCAAGCATATTTTAGCCTAATTTGTAGAGATTGAAAATTGAGCTGGCATAATAGAAATATGTTCATTAAGTGCCATATTATGTTTGAGTCATGTTTACTTCTAAAATTTTATCTTCTTTCTTTGCTTTTTAATTTGATATTGCCAGATTTTAAGATGTAATATGTAAATTTGCAATAATTAAAATAGAATGAGTCATATGGAACTGCTTCATCCTTTATATTACCTGTGTATTTGTTGATGGATTTGCCATAATTTTTATAATCAGCTCCTCTTGAGGGATAAGAAATGTTTTTTTCCTCTATTTCTCTAGTGTATATAGTAAACAGACAATTATAAATAAAATAAATTCTTAATATTATCATTAAAGCCAATAAATACTAATAAATACATTTTTTTAGAAACAAATTACTTTTTTCCTCCTATTTTTTTTAAAGAGAGAGAGATAATTTTTTTAATATTTATTTTTCAGTTTTTGATGGGCACAACATCTTTATTTTATTTTTTATGTGACGCTGAGGATTGAACCCAGCGCCTCATGCATGCCAGGCGAGCACGTTACCGCTTGAGCCACATCCCCAGCCCTTTCCTTCTATTTTTGAAGTTAAGGTTTTAGCTAAAGATATTCTACTTTGCTTAAGTTCTGATTATAGTTCTTGTTTTTGACTATTTAGAGGAGAGGCAAAGCTTCAGTGGAAGGTAATACCTTGTAAATATAAATTTTTCTTTTTCTTTTTCTTGGTACCAAGGATTTAACTCAGGGGCACTTAACCACTGAGCCACATCCCCAGTCCTTTTTATATTTTATTTTGAATAGGGTCTTGTTAAATTACTGAGGATGGCTTTGAACTCATGATCCTCCTGTCTCAGCCTCCTGAGTTGCTGGGATTACAGGCGTGCACTACTATATCTGGCTATAAATATTTTTTTTTGATAGAATACATGGATTATTTCAAAGTATATTAATCTCTTTGGGTATTGACTTTCTCATATATCATTTTAGAAACATAAGGATTTTTAAATATATATGTAGGTAAAGTTCTATTATGTTCAATCTCATTTATTTTTCACTTTTGGTAGTGGGGATTAAGCCCAGGGGTACTTTACTACTGAGCTACATCCTCAGCCTTTTTTTTAATTTTTTATTTTGAGATAGAGTCTCACTAAATTGCTGAGGCTGGCCTTGGATTTGCAATCCTCCTGCTTAAGCTTCCCTAGACACTGGAATTACAGGCATGGGACACTGTACTGTGCCTGGCTTAACTCTCAATCTTAATGGACTTATGACTTTTTTATATATTTTAAAATGGCACAGTTAGAGATAAGAAGTATGTAGATTGCAGTATACATTATGTATGCTTATTTAAATTTTTTAATATCAAAAACACAATATTGGAAGAAATGAAAATTGTTAAATAAGGGGAGATTCTTGCTTACTAAGAACTGTAACATGTTGTTTTTATTTGTCCTTTTGCTCTCTTTAAATTTGTGAATGAAATAGTTCTAGTAAATAGGAAAAATATTGTTCTAAACATGAAGTTTTTATTAAATTTTTTTTGCAGTGTTAGTGATTGAACTGGGGGCCAATGCTTATTTTCCTTTTAACAATGGATAAAGAGCATTTAAGAACTACTTTTTGAACATTTAAGAACTGGTTGCAGAATTCATAATCTCAGATACATTTCTGAGCATTGGATTCCTGAAGCATAAATTAAAAAATAATAATAATAATAAAAAATGAGGCCCCTTCCCCCTAGCACATTTAAGTCGTGTGTGGGATGGTGGAGCAGCTGACAATCAGGGATTTTGTCAGTGTGTGTTTTGGAGAGTGAAAGATTCACAGCTGACTAGTATCCAACAGAATATGTTACTCAGGAGCTTGATGAGTGGCAGGCAAGATATGACGGTGCATGATCTCAGATTTTCAATCTGAGACTTCAGGGGAAAAAAAATGAGGCCCTTATCATTTTAATAATTAGGGGTGGGACAGAGTAGTGAACAAAGTAGGATTCATATTCATATAAGGGCATAATATTTTGATCAGTGTTTTATAAACATGCACAGTAAATTAGCATCAAATATATATGAAACTTCCTTTTGTGACATTTTAGCTGAATGAAAAAAAATCTTAGAAATACTGGACAAAATATGACAAGCACTTCCTATACTCCTGGCCCTTTTTAAAATTTTTAATTTTGAGATAGGCTCTTGCTAAATTGCCTAGGCTGGCCTGAAATTTGCAGTCCTTCTGCCTCAGCCTCCTGAATTGCTAGGAGTATAGATAGGCATGTGCCACTGTACCAAGCAAATTTTTCCTTTTAAATGCATAGCTTCCCCCAAAGGAAGGAAAATCCCTAGGGGATAAACTATAAACCACTTCCCCATTTGAGGTTTTTGATGATGTTCTCTAGCTAAAAAGCTTAGATTTTATTAGCAGTGTGTAAGTAGGAGGCAAGTCTTGGGTTTGCCTGGGGTCAGAATTAGATCTAAGTTTTGGTTTCCCTTTTAACCTTTAAATTAAAACCCAAAAGGACAGATTCCCAATCTGATTTTGCTATTAGGATAAAAGTCTCCCCTGAAAACTGATAGTAGCAATTCTACTCTCATTAAAATTCAAGGTATGAATTTATTACTTCTTGCAAAATCTAGGCACTTCTAAGATGAGAAGCTAACAAAATGGTCCCTGCTTATAATCCCTGGACTACTAGCACAGACAAATGTGTAATCTCTCTGGAGGGAGATGTCCTAATATCTATTTACTTAAGTGGATAAATTCTACTCACCTTACAGAGTACCCAGGAAAATGGTCTACATTAAATCAGCAAATGAATCTCACCTCCAAATTTAAGATGGTAGAATTATTGAATATATACTATAAAATAATTTAATGTGTAGTGGAATTGCTTAAAGAAATAAAGATTTACTGCTATAAGAAATGATATACCTGGCCAGGCACGGTGGTGCATACCTGTAATCCCAGCAGCTCAGGAGGCTGAGTCAGAAGCATCAGAAGTTCAAAGCCAGCCTCAGCAATTTAGTGACACCTGGGTTTTGATCTCCTTAGTGCGTTTTAGTTGAAAATGAGATGTTTACCAATGCATTCTTGTAGGGCTTTCTTGCTTTCTTTCTTTTTTTGGTATTGGGAATTGAATCCAGGGCATTTTACCACTGAACCACATCCCCAGCCCTTTTTATTTTTTATTTTGAGACAAGGTCTCACTAATTTACTGAGACTGGTCTTGAACTTGAAATTCTCCTGCCTCAGACTCCTGAGTCACTGGAATTACAGGCGTGCACCGCCACACCTACCTTGTTGTAGGGCTTTCTTTTTTATTTTTAAATAATTTAAATAAAACCAAGAATCAATTAATGGGATGGATTCACTGAAAAGCTTCTTCTCAGTAAAAGAAACAATCAGTGAGGTGAAAAGAGAGTCTACAAAATGGGAGCAAATTTTACCACATCAGATACAGCACTAATCTCTAGGATATATAAAAAACTCAAAAAACTTAACAAATAACAAATAACCCAATTAATAAATTGGGCCAAGGAAATGAACAGACACTTCTCAGAAGATGATATACAATCAATCAACAAACATGAAAAAATGTTCAAAATCTCTAGCAATTAGAGACATGTAAATCAAAACTACTCTTAGGATTTTATCTCGGGCTGGGGTTGTGGCTCAGCAGTAGAGTGCTTGCCTAGCACGTGCCAGGCCCTGGGTTCGATCCTCAGCACCACATAAAAATAAATAAACAAAATAAAGGTATTGTGTACAGCTAAAAATAAATATTAAAAAAAAATATTTCATCTCACTTCAGTCAGAATGGCAGCTATTAAGAATACCAACAACAATAAGTGTTAGTGAGAATGTGGGAAGGCACACTCATACATTGCTGGTGGTACTGCAAATTGGTGCAACCAATCTAGAAAGCAGTATGGAGATTCCTTGGAAAACTTCGAATGGAACCATCGTTTGACCCAGTCATTCCACTCCTTGGTTTATTCCCAAAGGACCTAGCGTACTATGGTGACCCAGCCACATCAATGTTTATAGCAGCACAATTCACAATATTGTGGAATTGTGGAAACAACTTAGATGCCTTTCAATAGATGAATGGATAAAGAAACTGTGGTATATTACTCAGCATTAAAAGAGAATAAAATTATAGCATTTGCAGGTAAATTGGTGGAGTTGGAGAAATTATGCTAAGTGAAGTAAGCCAATCCCCAAAAACCAAAGGCTGAATGTTTTCTCTTGATATGTAGATGCTGACCCATAATAGGGGCGGGGTGGGGACCATGGGAGGAAGGAGGAACTTTAGATAGGGCAAGGGGGAGGAAGGTGAAGAGAATGGGCATGGGGGTAGTAGGAAAGATGTGGCATGAGATGGACATCAATACTCTGAGTACATGTATGAAGACACAAATGGTGTGACTCTACTTTGTGTACAACCAGAGGCATAATAATTGTGCTTTATTTGTATACTATGAATTGAAATGCATTCTGCTGTTATGTATAACAAATTAGAATAAATAAATTTAAAAATAATTTGATAGTTTTTTTAGTTGTAGGTAGACACAATGCCTTTAATTAATTAATTTATTTCTTTATTTTTATGTGGTGCTGGAGATCAAATCCAGTGCCTCACATGTGCTAGGCAGGCACTCTACCACTGAGCTACAACCTCAGCCCCAGTAGGACTCTCTTGAATCAAGTTTTTGTTACAGAGTAGCTTTAAAATTTGGGTGTATCAATAATATACATCTTAGATCATCAAAAAATAAAATAAATAACATTCAGTAATTTTTTTGTTTATAATAAAATAAATTCACTACAAATATAACCAAAGGGCTTTAGAACTAGAAGAATTCTAAAGGAACTTTTGATATAAACAAAAGTTAAGGAACTTGCCTAACCACATAGGTAGTGACAGTTGCAATTAGAAGATTCCAAGCATAGTGTTCTTTCTCCAAGCTTTGCCCAATATTTTAGATATGCATATAAAACTACATTGATCAGATTTTCAGGATCAAAAGTTTAGATGCCAGGATGTTTTGGAAGAGTTATTGCTAAAATATTGTAAGCAGATCTTTTAATTAACCATGGTTTTCATAGAATTACCGCTGCTTTTCTCATGTTTCTTTATCAGAGCAAGATATGTGAATTATATCAAAACATCAGAAGTAGTAAGACTGCCCTATCCTCTCCAAATGAAATCTTCAGGTCCACCTTCTTACTTTATTAAAAGGGAATCTTGGGGCTGGACAGACTTTCTGATGAATCCAATGGTATGTATCAAGCTAAAATAAAACATTTTACTAATCCCTAATTTATTTCTAGGCAGTTGAAAACTCAAACTCTTGTGAGATGGAAAATTGAGGTTAGATTGTTTGTTGGATGAAAGGATTATTAGGAGTAATTTGTGGATTTCAGGAAAACAGTGGCTTTAGGAATAGATAATGAAAAGAATTTAGTAAGAATGGCTCTATAGATTTGACATTGAAGTATACAACAGGAATTGGAAAAATATTTATGATGAAATAATGCATTATGCTGTCATTTATTTTTTAAAAAATCAATAAAAATATTGATTAAAAAAAGTAAAATTCAAATATAGAGAGAGTATGCAGCCATATATGGAGATATCCCATCCATCCTACTACTTGCATATTAGTCCATTGATAAATATAACCATCATTTATTAACCAGTCCCTGTTGTTGGTACAAGTAAGGTGTTCTTTCTCCTTTTTGTACGTGTGGTAAACAAAGAAGTTATTCTCTGGTAATTTAAGTAGTTGGTCATGAAACTGACACTAACAGTAAAACACTAAAAGAATACATTCTTTTAGTGGGTATAGTATAATATAATAATATAATAGTGGAGTAATAGCCCAGAGTTGCTTTACTACTGAAATAAATCCCCAGCCCTTTTTGTTGTTTTATTTTGAAACAGGGTCTTTGCCAAGACTGGTCTTGAACTTGTGCTCCTTCCACCTTAGCCTCCCAAGGAGCTAGAATTATAGGCATGTGCCATATTCAACAGTTCAGAATACTTGCTTTTGAAACAAATTTTACCCTTTTAAAAAATTGTTTTTGAAAATTGAATTATTATCTGAGAATTATATATGTTTTAATCATATTTCTTACTAATACCTATTCAGATCACAAAGGGGACTAATTGGGGATTATACCTCTTTGGAGAGGAATAAATCAGTACCTAGAATCTGTTATCAAAGACAAAGAGGCAGAAATATAGATTGAATGGGAGGAATCAGCAGTAAGTCTCCAAAGCTTATTCATTTTGCTTATTCTTATTACTGAAATTCTATAGACATATTCAATGCTAGAGAATTCTAGGATATTTTTCAAAACTGATCTGCTCAAGTAGTTGTCCAGTACTGTATTTCAGGCTCTAGAGGATGTATATTAATGAGAGAGATTAATACAATGTTTTCTCCAAGAACCACAGAGTTATCTGGGAAGAGCAGCCCAATGGGGCATTGAGATTTCCAATCCTAATGCCAGATTGCAGGTTGAAGAAAATCAATAGATAGTTCCATTTGCAAACTATTTTTATTAGATAATACTGTAAGCTCTGCACAAACATAGACAGGTGGAACAAGAAAGAAGTGAGATGTCAATAAAGTCCAAACACATAGATAAAACTCTTTAATCATATCAAACTCTACAACATTCAGACAGGTAGCACCTTGCTGTCATCAGAATTATTTCACTAGAATTGATGTGATTGCTGCAAGTTCTATATTTGAATCTTTAAATTTTATCATTCATTGTTAAATTCAGTTTTTGTTTCACAAACTGTAAAATGGAGGAAAGAGAATTTCTAATTTTTTTTCCTTCTACAGGTTATGATGATGGTTCTTCCATTATTGATATTTGTGCTTCTGCCCAAAGTGGTCAACACAAGTGATCCTGACATGAGACGGGTAAGGTGATTTTGTGTAAACACAGTTCTTGGTATTTAGTTAGTTGTTTTCACTGGACAATATAAATTCCATTGGTTTTGCCTGGTAAAAGCATAGCATATCTTTTAGCATAGCTAAAATAATCTACTTAGTCTTAGCTGCTTTATGTGCCTTACCTGTTAGTAGTTGAAATGCACAATAATCCTGGTATACCTAATCCAAATATTTTGTAAAATTATTGCTCTTTTAATCTATCTTTACTTAATAAAACTGTCTTCAGAGCACATACTCAGTTCTTGTGTTCAGACAAACAAAACTCACGTAGACCAAGGGGGGATAAGTAGAATAGTGGCTTTTAAACTCTGTAACACAAAATCTTGCTGGTTCTGCAAAGAGGAAAGAGTTTGCTAATGAGGATGCTTCAAATTTAATGTCACCACTTCATTTCTTCAAATATTGGATTCCATATAAAATCTTCATTGTTTCTTTAAGTAGTTCCATTTTTGCATCTAACAAGACTCAAATACCTTCTGAGTACCAAGATTCTCTATTGTTTTTAGTAAACAAACAAACAAAAATAAAAACAATGTATCGATAACCTTATTCATTATTGAGTTAGGTTCTGGATATGGGGATACAAAAATGAATTAAAGTTCATCTTTATTGTCAACAAGTCCATCTCTATTGTCAGCTAGTTCAGTTAAATGTAAGAAATAGAATGAATTTATAAAATATTCTCTAGCCATCAGGAGATTTTGTGGGTTTTTTCCCCTTTTTTAAATGGAAAAATAAGATAAACATAAAACGAATAAAACTATTTCCTAATGTTGTAGATGATTAAGTTATATAAAAGGTAAGGTATTCCCAGCTGGACTGGCAGAAAAACTTTTATGAAAAAAAAAGTTTATGTTTCAAAATGTTTTATTGTTGAATTTGGCATCTTTGCCATATCTTGCAAAAGATAATATATCCTATCAAATCCTTGTATCTGTTGACCTGATTAGCTGTTTGTGACATCAGTAGAAGGAAACACCAGTAGTCACATTTGATTATAATTTCACTCCTTATTGGGCCGGGGTTGTACCTCAGTGGTAGAGTGCTTACCTAAGCATATGTGAGGCACTGGTTTCACTACATAAAAGAAAAATAAATAAAGGTATTGTGTCCATCTACAACTAAAAAAATAAAAAATAAAAATAAAAAAAGTTCACTTTTTACAAAGTGCTTTTGTACATAGTAGATACTATAGAAAGTGGTTGCTCCAAGAGTTTCAGAATTGAACAGATTCAAAAATGGAATGGATGATATATTTTTATAGGAACTCAAGACCTATTACCATATATATTTAATTTTTTATTGTAAGGCATTTTAACATACTTTACTTATGTTTACAATTTTTCTTTTTTCTGACCTTAATTGTAAAAGCACCTTTTGCTGCAGTTTATCTTCCAAACATTCTTGATACCTTGATATATAGTTGAAGATTGATATTTTGGTTGTATGCATCTGAAGAAAACATTAGCTTAAAAATATGCATTAAAACAATATGAAGGGCTAGGGCTGGGGCTCAGAGGTAGAGTGTTTGCCTTGCACATGTGAGGCACTGGATTCAATCCTCAGCACCACATAAAACTAAATAAATAAATAAAAAGGCACTCTGTCCATCTACAACCACACACACACACACACACAAAATAATAAACCAAACAATATGAAGCTAGGCATGGTGGCACATGTCTGTTATCCCATTGGCTCGGGAGGCTGAGGCAGGAGGATCATAATTTTGAGGTGAGCCTCAGAAACTTAGTGAGGCCCTAACTTATTGAGATCTTGTCTTCAAAATAAAAAATAGAAAGTGTTGGGGATATAGCTCAGCGGTAAATTGCCTCTGGGTTCAACCTCCAGTACCCAAAAATCAAATAAACAAAAATAAAAACAAAAAAAATATGAAAACATATTAATCAGAAAACAAAATAAGAAAGAAATATGATCAAATATATCCATTGTCAGAAAAAAAGTCCTTTATTAAAACAAACTGAATCAAACCCTAGGCAAATATTTATTTGACATTTTCCACAGATCATAATGTTTACTGGAGTAAAGGAGATATGGAACATGGTTACTAATATTATGTTTAAGACTTTAATTTTTTTTTTTTTTTTGAGCTGCGGATCAAACCCAGGACAACTACTCTACTTCTGGGTTCTACTCCCAGTCTGATAAAATACGTTTGAGTATAACATTACTTTGTTGCTCAAAAATATTACTTTTTACTTGTTCTACTCCTTTCCTTCTTCCTTAATAGGAAGTGTTAGAATTTAATAACTTGAAAGATCCTAGTGCTCATCTTTCCCTCCATTCCTACTGGAGATGGAACCCAGGGCTCTCCACTACTACTATGTCCCCAGTACTTTTTATTTGACACAGGGTCTTGCTAAGTTGCCAAAGCTGGCTTCAAACTTGAGATCCTCCTGCCTCTGCCTCCCCAGTAGCTTGAATTATAGGTGTGTGCCACCATACCCAGCTCCCAGTGCCCTTTTCATACCTTGTGCTTTTCTTCCCTGCAGGAAATGGAGCAGTCAATGAATATGCTGAATTCCAACCATGAATTGCCTGATGTATCTGAGTTCATGACAAGACTCTTCTCTTCAAAGTCATCTGGCAAATCTAGCAGTGGCAGCAGTAAAGCAGGCAAAAGTGGGGCTGGCAAAAGGAGGTAGTCAGGTCGTTCACAGCAGGCATTTGCACAAACATAGCAACACTGGGTGGCATCCAAGTCTTGAGGGAAACCATGTGAAGCAACTACTGTACACTTGAGTCATCCTGAAAGTTGATCTCTTACAACTGTTGTATATGTTAACTTTTTAACAGGTGTTTTGTATTTGGTACACAAGAAAACCCAACTTTCATCCTTTGTCTGTATGAGGTCAATATTGATGTCACTGAATTAATTACAGTGTCCTATAGAAAATGACATTAATAAATTATATGAAGTACTATGCATTATGATATTAAAATAAGTCTTAATCCAGAGATCAAATTATCTTCTGTCATTTTTTTCACTTGTTGTTTCTTTTTCCTAACATTTTTTTTTCTATCTTTTATTATCTGAGGCTTGAAATGAATTTTTCCATTTAAAAAGAAGTGGTTTGTTACCCTTACAGTAGCACGCACTATGGTTTTTTGTGTAGCTGAAACCTTTAAAAATTCTCAGCTTCCAGGCTGGGGTTTTGGCTCAGTGGTAGAGCACTTGCCTGGCATGTGTGAAACAATGGGTTCAATTCTTAGCATCACATATAAATGATAAAATAAAGGTCCATCGACAACTTAAAAAAAAATTCTCAGCTTCCGTGTCTTGCCATTTCATATTCCCTTTTATGTGAGGTGGAAACTGTTTCTTATGTAGCTATAGTTTTTATTATTATAATAAGCTCCATAGTATGGATATATGAGTCGAGTTTAATCATTTTTAATCAGAATAGAGTTTAATCATTTTTAAAATTCTGGTTACCATCTATTGTACTCATTTTTAAATTTTTTTTTCCTTTTTTGTAGTTGTAGATGGACTGAATGCTTTTTTTTTTAATGTGGTACTGAGGATTGAACCCAGTGCCTTGTGCATGGTAGGCAAGTACTCTGCTGCTGAGCTACAGCCCCAGCCCTAAAATTCTGGTTACCATTTATTATATTCATTTTACAATTATTTTGAACCAACTGTGTGCTGTGATCCAGAATAGAATACAGAGATGGGTATTATCCAATCACCTGTCTCAATAGAACTTATTATGGGAGGACAAATAATAACAGATAATGAATACCCAGGGGAAAGAAGTACAGCAGTAGGAAAGCCTTCCAGAGTCTAAGAACAGAAAAATCAAACTTATAATATTGGTGGCATAGCACATCATTGATTCTTAGAACTTTTGCAGTATAAATTTGCTTTCTAATTAGCAATATCACTTTTTATTTCAATAAGTTGTAAAAAATTTACACCTTTTCCTCTTGGGTTATTTTAATTAAAGAGAAGTATTGCTTCTAGTAAAGGGTTTCTTTTTTTCTCCTGTGTTAACACCTCTATTGCTTTCTTAAGGTTATTAAATCAGAAAACAGAACAAAAAAAATGGTTGCTTAAAAACTCTATTTTCAGGCTGGGGTTGTGGCTCAGCGGTACTGTGCTTGCCTAGCATGCAGGAGGCACTAGGTTCAATCCCCAGCACCACATAAAAAAAATAAATAAATAAACAAATAAAATAAAGGTATTGTGTCCATCTACAACTAAAAAATATTTTTTAAAAAAACTTTATTTTCTCTTTTGTATTAGGTGCCAATTGTTCATTTTGAAATGAGGTTCATAAGTTTCTTTTAAAGAAATAGATTCCGGGGGCTGGGAATATAGCTCAGTGGTCAAGCACATGCTTAGCATATAGGAGCCCCTGAGTTTAATTCCCAGCCTTCCCCCAATTTTTTTTTAAGTTCTAATGCAGGACATTTTATTAAGTATCTTTATTTGTATTATTTACCTTAAGGTTACCAAACTGGCTGAGCTTTGAATGATTAGGGTTAGCTGGTTAATGGTAGAACTAAGGTCTTTTAAAATAGAAAATGAATGTAAGAACCCTAGCTGAGAATGCCATTCATTTAGTTAGCTTTCTAATTTTCACTTAAACAGTAAGTAAAAGAATATGACATTCTCCATTGTGATTCAAAGGAAACAGAACATAGTAAGTCTTAGTTGTCTGACCAGAAATCCTGTTTAAAAATTTCATAATTTGGATTGTCGAAATTTGCACTCCCAAGTGCAAATTTCACATACCATTTCACATGCCAGCCAAGAAACTGTGTAGTTATTTTATATAGATTCTAACAGCATCTGAATATAATATGTGCCCTTATCATCTTATAAAAATGTTATTATGTCAATTGTATATAGAGATCTTTTCATAAAAGCTTCATCAAATGCTTAGGGTATTTACAGGTATAGAAATGATTGCATATTATTAGGCAGTATGGGAGGATTCAGTGCAAAGAGCTGCTCTTTAGCTACTGACTTGTTTTGTGACTTTGAGCAAGTCACTTTCTCTCCTTAGACCATGTTTTGTTCTTTTTGTGTCTCCAGCATGAAGTATGTAGGTGCAACAATATTTGTTGAATGAGTAAATAAAAGGTCTCCTCAGTACAAATTGGAACAAATTTTTTGTTTTTGTTTTCCTCTTTAGCGCTTTTGTTGGATTCAGTTTACATGTGCCTCCTTTTAAATGTGAATTATGTTTTTTATAATTGTTTTCACATTTACTAAATGAAATCTGAATAGTGCAAAACAAATCCTTGCTGTCCACCCACTTTCCCCAGGGTGACTTCTCAAAGGTGGATCTACTGTTGCCAGGTTTCATACAGTTTTTTAGGGCTTGAAACCTGAGGATTCATTCTGGATGTGATTAGCATTTTGACAAGATTCAGGATTTTAGGTGGGTGTGGTAAGGCACACTTGTAATCCCAGCAACTTGAGAGACTGAGGCAGGAGGATACTAATTCAAAGCCGCCTTAGCAACTTAGGGAGGCCCTAAGTAACTTAGTGAGATCCTGTCTCAAAAATTTAAAGAAAAGGTTATAGATGTGACTCAGTGGTCAAGCTCCCCTGGGTTCAACCCTCGGTACCAAAAGAAAAAAAGGAAAGATTTTACCTAACCTGCTCAGAGCAGTATCTTATCATTTTTTACCTTATGTTTCCTCTGATAGGAGGCAAGAAGCAACCACATAGCAGTTGTACTTTTTGGTAGCTAAAGGGTTTCAAGGACCTGATGAAGGATATCAATAAAGATAAAGGAGAACTTTTAAATTATGTAGTCATTAAGACTTTCAGGAAGTTTGTGTGTGTGTGTGTGTGTGTGTGTGAGAGAGACAAGCATGCATTCAAAAGTTCTTAATTGTTCAAAAAAACATTTTTTTTTAAAATTTCAAATACTATTAAGAAAAATTGAAACACCTATTTTCATTTTTGTTAATTGGCTTTCAGGTCATATATAGACACATACTTTTGCTTGGTTGCAACCACTTATGTATAATTTTGTATTGAAATTCTGCTAAGCATTAATTTTTAGGGAATACAATCAATGGTAGGTAGTGGCTGAGCACTTTAATTCAGTTTAAGGGGTATGTTGAGTAAGGACCTAGTTGTACTTTGCTCTTCTGCATTTTAGGTGTGATTATTTTCATTATTTAGTTCATTTATTTAACTTGTGAGAATATTCATTTGGTTAAAATGTTTATATTCAGGAGATTTTGAAAAGTAGCTTTTGTAAATTCAGATGTTGCCTATAAATTATGGGTGTTTTTTTATATTCTTAGAAAAAAAGATGATGAAGCATTAAAAAAAAAAAGGCATTTTAGAAAAAAAAATCCCCCCAAATAGAATTAAATGCTAACATAATCTTTTACCCACTGTATACAATAGCCCAACTTTATAATGGGACAGGAGAAATGAAGCTTTCCATGGTGGCTTCTGCCTACTAGGATGAGCCAACCAGGCAGGCAAGTCTAAGAAGAGAAAGGAGTAAATTAAGAAGTTCAAGTAATAAGATAAGAAGAATGAATAGAGGCATCAAAACTAGCTGTGAACAACATTTCCAATACAAAACAAGTTGACAACGCATTTAATTCCAGAGAAATTTAATAAATTTGTAATTATTGAAGATGTGTATCTGTACCTCTTTAGGTAATTCTGAAAGTAATTTTCCATATAAATGAATGTAAATAATTTATTCAATTTCTTTTAAATTTTTAAAATATTTAATTGACAAATAAAGATAGAGTATGATCCAGGTGTACAATGTGATGGTTTTATACATATACATTGTGTATTGACAGCCACAACCAAATTAACACATCCATTACTACCCATGCTATATATTAGATCTCCAGGATTTATTCATCTTATAAATGAAAGTTTTTATCCTTTGATCAACATCTTCCCATTTCTCCCACACCTCAGCTCCTGGCAACCACAATTCCTCTGTTTTTATAGTTCAGCTTTTATTTTTCAGATTCTATGTAAGTGAGGCCTTACATATAAATCCTCAATAAGTTTATAATTATTAGTATTCTTATTTTTCAGAGGAGGAAACAGAGGTTGCACAATTTTCCAAGCTCACCAGTGGGTAAGTGGTCTTAATCTAAAGCAAACCATTACTACGTCCTATAACTCAAAAGTTAAAAACTAAGCATTCATGTGCCCATAATCAACTCATAGCCACACATCTCTTCCAACCTGCTCACTTGCCCCTTCCTCTCTTTCCAAACACTTCTTAGAAAGAAGGGGTGGAATAGTCAAGAGAAAATTACTTTTGTGAGAAAATAGTTTTAGTCTTAGTTTCTAGTGCCTGGAGCTTCAGAATTTGCAATCCCAAAGATGTTTCTAAAAGGTAAATCTGATGAGGTCACTCGTCTATTAAAACCCTTTGTTAATTTTCTAAGAACTTCAGGGCAAACTTCTTGATTCCTAACTTCAGTTCTTCCAGAGTCACTTCTGGAAAACTTCTCATATATATCTTGAATCATTCATAGTTCCTCATTGAAACTTCTACACACTCTTTCACCCCTGGCCCTTTTAAAATATTTCATCCTTGGGGCTGGGGATGTGGCTCAGGTGGTAGCATGCTCGCCTGGCATGTGTGCGGCCCAGGTTTGATCCTCAGTACTACATACAAACAAAGATGTTGTGTCCACTGAAAACTGAAAAATAAATATTAAAAATTCTCTCGCAGGCTCTCTCTTAAAAATAATCTTTAAATAAATAAATAAATAAATAATATTTCATCCTCTTAACTCTCCACCCTAATCTTATCCCATTTCCTTGTCTATTTTTTACATCTTCTTCAGGACTTAGTGTAGAAATCATCTACAGAAGTCTTCCAGATGCCCCATGGCTTTGACTAAGTCTCTGATCTCTTTCATACCTGAGCTTACCTCACTACATAATAGCCCTTCTATTACTGAACTTCTTGTTTACTCTCTTCTTCCAGGGCCCTAAGCTCCTTGGAGTATAAGGCACCAGTAGTACAGTAGTCTTGTGCTGAAGGGATGGTAGGAGGAATCTTAATCCCTCCTTTAAAACAGTTGTGGGGGACTTGTCACACATAAAGTTGTATCATATTGTTGGAATTCCAACTCAAATCATTAGCATGGATAGAGATCAGTCACCATGGTGAATTACATTTCTACTTCTTAGGAGACACAAAGATACTAGTCACTATAGGAAAAAAAAAAAAAAATCAAAACGACACACACATACACAAAACCCTAGCTGAGCATAGTGGCATGGCACGTGCCTGTAATCTCTGACTCAGAAGGCTGAGGCAGGAGGATTGCAGTTTGAGGCCAGCCTTGACAATGTAGGTCCTAAGCAACTTAAAGGAGAACCCATTGTAAAATAAAAATAAATAAAAAGCACTGGATATGTAGCTTTGTGGTAAAGTACCCCAGGTTTAATTCCTTCCCCAGTATAAACAAACAAACCCATAGAGCCCAGGAAACTGCTTTGCAACCATCTCATATCTCAGGTGTGTACATACTTAATTTAGTAAAGAATAAAATCATTTTGAGGGGTGGGGGCACAGCTCAGATGTAGAGTGTTTGCCTAGCATATGCAAGGCCCTGGCCTCCATCCCTAGCACTGGAAAAAACAAAATATTGTGAAGTACCTATAGTACATGTGTGCCAAGGGCTATTAGTTGAGGGGACACAATGATGAATGAGCAAAACACACATGAACTCTGGCTTCAGAGCTTAGTGTTGAGCCAGAGACACAGACATTGGTCAACCAACTACATACATGTCTAATGAAAACCTTCATAAGTGCTACTGTGGAAGAGTCCAAGGTTTTATAAAAGCTCGTGAACGGGGACCCTATCTGGGTGGGTAGAGGCAAGTGTAGGAACACTTTCTTGAAAAAGTGACTTACGAGGTAAGATTGAAAGACTAGAGCCTTCTCAACTCACTTGAGAAGAAGGGGGTAATAGGGAGGAGCTTCTTAGTTTGAGTTGATAGATAGATGTGTGTGAATAGTGACTCTCAAAGGAACCCAAAGTGCTTCCAGAGGAGAGGCAAGTAACTGGAGAGGTTGGCAAATGCATCATGGTCCCGCATTCACCTCGTCTTTCTAGGACAGATCATAAGAGAGCCCTGTGTATGGGGTTCCGGGATGCTTGAGGCAATGAAATAGCATTGAACACAGATTGGGGTTAGGCTGACTTGGGTTTGAATCTTGAGATACAGTGGCTAGGGCTAATGAACTTTAAGAATAAAGTAAAATGAGGTAGTGGGTATAGCTCTGGTAGACATGTGTGAGGCTCTGGGATCAAACTCCAGCACAAAAATAATGATAATAATAAAAATAAAATGGTGATGTTATAATACTCCTCTTTATACAGGTGTGAACCTGGCTGTGAACTGGCTATGGTCACCTGACTACAGTCACCTGGCCATAACTCATAATATGACCCTGAGTAAACTGTGGTACATGAAAATCATTGCCAAAAAGCCTAGAATCTTTAGTAGAAATATCAGAGTCCTAGAAACTTTGAGAGACTATGTTAAGTGGAAGAAAAACAAGTCTTGCCCTCCCCTCCTACCTTGCTCCCTGCCCATTTCCGGCCCAGCCTTGAATCTTTAGATGATGTAGCCTAGCAGAAACCAGTGTCATAAACACTTCTCTTTTTCTTCATCCTCTTGAGCTGGTGGGAACTGGCTGGAGAGGTGTTTGCTTTTCTTCCAGACCTCTGAGGGCTGCTTTTTCTGGGTAGACTCAGTCCTCCTACTCTGAACTATATGCTCCCACCTTGATAATTTTCTTTCTGTTCTCACTGCTTCAAATCATATGTTTGTAAGTATGCATGTGACTATTGGTATTTGAGTTTGAAGAAATCATTGCAGAATTCTATGTATAACTCTAATTTCTGCATTCCTGCCTGACCTATGGTGCCGCATGCCTATAGTCCCAGCAACACAAGAGGCTGAGGCAGGAGGATCACAAGTTTGAGGCCAGTCTCAGCAATTCAGTGAGATACTGTTAAAAAAAAAAAAAAAAAAAAAAAAACGGCTGGGGATATAGCCCAGTGTTAAAGACAGCAGCGTTCCTGAGTTCAATCCCCAGTACCCCCTCACGTCCCCCGCCATATAGAAAGGTTAGGGTATATCCAGACAGGGTAAGTCTCCTTTCTAAAAAATACAGTACCTAGGCATGTAGCCCATGAATTGGGAGCCAAAAAAGATTGGGAGCTAAGAAAGAGGAAAAGAAAAAAGAAAAAAAAAAGCAAAAAATTGTACTCATGGGAACTTCTTAGTGGAATGTTGAATGTGATCCAATGCACCTGTCAATCCATCACCCTCTGTTCAAACACATAAGCTACTACCCTTTGAATTCAGGCTTCAGGGATAATTCCCTTTTTTATGATAAAAATCAGAGGGAAAGAGGCTTGAAGAAGAGAAATACTCGTGCTTAGGGAGGAGCAGGGCCTTCAGCCACCACTGGAGTGATTTTTCTTTGTCCTATAGTTGTTCCATCCATCATTCTGTTTGTCTGTGTTCCTGAAGGGCAGTGATAGTATCATATACCCATCTGCATCCCCAAGCTTTCCACGTTTATCAATAACTATTTGCTGAACAAATGAGTAACCAAACATAGGAGCACTCAAGTTGCCTGAATGGTGATTCCTGGAACTAAAGACATGGTGAAGGAAAGAGGATGGAAAGGTTTGAGGCATTTGGAGAAGGTGAATCCAGTGATGAGTAGAGGAAAGAGAAATCACTGTGAGTAAAATTGAAGCAAGAGTTAATGATTTAAAAAAAAAAAAACTATTCATTATGGGGAGAAAAATCTTAGTGCTTTTATTAAAAATTTTAAGAAATTGGTCAGGATCATGGTCCATTTGTACTGTTTATAGAAAATTAAAAGCCTAAGGTCTTGATTTTATCCTATTTTGATAGTTAAACTTACAGGGCCCCAGAAAGGCAATTCTGGAAGTTTAGGAAGGGTGTGTCTCAGTGGTAGAATGCTGTTTAGCATGCTAAAGGCTCTGGGTTTGATCCCCAATACAAACAGAGAGAGAGAGAGAGAGAGCGATTTTCCAGATTTTCAGGTTAGATTCTTAAAGAGAATACCTTCAGCTAGTTATAGACTCAAGGTATATGGGCCTCCAGTCTCCAGAGGTCTTCTTGCATACCTAGAAGGAGCACGGAATATTGTGTTCCTATCTTCAGCTTCCTGTATTTTTTTTTTTCAGGCCAGGAGATCAGTGCCAATATGTACTTGAAGAATACACAATACCTGTCCTATCTAGAAAAGCCTATTCTGCCAGGTCTCTATGATGGAGTTAAGGACACTGCATATTTTCTCAGTAGCAGTTCTAAAAGCCTTCCCATTCAATCCTACTCAGAAATGGGTCCATAGTTAGTTCATCTAAAAAACAGAAAATCATTTTCTTGCTTGGTTACCATATATGTTAGAGTCTTGATCCTCAGTACCTCAGAATGTGGCCTTGTTTGGAGATAGGGTCTTTTAGCAAGGTAATAAAGCTAAAATGAAGTTTTAGGGTAGGCCCTCACCCCAGTGACTGGTGTCTTATAAAAGGGGGAAATCTGGACAGAAAAAGACGGGCAGAGAGGGAATATTATTGGCGTAACTTCAGCCATCATCTTTTCCCCAGCCCCACTTTATGAATACTGTTCTTATTCTCAAGAGATAGAGACTTGCTGTTCTCTGTTCTGTCCTTGAGAGATAAAAAGTTGCTCTTCTCTGTTCCACAAAATCAGATGATGCTTGCTATGCCAGTAGCAAGGGCTAAAACTGCCCCTGCCAGGTGGCCATGATTCTGGCCTATAAAAGGTAATACTCAAGGGGGAGTTGCTGCTGCTCTTCCTCTCCTGCTGCTCTCTCTCTCTCTCTCTCTCTCTCTCTCTCTCTCTCTCTCTCCTCAGAGCAGCCTGTCAGGGGCCTGACAATAAATCTGCTTATGCTTCTATCTTTGGAGTGCCTGTGTGATCAGTCCTGTGCCAGTTTTCTTTCAAATATGATGTGAGAAAACACAAGCAGGAGATGGTTATCTTAAAAACCAAAGAACAATTTGAGTCCACCACAGGCAGGAGAGAGGCCTAGGACAAATCCTTCCTGTGAGCCTTCAAAAGCAACAGGACCCTGGTGGCACCTCGAGTTCAGATTTCTACCCTCCAGAACTGTGAAACGGTTGATGTCTGTTTTATAAGCCACTCAGTTTGTGGAATGGTATTACCATAGCCCTAGGAAACTAATATAGTTGTTTTAAAAATAAGATTTTAGAAATATCTATATGACTTTCAGCTTTCAAGAGTTTGAGTGGCTAGATATTTTCTGTGTGAGAATCGCCAAATAGCACTTAGCAGCTCTGAGAGTTTTTGGAAGTCTGTGTTTATAAAACATAGAAAGAAAACACAAGGATAGATGCTAAGGTGTTTGGCAGAGGTATCTCTGACTGGTAGAATTACTGGTACTTTTTTGTTGTGTGCTTAGTTGTTTTCCAAGCAAATATGTATTATTTTATTATAAAATATAGTGAATATAAAACAAAAGTTAGTATCAGCTTTGTTTGTTTGTCTATTTATTTATATATTGGGTATTGGGGATTGAGCCCAGGGCCTTGCACATGCTAGGCAAGTGCTCTACCTCTGACCTATACCCACAGCCCTTTTAAAATTTTATTTTGAGAAGGGTCTCACTAAATTGCTGAGGCTGGCCTTGAACTTGTGATCCTCTGAATCAATCTCCTGAGTCACTGGGATTGTAGGCATATACCACAGTTCCTGGCTAGTATCATTTTTTGAGTTAAGACTTTATTTTTCTTATGACTTTGCTGAATAGACTCTACCTTCTGAGTACCAACAGACCTGTCAAAGGACTTTCTATCCATGGCAGTCTACTGTATGGTTCAGTAGGAAGTCTAGTTAGCATATCATGATGAATAGCTTCTTGGATTTTGATCAAAAGTGGCTGGACTGTATCTGTCTTTGGATACATGGGAAATGAGCCCAAATTCCCAAGCTTGTGATACTGCGGTTAAGAGAGTCAAGTGTGAACCATTCTTTGTTGAAGGAGAGGGGCCATTGATTTACTAGGACTCCAGGACAGATGCATTTATTTCTCCAGAAAATCATGGCCAAGGACTGGGAAAAAGAATACTCTTTGGACAACTGCTTTTAAGGGAGCATAAGGGTATCCTTGGGGAAATCTAGTGGTATGAGACTTGTTTAAGAGCCATGTAAAATAAGAAATTAGGACTTTGGGGCAGATAGAGAGACACACTGACTTAGACAGGTGAGAATGACAGTCAAGTGCAATGAGCAAAATCAGGCTTGGCTTTCTTTGCCCAAGCACAGGTCACAGATACATATAAAGTTGTACCCCACCTCCTCCACCACCATCAACATATATATTAATTAATGAATCATGACGGGAGATGAGGGAAAGTGCAATCTATTGGAGGATAATGCTGACTGTGCCCTTTTTAAGATTAATGTGAATATATAACTGAGTCAGTCTTTTTCCTGTTATTACTCAATATGTCCAGAGTTGTCCAACTTGTTCTACTTGATGTAACAGCAGATGCTCTGAGTAACAGCAGCTGCTCCAACAAGCTGCAAACTATGTCTTCTTCCCTACGACCCACATCTTTAGCTGGATGGAGAGCATATGGTACCCAACAAAGGGTCTTCTCATAGAAGTACCCATGCCCATGTATGCACAGCTTTGAAAGGTGAGGGATGGATGTTTGGGAAGTAGCTATCACCATGGAAGAATCAATTCTTTATTTTTCATAGTAGAAAGTCAGTAAATATTTTCTTAAATTTTAAAAACCAAAATAAAAGTATATGTATAATATTTTTACCATGGATACAATGCCTAAAAATGGCTAAAAGTTTATTAAAATAAAAAAGAAACAAAAATGGGAAAACTGGGGGCAGGGATTGTGGCTCAGCAATAGATCGCTCGCCTAGCACAGGTGGGGTGCTGGGTTCGATCCTCAGCATCACATAAAAATAAAATAAAGGTATTGTGTCCAACTACAACTAGAACAAAATATTTTTTTTAAAAAAATGGGAAAACTGGAGACTGAAAAAAAATGGGATGAAAGAAGTAGAAGATGCAGTGACACTTCTTTGAGTGTATCTTTTTGTATAGTTTACAAACATACAAATATTTTACTTATAAAATAAAATAAAATTAACAATTATGGGAGGAAAACTCTAAAATTCAACACTATAAAAATTGAACTGTAGGTACTCTTATAAACAACCATATTATGAAAGACAAAGAAAACCTGAGGACCTCTTCCAGATTAAAGGTTTCTAAACATGACCTAACTACTGAATGCACTCTGAGGTCTTGAATTCGATCCTTAACTGGAAAAGACATCCTTAAAGTAAAAATCCTTTGGGTAACTGGTAAAATTTGAGTATGGACTATAGATTGCATAATAGTACTGTAGCAAAGTCAAAGTTTTTGATTTTCATATTTGTATTGTGGAATAGCCTTTCTTTCTTTTTCTCCCCCCTACCCTTTTTTTTTTTCTTCTGTGGTACTAGCCATTGAACCCAGGGCCTTGCTCAAGCTTGGCAAGCACTCTACCACAGAGCTACATCATCAGCCCTTTTTAAATTTTATTTTGAGACAGGGTCTTCTAAATTGTCCAGGCTGGCTTCAGATTTGTGATCCTCCTGCCTCAGCCTTCTGAATAGTAGGGATTACAGGTGTATGCCACTGCATTTGGCCTGTAAAATAACCTTGTTCTTAAGAAATTTAGAGGTAAATGGACATAATGTCTGAATTTACTCTCAAATGGTTGAGGAAAAAGATGTGCATGCAAATGTGTGCACACATGGAGAGAATGCACACACAAATGTGGCAAAATGTTAAGTGCATAATGTAGGTGAGGAATGTAAGAGTTATTTGTATTATTTTTACAGCTCTTTTGCAAGCTCAAAATTATTTCAAAAAAATTTGTTTTTTAAAAAATGTGTTTCTGGTTTCTTCCCTGACACATTTATTTTCCTTCTCCCTCCCACTCTCAACCTGGGCTTTTCTTGGCTGAGAGTTTATGTAATCTTGAACTTTACTGTGAAGTGACCATGAGGGAGATGGAAATTAGTATCACTTATAATGATCTGACTGAACAGGAAACATGGCTGTTCCATACCTACTTTACCTGATACAGGGCCGTCGTGCAAGGTCTGCCCACCTCCCTTGTGGAGGGACAGGAAGTGTTTTAGTTACAGACCTCTCATCATCATTATTTACTCTTAATTGGTCATTGGTAACTTGGAGGAACAAACTGGGAATCACGACAGGTAGCAAGAGAGACACACATCCATATTAGACACTCATACTCCTTCTTTTCTATAAAGGTGTGGGCATACAAAGGTGTGGACCCTAACATGGATGGATCTAACATGATGACTTCTTATTTAAACACTTAGCACTGGACCACTGTGTGATTACATTTCTTTAATATCCAGAATAGTATTAGGACAATACAAATGCTTTGCTGTAGTTCCACTATTTACAGAAGACAACTGGATATTCCAATGCAGAGGTTTAGGTGCAGATTTCACAATTACAAAAAGCCAACATCACCTCAAAGGACATTCACCAAAGGAGCAAAGCAGAGGCCAGGAATATTGACTAAATGCTTTGTTTAACCAAAAGTTGTACAGAAAACAAAGATTCCATGACAGGCCATAAAATTCATAGCTGAAGAGAAACAAATCACATTGTTAGCAACAAAACAGCATTCAGCAGACCGTCAGAGCTGTATTTACCGTAGGCAGAGCTTGGGAGACTGGGGGAATAGAAGGCCTAAGATTGAAGTCAGCTCAAGCCCCATTCACATATGCACCCAGTCCCTTTTGTTTACAATTGGATCTGGGGACTCCACTCAAGGACCTACTCTAGAGAAGTCTAGTTTTCCTTAGTATTTTGGGGCATTTTTTTTTTTTTTTTTTTTTTTTGGTCTATATCAAGGGGCTTGGATATTCTGCAAAACTGGGGCCTTCCAAAGCCAAGAATAAAGAAGGAATACAGCACCCCATCCCTGATCCAGTTCTGCATTCTTTTGTTTGAATTGGCTTATCTCTCTACTATTAACAATGAATGCCCAATATGGGCTTAAACTGCTATTCTCATGGAGTGATTTTCATTTTTGTCAGGAACCAAATCCTTAAATGGAAAGAATCAACCATTTATCTAGAGTTGGTGGAGTATGTTTGCTTATGAAGTGTCACTCTGTTGATATCATGTAGGCCTGGGAGCCTCTGTTCTGAAGAACTGAGCCAATTAGTTAATATTCTCCACTAGATTCTTGGCAGGTCTTAACCTGCCCTTCACAAAGCCTCAGCAGCTATGGTGCTTCCAAGATGTTTCATCCCAGGGTCAAGTCCCTACAGGGCTGGAAGAAAGGCCTGGGTGGACCAGCCTTGTTCTCGTGAGAGTCTCCCACCTTGAAGCCTCCTTGGCACGTCACCTAGAGGATTACTCTTCAGGGGTAGGTGGAAGCTCTCCTTGTACTCAAGTATATAACTAACTCCCAGAACAACTAAAGGGGCTCTTTCTTCCATTTTCTTAGCAAATGAAGCTGGGAAAAAAGCTAGCCTATATTAAGTCAAATGAAGTCTGGAGCTTTTCACTCATACCAGCTGATATAGTCAACCTGTTGAAGACTGGGCTTCTGATGGGAGTGCCTCATCTCTGAACTCTTTGTGTACCACTGTGCTGATTTCTTCGTGGATCTTTCATTAATTTTATGATCTATTTTATAGTTTCAATTTCTTGTACATTATTTTATTTTCAGAAGCTTCAAAGAAGCATCTTAGATTCAGTTTGTTTATATATAGAAATTTCAGTTAAATTGGTTTTTAATGATCCCAATCCTCTAATGTGTGTAACTTTTATTTTTATGCATTACTATGACCTGTTTTTAAAGATGAAGGTTTCACTTTTTTGTTTTGTTTTGCTGCTGGAACTTAACTCTAGACAAATGCTCCCACATGCTAGGCAAGTGCTCTACTACAGAGCAACACCCCTCTAGCTGAAAATTTTGTTTTTAAGTTGGCTCCGATGAACCTCAGTTGGGCTGTTCTGGGCTTCTCATCTTTGACTGTATTTGGCAAGGAATGAATAAGTAAATAATTTCTGCATCCCTGTTTGAAGGACCTTTAGAAAAATAAAGCTTTTCTCTTCTGTGTGCCCTACATAGCACTTCCGCCTGGAGGCAGCACAGTGACCTGTCTGTGCCTGCGTGTCATCTAGGGGTCTGCATGAGGGAAACTGGGGACTTTCCAAAGGGCTCCTAGAGAAATTCAAAAGCCCAAAGTGAAACCGAATCTATTTTTCCATTTTGCTTCAGTTTTGTCTTGTGAAGAAATTATAAAGCAAGCTCTGGAAAAACAGTATAAAAGAACCATGATTAAATATCCTGGAGAAGATCTTTACCAATGAAGACTGTTATACTACTAGTCCTCCTACGAACATAGCACAAGTAAATAGCTTCATATGGGCACAAAATAGAATACACAATATATATTTTTGGTTTTATCTTAAAGAATCCCACTGGTAAAAATGAAAATAACTGACTGTAGAGACTAAATTATCTTTATTTGCAGAATAGGTGCCCCTCTAAAGCACTGGGTATTTACAGGTTCCAGTATCTTTCTGGACTCATGAGAGGAACAATGGTTCCATGGAGATTGGCATGGTTTGAGTGGGCACAGTAATTGGCATGGTCATGACAAGGAAGAGCAATAGCTTCCTTCAGATGTAGGGGCAGGAAAACATAACACAATACAGACCACATAATAGCTGCATAATAAATACTGATCAGTTTATGAAGAAGACATTCTTAGAAGTCAGTTGAATATCATTCTTCTAAATAGATGATACTGACATTCTCCTGATTCTTACTGGTACAAGACAACTTCGTAGACAAATATTGCACAAAACTCTATGACAGGTTTCCACAAGGGAGGGTTTCCATCTGGTCCCTGCTGTGCCCCACAGAAAACTAGATAAATGTTTCTATAGGTCATTGTTCCTTGTGACCTGAGTGTGCTTCTAATGAAAGGTCACGGTTCTGTCTACCTCATTGGTAAACTCTAGTGGTGATAGGCAAGAATCTTTTAGTATCCGCAGCAATTACCTCCTGAAACACCTTTCTTTTGGCAATTTAGAAAACTATTCAGGGACTCTAAATGACAGATGACATTTTAAAAACACATAAACAAGACATGGTCATTATTCTTTTGTGGGAGATGTGAACTCTTCAGGGTAGCTTACTGTTCCCCTGCCAGTACAATTTCTCTTCCATTTTTTTCTTTTTCCATCGGCAGAGAAGCAGCATCTTAAAGGTCTTCCTGAAGGTTCTGTTGCAGAGGGCGTAGCAGATGGGGTTGACGGTGCTATTGACATAGCACAACCAATAGCCCAAGTGCCACAGGGTGACAGGGACACACTTGTCACAGAAGGTGGACACCAGGACCATGATGTTATAAGGGGTCCATGTGATGATGAAGGCCAGGAGAATGGCACTCAAGGTCTGGGCTGCTTTCCTCTCTTTGACAAGGACCATTCTCTTTCGTTTGGTCATTTGATGGCTGAGGTTGGGATCAAGGCCTTTCGTTGAAGGGTCCTTGGACACTGGGAAGGAGCAGGGCATGATTTTCACCTTGCGACAGCCATTGTTGGCCTCTTGGGTCCCATCAGCTTTTACCACCAATCGGAACTTATAGGCCACACATTTTTGACTCTGGAGTTTATTAGCAGCTGCTGGAGACAGGAAGTATTTTGGGGTGTCACAGTCATTTTTTTCAGTTTGAGCTTTCACAAAAGTCCCCTTTGTTTCTCCAGCACTGAATTCTTCCTTTGGGCTTTCCTTCTCCTGACTCTTGTAGACCACTTGGAAGACAGGGTCAGTGGTGGGCTTGTCCTCATCCTCTGAGGAGGGGTAGCTGCTGCAGGTAGTGAGCTGCTCAGCTTTGGTCCAGTCGGTGGTTGAGTCAGTGGCTTGGGATGGCTTTCCAGTGGTGGAAGTGCTCCTGCGAGAGGATGACCAGGAGGCCTGGTTCCTTTCCCTCTGTGCCAGAGTAGGTTGAGGGCAGGTAAGGCAGGACCTGAGCAGAGCCCTGTGAGCTGGCTTTCTCTTCCCGGCTTCAGCCACAGAGTCAGAACCCTGGAGGTCAGCCAGGTCCTTGGTTCGCTTCTCTGTTTCCCGGTAGATTCGGCAGTAGAGGATAGTCATGACAGAAACAGGGATGTAGAAGGCAGCAATGGCCGTGCCAAAAGTGATGGTGGGCTCAGAGAGGAACTGGATCTGGCACTCATCTGGTGGTACTGTCCGCTTCCCAACCAAGTACTGCCAGCAGAGAATGGCTGGGGCCCAGAGGATGAAGGAGATCAGCCAGGCCAAGCCAATCATGATGCCAGCCCTCTTTGGGGTACGCTTGGCCCGATATGTCAGGGGTCTTGTGATGGAAAAGTAACGGTCAAAACTGATCACCAGAAGGTTCATGACAGAAGCATTGCTGGCCACATAGTCCAGTGCAAGCCAAAGGTCACAAGCCAGACTCCCAAGAGCCCAGCGTCCCATGAGGATGTAGGTGGTATAGAGGTTCATGGAGAAGACCCCAATGATGAGATCTGCACAGGCTAGGCTCAGCAGGTAGTAATTGTTAACTGTCTTGAGCTGACTGTTGATTTTGAAGGAGATAATGACCAAGACATTGCCCACGATGGTGACTAGGCTGACCACTGCAGTCACAGCTGCGATAGTAACAACTTCCCATAGTTCATGGCGCTCCAAAGGCTGGTGATTTACCAGGGTGCTGTTAACCATGGTTGCATTGAAGTATGATTCACCTTCCATCCTGGTGCAAGAATTTGCATTGGGATTAATTCTTAGGTTCTACCTAGATGGCTCTCTGTTCTATCTCACCTCTTATTGGCCAGTATCTGGAAAAGAAAGAAACACATTAGCTCCTCTCACCAGCATGACTCTTTTCCACCCATTGTTTATCTTTTCTAACAGAATATCAAATGTGGTTGCACACACATTTAGAGCAAGATGCTGAACTCTCTAAACTTTTGGTGATATTTTTATAAAGGCATTACCGTTTTTGCTTTTTATGATTATAATGCCTGAGTGCTCTCCTTCTATGTGGACCTGCTGCCCTCTTGTGTCCACTTTTTGAAAAAGGACTGAGAAGATGTTGGAAAAGGAACAGGAGAGAACTGATTATCTAGGAGCAATAAGCAGGAATATTAAATGACCTTACATTGCAATAACCTCATAGCACAAAACCTGTTTTGTGAGCTTTGGGCAATTGTGGAGAGTGGTGACAGTGACTGGGAGACCAGTGTCTGAGATTGGGGTCCCTGATGACTTCATGGCTGTGGCATACTTGGTGACTGGGAAAGTTTTTGTGCAAAGGCATAGGCTGCCCAGTTGCTATGGTAATGTCCTCCATGCTAGAGTTTTATCAGCCTCGACCTTAATCTCAGGCACAGCAGCTCCTGGGAATGAAGGAACTTCCTTGCTAAGATAACAACATTTTACCAGTTCCGCTGCTCCTGAATCTACCCTCGAATTAGTAACTTTAGACAATGAACTTTCTTGAGAGCTGCATAATTCTCCTAACATTGCACATTGCAACTGTAGAATGTAACTGAGGAAACAGCTGCATACTGTTGCTAACTCTGTAACTTTCATGAATACAAAGAATAATGCCTGCATAATCTTTAATCTGATTTAGAGACATATATAATAAAGATTGCTGGTGTGATTCTTTAGACCTGCTTCTCCATCAGAGAGCATCATTCCATCGGACGCCAGCTTTATCTTCAAGATCTGCGTGTATTGACTCTTTATTTCTTCCAATCTCCCATAGCCCCTTGCTGGAACCTGATAGTTTGGCCGTGCTGGTTGGGACAGGCAATAAGTACCTAGACTGTGGTGAACTGGAGAAAAAAACAAACTGTATCTATTCTATAATTCCAATCTTAATTATTAGGGGTTACTGAGGCACTATTGTGAGTCAACATGGCATGTAACACTTGTCCCTGCCTGAATGTGCAAATTCCACATACAGACCTGGTTTGCACCTTTTGAAATTTGCCCACTCCTGAAGATAATAACCCTCTCTCCATTCTTGATTATTATCAATATCATAGAATTGTCTTATCTTTTTTTCCTGATTACATAAGTAATAACACTCCTCGTAAGAGTTTAGTCAATATTAAAATCTAAATGTAGAAAAGTCTTCTCTAATCTCATCTTGCTATTGGGTAACCAGTGCAATCAGTGTAGTGTGAATTTTGGCAGTTTTTCCCCCACTATGCATATACTAATACCTATTTAGTGGTGCATTTTCTTTTTCTTTTTGTTACCAGGGATTGAACCCAGGGGTATTTCCCCACTGAACCACGTCCCTAGCCCTTTTTTATAATTTTTAATTTTGAGTTGTTTAGGGCCTCACTAAGTTGCCAAGGCTGGCTTTGAACTTATGATCCTCCTACCTCAGCCTCCAAGGTCACTGGGATTCCAGGCATGTGCTACCATGCCTGGCTAGAGGTACATTTTACACCCTGAATTTTGTTTGTCATCACAGCTTCTGTATCCATACATCTAGAGCTACCTTTTTTCATTCCAACAGCTGCACATTATTCTATTTAAATGGGTATATTTGAGAGTAGGTCTCTCAACTTCTTGCCCACGCAGGACGATTAGGTACCCGCATGGGCACCATCAACACCTGTGCAGAACTATTGGCCACCCACCCCAGCAGAAATCACCGAAGCCACTCCCACGCAGGACATCTGGCACTTCCCACATGGCAGGAACTCCAGTCGCCACTCCTGTGTGGACCCCCATCGGGGGCTCCCGCAGTCGCTGCCATCTTGGGGCTCTGCAACAGTGGAGATACTGCACGCAGTAGCCTGCCTGCACCCAAGAACTTCACACAGACTCTGAAGTAAGCCCACAGCCACACACTGCACGAGCTTGTCTCTGAACTCATCCTCCAATGTCATTGGTCGGCTCCCCCAACAAAATTTGACAGCCCACTGCTGAAAGCAGCATGGCCACCTTCATCACTCTCTTCAGTGGGGGGCAACACCCAGTTTGGAACTCCAGCCGGTCAGATACCTAGGTTCTAATTCCCCTGTTTCCCCAGCAGCCACTACCTGGCACAGTGACACCCTGGTTAATTTCACCACCCCAAGGGCAGAGGTACCAGCTAACAACAGATTACCCAACCTATTGGATGAGAAGGGAAGCAGGAAAGATTCAGATTTCCGACCAAAACAATCTAGTTTCTTCCTTCAAGATTTTCTTTCCTCCACCCCCTCCCCTGTTCTTCTGCCCTCACATCTCCAACATATGTGAAACCAAGTACATTGCATGAAGTAGGATTTTGAGGACTGGGGCATCTGAATAAGATATTGCAGCTGTGTTGAATATATATGTATTTTCTTTTATCCCACCAATTTTTAATATTTTAACATTTTTAATTTTTGTCAATATATATGTGTGTTTGTTTTGTGTACTCTACTGTCGTCCCACTTACTTGTCTACCCAAAATTATTTCCTCTCCCTTCTCCTGCTACTAATATTCCTCTTTAGATTTCTCTTTCACACTTCCTAAGATATAATAACTATATCCTCACCTCCTACCTCCTCAGCATATCATCCTTCTCCTCACCTTCAGTTCTTTGTCTACCATCAGAAACTGTAAACACTTTTACAAACCTACTGAGTATATTGTAGATAATAATTGAATTCACCATTTCTGTATATTGTGATGAAACTGCAAATGTCTTAATCACAAACATTTATTTTCAGTGTGAATACTGTTTATATTTGGATCTGATAACATTGTCCTTCACCTCAAAGGAGAGGTATTGGATCCCAACAGGGGCGCTATAAGCCTATAGGGTTAAAAATGGTAATACCTCAGATCCACAGTGCTAGAAGGGAAGACACACAAGCAATATGAAAAGACAAAGGAAGAAAGTGCCCAAAACATATCAAGACACCATATTATTAGAATCCATGGCCAGCACAGCAAAAGAAACGACAGAGAAGGAATTTAGGATGTACACGATTAAAATACTCTGTGAATTAAAGGATGATATAAGAGAGCAAACACAGGCAGCAAAAGATCATTTTGACAAAGAGCTACATAAACAAATACAGGAAGCAAAAGATCACTTCAATAGGGAGATACAGGTACTTAAAAAAAAAAACAGAAATCCTTGAAATGAAAGAAACAATAAACCAAATTAAAAGCTCAATTGAAAGCATCACCAACAGATTAGACCACTTGGAAGATAGAACCTCAGACAATGAAGACAAAATATATAATCTTGAAAACAATGTAAACAACACAGTGAGAATGATAAGAAACCATGAGCAGAACATTCAAGAAATATGGGATAACATAAATAGAACAAATTTAAGAGTTATTAGGATAGGGGAAGAAATAGAGTTCCAAACCAAAGGAATAAGCAATCTATTCAATGAAATAATATCAGAAAATTTTCCAAACCAAAGAATGAATTGGAAAACCAAATTCAAGAGGCTTACAGGATGCCAAATGTACAAAAATCATAACAGATCCACACCAAACCACATTATACTGAAAATGCCTAACATACAGAATAAGGAGAGAATATTAAAAGCCACAAGAGAAAGGAATCAGATTACATATAAGGAAAACAAATTAGATTATGTGCAGATTTTCAACCCAGACCCTGAAAGCTAGAAGATTCTGAAGCAACATATATCAAGCTCTAAAAGAAAATGGATGCCAACCAAAAATCTTATATCCAGCAAAATTAAGCTGTAGGTTTGATGATGAAATAAAAACCTTCCATGATAAACAAAAATTAAAAGAATTTACAACTAGAAAGCCTGCACTACAGAACATCCTTAGCAAAATATTCCATGAAGAGGAAATGAAAAACAATGAGGAAAATTAGCTAAGGGGGGGTGTTACACTAAAGGAAAAACTAATCAAAGAAGAAATCAAGTCAAGTTAAATGCCAAAAATAAATAAAAATGGCTGGAATACAAATCATGTCTCAATAATAACCTGAATGTTAATGGCCTAAACTCACCAATCAAAAGACATACACTAGCAGATTGAATTTAAAAAAAAAAATACCCAATAATATGCTGCCTTCATGAGACTCATCTCATAGGAAAAGACATCCATAGACTGAAGATGAAGGGTTGGAAAAAAACATACCACTCACATGGACTGTGGAAACAAACAGGGGTTTCCATCCTCATATCAAATAAAGTAGACTTCAAGCTAAAGTTAATCAAAAGGGACAAATAAGGACACTACATACTGCTCAAGGAAACCATACATCAACAAGACATAACAATTATAAATATATATTCCCCCAAAGTTCATCAAACAAACTCTTCTTAAGTTCAAGAGTCAAATAGACCACAACACAGTAATTCTGGGTGACTTTAACACACCTCTTTCACCACTAGATAGATCTTCCAAACAAAAGCTGAACAAAGAAACTATAGAACTCAATAATATAATCAATAACTTAGACTTAATTGACATATATATAATATTTTATCTTCAACAAGCGAATGCACATTCTTCTAAGCAGTACAAGGATCCTTCTCTAAAATAGACCATATATTATGCCACAAAACAACTCTTAGCAAGTACAAAAAAGTAGAGATACTTCCCTGCATCTATCAGACCATAATGGAATAAAATTAGAAATCAAATAAAAAATAAAAGCTACTCCAACACCTGGAGACTAAATAATATACTACTGAATGAGCAATGGGTTGCAAAAGACATCAAGGAGGAGATTTAAAAATTCTTAGAGGTGAATGAGAACACAGATACAACATAGTGAAATCTCTGGGACACTATGAAGACAGTACTAAGAGGAAAGTTCATTGCATAGAGTTCATTCCTTAAAAGAAGATAAACCAACAAACAAATGACTTAACATTACATTAGAAAAAGAAGAACAAATCAACACCAAAAGCAGTAGAATACAGGAAATAATTAAAATAAGAGCTGATATTAATGAAGTTTAAGCAAAAGAAACAACTGAAAAAAGTTGACAAAACAAAAAGTTGGTTCTTTGAAAAAATAAATAAAATTGATAAACGCTTAGCCATGCTAACAAATAGAAGGAGAGAGAAAACTCAAATTACTAACACATGTGATGAAAAAGAAAATATCACAACAGACACCACTGAAATACAGAAAATAATTAGATATTATTTTTAAAACTTATACTCCAATAAAATAGAAAATATTGAAGGCATCAAAAAATTTCTAATGTCATATGATTTGCCCAAATGGAATCTGGATAATATACACAATTTAAGCAGATCAATTTTAAGTGATGAAATAGAAGATGCCATCAGAAGCCTACCAACCAAGAAAAGCCCAGGACCAGATGGATGCACAGTTGAGTTCTACAAGACTTTTAAGGTAAAGTACCAATACTCTTTAATTTATTTCGGGAAATAAAAAAGAGGGAGCACTTCCACACTCATTCTATGAGGCCAATATCACCCTGATTCCAAAACCAGGCAAAGACACATCAAAGGAAGAAAACTTTAGATCAACATCTCTAATGAATATAGATGCAAAAATTCTCAGTAAAATTCTGGCAAATCGAATATAAAAACATATGAAAAAGATAGTGCACCACGATCAAGTGGGGTTCATCCCAGGGAAGCAAGGTTGGTTCAACATATGGAAATCAATAAATGTAACTCATCACATCAATTGATCCTCTCAATAGACGAAGAAAAAGCATTCAAGGGGCTGGGGATGTGGCTCAAGCAGTAGCGTGCTCGCCTGGCATGCGTGCGGCCCGGTTCGATCCTCAGCACCACATACAAAGATGTTGTCCGCCGAAAACTAAAAAAATTAAATAAATATATATATTTTTTTTTAATTAATTTTTATTGTAGGTTGTTCAAAACATTACATAGTTCTTGATATATCATATTTCACACTTTGATTCAAGTGGGATATGAACTCCCATTTTTACCCCATATACAGATTGCAGAATCACTTCAGTTCTCTCTCTCTCTCCCCCCCCCCCACTCTCTCTCTCTCTCTCTCTCTCTCTCTTAAAAAAAAAAAGAAAAAGAAAAAGCATTCGACAAAATACAGCACACCTTCATGTTCAAAACACCAGGAAAAAACTAGGAATAACAGGAACATATCTCAACATTGTAAAAGCTATCTGTGCTAAACCCCAGGCCAACATTATTCTAAATGGAAAAGAATTGAATGCATTCCCTATAAAAACTGGAACAAGACAGGGATGCCCTCTTTCACCACTTCTATTTAATATAGTTCTTGAAACACTGGCCAGAGCAACTAGACAAAAGAAATTAAAGGGATACCGATAGGAAAAGAAAAACTCAAATTAGCACAATTTGCTGATGATATGATTCTGTATCAGAAGACCCAAAAAAATTCCACCAGAAAACTTCTAGAACTAGTAAATGAATTCAGCAAAGTAGCAAGATATAAAATCAACACTCATAAAGCAAAGACATTTCTGTATATCATTGACAAATCCTCTAAAAGGGAAATAAGAAAAACTACCACATTTACAATTGCCTCAAAAAAAAAAAAAAAAAAACTTGAAAATCAACCTAAATAAGAGGTGAAAGACCTCTACAACAAAAACTACAGAACGCTAAAGAAAGAAATTAAAGAAGACCTTAGAAGATGGAAAGAACTCTCTTGTTCTTGGATATGCAGAATTAATATTGTCAAAATGAAAATACTATCAAAAACACTATACAGATTTAATGCAATTCCAATCAAAACCCCAATGATATTCCTCATATAGAAAAGGCAATCATGAAATTCATCTAGAAAAATAAGAGACCCAGAATAGCTAAAGCAATCCTTAGAAAGAAGAGCGAAGCAGGTGGCATCACTATACCAGACCTTAAACTATACTACAGATAAATAGTAACAAAACCATGATATTGACATCAAAATAGATTTGTAGACCAATGGTACAGAATACAGGATACAGAGATTAACCTACATAATTAGAGTTATCTTATATTAGACAAAGGAACCAAAAGCATACATTGGAGAAAAGATAGCCTATTCAACAAATGGTGCTGGGAGAACTGGAAACCCATATGCAACAAAATGAAATTAAATCCCTATTTCTCACCTTGCACAAAACTCAATCAAAGTGGATCAAGGACCTAGGAATTAAACCAGAGACAATGAGCCTAATAGAAGAAAAAGTAGGCTCAAATCATATTGGATTAGGCTCCTACTTCCTTAAGAAGACTCCTGCAGTGCAAGAATTAAAATCAAGAAATAATAAATGGGATGAATTCAAACTAAAAAGCTTCTCAGCAAAAGAAACAATCAGTGTGGTGAATAGAGAGCCTACAGTTTGGGAGCAAATTTTTACCACTTGCACATCAGACAGAGCACTAATCTCTAGGATATATAAATAACTCAAAAAGCCAAACTCCAAAAAACCAAATAACCCAATCAATAAATGGGCCAAGGAACTGAACAGACACTTCTCAGAAGGCGATATACAATCAATCAACAAATAAATGAAAAAATGTTCAACATCTTTAGCAATTAGAGAAATGCAAATCAAAACTACTCTAAGATTTCATCTCACTCCAGTCAGAATGGCAGCTATTATGAAGACAAACAACAATAAGAGCTGGCGAAGATGTGGGGAAAAAGGCACACTCATACATTGCTGGTGGGATTGCAAAATGGTGCAGCCAATATGGAAAGCAGTATGGAGATTCTTTGGAAAACTGGGAATGGAACCACCTTTTGATCCAGCTATCCCTCTCCTCGGACTATACCCAAAGGACTTAAAAACAGCATACTACAGGGACACAGCCACATCATTGTTCATTGCAGCACAATTCACAGTAGCTAAACCGTGGAACCAACCTAGATGCCCTTCAGTAGATGAATGGATAAAGAAAAAGTGGTGTGTGTGTGTGTGTGTGTGTGTGTGTGTGTGTGTGTGTATATATATACACACACACACACATACGTACATACATATACATACACATTGGGGAGATATATATATCCCCAATGGAATATTTCTCAGTAATGAAAGAAAATAAAATCATGGCATTTTTAGGCAAATGGATGAAATTGGAGAATATAATGCTGAGTGAAATAAACTAATAAACCAATCCCCAAAAAACAAATGCCGAATGTTTTCTCTGATATAAGGAGACTTGATTCATAGTGGGGTTGGGAGGGGGAGCATGGGAAGATTAGACAAACTATAGACAGGGCAAAGGGGAAGAGGGGAAGTGAGTGGGCCAGTGGGTAAAAAAAGATGGTGGAATGAGATGGACATCACTATCCTAAGTACATATATGGAAAAGACATGAATGGTGTGAATATACTTTGTATACAAGCAGAGAGATGAAGAATAGTGCTCTACATATGTAATATGAATTGTAATGCATTCTGCTATCATATATAACAAATTAGAATTAAAAAATTAAAAAACAAAATAAAAAAACATAGAAGACTGAGCAAATAGCTTGTAACAACTGGGCCAAATATGAAAGGGTTTTTATTTTATTTTATTTTATTTATGGTGCTGGGGATTGATTCCAAGGCCTTGTGCATAGGAGGCAAGCACTCTACCAACTGAGCTATGTCCCCAGACCCCAAATATGGATTTAATCTTTAATCCCAGAGAATTTATGTATGGTGTTATATTTAGGCTGAAATAAAAATTAATAATTGTTTGAAAAAAATGGGTATTTAAAATCAATTATCTGTTGACAATTTAAGCTTTAAAATTAAAAGAAAAATTTTCCTTTGTGGATTAAAAGTCTATGAACATAGCTGGGCATATTGGCACATGCCTGAAACTCCAGCAATTCAGGAAAAGCAGGAAGATCCTAAGTTCAAGTGCAGCCTCAGCAACTTAGTGAGACCTGTCTCAAAATTAAAAAAACTATGCATTATGTGATAAAGATTTCGATAAGTTCAAAAGGGTAAAAAGTAGGTTTTGTCTTGCCCAAAATCTGTTCTCTAAGTTCCCAGTCTCCCTTTTCCAGATGTAACTCTTGTTACCTTGCATCTATAACTGCTTGGTATTATCAACACCCTAAAAGTCATCAGCGCAAGTCCCAGGGATGCTGGGTCAATAGGCAGAGACTTCCTGGCACCTGAAAAGGGTAAATAAAGTTACACTACACCATATAATTTTGTTGGCAAATGCCATCATAGGCTGTTTTCTAGTTGCCAGAGCTAAGTTACCCAGTGCAAGAAAGAGCCTATAGAACTTCCTTTATTTTTCATTACTCCTTTTCTTCTTTCTTTCCCCCAATAAATACCTAATGAATGTCTATTATGTGATGAATTCAAACGCTAGAGATACCACGGAACAAGACAAGACTCTGCCTCAAGACATGATTTGGGGATATAAACAGGTAAATAGCAGGGGACAGCATGCCACTGGACACACGTGACCCAGTTGTGTGTATGTATGGGCAGGAACTCCATGAATGTGTGTGTGTAACCCAAGTTATGTCTTCTCTCTCATCTGGTTTCCCATATGAAAAAATAAGAAAACTCAACAATGGAATGTATCCAAGATAACTATAGTTCTGTAAATTTGAATCTGCATTATCTAATGTGATCGTTAATTTTATGTGTCAACTTGTCTAGACTACAGGACTCAGTTGTTTGATTAAATCAATCAAGATGTTGCTATGAAAGTACTTTTCAGATATGATTGACACTGAATCAGTAGACTTTGAGTACAGCAGAAGTGGATTCATAATGTAGATGGAATTCACCCAATCACTTGAAGACCATAAGTGAAAAGACTGAGACTTCTAGAAAAGGAAGGATTTCTGCCTCCAGGTGGAGGACTTAAGAGGACAACATCAATTCCTGCTGGCTTCCCAGTCTGCCCACTGGCTTCGGACTCACCAGGCCCTGCTAACATGTGAGCATGGGAACCTGTCCCTCCCCCTCCCCTGTCCTCCATCAGTGAGTTTGGGGATGAGGTTTGATTCCTACAAAATGAAGGGTTGATCTAGTAAACAGATCTCATCATAGGCTGCGCAATAAAACCACCCAGGAACTTTAGAAAAGTATTAATGTCTGGGCCTCATCCCTGGCCTGTTAACTCAGAAACTACTTGAGAGAGACTTGGGTATAATTTCATTTTCAAATTCCTTAGGTGATCCTCATGTACAGCTAGAGGGGGAAAACCAGTGATGTGCCAGGTGAAGTTATTAGAGGGCAACCTGGCATCACCTGGTAGCTCTTTACAAATGAGTAAGCCCTACAACTAGAATCAGTGCTTCTCAAAATTTAACATGTATACAAATTACCTAATGGAACTTGTTAAGTTGTAGAATGGGGCTTGCAGTTCCACAGTTTTTTTTCTTTTTTTAAAGCCTGAGTACTCTTGATGCTGTGATCCCCTAAAATATAAGGCTAAGAATAATTTCTCAACTTCCTAGAAAAGGCGAACCATAGCTCACAAAGATGCTGATAAACTGGAATTTTAAATTGAAATGCACAGTAACATATGGATTTCCTTCTACCTTACAAAGTCATTTGAGTTTTTTCTTCCTGTTTGAAATTAATAAATCTTTCTAACTTTGCTTACCTCTATTCTTTTCATTTTGGGAGGAGAATGTTTTTTTCTGGTTCCTAGGTTACTGGGCCTCCACAGATCCTTTCACAAAGGCATTTGGGACATGAGGAAGGCTCTATAACTGAAGGACTGATTTCTTTATTTGGATCATATTTGAGTGTGAAGACTTGAGTTTCAAGCATGAGAGTTTTCCACCAGATGTTTCTTTTTCTTTCCTTCTTTTTTGGTACAGGGATTGAACCCAGGAGTAGTTAACCATGAAACTACATCCCCAGCCCTTTTACTATTTTATTTTGAGGCAGGGTCTCACTAAGGTACTTGCTAAGTTGCTAAAGCTCATCATGAACATGTAATCCTCCTGCCTCAGCCTCTCTAGTTGCTGGGATTACAGGTGTACACCCCCATGCCCAGTTTCCATCATACATTTCTTGAATCATTAAACAAAACAAAATAACTTCTTGAGTAAAAGACTGTGTTTATGGAGGAGTAACTCTTATTTTTTGGTAGTGGAGAAGTTATAAAAGGAGGCAAATGAAATGCAAGTGGTTATCTGGGTGTGGGATCCGGACTCTTACTTGGTTACTCCAACTGTAAAAGTCCTTACTTTTCACCCACTCTCCAGAGAATGTTTATTTCTAGGGTGCCAGCATTAGCAGAGAGCAGGGGAATAAAAAGTTTTGTGTTCCCAACCTTAGCAGTTTGTGTCTTTGTTCTTTGTAGTCAATAAATTACAATACAAGAAAAACAACATAAAAACCAAAAGGTGAACACTGTGTCCTAAATGATTTCCTTTCCTTGGAGAGTGGCCTTGACTTCTGAGGCTTTGCATAAGTGAACTTAGGCCTTGATTTTCTGAAATCCCTTTTCTCTGAAGAGCTTTATGCCTCAACTTGTCCTTGCTGTGTTTCTTTGTTTCTATAGCAGCCTGCAGTGGAAAACTTTTTGTCTATAGCTCATTGATTTTGGGACATCAACAGAACCAGCTCATGTCATTATTATGGAAAATGTTGATGAGCTCCTCTTCCTTTTGAAGAACAAATCCTGAGCAAGTAGGCTTAAAACAATGTGGTAACAATGGGTTAGGTATCAGAAAGGACTTTCAATGAGAAAAGCACAAGAAAGGGATGTTCTGGACTTGGTAACTATTTTTTTATTTTTAAATTTATTTTATTTTTTGATACTAAGGACTGAACTCAGGGTCACTTTACCATTGAGCTACATCCTCAGCCATTTTTTTTTTTTTTTTTTTTTTTGGTACCAAGGATTGAACTCAGGGGCACTAGACCACTGAGTCACATTCCAAGCCCTATTTTGTATTTTATTTAGAGACAGAGTATCACTGAATTGCTTAGTGCTTCGCTTTTGCTGAGGCTGGCTTTAAACTCGTGATCCTCCTGCCTCAGCCTCCTGAGCCATTGGGATTACTGGTGTGCACCACCATGCCCGGCCTAGCCATTTTTTAAATTTTGAGACAGGATGTCCTTAAGCTACTGTAGGCCTTGCTAAATTCCTGAGGCGGGGCTTAAACTTGCTCCCTCTGTCTCAGCTTCCTGAGTTGATGAGATAGAGTAGAGTGCTATCTAAAGATTTGGCAATTAGGAGATGATTTCTCAATGTCTCTGAAGAGACAGAATCTGGAGCAAGATTGTACCATGACATTCTTTTAAAAACATGTGACACTTTTACCACTGTACTAGATTCTGTAGATCATATGAAAGAGATACATGACAGGCCTTGAACTGAAGGAGTTAGTCTTTTTCAGTTCTAAAAAGGAGGATCTAGGAATAATGTTGAACTTTTAGACCAAATTGATGTGATTGTTATGGAGGACATTAAATGATTGCATTGTTAGTGTAGGACAAGGAAACAGATGAGACTTTTTTACATGAAGGCAAAAACTGGAGCCACTTAATGCATATCCTGTATTCCCAGGCCTTGAGGCTGGGGGTGGGAGTGGGGAGGGCTGTCCCCTCTGTTAGAAGCAGTCTCAGATCATGACTTTCATTTTAAATATTATCATTTTCTATATGTGTCTTGATATGAAGAAGTCTGGAAGCAGCGCCATAACAGATTTATAGGTGAATTGGAACATCCAGAAGCCCTTCACTATTCCCTAAGTCTTCCCAACAGAGTTAAGGACAAGGACTATTTATTTATCTTTGAATTTCCAAGGATGGTATGTTGTTCTGCAAGTAACAAAAAGAAGATGTTTCAAGGAGGAGGAGGGAATGATCAAGTGTATCATATCTTTTTTAAATAAAGACTAGGAATGAAACCTGATCATTGAATTTAGTTACATTTGATCATAATGAATCTTTTTTTAAAAAAAATATTTTTTAGTTGAACGCCATATCCTTATTTTATTTATTTTTATGTGGTGCTGAGGATCAAACCCAGGGCCTCGCACATGCTAGGTGAATGCTCTACTGCTGAGCCACAACCCCAGCCCCAAGCTCATAATGAATCTTTTTTTTTTTTTTAAAGAGAGAGAATTTTTTAATATTTATTTTTTAGTTTTTGGCGGACACAAAATCTTTGTTTGTATGTGGTGCTAAGGATCAAACCTGGGCCGCACACATGCCAGGCGAGCGCGCTACCGCTTGAGCCACATCCCCAGCCCCTCATAATGAATCTTGATACACTGTTATGGTGAAATAGTGTGAAAGCCTCCCAGAAAAGAAAGTGGATGGGAGAACTGATGACTCTTTTGAGCAGCTTTGTTATAATGGGGGTAGAAAAATGGAGTGAAAACTGGATCAGGAGGCAGTTACTTTACAAAGAAAAAGGTGGAAATAATACATGTTTTTATGGTAATGTGAATTATCCTTCTGAAGGTTAAAAACTGGCATGTAGGGAGAGTTGCTGAAGAGATGTCCTCAAGTTAGAGAGTAGGGAGACAAAGTGGTGGGGATAATAAAGGCATTGTTTTCTATGGGTATTATGAAGATTAAATGAATATGTGTAAAGTACTTAGAATAGTGTCAGGTGCAAAATGTTAAACGAATAAGTGTTACTACCACTCTTCACAAGTCTGTCAAACAGGCATAGTAAATACCTTCTCATAGTGTTACTGACTGCTAAATGGAAGTATCAAGCATATTTACTTACTGTGTTCTAATGAAGCTGGCTTAATTTGAAAGCCAATGATCTTTTCAACCTCATACTTTTGGAAATTTCTTGAAAACTATTGTATACTTACATTGATTTGTTCTAGTGATTCTCACCTACCATAATTTTTGCTTCTCAAGGGACAACTGGCAAGTCTGGAGACATTTTTGGTTGTCATAACTTAGGGTAGAAGGGTTGACACTGGCATCTAGTGGGGAGAGGCCAGGGATGCTATTAAACATTCTCAGAGAATAAGCAACCACAAAAATTTTATGAAGCTCTAAATGTGCCAAGGTCATGTGAGGTATTCTGATTTGTATAAATATTGATGAAATTAATATGTGGATCTCTGTTTTAGTGGGAGCCCCAACCAGTGGTATGCTGGTAAATATTCAACTACTTTCTTCCATGTCCTTTTCTCCCTACTGTAGTATGTTTGTCTCCTCTAAGTCACTTAAAATTTAATCACCAATGTGGTGGTATTGGAGATCAGGCCTATGACAGGCAAACAGGTCCTGAGGGTGGGACCCTCACAAACGGGATTAGTGCCCACAAAAAAAAAAAAAAAAACAAAAAAACAAAAAAACAAAAAAAACAGAGAGCTGTCAAGTCCAAGAAGGAGGCATCTGCAAATTTTTGGTGAAGGCCTGCCTTCTTGTCATAGCAGTTTCCTCCTTGCCGCTGTCTGGCTGGGCACAAGATCACGAGCCACTCAAACAGGAACAAACTTTATTTGAAAGAACCGCCAATAACACGTCCGCCCGGGAAGCTTCCCGATCCACCCACGCGGCGTTCTGCTGGTTCCTTCCCGGAACTCTAGCGCAAGCGCCTCCCCGGAATTCCCTCCTACTCCACTTTCCCAACCAATGGGAACTCTCCAGGAGTCCCGTAGCAGGAGTCCGGTATCCATATGAATGTACTTTTTAACATAATCGTATCATCTCAATGGCTAGCTGGCATCACCTTTCAATCAAAAATGCCATGCATCATATTAATTGGCTGTGGCTCCCAGCACCTCCTCACATTGTGGAAGAGGGGAGCTAGTTCTTGTCTGCTTGTGAAATTAAGACAGCCAATGTCACTAAGGATTAAGATATTCATCCCTATTCTGAGTTCTCAAATTCAATAGTTCTTCCCCTTGAGCACACACACACACACACAGAATGGGAAAATGATTTTGGTTTTGAGATGCAAAAGATGAAGAATCAAAACTCAGGGCCTCACACATGCTAAGCAAGTGCTCTACCACTGACCTCACAGCTTCTAGCTATTTAACATCAGTGTTTTAGATGTTTAACACCAGTTTACTCATAGGGCTGCTGAGGTTCAAATAAGGGGACATATGGGAAGTACTTAGAACAGTGTTCTAAGTGTTACTTTTTTTTTTCCTTCTGCAGTAATACTAAGTGTTATTTATTTTTTTTTTTCCTTCTGCAGTACTAGGGATCAAACCTAGGTGCTTGGTGCCTGCTAGAAAAGTGTTCTATCACTCAGCAACACCACTCTTTGAGACAGGCTCTTGCTAAGTTGCCTGGCTGGCAGCAACCCCAAGTATTACAGATGTGTGCTACTGCCCATGGCCAAGTGTTAACTATTTTTTAAGATTGTTTCAAATTTACAGTCCTCAGGAGTTCCCTCAGCCTGAAAAGCTCCTTATCAAAAAGTCCAACTCCTGTTCACCCAACAGACTTTAGCCTGTTTGTTGGGCATACTTCTTTGGCTCTTGATCTTGAACCTCTCATGGCACTGGGCCCACTGGACTGTAATAATCTGTTCATAGGATTATCTTCCTTGTGGGAATGAGCTACTCAGGGTAGGGTCAATGTCTTTTTTAAAAATTCAGGACATTGCACGGTGTTTGTGCAGAGCAGATGATTAGAAGCAAAGAACACCTTTAACTATATATGGGTTTAAGAAAAGGTCACAAAGGACTGGCAAAGAAAAAAAAAAAACACCTTTTTTTGCTAGGCTGACGTTTTTATCCTTGTTTTCATTATTTTCATGTGGTTTCTGTAGAACAAGGTTAAAAGTGGCTCCCATGAGTCTGTATAACCAACTGTTTGCTCTCCCTTTCTCTTTGGAGGGCACTGTCCAAGTTAGAATGTTAGTTTCATCACTATCTAACTGTATCACTGTAGTAAATGTTTTATATTCTATTATGGTACTTGAAAAATAAGGGCTTCAGTAGCATTTGCTTCACAGTATAGCTTACATTTACTGAGTACATGAGCACTTAATTCTCCCAACCACTGTGATTATTTCCACAAAATTTCTCTTCAAGACCTAACGGCCCCTTCTATTCTCTACATATAATCTGCTTCCTACTTCCAGTTGCTGCAGTTGGGCAACCCACCGGGTTCCTACACCTTTCTAAATTGATTTCAGTATAATTTAAAAATAATTCCATCCTTGAAAATTAGGAAATTAAATAGATGAAAATTAAACAGATGTAACTCAATGGAAATCAAACACTTAACCAACATTTTGGTATATACTTGTTTAGACTTTTTCTAATGCAAATACACGGATTTTTTTTTCTTTTACAAATGAGTTCTATCATACAAACGTTTTAGGGCATCTTTTAATTTACCACGCCACCCCATACCAGTCTCTGGCCTTGAGGCGGCCCGGTCCCCCACTGCAGCTCCCACCGAATCTCCAGGCTTTCGCTCGGCGGTGCTCCCGCCCCACCTGCCGGACCCCGGGCCGCCCCGCCCCGCGTCCACCCGGGGCCCCACTCCCCGCGCCTCGCCGCCGCCGGGGGCCTGTCGCTCGCGGATGCTCCGTGCGGCCCGTTTCCGGTGAGGCCAGGGCGTCTCCGCGACGGCCCGGCTCCCGCACGCTCAGCTCGGCCGGCGGCGGCCAGATGCAGGCGGAGCGAGGAGCTCGGGGCGGCCGCGGGCGGCGGCCCGGCCGCGATAGGCCCGGCGGGGATCGCGACCGCGAGCAGGCCGGGGCCGCTTCGGCGGTGGCGAGAGGCGGCGGCGGGGACGGAGGCGGCCGCCGGGGTCGCGGCCGGGGATTCCGCGGAGGCCGCGGCAACCGAGGAGGAGGCGCTCCGCGAGGAGGCCGCCGGGAACCGCGAGGCCGCGGCGCCGGGGCTAGCGCGCCGGTAAGAGGCGATGGCTGGTGGGATCCGGCGACACGCAGCCAGGCCTGGTTGGGCCGGGGCCCAGTCGGGGAGGCGGGCGAGTGTGCGAGTGCGCGCGAGCCGGCAGCGGTGCGCCTGCGCGGGACGCGAGGGTGGCGGTGGCGCGCAGATGCTCGCGAGGTGGCTCTCGCTTCCTCCTGCGGGAAGTAAAGGCTTGTGAGCTTCCGCCTTGGCCCGGCGGTCGCCCTCTGGAGTTTGAGACCCAGGGCCGAGGCTGTGCGTCTGCCTGCTGGTCTAGGGCGTTTTGGGTCCCTTGTTGTCACCTGCTTAACTCCCGCAGGGGAGGCGTGGCCAGGGCTTGGTCTGTAGGCGCCCAGATCCCCGGCTGTTTTATCACCTTGGCTCCGGGTCTGAGGATCCAAGGGGTGGGTGGCTTTGTTCCTCCCTACACAGTGTCTGGCATGCAGTGGGCGCATAATAATGATGATGATGATGATGGTAAAAAGTCGAATGAAAGAATGCTCCGGATGATAATAATAATAATAATAATAATAATAATAATAATAATAAAAAGTTGAATGAAAGAATGCTCCGGACATTTGGGGACGAGTTCAGATGAGTTTTTTTTTTTTTTTTTTTTTTTTAAGCATAGTCCTGTTACACTTACCTGTGTAATCAGGAGTTACTTGCCTTGTCTCTTTGAATATTCAGTGTGTGAATGTTTCAGCAGTCAGGTGTGAGTTTTGATACGATCAGTGTTAAATTCATAGAGGAAATTTCTCAGATTGGAGCAGGGAATGGTATATACATGAGCCAACTCTTACCATATCTCAGCTAGTGTAGTTAGAATACTATCTTTTTATGAGCTATTCTTTTATTTTTACATTTGTAGTGCAAAATTGTGTTTGTATTTTGAATTCTTATGTAAGACATAGATTAAAAATTCTTTTAAAAATTTATTCAGGCAAAATTTCCTATTACTGAAATTTGCAAAATATCCCCAACACCCCACTCCCAGGGATACAATCTGGGGCCATGCCACATGCTGTACACTGAGCTATCCTTCTCACCTCAGCTCTAAATGTGTAATATCCTAAGGGCACAGTAGGTAAGATATCTCTAAAGATGATAGTTGTATACAGACATATGGAGCCGGAAAAATTATAAAACTTAATAAGTGTAAAAACCTTAACCTTGTCAGGATTAAGGTAGGCAAGCAAAACCTGAATGAGGTAATGAAAAAAATTTTAGGGTCAGCTTACCTGCCAGTTTAAGGGAAGGAAATGACAGAAACCAACACCAGCCTAGTGCCCACTATTTATCATATTTTGTCCTTATAATAACTCTATTTTATATGATATGTGTGTGTATATATATATGTATATACATATATACTATATATAATATATATATATATATTATATATAATACAATCAATTTTTATGCTTTAACTGATTTGCCTCAGCTTTCATAGGCAGTGGGAGAGCTGGGATTTAATCAAGCAGCCCTTTGAATCCACTCTGTTTTATGTCTTAACATTGTAGTGAACCCCTTGCACCTTTACTGAAGACAAAGTACTGTGGATGCAACTTGGCTGTAAGGATCAGGCTTTAGTAGTAATTGTAGTAATGGGACCTTTGATACTAACTACAGTATCTGGAACAAAGCCTTTATTAATAAATGTGTTTAATTTATTCAGTTCAGTGAGTGAAGGTCCTGCTTTATTCATCTCTGTTGAACTATAGTAAATAAAATGATGGTAAATCATTTAGAAAAACAATGATATGAGTTTTTAATTTATGCTGATATTGTAACCCATTCTATTAAAATTTTAGGCTTTTATCCCTTGTTGGAATAGTCTTAAAAATTCCACCTTATGTTTTCTTTTAGTATTTTCTAATGTTGTGGTGTCATGATTAGATGTGTCAGTGTATGTCTATGCTCAGCACAGAGCCTGGGATATAAAGATAGCTGCAGTTGCCATCATTGCTACCAATCTTAACACATCATCCTGTTTTCAGCCACAGCTGGATGAAGGGATGTAGGAAAGGTTATTCTTTCATAACATTTTAGATTGGTGATCTCTCAGATCCTTTCCTCTTGTTTCTTTTCTTCATTTTTTATATCAGAGTTTGGAAGTCATGTCCTAAGGTTAAAGGTTATATCCTGGGGCTAAATTTTTCATCTTTTCTGCTGTTAAGTGAAAATTATCAAGAAGAAAATAGAAATTACTATTAATATCATCACCCAGAAATAATTACTGTTAACATTTTGATGTACTTTTTTTCTGTGTAAAACTGGAAAGATGTCATGAGACTTAAATTAAAAAAAGACAATATTATATTGATGTGAAAATTATGACGTATGTACATGTATGCATTTAAAACTCTGAAAGGATACATATAGGGATACATAACAATCTGTGTTTTGTGTGGGGGAAAATAGATTATTTCCCTTTATTCATTTTTTTATGGTTGTGTATTGCCAGAAACATAATCTGTCTTGAAAAAAGGATTCTACAAATATACTTTTTTTTTTTTTTTTAGAATTTTTAATATTTATTTATTTATATTTTAGTTTTCGGCGGACACAACATCTTTGTTTGTATGTGGTGCTGAGGATTGAACCTGGGCGGCGCGCATGCCAGGAGAGCGCACTACCGCTTGAGCCTCATCCCCAGCCCTACAAATATACTTTTGATTATAAAATAAGGAAGACAGGCAAGACAATGCACATAAAGACTGTAGGGATTATCTCTGGGTGGTGGGATTCTGTGGTGTCCCTCACTATAGAAGTACAGAAGGGAAGATGGTCACTTGAGCTTGGATGGGTTGTACCTGGCCCTCTCCCCTCTCTCTCCTACTTCTCTCTCTCTCTCTCTCTCTCTCTCTCTCTCTCTCCCTCTCTCCCTCCCTCCCTCCCTCCCTCCACACTCACACCCCATTCCCCACCCTGAAAATTTTTAAGATTAAGAGGTAGTTTTGATGATGTCCCTTTGCTCCTAAACACTTGGGTGTGTATTCCTAAAAGCAAGGAAATCTCTTATAACCATAGCACAGTGATCAAAAACAGGAAATTAACATTATTACAATACTGTCACCTAACCTTATAGAGCTTTTACCAGTTGATGCAATAATGTCCTTTATTAGGCTCTGAATCTTGAAGCCGGGACAGTTCCTTCATGGTGGTAGTCACCACACATCTTAGCTAGTCTATTAGGTTACTGTTGAGTTTGCAGCTGCCTGCTTCTAATTTAGCCTGGTTCTCTAGACGTCCTGTCAATCTTACAAAATTCTTTCAAAAAATTCATTTTCTGCTTAAATTAGCCAGAATTGGTTTCTATAATTTGTAGCCAACTCTAGTGTATTACATTTTCCCCACACTTTTCATATTTCAAAATCTTATTCATCTTCACAAGCTCAGCTTAGATGCCACCTTTCTTTGCAAAGCTTCTCATTTTCCTCAGTAATTTTGTACTTTGTAAATAAAGCACTTATTTTCATTCTTCATTTTATTACACTTAATCATTTACTTGTATGTCTCCTTTATTAACTACAAGGTACTTGAAAACCTGTACATGATTCAGTAACATGAATTGACTAGCATTGGTTTTTTTTTTTTTGGAAAGAGTTTGTTAAATTTTGCTGAATGAGTGATAGCATTTGGAAGGTACTTTATAAGGTAGATGGGGAAGTTAGCTTAATGTCATTTTTGGAGTTCAGGTAGGGATGTCCTTATGTTTTATTTGCCTTTGTTACATTATTTAAAATACCCTTTTGGTGGTTGAAAGCTCATTAATTAAAATAACTCTTCTTCCAAAGACCAGATATATACAAGAGCTTTAAATTGCATTGGATTTTATATTTTCCTGTTCTAATATTTAATTGTCTTAAGTTAGATATAAAAAGTCTAAGTCTTAATAGTTTTCTAATTTTTTTTTTTTTAGATAATTTTTTTAATATTTATTTTTAAGTTTTCGGCAGACACAACATCTTTGTATGTGGTGCTGAGGATCGAACCCGGGTTGCACGCACGCCAGGCAAGCATACTACCGCTTGAGCCACATCCCCAGCCCTAGTTTTCTAATTTAATGCCAATAACAGCTTTTTAAATCACCTGAGAATAAAACAGAAATGTTTATCTAGAGGTTTTTATAGCTATAGCATCCCTTCATATTATTTCATTCTCTTACTGGTTTTAAACTAATTTGTTTTACATATCATGCAAGTTTAATTCTTATTTTAACTATATTTTGGATTCCTTACTATTTTTTTGTGGGGGGGTCAGTCAGTAAATAGAAAGGTGTTTTTTTTTTTTTAATTGTAGATGGACACAATATCTATCTTTATTTTTATGTGGTGCTGAGGATCAAACCCAGTGCCTCACATGTGCAAGGCGGGCGCTCTACCACTGAGCTACAACCCCAGCCCAGAAAGTTTTTTTTTTTCTTTTGGTTATTATCTGATTATATAATTCAAGTGATATTTGAAATATAGATTCCAATAGAAATTTTAGTGTTTTTTCAGTTTTTTTCTTTAAGTTTTTTTCTATTTAGGAAACTACTTAGTTTGTTAAATTTTGACTAGAATTTATTTATAAATACATACTATGTTTGTTTTATGCATAGAGTAATGGAGTTAGGTAAATTTTTTTTTTTTAAACCTCACAGAAGAATGAAAGTACACTTTCATTTCTTTTATGGATATAAAAGTAGGTCAGGCATAACTTAGGAGAGAACATTTCTTGTGTCTCAGTGTTATTGTTATTAATACTTTGGTTTCTTTTGCCAAATAGAAATTGTAGGTTCTTATTTTTCTTCAAAGAGATTGTGGAAACATAAATTATGTTTCTTAAAACATTTAAAATTATGTTAATTCCTTTAGTGGTAGACTTTCTCATTAAACTATATGCAGAAGAAACATTTAAGCTTTGTTTTTCAACAAAGCATTGATCATTTCCAATGTGTTTTGAGTTTACTTTTTCTGTTCTCTTGGTGAGAGGTGACAAAAATGTATAAGAGATAAATTGACATCATAATTTAGCTTGTGGTCCAGTAATTCTAAGTGTGACAAATTATGGCACAGATGAATGTGAACAAATTACCAAGTAAGTAGATGGATATTCACTGCAACATTGTTTAATATAAGGACTACCTGGAAAGGGAGGAATACTGAGCAGCTCTTAAAGAACAGGGTAGATATGGGGGAAATGTCGAATACAGAGGGAGTTACTTTAGAAAAGTTATATAGTAGTATTCCAATTTTATACATATGCTTAGAACATTTCTGGAAGACTGTAGGAAACAGTGATTACCTTTGTGAAATAAGATTAGGAGATAAGGCAGAAAAAGATTCTCTTTTTCTTTCTGAACTATTTGAATTTTTATTTTGTGGCAATGCGCATGTGTTACTCTTATGATTAAAAAAAAACAAGTTAAATAATAAAAAATGAAACTAACTGAAAACAACAGCTTCTTTGAAGTATGTCCTAAAGGAAGTCCTCACATTTAAAATATTGCCAGAACTTGGGGCTGGGGTTGTGGCCCAGTGGTAGAGTGCTCACCTAGCATGCACTGGGTTTGATCCTCAGCACCACATAAATATAAATAAAGGTATTGTGTTCACTTAAAACTAAAAAATAAATATTAAAAAACATAAAAAATAAATAAAATATTGCCAGAACTTACCTGTGAAGGAGGCAGGTTGTGTTAAATGTAGTTTTACAGATGAAGAGATAATAGTTGGGTGGATTTAGGCCTTTTAAAGGATATAGCCTATTAGTTGGTGGTGGGATTAATAACTGAACTTGATGTTTCTGATTTCTAGAATGACATTTAGTTTTTCATTAACAAATGACTGGAAAAATTTTTAATTTTTTCCCTTGTAGAATAATGCTGTTCATGCTTTCCCATCAAGCATGTGTATGTTTTCTAATATATAAAAAGATGGTCAGGCTGTTTGTTGGGTTGTAGTTCATCCTTTAGGTTTGTTGACTTGGGCTTTTCTAGTGTATTCAATATGTATCTTAGGTGTAAAATGTGGAGATGTAAATTATTTAAAGTTTCCATCAAATAACTTAGAAATCAAGGTCTCTGTCCAGTTTCCTAAAGTCTAGGGATGTGACTTCACTTTTTCCTCCCCCTGTGCTGGGGATTGAACCCAGGACCCATACCCTTTGCAAGTGCTCTACCACTGAGCTACATCCTCAGTCCTAGAGATGTGACTTCCCCATATTTCGCTACCAAAGCTACCAAAGCTGTACAAGCCTTCTTCCCATTCTCAAAGTTTAAATAATCAGAGTTTCTAAGTTTTCACATTTTGTGATGTCAAAAAAGACTGGAAAACTTCTTGTTGCTTGCCTTTCTCAATTTCTGTTTGAGAACAAAAAAGATTTTAAGGGACCAGTCAGTTTTAGGATTTTGGAATGACATCATTGTGGTTTATTATCAGTTTAATCAAAGTTATAGATTATTTTTGTTGTTTTGTTTTTTAATTGTTGGTTTCAGTGTGCTCCATAGGTACACATTTTGGCTGTGCAGATTGATTCAAAGTGACTGAAATGATGATGCTTCTTTTCTCTTTGTGAAAGTTTCTGATTAAGGACTTTTTTGGGGGTACTGGGAACCCAAAAATTGAACCCAGGGTCACTTAACTACTGAGTCATATTTCCAGAATTTAAAAAAATATTTTATTTGGAGACAGGGTATTGCTGAGTTGCTAGGGCCTTGCTAAGTTGCTGAGGGCCTTGCTAAGTTGGTGAGGTTGGCTTTGAACTCGCCATCCTCTTGCCTCAGCCTCCCAAGCCACTGGAATTACAGACATGTGCCACCATGCCCGGCCTGATGAAGGATTTTTCTTTCAAAAAATGAATACTAGAGTTGAAAGCAAATGTGTTAACATGGAGTGTGCTCAGAGCAGGGGCCTGAAGAGTGGCTGCTCTGTTTATAACACACCCAATAGGAAACTGGGGCCATTGTGAGGAGGGGCACAAGATATGTATCCTTCTATGAACAAATGCCCTACATGTAGGGAAAAAGAAAAGAAAGAAAAAAAAAATGCAAGTGCCTTTTGGCTTATTCAAATAAAGGACAATTTATTTATCTGTCAAATGAAAATTGAACTGTTAACTCCA